>NC_083872.1:37280242-37905242 GCF_032452875.1 Bos javanicus
ATATTCCCTTGGTATCTCTAAAATTCTTGAAGAGATCTCTAGTTTTTCCCATTCTATTGTTTTCCTCTCTTTCTTTGCACTGATCGCTGAGGAAGGCTTTCTTATCTCTCCTTGCTGTTCTTTGGAATTCTGCATTCAAATGGGTATATCTTTCCTTTTCTCCTTAGCTTTTTATTTTGCTTCTTTTCACAGCTATTTGTCTGGCCTCCTCAGACAGCCATGTTACTTCTTTGCATTTCTTTATCTTGGGGATGGTCTTGATTCCTGTCTCCTATACAATGTCCTGAACCTCCAGCCATCATCTAATCTAACTGTCTTCCAATTCAAGAACCATGTAATAACATATAATAATGTAATCCTCATATTTTGGCTTTTTTGTTGGACGATTCTCCCTTCGGTAAGCCAGCTACCCTACAAGATAGACAATTTGTTGTTGGCTACTTTCTAGTTTTTCTTTTTTTTTTTTTAATTAAACAATTTTAATTAATTTGTTTTCTTTTTCAAGTTCCAATCTGCCTATAGGAATGATATTACCATAGATCAATATTTTTTCTATATTCTGCAAGTTTATAGATGTTTAATCTCTCTCCAAGAAAGGTTCTTTAAGTATGTGAAGGGACATATTATGCCTCTGCTTCAGACTTTTCTAGATTATGCATTCATACTTCAAAATCATTTTTCATGTAACATTGATTGATCCCTGGATCCTTTCAACCTAGTCACATTTACCAGGAACCCTTCCTAGTTTGTCAGTGTTCCTTCTATATTTATGATAATGCTTTTATACTAATTTTTGATAACCTTAGATATTTTTAGAAATCTAAGTACTTTGACTTTAAAACAAGACACCAAAAGATAACTTGTAAATAAAAATTATTAAAGTTTACTATTAAGTAATTGAATACTTTTTCTGATATTCTGCACTATACATTTACAGGCAAAAAATTCACCTCCAAGTTCTTCAGTCTAATATAGAATAACTAAGTATTTCCAGCTTTACCTAAGTAAATCTGCCATTGTCAATGCACACAAACCTGCTAATATTTTGCTATGTATATTTGCATGTGTTCTTTCCACTGACAATTCTCATTTCCTCAGAGAAGCCTCATAAGTAAGCTCCTTTTTCCCTTGACCCTTGAGCTGAATTTTTTTCCTCTTCCATGTACTTCATCAGGCCTGAAGAAGAAAACAACATTCTGTTTGCCACTATTAATAAACAACCTTTCTCTTTTTTCGAGGTTTATACCATTTTCTTTTCTTATTATCTGCATATAGATGGGCTTCCCTGGTAGCTCAGCTGGTAAAGAATCTGTCTGAGATGCAAGAGACCTAGTTTGATTCCTGGGTTGGGAAGACCCACTGGAGAAGGGATAGACTACCCAGTCCAGTATTCTTGGGCTTCTCTGGTGGCTCAGCTGGTAAAGAATCCACATGCAGTGCAGGAGACCTCATTTCGATCCCTGGGGTGGGAAGATCCCCTGGACAAGGGAAAGGTTACCCATTCCAGTATTCTGGCTTGGAGAATTCCATGTATTCTGTCCTGGAGAATTCCATGGACTATACAGTCCATGTGAGTCATTAAGAGTTGGACTCAGCGACTTCCACTTTCAAATTGTCAGTAACACCATCTATTAACTTCTAGGACAACCTCTCTTCTTCCATAAGTAGTTAGATCACAGTGCACTTATCTCCATTTTATACATATTACGTTGGAATCTCACCATCTCCAGTGTTTTACTCCAATGTCCATCCCAATTTCCCCATCTACCTTCACAGAGCTTGAATAATTCTTGCTTGAATAATTCTTCGCTGGCAACTTCCAATGAAGTTGGAAATTGCCTCTCCTGTAATTTTCACTGATCAATTCTAACTTTTGCAGCTTCTTCAAACTTTTACACATTCTGTAAAGAGGCAGGCATTCGGTTGCATTTCTATCTTCATTTCTAAATCTTAAGATCTAAAAATAATGTATCTGCCTTGAAGTGCTTTATCTTTCTGATTTTGGGATCTACTGAACCTGCATTGGGTACCCATTGATTCTTGAATCCTTTGACTTCGCTTAATTCTCTCATTTCATCATCTCTTTAATTCCATCTTTCTTTTTATAGACTGCTTCCTATGGCCAGCTATTTCAGTCAGACTTCTACAACTTCCCTACAATTCCCATTCAGATCTTAACTTTCCTTTTTTTTAGTTTCCACTTGCTAGGTGGTAATTATTGATAGTCAAAACTTGACTGACGAATTCTATGCACTTGTATTATTTAGCTTCAATTATCTAATTGTTTCATTTGTAAGGACTGAGGAGATACTATATGGGCCAGCAACTGTGCTGAGTCCTAGCTATGGAAAGAGGAATTCAATTCAGTTCTTGTCTCTAAGGAGGTAGCAACCTAATAAGAAAAATAGTCACAAACAAATAATTTTATATCCATGAAATATGCTGGAATGTAGGGAATTTCAATAGTCAAAGGTATGGTTTTTCCAGTAGTTATGTAGTAGTACATAACATGTTGAGTAGTCTTCTGAAGAGAAGACTCTTGAGAGCTCCTTGGACTGCAAGATCAAACCAGTCAATCCTAAAGGAAACCAACCCTAAATATTCATTGGAAGGACTGATGCTGAAGCTAAAGCCCCAATACTTTGGCCACCTGATGTGAAGAGCCAACTCGGAAAAGACCTTGATGCTGGGAAAGATTGAAGGCAAAAGGAGAAGGGGGGCAGAGGATGAGATGGTTAGCTAGCATCAATGGACTCAGTGGACATGAACTGAGCAAACTCCAGGAGATATTGAAGGACAGGGGAGCCTGGCGTGCTGCCGTCAGTGGGGTTGCAGAGTGACTTAGCAACTGAACAACAAAAACATAACAAGAATAATTCTGCCTGAGTGTACAGGAAGTAGGAAGTTTTCAGAGAAAAAAAGAAGTATGACTTTTTTTTCAATATCTTGACCTACCTTGACTGATAAAATATTTTCTCATGTGCTCCAAAGATTGAGTGTGTGCAGAGAGGAGGAAAGGCAGGCTGCACTTCATGAATGAGAATATAAAGCAGAGAGAGAATCCCTTGGTGGTCCAGTAGTTAGGACTCAATGCTTTCACTGCCATGGGCCCGGGTTTGATCCCTGGTCAGAGAACAAAGATCCCAGGAGCTGTACAGTGTAGAAAAAAATAAATTGTGGAAATGCAGAGAGGGTTACAAACCTAGAGTGAAGATAATCAAAATAAGATACTGAGACAATAATAAAAAGACAGAATTGAGGAACATTGAAAATATTTTTATGCTCAAGAATTTCAGATTTATTTTATAAGCCAGAATTGCCAGGCTGGAGTTCTATGAGCAAGAGTTTCCCATGTTTTCTTCCATGAGAAATGTCTTTGTGATCATATTTGTTGTTTGTTGCTTAGCTGCTAAGTCATGTCCAATTCTTTAGTGATAATATACACTGGGAAAATTCTATAATACTTAATCCTTCTGAAGTATTAATAATTCACATTCATGCATTAAAACTTATGAAATTCCTGTATGAATAGCTATTTTGTTTAACCCAGGATCTTCTAATGCAATCAGGTGTGATTTCTCCTTCCTCCAAATCCCTCCTTGTTGCTTAAATGGTGGCCACTTGAATAGGGCAAACTCTTGGCATCTGAGCATTTGTAGGAAAACAGACGTCTGTGGTATATATTTGCTGAGGTATCATTTTGAATTGTGAGTGCTTCAAGGCTGATGTGTGAGCATGAGTCATAGAGCAGGTAAGAAAGTCTAGACAGACATGCAGAATCTGAGGACTTCAGGGCAACGGTACTGCTCTCTGTGATATCTTATTTCATTTAATTGTCAAAACAACCCTGCAATGCTTGTATTATTATATCAATTTTAGCTAGGAGTCACTAATGAAATTGTATGCTGGTATTTAGAGATTGCAAATGTCTTTGGGCACATGTGTAATAATTTCAAGATCTACTATATTTATTTTGTCCTTTATACTAGTTTGCATGCTTTTTGTAGTCAAGGCTTCATTTGATGGCTCTATTCTTCTTTTTTTGTTTTACTATCTAAATTTTATTTATTTTTTAAAATTTAGTTTATAGTAGTATGATGATATATGTGTATATATATTCTTTTCCATTATGGTTTATCATAGGATATTGAACATAGTTCTCTGTCCTATACAGTAAGACCTTATTGTCTATACATCCTACATATAATAGTTTGTATCTGCTAACCCCAAACTCCCAGTCCATCCCTCTCCTGCCTTGTGATGGCCCTCTTCTACCACCTTCAGTACTTTGGACAATTTGTTGAAACCTTTAACTTCTCACTCAGTGTCTGAGAAATGAGTTAATACTATGGTTTCAGAGAGAGGAGGTTATATGGTATACATTGACTGGTTAATTTGAGGGGAAACATCTAAGAGGAAAGTACTATATGGTGAAAAAAACTAGTAGAGCCAGAGCAATGCAAAATAAACTTCAGGTAACATAGTTATGAATTTAAATGCAATGAAATATTTTCAAGATCCACTGGAAGTTTTATAGGAGAAGTATAACAAGAGATATGCCTCCATGGAAAGAAGAGCCCGGCAAACTACAGTCCATTGGGTCATAAGAGTTGGACATGACTTAGTGACTAAACCACCACCACATAACAAGAGTAAATTAGTAGTTGCATTTTAACTCACTAAGTTAAAAAGATATTCCGTTAACTGAATACCATTAACATTTAATAATGAAAAAACACTGCCAACTCCAAGCCCAGTGAAAATTGCTCAGCATCCAGGAATGGCATTAAAGATTGAATAGAAGTGGCAAATTAAAAACATATAGACAAACTTGCATAGAAATAACTGCTGAATTGCAATATGTATTAGTTTGCTATGGCTGTCATAGCAAAGAACCACAGACTAGCGGCTTAGACAACAGAGATTGGACCCAACGGTGTCCAAAATCTAGGTGTTGGCAGGGTGGGTTCCTTCTGAAGGCTGTGAAGGAAGGATGTGCCCAGGCCTCTCTTCTTGGCTGATAGTTAGCCATCTTCTCTTCACTTCATCTTTTGGCCATCTGTGTATCTGTATCCAAAATTTCTCTTTTTATGATAGTCTTATTGGTATTCTTGCCTTGAGAACCCCATGAACCGTATGAAAGCCAAAAAGATAGGACATTGAAAGATGAACTCCCCAAGTCAGTTGGTGCCCAATATTCTACTGGAGAAGAGTGGAGAAATAATTTCAGAAAGAATAAAGAGATGGAGCCAAATAAAAAACAACACATAGCTGTGGATGTGACTGGTGATGGAAGTAAAGTCCAATGTTGTAAAGAGCAATATTGCATAGGAACCTGGAATGGTAGGTCCATGAATCAAGGCAAGTTGGAAGTGGTCAAACAGGAGATGGCAAGAGTGAACATTGATATTTTAGGAATTAGTGAACTAAAATGGCCTGGAATGGGTAAATGTAACTCAGATGACCATTGTATTTACTACTGTGGGGAAGAATCCCTTAGAAGAAATGGAGCAGCCATCATAGTCAACAAAAGAGTCCGAAATGCAGTACTTGGATGAAATCTCAAAAATGATGGAATGATCTCTGTTTGTTACCAAGGCAAACCATTCAATATCACAGTAATTCAAGTCTATGCCCCAACCACTAATGCAAAAGAAGCTGAAGTTGAATGGTTCTGTGAAGACCTACAACACCTTCTAGCTACAACTAACACACAAAAAAGATGTCCTCTTCATTATAGGGGACTGGAATGCAAAAGTAGGAAGTCATAGCTACCTGGAATAACAGGCAAATTTGGCTTTGGGGTACAAAATGAAGCAGGTCAAATGCTAACAGAGTTTTGACAAGAGAATGCACTGGTCATAGAAAACACCCTCTTCCAACAACACAAGAGAAGACTCTGCACATGGACATCATCAGATCGTCAATACCAAAATCAGATTGACTTTATTCTTTGCAGCCAAAGATGGAGAAACTCTATACAGTCAGCAAAAACAAGACCAGAAGCTGACTGTGGCTTATATCATGAACTCTTTATTGCCAAATTCAGATTTAAATTGAAGAAAGTATGGAAAACCACTAAACCATTCAGGTATGACCTATATCATATCCCTTATGATTATACAGTGGAAGTGCTGAATAGATTCAAGGCATTAGATCTGATAGACAAAGAGCCTGAAAAACTATGGACGGAGGTTCATGACATTGTACAGGAGGCAGGGATCAAGAACATCACCAAGAAAAAGAAATGCAAAAAGGCAAAATGGTTGCCTGATGAGGTCTTACAAATAGCTGAGAAAAGAAGAGAAGCTAAAGGCAAAGGAGAAAAAGAAAGCTATACCCATTTGAATGCAGAGTTTCAAAGAATAGCAAGGAAAGATAAGAAAACCTTCCTCAAAAAAAAAAAAAAAAGAAAGAAAAGAAAACCTTCCTCAATGATCTTTGCAAAGAAATAGAGGAAAGAAATAAAATGGGAAAGACTAGAGATCTCTTCAAGAAAATTAGAAATACCAAGGGAACATTTCATACAAAGATGAGCACAATAAAGGACAGAAATGGTATAAGTGAGAGTGAAGTTGCTCAGTCCTGTCCGACTCTTAGCGACCCCATGGACTGCAGCCTACCAGGCTCCTCCATCCATGGGATTTTCCAGGCAAGAGTACTGGAGTGGGGTGCCATTGCCTTCTCCCGGGCCTGAAAGAAACAGAAGATATTAAGAAAAGGTGGCAAGAATACACAGAAGAACTGTACAAAAAAGATCTTCCTGACCCAGATAATCACGATGGTGTGATCACTCACCTAGAGCCAGACACCCTGGGATGCGAAGTCAAGTGGGCCTTAAGAAGCATCACTACAAACAAAGCTAGTGGAGGTGATGGAATTCAAGTTGAGCTATTTCAAATCCTAAAAGATGATGCTGTGAAAGTGCTGCACTCAATATGCCAGCAAATCTGGAAAACTCAGCAGTGGCCACAGGACTGGAAAAGGTCAGTTTTCATTCCAATCCCAAAGAAAGGCAATGCCAAAGAACGTTCAAACTATTGCACAATTTCACTCCTCTCACACACTGGCAAAGCTCAAAATTCTCCAAGCCAGTCTTCAACAGTATGTGAATTGTGAAGTTCAAGTTGGACTTAGAAAAGACAGAGGAACCAGAGATTAAATTGCCAACATCCATTGGATCATTGAAAAAGCAAGAGAGTTCCAGAAAGACGTCTACTTTTGCCTTATTGACTATGCTAAAGCTTTTGTCAGAAAGTGATGAAGAACTAAAGAGCCTCTTGATGAAAGTGAAAGGGAGAGTGGAAAAGTTGGCTGAAAGCTCAACATTCAGAAAACTAAGATCACGGCATCTGGTCCTATCAGTTCTTGGCAAATAAATGGAGAAAGAGTGGAACGAGTGGCAGACTTTATTTTGGGGGGCTCCAAAATCACTGCAGATGGTGACTGCAGCCATGAAATTAAAAGACACTCACTCCTTGGAAGAAAAGTTATGACCAACCTAGACAGTATATTAAAAGGCAGAGACATTACTTTGCCTACCAAGGTCCCATCTAATCAAAGCTATGGTTTTTCCAGTAGTCATGTATGGATGTGAGAGTTGGACTATAAAGAAAGCTGAGAACTGAAGAATTGATGCCTTTGAAATGTAGTGTTGGAGAAGACTCTTGAGAGTTTCTTGGACTGCAAGGAGATCCAACCAGTCCATCCTAAAGGAAATCAGTCCTGAATATTCACTGGAAGGACTGATGCTGAAGCTGAAACTCCAATACTTTGGCCAACTGATGCAAAGAGCTGACTCACTGGAAAAGACCCTGATGCTGGGAAATATTGAAGGTGGGAGGGGAAGGGGATGACAGAGGGTGAGATGGCTGGGTGGCATCACCAACTGAATGGGCATGAGTTTGAGTAGACTCTGGGTGTTGGTGATGGACAGGGAGGCCTGGTGTGCTGCAGTCCATGGGGTCGCAAGAGTCAGACAGGACTGTGTGACTGAACTGAGTCTTATGGACTAGGGCCCATACTAATGATCTTGTTTTAACTTGATTACCTTTGTAAAGGCTCAGTCTCCCAGTAAGGTCACATTCTAAAGTTCTGGGGAATAGGACATCAATATTTTGATGGGGAAACAATTTAACCCATAACACAATTTCCATGAAAATCTTGGATAGGAATAGCAGGAATTGAAAGAGGAATTAATTTAACACTTACTTAATGAATTCAGTTGCTGCTGTTCAGTTGCTAAGTCATGTCCCACTCTCTACAACCTCATGGACTGTAACACACCAGGCTCCTCTGTCCTCCACTATCTCCTGGAATTTGCTCTAACTCATGTCCATTGAGTTGGTGATGCTATCTAACCATCTCATCATCTGCCACCCTCTTCTCCTTGTCTTCAATCTTTCCCAGCAACAAGGTGTTTTCCAATGAGCTGGCTCTTAAAATCAGGTGGCCAAATTATTGGAGCTTCAGCTTCAGCATCAGTCCTTCCAAAGAATGTTCAGGGTTGATTTCCTTTAGGATTGACTTGTTTAATCTCCTTGCTGTTCAAGGAACTCTCACGAGTTTTCTTTAGCACCACAAAAAAAGCATTAATTCTTCAGCACTCAGCCTTCTTTATGGTTCAACTCTCACATCTGTACATGAGTATTGGAAAAACATAGCTTTGACAATATGAAACTTTGTCAACAAAGTGATGTCTTTGCTTTTTAATATGCTGTCTATTTTTGTCATCACTTTCCTTCTAAGGAGAAAGCATCTTTTAATTTCACAGCTTCAGTCACCATCTGCAGTGATTTTTTAGCCCAGGAAAATAAAATCTGTCTTTGCTTCCACTTTTCCCCCTTCTATTTGCCATGGAATGATGGGACCAGACATCATGATCTTAGTGTTTTGAATGTTGAGTTTAAGCTAGCTTTTTCCATTTCCCTTTTTTACCCTCATCAAGAGGCTCTTTAGTTCCCCTTTACTTTCTGCCATTAGAGTGGTATCATCTACATGTCTGAGGTTGTTAATATTTCTCCCAGAAATCTTGATTCTGGCTTGTGATTCATCCAGCCTAGCATTTCCCATGATATACTCTGCATATGTTAAATAATCAGGGTGACAATATACAGCCTTGACATACTCCTTTACCAATTTTGAACCTGTCAATTGTTCCATGTATGATTCTAAGTGTTGCTTCTTGACTTGTATACAGGTTTCTCAGGAGGCAGGTAAGGTGGACTGGTACCCCTATCTCTTTAAATATTTTCCACAGTTTTCTGTGATCCACACTGTCAAAGGCTTTAGCATAGTCAATGAAGCAGAAATAGATGTTTTTCTGGAGCTCCTTTATTTTCTCCATGATCCAACGGATATTGGCAATTTGATCTCTGATTCCTCTGCCTCTTTGAAACCCAGCTTGTACATCTTGAAGTTCTCAGTTCATGTACTGCTGAAGGCTAGCTTGAAGGATTTTGAGCATAACTTTGCTAGCATGTGAGATGAGCATACAATTGTACTAGTTTAAACAGTCTTTGACATTACTCTTCTTTGCAATTAGAAAGAAAAAAAGACTTTTCCAGTCCTGTGGCCACTGCTGAATTTTCCAAATTTGCTGACTTATTGAGTGTATCATCATTTAGGATTTTAAATAGCTCAGCTGGAATTCTAACACCTCTACTAGTTTTGTTCATAGTAATGTTTCTTAAGGCTCCCTTGACTTCACACTCCAGGATGTCTGGCTTGAGGTGAGTGACCACACCATCATGGTTATCCTGGTCATTAAGACCTTACTTGTGTAGTTCTTCTGTGTATTCTTGCCACCTCTTCTTCACATGATCTTAGCCAAAAAGCCAATAAGTGATTGCCACCTCTTCTTAATCTCTCCTGCTTCTGACTGGTCCTTGACTTTTCTGTCCTTTATCATGTCATCCTTGCATGAAATGTTCCTTTGATATCTCCAATTTTCCTGAAAAGATCTCTAGTCTTTCCAATTCTATTGTTTTCCTTTATCTCTGCAATTTTTTTTTTATTTAAGAAGGCCTTATATTCAATACATCAAACTAAGTAAAGATGTATCTTCAAGGGTCTTACAGTCTCTTGGGTGAGACAGATAGATAGGTAATGACAATACAATTTATTCAGAGCTGTAATAATAATTTTCAAAGAATTAGCTAAGGCAACAAGAAGAGAGAGGTAAAAAGAATGAAGAATGAAGAAAGGCATCAGTGAGGAGATCACTTTAGGTTTTAGATGATACGAAGATGCTTAGAAGATAAAATTGAGGAGAAAGTTCTAACCAAAAGAACCATAAGAGTTATTTTGAGTATTGTCAACTTGTTTAATGTAAAGTACATGTTGGAAATAAAAGACAAAAAGCTTGAAAATTAGATAGGAAGCCTACCATGACCAAGAAGGTCATGTAAATGAGAACCACTGAATAATTTTAAGTAGAGAAGTAACATAAAAATATCACCTGGAAGGCTGTTTCCAGGATAACTTGGAAAGGAATAAAGCAGAAATAAAGGAGACACAGATAAGAAAACATTTCACTAGTCAGATGAGAGACCATGAGGTCCTTGATGAAGATTGTAGCAGATGGAGAACAAAGTATGAAGAGAGGACTTAATATGGTGGAATTGACTAGATTTAAGGAGCAAAGTGTGGAATTAGGTGGTTATTTAGATGACACCTAGATCTATAAATTGAGCATTTGGGTGGATAGGTTTGCATTAAATGAGGTAGGGGACACAAGAACTAAGATTTGAAGGTAAAGATAATTAATTCTGTTTTGAACATGTTGAGTTTTTGATGTTTGTGAAGGCATCCAAATGGAGATGTTTAGTAGAGACTGCTGCTGCTGCTAAGTCACTTCAGTTGTGTCTGACTCTGTGTGACCCCATAGACGGCAGCCCACCAGGCTCCCCCATTCCTGGGATTCTCCAGGCAAGAACACTGGAGTGAGTTGCCATTTCCTTCTCCAATGTATGAAAGTGGAAAGTGAAAGTGAAGTCGTTCAGTAGTGTCTGACTCTTTGCGACCCCATAGACCCCAGCCTACCAGGCTCCTCCACCCATTGGATTTTAGTAGAGACTAATAATACATATTAAGAAGAATAAGGGAGAGATCAGGAGTGGAGATAAGATCTGGTAGTCATCAGTGTACATGTTCACTCACTCACATAGCAAATATGTATTGGGTGCCTAATAGAAACCAAACACTGTGTTTTGATAAGTATTAAAGCTAGGAGATTGGATTGGGTTATCCTAGTGAAAATGTGAAATAAATATAACTTGGGCTCTGGGAAACACCAATATAAAGAGTAGCATAGAGAGAGGAATGGATAAAGTGGGTTGAGAATGAACAGTCAAAAATTAAGAATGCAAAAATAGGAGATTATCTAGAAGGAAGAGATGTTTAAGAGTACCAAATTCCATTGTAAGACAATTTTGATAAAGACTTTAAGGACTTGAACCAGTCAGAGTTTCACCAGGAAACAACTGGCTCCTTCAAATGGGGTAATTAAGAAGTATGCGTGTGTGTGTCTAAGAGAGAGAGATTGAGAGACTGTGCTGTAGAAGAGATCCTCCTGACGTATACCTCCCGCACATATTCTGGTCTCCTACAGTGACTCTCACTGACAAAACTCAATGGGTTGCCAGAAGGAAAAAGAAGAGCAGTTGAGGAGGTTCATCTAGGTCAGCTTCCTTGAGCAACAAGCAAAATGGGAAAGAGTAGAGAGTTAAGTTGCTGGGATAAAGAATATTCCTCTCAGGTTTTAAAAGAGATTATTATATTTGGCAATTTGAGAAGCTAGCTCACAGTAGGCTGAGGGGTTAATGAAAAGTGTGAAGCATAGATACATCTCTAGGCTTTCAAAATGCTAAAGTGAGAAAGGAAGGGAAAAGACAAGTCTTAGCTTTATGAAGATGCAGTGCTGATGCAAAACCAAGATGAGAGAGATTTGGTGATATATTGATGTTTAGGCTGAGTGAAAAGAGTGAAGAGATACATATCTGATAAGGCAAGGTCTAAGGGGACTTGAGGGGGTAGGTCCCAGAATAGGAGGAAAGAGGTACTTTTGGCCTTCTCCAAGCCAAGTGCTATATTTATGAAATGAATATATAAAAATATGGTAGAAAAGGAGACAATGGAAATCTTGGGCAGGATGATGGTTCCATGAATGGCTGAGATCACCTCTCAGAGCACTTAACTCCCAGGCTGATATAGCCAACTGTAGTCCCCAGTGGTGACAAGTTCTTTGAACCTTATCTACTGCCCAGCTTAGGTATGTTTTTATGTAGACACAATCTTCAAAACCTCATCCTTGAGGGATGTCTCCAGGAAAAGTCAATATCTCAGACTCCTTGATGGGCAGAGGGACACAACTAGTTTTTCTGTTTTAGATGTTGCTCAATTATCTGCTTTTCTCTATGCTTTTCTTTTTCTTTTCCCTCTCTTTCCTCCTCTCAAAATTCAACTTTGGTTCGTTTTCATTGTCCAAATGTACAATCTAACCTTGAGTCTACTTAATCTTCCAGCTTCACAGCTCACCACCAACTGGCATTCTCTTCCATATGTTATTTTCAGCTTTACACGGTAAATCTGATTGACTTAGCTCTACTTTTCCTGTGTAGTCTTTCATACCAAAGCATGTTATAGACTTCTGGTGGACTTAGTGTTGGGTTACCTTAGTGTTACTTGCTGACACCTATCCAGCTATCTGTGGTGTGAAGAGGTAAAAGCATATTGTTTACCCGGTAAAACTGTGAGAGACAGAAGATCCTCCTGGGGAGAGTCTGATAGAATAGACATTCCACAGATCGTTTTTGTAAAGTAGAATTTAAATATCTGCTTCAACTCATATATTTCACTCCTTGAACAACGTTCCTTTGAAATTCACCAATACTCATATTAACCAACTTTGATATTGCATTTTTAGGCTTGGTGCTTGTGGTATATAACTTCTAATTCATCTCAATTTTATATGCAAGCATGTTGAACTAAAGTAATCATATTCACAAAGTCTCTGTGTAGTCAAAGCCATAAATATGTAAGATTTCATTATAGCAAAAAAGTAATGCAACACTGTAGACAGTGACATAGTAATTCAGAGAGCCTAGCATATATTTATAGTTGACATTGCACATTGGGTCTCTTTCTGCCTCACTTAACTCTGGGATTAAGATTTGAATCTGATCTCCTTGTCCTTGAGTTTATCTACCTCTTTTCAAGAAAACAAATGATTTCTGTCTAAAGCTAATTATAATTTACAGGCAGTAAATTTACCAAATTGCTTCCAGATCTGCACTTTTTTATTTTAAGAAGCAGACTAGAAAGAAATATTTGTTCTTTAAAAACAATCACTGCATTTGTCTAAATGTACATTTTCTTTAGCTACGTATGCTCAGTTAATTTTCTTTTGGTTGAAAATGGTGCCTAGAGAAACTTGAATGAGTTAGAATGGACATTGTTTTCTGCAATTACCTTACAGGAATGCAAATTTATTTGTGAGAACTGGCAAACACACAACTTTCTGGGAAAGTATTTTTTTTGTTGTTGTTATGACTATGACTTTAGGCAAACTCTGGGAGATAGGAAAGGACAGGAAAGCCTGGCATGCTGTGGTCCATGAGGTTGCAAAGAGTTGGACACAACTGAACAACAACAAAAGAAGAGAAGGACTATATAATTTATCTCCTGTTTCAATATGGTTTGATTGGCAGTGGCTGACTTAGGGCTGTTTTGAGAAAAAAATAAAGAGTGAAGGAAGTGGGATATAGGGAACTGTTCCTTGGTGATCTCTGCTATATGTATGGAATGGGTGCTATGCCTCCCATCCCAATATTAATGCCATAGCAGAAATAGATGAAGAACATGTCTACTAAAAACAAACATGTCTGTAACAAACAAAATTTGAATAGGATAAAGCATGTATGACTCTACGTATTGATATATACTCTCACGTATGACTGCATATGATTCTCTGATCCACTTACATATAGACTATCCAATTAGTTATCAGAGGCTTTTGAAATGGGAAAGGCATACGCTCATTCTCTTACTTCCACTGAGGGGACTGTTTGGATATGAGGACAATAGGGCCTTGTTTTGCTCCATTCCCAAGTACAGATCCAAAATAAAACTCCTAATACTATAACAAGACTCCAGATGCAAAGGAAAAATAGCCTTTCTAGCTTAAGGAGGGTAGAGTGAAAAGAGGCTGTAGAATGGGTCCTGAGGCAAGAGGTTGAAGATGAGAAGTTAAAGAAAGGAAAAGTGACACCATTCTGTATAAGAAATAAGCAGGAATGTGATTATGGTGAGTAGCAGAGAAGATAATACGGAAGAGTGGAAAGAGAGAGATCAGGCACCATGTTGGGGGCCTGCAACTTAAATGTAGTCAATAGGGGATTCCTGATTCTGGGGCAGTAGAATTTTTAACAATAATGGTTCTAGCTTTCCATTCTATGACATCATGTAAGCTCTCTTTATCTTCATAAACAAACAGTGTAAAACAATCAGCGTGAACATTTTGGAGGAAAAGACGCTTGTTTATGTAAGCTCTGTTAAAAAAAACACCCACAAAACCCTATACTGTAGCTATTGTAAAATTTCTCTTAGACCTTATTTGGTCCACATTATTGTAAATCAATTCCTAGAAAGCTTAGATTTCTGTTTCTTGTGATAGGGTACAATTTTCACTTTCCCCAAAGAATTCCTTCACACAAGACCAGACAGGTAAGGTGGACTTTTTCTTTTATTTGTCTAACTACTATAGAGTAAACTAACTTTTAAGAAATATTTTTTCCTCAAATCCATTTAAAAATAAGTATGCGTTGGACTTCCCTGGTGGTACAGTGGTTAAGAATCCACCTGCAAATGTGGGAGACACAGGTTTGATCCCTGGTTCAGGATGATTCCACATGCCACAGAGCAGCTAAGCCTGGGCACCCCAACTACTGAGCCCAGGAGTCACAGCTACGAAAGTCCATGTGCTCTAGAGCCCATGCTCCACACCAAGAGAAGCCACCACAAAGAGAAACCCGTGCATCACAATTAGAGAGCAGTCTCCTATCACCACACCTGGAGAAGGCCAATGCATAGCAATGAAGACCCAGCCCAACCTAATAAATAAAATTTTTAAAAATGCATATTTGTGCATTATGCTCACTACTATACTCCCGGTGATCAAAAACAGTTTTTGACACTTAGCCAGCATTCAATAAATTCTTATTGAATAAAAAGCAAGTAAAAATTTTATGATAAGTTAGTTTTACTACATGTGATGCAATCTGATATAACCTACACAAGCTGCTAACACACTTAATTTTTAAAATGTGAATCAACAACCACTAAACTTAGTATATGACGAACAAGTGGTCACGATCCACAATTTGAGAAACATTGATTTAAACAATAAGGATGGGATTTCTGTGTCCAGCATGATTATGTAAGCCAACTATAGCCATATTTTCTACTAATGACAACTAAAATATCAGACAAAAAAAAAAAAAACTATCTGAGGACTCTGAAAGTTTATTTTTTGAGGAATGGATTCAAAACTAAAGGCACAAGGTGTATTTCCCTTTTTTTTTTTTTTTCTCTCTTATGCTTTGCTGCAAAGGTAGATCCCAGTCACGGAGCAGCATATAATGGAGTGGATACATGAGGGGCTAAATCATCAATAGAAAGTCCATCCTTATAATCAGAAAAATAGCAAAAGAGGCTCTGGGGACTGGAGAATGAGGAGATAGTCTCAAAGCAGAGAGATCCAGAGAAGAGATACTTTAACTCTGTGTATAAACTTGCAGATATCTTGGGCTCATTTTTTTTTTTTTAACTATAGACAGGCTCAAACAAACATAGAATGTTTTTAGCACTGAACCAAGATTTGAACCACCACTCACAAAAAGTGAGAAGTTTAACAAAGAGAAAATATAAGGAACCAAATAGAGCTGAAGATATAATAGTTAGAATAAAAATACACTAGAAGGAAGCAGCAGTAGATTTAGATGATACAGAGGAACAGATCAGCAAACTGGAAGACAGGGTAGTGGAAATCACTGCATCTGAATAGAAAAAAGAATTAAAAAAATTGAAGATACTTTAAGAGACCTTAGGAATAGCATCAAGAGTACTAACATTTATATTATATGGGTCCCAGAAAGAGAAGATAGAGAAAAGGGAGCAAAGAACATATTTTAAGACATAATAGCTGAAAAATTCCCTAACTGGGGGAAGAAAATAGACATCCTGGTTCAAGAAGTACAGAGAGTCCCAAACAGAAACAACTGAAAGAGTATCACATCAAGATATATTGTAATTAAAATGACAAGATTAAATATAGAAAGGGAAAACAACAAATTATATACAAGGGAACCCCCATAACACTATCAGCTGACATTTCAGCAGAAACTCTGCAGGTCAGAATGTAGTGGCATTATACATTTAAATTAATGAAAGGGCAAAACTCACAACCAAGAATACTCTACCTGGGAAGGCTATTCAGATTTGAAGAAGAGATCAAAAGTTTTACAGACAAGCAAAAACTAACTGACTTCAATAATACAAAACTTGCTTTATAACAATGTTGAAAGGACTTGTGTAAACAGAAAAGATCACAGACATAAGAATATTAAAATTACAAAAGAAAAATCTCATTGGTAAAGGTGAACATATTGTAAAAGTCATAGATCAACGAGTAGTAAAGTTACTAGGAAGGTTAAAAGAAAAAAGGAATAAAATCATATCTATCCACAATAAGTAGTTAAGGGATGCACAAAATGAAAATATGCAAAATATGATGTGAAAAACAGTAAATGGAAGGGGAGAAAAATTCAGGGTTGTTAGAATACTTTCAAACTTAAGACATATGCACACACACACTCACACCCTTCATGGGAACCACAAACCAAAAATCTGTAACAGATATACACACAAGGAAGAGAAAGCAGTCCAAACATAAAGAGAGTCATCAAATCACAAGAAGAGAAAAACAGAAGAAATGAACAAAAAAAGAACTATAAAAACAACCCACATACAATTAACAAAGTGGAAATATGTGAATATGTATCAATAGCTATATTAAATGTTAATGGACTAAGTGGTCCAATCAAAAGATAGCTGAATGGATACAGACTGAAAGTGAAGGGATAGAAGAGGGTATTCCATGCAGGTGAAAATAAAAACAAAGCAAAGGTAGTGTTACTAATATCAGATAAAACAGACTTGAAAACAAAGACTATAATGTATATGCAACCAACATAAAGACACCTAAACACATAAAGTAAATATTAACAAACATGAAGGAAGAAATTGACAGTAACCCAATAGTAGTTCAAAGTCCTCAAGAACATCAACAGATTAATCTAATGTATTAAAAGGATTATACATCACAAACAAGGGGTATTTATCCCAGGTATGCAAGTTTAGTTTGACATTTGAAAAGAAATTCATCATATAACTGACTAAAAAAGAAAAATCACCTGATTATATGGAATAAATGCAGAAAAGCCTTTAGTAAAATCTGACAACCATTTATGATTAAAATACTTTCAACAAAATACGAATAGAGGAAAATTTCTACCTTAAAAAGAATACATACAAATTCCCCTGTAGCTAACATCACATTTAATAGGGAGAAATGTGAGTCTTTCCTGCTAAGATTAAGAGGAAGGCAAAGGTGTTCCCTATCATCACCGCATTTCAATATCACACTGGAAGTCCTAGCTAATGCAATAAGTTACGAAAAAAAAAAAAAAAAAAAAACCCACAAAGGCTATACAGAATGGGAAGGAAGAAATAAAACTGTCTTTGTAGATGACATGATTGTTTATGTAGAAAATCCGAAAGAAATTATTAAAAACAACAAAGCAAAACAAATTCTGGAACAAATAAGTGATTATAGCAAAGGTGTGGATAAAAGGTTAATGTACAAAAGTCAATGAGTTTCCTATATATCAGTGATGAACAAGTGGAATTTCGGATTAAAAACATATTACTGTTTACATTAGCTTTCCCCAAAATGATAATTTAGGTATAAACCTAACAAAATATGTACAAGATCTATGAGGAAGACTATAAAGTTGATGAAATATATCAAAGAAAAACTTAAATAAATGGAGACATATTCCATGGTCATGGATAGTAAAACATACTATTGTCAAGATGTCAGTTCTTACTAAGTTGAGCTATAAACTCATTGTTATCTCGGTCAAAATGCCAGTGAGTTATTTTGTGGATATTACATACTGATTCTAAAAGTCTGCATGGAGAAGCAAATCCCAGGATAGTCAACTCAATTTTGAAGCAGATGAAAGTTAGAGATCTGCCACTATGAAACTTCAAAACTTACAATAAAGTAACAGTAATCAGGACAGTGTTGTGTTAGCAAAGGGATAAGCAAATAGATCTATGGAAGAGAACAGAGAACACAGAAACAGACTCCTTTAAATATAGTCAACTGAGATCTGACAAAGGAGCAAAGGTAAAAAAAAAAAAAAGGAAGAAAAATAGTCTTTTAACAAATGGTACTGGAACTTCTGAACATCCACATACAAAAAGTCAATCTAGATACAAACATTACACACTTCATAAAAATTAGCTCAAAATGGATCATAGACCTATGTGAAACTATAAAACTTCCAGAAGATAACATAGGAGAATATCTAGATGATCTTTTATGATACAATATCAAAGACATAATTCATGAAAGAAATAATTGATCAATTGGACTCACTGAAAATAAAATCTTCTGCTCTGCATAAAATGATATAAAGATAATTAGAAGACAGGCCAGGGACTGGGAGAAACTATTTGCAAAAGAAACATCTGATAAAGAAAATACTGTTATTAAAAATATGTAAAAGTGGACATCAAGATGGCAGAATAAAAAGATGTAGAGTTCACCTTCCCACACAAACATGTCACAAATGTGTCTCCACGTGGAACAATCCTCACTGCAAACCAACCCAAAACTGGCAGAAGAACTCTTACACAGCCAAGGCTGTAAGAATGATATACCTGGGCTTCCCTGGTGGCTCAGGGGTAAAGAATCCACTGGGCAATGTAGAGGACATAGGTTCCATCCCTGGTCCAGGAGGATCCTACATGTTGCAGAGCTACTAAACCTGTGCATCACAACCATTGAGCTAGCACTCTAGAGCCCATGAGCTACAACTACTGAAGCCCTTCTCTGTGCTCTCAACAAGAGAAGCCACTGAACCACAATGAAGAGTATCCCCCACTCGCCTGAATTAGACAAAGCCCATGATCAGCAACAAGACCCAGCACAGCCAGCCATAACTAAATAAGTAAAAACTAAAAAGAAAGAAGGAAAGAAAGATACTCACAAAATTGTGCCTGAAGGGAAGAAAAGTAATCATATAGGGACCTGTGCCCCCGGTAGGAAAATGAAGACTGCGTGAGCAGACATCCATTATGGGAAGTGGCTGAGTTGAGCCACAGTCTGGGCATCCTAATCCTGGGGTCCAATGTAGAGGGACAAGTCCCCTTGTCTGGTTGAACGACTGCTGGGTCATAGAAAGGCTGGAGAAAGCTGGACTCTGCTCATAAAGAGAGAGGTCTTCCACAGCAGCTGCTGGGTTTCCTGTGACTACCACTCTGCACACCTTAGCTTGAGCTGAGCAAATCTTACTCTCTCCAAGCCACAGTGTGGCACTAGATCTGGGGCTAGAACCAGGGAAAAGACTTGACTGTGGGATGCAGAGGTGACCTAGCCCTGGGGTGGAGTTGGGGTAGAGCAGCAGCCATTTTTGGTGCTTACGCAGCACCACAGAAGCTGCCAAAATCTCTGATGGCAGTCATTCTACCACAACTAACCTGACACATGCTGAGATTTCACGTGGGTCCCTGCCAGCCCTGAGAAGCACTTTCACAAAAGGGTGGGGGTGGCAGAGGCAGGGGCAGTGACCAGTGGCTATGGGAGACAAAGGAGGCTTACACCCAAGGCTGCATATGAATGGAGCTCCAGATGCCTACACAAGAAGTACACTGGGCCTCTGTCTGTGGGGGTTGGAGGGCACTCTCTTCAGCACTCCCCTCCTCTGGGGCAAATGTCCTGGTATGCGGAGAGGGAAAACACAAACTTAAAGGAAACAAAGCTAGCTCAAGCCTGATGCTCAGGGCTTCTGCTCCAACAACTTGGGCTCAGACTCCACCTTTGACAGGGTGGTGATGGCCACTAAGCAGAGAGGAAGTCCGGCCTCACACCCAGCACAGGACTAGCCCCGCTACCCCAGCCACACCCTCTACCAAGGTGGTAGCTGCATGTACAAATTGAGAAAAGACATAACTGGTGTCCACATCAAATCCAGCCCTCCCACCAAAGACATTGAGTACACACAGTCGGTAGAAGAACACTCCCACAGGAAGACATCCCTTCAAGAACTGAAATAGGCAACTATTTCACCTGAATTCAGAGAGGCAGAGAAAGTTAAGAGGATCTTCACAGGGGAATTCTACCAAACATATAAAGAAGAACTAATACCTATCTTTCTCAAACAATTCCAAAATATTGCAGAAATTGGAACACTCCCAAATTCATTCTATTAGGCCACTATTATCCTGATACCAAACCCAGACAAAGACACTACAAAAAAACCCAAATGACAGGCCAATATCTTTGATGAATACTTTAAAAAATCTTCAAGAAAATATCTTCAGATGGCAAATATTCTTAAGATACCCAAACTGATTTATAAAATCAATGCAATCCCAATCAAAATTCCAGTTGTTTTTTTTTTTTTGTAGAAAAACATTTTCATAGAACTTTCATGGAAATTCAAAGGAGCTAGAATAAACAAAGCCATAAAAAAGAAAGTTGGAGGATTTACCCTAGTAAATTTCAAGACCTACTGTAAAGTTAGTTTGCTATTGATGATAAAATAGACACATTCATAAGCAGAACAAAATAAGAATTTGAGTGGGAAAAAATAATCAACCCTTACTATACACCATACATAAACATTAGTTTAAAAACAATCTAAATGATCTAATATAAAATGATAAAATTTCTATAAGAAAATATAGATGAAAACATTACCCTCTATCCAGAATATATAAAGAACTGTTTCAAGTAAACAATAGACAAACATAATGGAAGATAATATGCTCAAAGTTGTTAATCATCAGGGAAATAAATACAAATTAAAACCACAATGAGAACTGACACAAAATAATGTCTAAGATTTGAAAAACTCACCCAAACTGGAAACAACCCGAACACCCATCAAAAGAATAAATCCAAAAGTTTTTGTATAGTCAGACAATGAATACTATTCATCAGTAAAAAGGAAGATATTTTCGGGCTTCCCTGGTGGCTCAGTGGTAAAGGATCTGCCTGCCAGTGCAGGGGGCATGGGTTCAATCCCTGGTCCGAGAAGATCCCTCATGCTGCAAAGCAACTAAGTTGTCCTTCATGCTGCCACAACTACTGCCTATGCTTGTGCTCTAGCGCCTGGGAACCACAGCTGCTGAGCCCACGTGTCACAACTATTTGTGCCTAGAGCCTATGCTCTGTAACAAGAGAAGCCACTGCAACAAGAAGTGCATGCACCCCAAGGAAGAGTAGCCCCCACTCACGGCACCTAGAGAAAGCCTGCACACAGCGAAGAAGACCCAGCACAACCAAAAGTAAAGAAGTAAAATTATAAAGTGGGAAGATATCCTCAATACACATAAATACTTTAGTGAATCACAAAATGGTTATGTTGAGTGAAAGAAATCTGGATACAATAAAGCACATGGTCTATAATTCCACTTGTATAATACCCTAGAAAATGCAAACCCATTTATAGGGACAGAAAGATCACTGATTGCTTGGAGACTGCATGAAGGGAGGGATGGATTACCAAGGGTCACATAATAACTTTTGGAGGTGATGGAAATGTTTTTTTTTTTATTGTGGTGTTCACGGGTGTATGTGCGTGTGTGCTCAGTCACTCAGTTGTGTCTGACTGTTTGTGATCCTATGGACTGTAACCACCAGGCTCCTTTCTCCATGGGATTTGCGAGGCAAGAATATTGGAGCAGGTTGCCACTTCCTTCTCCAGGGCATCTTCCCAACCCAGGGATCAAACACGTGTCTCCTGGATCTCCTGCAGTGGCAGGCAGATTCTTTACCATGGAACCAATACTATGTCAAAACTGATCAAACTATAGACTTTAAATATATGAAGATTTACCTCATTTATATACCTTAATTATAAAATGAAACAATATCAGTGGACATTCTTTGTAGCTCTATACCAAGCAAAAGCAAACCTTGTTTCTCCCTTAAAAAAAAAACAAACTAGAATTTGATGCTAAAATATTAATTTTAGGGATGTATACTAAATGCATATAGTATGTATATAAATAAATACATATTTAATATTTATTGTGTACATTAAATCATAAGCTTCATGGAAGGTAAGCATTAACCATAACATTTGTATCTCTGTCTTCCATTGACCTGGAACAGAGACAGTAATGGAATTTTAATGCCTTTTTATGAAAGCATCTTTTATTAGACTAAAAAAGTTGGGGCAGTTTATCCCACCTTTCCTATTTAAGATCTATTGAAGAGTGTCAAAAGACCAAAAATGCATAAACCATATTAAGATGAAAAAAGAATGGAAAATTACCCAGAAACATATCAATAAAACAAAAATATATCTCTGCTAAGAAGACCATCAGGGTACTCTCAGGACATAAATTTATAAGAGCCTTTCAACTGAAACACACACACACACACACACACACACTCCACTTTTATCTTTGCAATAAATGAAAAGGAGAATCATAAATTGGAGACCCCTCACACTGTATTTAAAAGTAACCTACAATTAACTTTAAAACAAGTTACTTTATCCAGACTAACTGAAGGGTAAAAGCTTTGAAAACACTCAGCTGTTCCAGTCAGTGCTTTTATGCATTTAAGTAATGGGCCATGCTTAGCGATGCTCTGTTTTCTGCCCTACACCAGGCAAACCTGTGTTGGGCTGTGACTTGAAACCCTATGCCCCTGCACATTTGTTAAGTTTGAATTCCAGTTGATGATCTCTTGGTCACTTGAAATCTTCCCCTAAATTTTTGTTGTTGTTGTTATTATCTTTTGGCTGATGTTCTCCAAAAACAAACTCCTAAAGAAACTCGGTTTTTCCTCCTAACGCTGACTCAGAAGAAATGTTCCCTGTTGTTTGTTGATTTTTAACTCCTCTGGGTGGCAGTGGAGAGGCTGAAGCGAATGGATTTGTCTCAAAACAGAGGGTATTTGTACACAGTTTTATGTTACACAGTACATCAGACACTTCAAATTCCAAAGTGCTGTTATAATTTTTAAATAATGCATCACTGAAACTTAGTCTTAGTGTAGAACATTCCAGTCCTCCACAAACATTTATGAGCCCCATTTTTTCCCGCTTATTAAACAGGAATCTTCCTGGCACATACATCGTGCTGTGCATCCTAGCCAAATAAACTACTGTCAGATGAAATTAGTAAAATTTAATGCATATTCATGCAAGGCTGCAAACAAATTTAATACCCACTATAAATAAATAAAGATCTTTTGATGTCAGGATGTGAAATTTCGATCATCTTAAATTTTTGAGTCTCAATACAATTTAACATTGATTTGTTAAGGTAGTGTGCATTTTGATTGCCATTAGATCTAGTGAAATGATACACAGAGGCGGTTTTGCAGCTGTGGAAAGGATTACCAATAGTTTTGCCCCGCCAACAGTTAGCACTCTGAAAGAGCGTGAAATACTGCAGTTCATTGCTCTGTGTGAACATAATCGTTATACTGAGCTGCCTTGTAAAGAACTGATCTTTGAACTTTGGGAGTTGCTTAGGCACTGCAGAAATGAAAGAACAGTTAACTGGGAAAGTTTTAAAATTGGCATTGCAAAATAACTTTCCTAAAATGGTTACACTGAAAGAAAAAAATGAGAAGAAACACCCATCCCATTCAATTTTCATTTTGCTGAGACTCAAGGAATGAGATTACAAAATTAAAAACTAAATTTTTCTATCAAACGGTAAGCATTTAGTTTGAGATAAGTAACAGAACTCTCTCACTGGAACTTTTTATTTCTTTGGCTCCCTTCATTCATGGAGAGAGTATGAGGAAAAGCAAGTAGTAAGCTTAGTGCCTGTGGATTTGGTGCCAAGCAGCGTCTGTGAAACAGAACAGAGAACATTTGCTTCTCTAGCAAGTCCTCCTAGGAGTCCACATTATCTCCCTAAAGCACATCCTTTATGTTCTGTGGAATCTCAAGTTCACTGCTGAAATTCAGCCTCGTTACCAGAGGAGGTTCTGATCTGCAGTGGGAAAATACATCCTTACTTAGAGCATTCGTAGATCACAAGCATGGCAAGAATTTGTCAGTTAAATTGATCTCATTTATTCATTTTTTAAAAGATTGCATTTATTCAATCAAGGAGTTTGGAACTGTTTCATCATACTCTTCACTCTATCCTTCATATTTCTCATTGTTTTATTCATTTAGTTTATTTAAACCCCACTGTTATTTTTCTTTGAAATCATTTTCATGATGAACTATGGAACAAAGGCTGTTAGAGGTGTAAGGGGTTTGTTAAGTCACTTCAGTCGTGTCCAGCTATTTGCAACCCCGTGGATTGTAGCCCACTAGGCTTCTCTGTTCATGGGATTCCCCAGGCAAGAATACTGGAGTGGGTTGTCATGCTCTCCTCAAAAGGGACTTTAAGGATCATCTAATCCAATATTCTCACTTCACAGTTGAAGAAATGAGGGTTCAGGACATGAAGCTAGTTGCAGAGCCCAGAATTAGCTTTCTAAGTCTCCAGTTTGTAGTTAATGTTCTTTCTGTCTTTCCTTACTTGCTCTCAAGACACATGATCTCTCCTTTTTGGGGGGTGAGGAAACTCGAGCTAAGTTTTTACATTGGCAGCCTTATGTGTTATAATGGAAAGTCATCAGTAATCCTGCTAGAAGCAACATTTCTTCACTGCTGGCAAGTATGCAGGGAATTTCCACCATTAGATCATCATCAACAGCAACAAAAAAAGATGTCTACTGTTTCTTATGAATGAATGTTGGGTCCAACACAAAGATTTGCCCTTTGAAAACTCCTACAATGATTCTGGCAAATGGATATTCTGTCCGTTGTCCCTTACCCTTTGACATTCATTAGTCCCAACACATTTCATCAGATACAAGGAAAATTAGAGTCATCTTTTCTTAGGATATTGGTCACCAGTCTTGAAGAATGTTCAAGGGGACTTCTGATATTATACTTCCTAAGTGTGTAGATTGCACAATGGTTCTAAACAGATACTGTATTAATAGTTTAGAAGTAATTGGGAGGAAAATAGGAAGGAATGAAAGAAGAAAGGGAAAAAGATAAAGACAAAACTGATGGGAAAAAAGAAAATCTGAATACCATTAATTGCTACAGGCTTGAGTTTTTCCTAACTTGGATATGGCCAAAATGACAAGTTCTATGAGTTGATAGGGCCATACAAAATTTGTCCAGACTAACAAAGGAACTCAGCATTAAAACAAGTTTTCATTAGATTATTAAATGAGCTTGAGTCCATAAGAATAAAGAAATTGAA
This sequence comes from Bos javanicus, assembly GCF_032452875.1. Lineage (NCBI taxonomy): Eukaryota > Metazoa > Chordata > Mammalia > Artiodactyla > Bovidae > Bos > Bos javanicus. Next base: position 37,305,833 of record NC_083872.1, read on the forward strand.
ATTAGGGTTTTTCTAAGATAATAATAACCAAATAAAGTGAATAGAGAACTCATGAGTTTTAACCACAGCTAGAAATTTCCCTATCTGGTGCATCATTGTCCTCTGGTCACAAGTGGGTTTAGGATTTCCTTGTTACTCTACTGCTTTGGCATAGGTGGAATGGAACATGTGGATTCCTTTTATTTATTTATTTGTCTATTTCTTTGTAGTTTAAAAAAATTTTATTTATTTATTGTTTTTGGTTATGTTGGGTCTTCATTGCTGGGCACAAGCTTTCTCTAGTTGAGGGGAGTGGGAGCTACTTTCTATAGTTGCAGTGTGTGGACTTCTCACTGCAGTGGTTAATCTTGTTGCAGAGCACGGGCTCTGGGGACTCAGGCTTCAGAAATTGTAGCTCACAGGCTCTAGAACATGAGGGCTCAGTAACTGTATTACACAGGCTTAGTTTCCCTGCTGCACGTAACTGTCCCAGACCAGGGATCGAACCTATGTCCCCTGCATTGGCAGGTAGATTTTTAAACATTGGACTGCCAGGGAAGTCCTATTTATTTGTAATTTTTTTCTTAAAAAATTTTTTTTAATTTATTTATTTTTAATTGAAGGATAATTGCTTTACAGAAGTAAGTGGGTTTCTGCCAAACATCAACACGAATCAGCCATAGGTATACATTTCCTAATTTAGTGTCCTTGAAACTTCAGTGTTGTATACATAAAATGTTGTCATCCATGATGAACAGAGTGATAGCTTCTGGAATCACTGTATAATAATGGAAAAGTAGGTTATGCTGGTTTTGTGTTTTTAAATTTTTGATATACATATATATTTTATTGATATATAATTGACAAACAACACTGTTTAAGGTATACAATATAGTGATTTGGGTTACATACATTTTGAAAGGATTATCACAATAGGTTTAGTGACATCCATCATCTCATATAGATACAATATTAAAGAAACAAAAAAAAAACTACCAGGATTGATTATATCAGGGAGTAATTGTATCAGGGAAAGAGCAGGGATGAAGTTAGAGTCTCCAGTGTAGACCTTGATAACTGGATGAATGATGATGACATTCAATGGACAAAATACACTGAATAAAGGAGCACAGGGGGAAGAACTCATTCGGATTTGGAGACAAAAAGTAGGACAAATGCCGGAGATCTGGCAGGTAGTTTCATATATGGGTCAGAAGTCCAAGCGAGAGGACTGGGTTGGATAGAAGATTTTGGGGATTGTGAGTTTAGTGATACAACTGAATCAATGAGAACAGAAGCTACTCCCTATGGAGAGTATGAAGTTGAGAATTAACGAGGACTGAAGGCTGACATTGGGAGAACACCTACATTAATGAGATCCTCAGAAAAAAAAAGCACAATTTGACTTCTACTATGTAGAGGAATAGCAATTAGTTAAGATGGTGGTGGTCAGGTTCTCTCCCCATGTCCTCTCGCAGTCACCCCACATCCTGTAAACAATGACTTTGCATGGTTATGTAACAGCTGAGATCACTTAGAGCAACACGCATCCGCGCCGTGATGCACTCGCTTGACCACATGCCCCCTTCGTTCTGTATACCTTTATAAGCACCACCTGAAAATCTCTTGCTGCGGTGGCAGTAGAAGCCATTAGAGAACAAAGCATGTTTGCAGTTCCTATGGCTCCTCAGATTTTTTCCAGCTTCCCGACTCGAGCTCTGTCTACCCTGGGTTCAGCGATCAGCGAGACCTATGGTGACAAATTTTTAACTGCTGAATAACAAAATAGTAGCTATACTATATAATTAGCTCAATACACTGTTTGGTCCCCCATACTTCGATTCTTTTAAAACTAATATATATTTCAGTAAGTATCAAATGACTCCAATCCTATAAGTATATTCAGCAGCATCATCATAAACAACAAAGTCAAAGCTCTAATAGCTAGATGGAGTGGATCCCATATGCCTCTTACCCTAAATTGGTGACATATGTATGTGGGCTCTTATCTCATTAGGCTCGTGATGTCTCTACAGCAGGTGTCAAAGCAGCAATCAGACAAGCTGATTCTGTGTGTCCACACAGCTGGCATTCTTCACCCAAGCACGTGGCTTCATTCTTCCTTCTTTCATTCTTCATTGGTGCTCTGTCTTTGAACACTTAACAAAAATATTTCAAGGACATGTAACAATTATAAGATATTCATTGACCTGCAGCAACAGAGTTAAAAGTAATAAGGGTTGCTATGAGTTAAAAGCAATTATGCTGTTTTTAAGGAAGCATATAAACAGAGTCACTGTTAGACCCCTGTGAACAGTTCGTTTAGAATACTTTAAAAAAGATAATGGATAAGAGGGAAAAGACAGTGGAAGTAAATTAAAAGAAAAAAGAGTAAGTAAAGTTGCACTTTTTTTTTTTTTTTTTTTTTTAGGTCAGTACTTTGGACACCTGTTGCAAAGAACTGACTCATTAGGAAAGATTCTGATGCTGGGAAAGATTGAAGGCAGGAGGAGGAGGGGATGACAGGATGAGGATGAGATGGTTGGATGGCATCACCGACTCAGTGGACGTAAGTTTAGCAAGCTCCAGGAAGTTGGTGATGGACAGGGGGGCTTGGGGTGCTTGGCTTCCCTAGTGGCTCAGACGGTGGTAAAGCATTTGCCTGCAATGCAGGAGACCTGGGTTCGATTTCTGGGTCGGGAAGATCCCCTGGAGAAGGAAATGGCAATCCACTCCAGCACTCTTGCCTGGAAAATCCCATGGATGGAGGAACCTGATAGTCTACGTCCATGGGGTTGCAAAGAGTTGGACACGACTGAGCTACTTCACTTTCACTTTTTCAAAGTTGCACTATGTCAACCATCAAGTATTATTTGGCTATACCCTGAGAGTTAAGACATATTTTATTTCTCTCATATTTCAGAAATAGTTTAAGTGTTCTGTTTGCTCTGTAGATTTAATGTAGTTAGAAGTCAGGTCTCTGCTATTGTCTCTGCTAATCTCCTGCTATTGCATGCCAGTGAAACAGGATATTATTTTAAGATTAGAAAGACAATTTGTTTATTTTACATCCACATTTGGGGAAGAATACACTTTAGCCTCTTATTGCCATATACTGAGAATCACTGCCATGCACAGAATTATAGCCGTTCACATCAATGTGAAGGCTCATAGGACCACTAGAGCAAAATGCATTCTCTCAGATTGGAAGCAGAAGTGGTGTGTCCACTGAATAAATTCAGACTCCATACTTAATCCAAAAAACAAGATACAAATTGACTCTTGATCTGAGGGGGGAAAAGATCATCAGTTCAGTTGGTCACGCAGTCATGTCCAACTCTTTGAGACCCCATGAATTGCAGCATGCCAGGCCCCCCCCACCCCGTCCATCACCAACTTCCTAGAGCTTGCTAAACTTATGTTCATTAAGTCGGTGATGCCATCCAACCATCTCATCCTCTGTCGTCCCCTCCTCCTCCTGCCTTCAATCTTTCCCAGCATCGGAATCTTTTCTAATGAGTCAGCTCTTTGCATCAGGTGTCCAAAGTACTGGAGCTTCAGCCTCAGCATCAGTCTGAAAAGGATCATAGTCAAGTCACAAGGCATCTGTGCCTGGACAGCCCTTCCCCATCTTTGGTCATAGCATGGCTGACTTGACATTAGCCAGGCCATTTTCCTGTCTATAGCTTTGTCTGTGCTGTGACAGCTGTGCTTGTGTACCTCGAGCAAAGAGCAAAGGACTGAAAGAAAAGAAACACTTGCTTACAAATGTCTTGTTTTAAAACTAGGAGGTCACAGCACAGTTACACCAAACCTGTCATAGGGCTATGTGGACAATGGCACTCAGAGCAATGCTCTTAGAAACAATGTGTTTCTAATGACTTAGCCAGTGTGACACTTCTAAGTGTCACATATATTTTTTTAAGTTGGAATAAGTTTTCCTGTTATATCTTAGGATACCTAGTATAACTGGAAGCTTTTATCTTACAGTACATTTTCTTTTATTTTCATAGCATTTATAATTACCAAATATTTGTTTCAAAGACTGATAGTCTTCTTCTGTGTGCAGTTCAGATCAGTTGCTCAGTAGTGTCTGAATCTTTGAGACCCTATGGACTACAGTGGGTCATTATTTATGGTTTTAAACAGATTGAAAAATACATATCTTGAGATAAAAACTCTTTGCACAAGTAAATCAATCTAATCTATAATAGTTTAAATGTGTCTATGTTATTTCATACTGTGAAAGAGAAATTTTAGGTCTAAATAAGTAGGGGTAGTATCTTCAACTCTGACTTTGAGGTACTTTCTCAAAGTATTCTGTCACTTTTGGAAACTGAGTGGGTTTTTTTTTTTTTTTCTCCTGCAGTTACATTGCTATAGTTCTCTGGCCAATTCCAGCTTATTCCACCTGTCTTATTGCACCGCCCAGAGCATGTTGAGGTAGCAGATGTTCTGCTGAGAACTTGATGTGATTAGCATTCTAAGTCCTATCCATCTTTGTTTTAAAGGAGGTACAATTCGACCTATTAATTTTTTCTACATTGGATGTGATGTCTGTGTAAAGGGAAGATCCTCATCCACTCCTCTATGGAATTCTGGGGTATACTTAACATTATTTTCCAAATCTCTTATGTGAACAAATACATCAGTATCTTTCATTATCCATAGTTTGACCTACCAGTCCATTATTTTGCAATTCTGTTCCATTTTGCAGAGTACTATTTGAAGTAGTTTATAGATGACATGTTTGGAAAATACAGCATGTGTTCACTGAATCAGCTAAGAGGAAAACAACTTTAAGGATTATTTATGACCTAAAGCATAGACTTGAATTAAAAAAAAAAAACAACAATCACTTTATAGTGACATTATGAATGCTTTCAAAACCCATCCTAACAAAGTTCTACTTGACTGTTACTTCACATACTGATTCCTTTAGTGATGAACATATTTTTTGTAAACTCAATATGCACGTGGTAGCAAGCAGCAATTCAAATGAAGGAAAATGATAAATTTGTCCTTATGTCTCCTATATAAAATAGAAAGGGAAATATTTTTGTCATTTAATAAAATAAAAATGGAAAATAAGTGTGCATAATCCATGCAAAATCATATCAATAAGCCTGATATTCACAGTTATCTTGATTCTAGCTTTGTGCTTCCCTTCTGGACATGGCAAATATTAACCACCTTCTGATCTATCGTGGTGCCCCAAAGATGAACAACTGAATGACCTTCTTCTCATATTGTTTTCACTTTAATATCTTTTTACTTTCATGTTAACATCTGTCTAAATGCTCCAGATAATAATTATATTTTAAAAGAGACTTTTGGTGGCTCAGCAGGTAAAGAATCTGCCTGCAATACAGGAAACTTGGTTTTGATCCCTGTGTCAAAAGTGATCAAAGGGAATAGCAACCTATTCCAGTATTCTTACCTGGAGAATTCCATGGACAGAGGAGCCTGGTGGGCTACTATCCATGGGATCACAAAGAGTTTAACACGACTGAGGATAAAACTAAATTCGGCAGCTAATTTATAAAGAACAATATATAATATGCCAGCAAATTTGGAAAACTCAGCAGTGGCCACAGGACTGGAAAAGGTCAGTTTTCATTCCAATCCCAAAGAAAGGCAATACCAAAGAATGCTCAAACTACCGCACAATTGTACTCATCTCACAGGCTAGTAAAGTAATGCTTAAAATTCTCCAAGGCAGGCTTCAGTAATACGTGAACCGTGAACTTCCAGATGTTCAAGCTGGTTTTAGAAAAGGCAGAGGAACCAGAGATCAAATTGCCAACATCTGCGGGATCATGGAAAAAGCAAGAGAGTTCCAGAAAAACATCTATTTCTGCTTTATTGACTATGCCAAAGCCTTTGACTGTGTGGATCACAATGCTGCTGCTAAGTCACTTCAGTCATGTCCAACTCTGTGTGACCCCATAGACATCAGCCCTCCAGGCTCTCCCACCCCTGGGATTCTACAGGCACAACATTGGAGTGGGTTGCCATTTCCTTCTCCAATGCATGAAAGTGAAAAGTGAAAGTGAAGTCGCTCAGTCATGTCTGACTCTTAGCGACCCCATGGACTGCAGCCTACCAGGCTCCTCCATCCATGGGATTTTCCAGGCAAGAGTACTGGAGTGGAGTGCCATTTCCTTCTCCAGTGGATCACAATAAACTGTGGAAAATTCTGAAAGAGATGGGACTACCGGACCACTTACCTGCCTCTTGAGAAACCTATATGCAGGTCAGGAAGCAACAGTTAGAACTGGACATGGAACAACAGACTGGTTCCAAATAGGAAAAGGAGTGCATCAAGGCTGTATATTGTCACCCTGCTTATTTAACTTCTATGCAGAGTACATCGTGAGAAACGCTGGGCTGGAAGAAGCACAGGGTGAAATCAAGATTATGGGGAGAAATATCAGTAACCTCAGATATGCAGATGACACCACCCTTATGGTAGAAAGTGAAGAGGAACTAAAAAGCCTCTTGATGAAAGTGAAAGAGGAGAGTGAAAAAGTTGGCTTAAAGCTCAACATTCAGAAAACGAAGATCATGGCATCTGGTCCCATCATTTCATGGAAAATAGATGGGGAAACTGTGGAAACAGTGTCAGAATTTATTTTTCTGGGCTCCAAAATCACTGCAGATGGTGATTGCAGCCATGAAATTAAAAGATGCTTACTTCTTGGAAGGAAAGTTATGACCAACCTAGATAACATATTAAAAATCAGAGATATTACTTTGCCAACAAAGGTCTGTCTAGTCAAGGCTATGGTTTTTCCAGTGGTCATATATGGATATGAGTGTTGGACTGTTGAAGAAAGCTGAGCGCTGAAGAATTGATGCTTTTGAACTGTAGTGCTGGAGAAGACTCTTGAGAGTCCCTTGGACTGCAAGGAGATCCAACCAGTCCATCCTAAAGGAGACCAATCCTGGGTGTTCATTGGAAGGACTGATGCTGAGGCTGAAACTCCAATATTTTGGCCACTTCATGCGAAGAGTTGACTCATTGGAAAATACTCTGATGCTGGTAGGGACTGGGGGCAGGAGGAGAAGGGGACGACAGAGGATGAGATGGCTGGATGGCATCACCGACTTGATGCACATGAGTTTGAGTGAACTCTAGGAGCTGGTGATGGACAGGGAGGCCTGGCGTGCTGTGATTCATGGGGTTGCAAAGAGTCGGACATGACTGAGCAACTGAACTGAAGTTAACTGAAGCTATTTTTGTTATTTATACCACTGGGTACAAATATTTAATTGCAAGAAACATTATTATTCAAATATGAAGCAGTATGAGGTAAGGTACATTATGCCTTGTACATCAATTTGTACACAGTACTAAAGCAAATCCTTACTCCTCATCAGATATTCTTAAACATATTACCAGCATTTATAACTATCAGAAATTACTGCATTTAGTTGTTGATTTATTATTTATCTCCTATTATGAATATGTAAATTCCAGAAGAGTAGGGACTTCTGATGGTCTTTCCCATTGCTGTATCCCAGGTGCTGTATCTCCAGCACTGACACAGACAAGATACCCAGGAAATATCAGTTGAATGGATAAATAAATGAATAAATGAATGAATGAATGCTATATATCAGGATCTGCATCTGGGGTCTAGAAGATACCTACATCTTCCTTCTAACTGTTTTATTTAATAGTTGGAAAAATGGAGTTTAAAGGGGATGAAATAGCTTGTAGCAATCTATTTGGGATTATCAGTAGTACAGGAGGTACTAAAATATGGTCTCTTAATTCCTGGTCTAGTGAACTTTCAAATGCAATTGAACTTGATCATGAAAGGTGGTGATTTTTCAGATGGAAATGGTAGAAATTACTTCTCCAGTTGAGGGGCCTGGTGGGCTGCAGTCCATGGGGTCGCTGGGAGTCAGACAGGACTGAGCAACTTCGCTTTATTTTCTCACCTTCATGCATTGGAGAAGGAAATGGCAACCCACTCCAGTGTTCTTGCCTGGAGAATCCCAGGGACGGGAGAGCCTGGTGGGCTGCCGTCTATGGGGTCGCACAGAGTCGGACACGACTGAAGCGACTTAGCAGCAGCAGCAGCGATCCTAATTATAATAAATTATAGTAATTAGACTACTATGTATGAATATATGTATACAAAGAACTGGTAAATGAAGATACAAATTTGAGTATACTGTCTAATAATAACAATTAGTTGTTGTCTAATTACAACTATGTGCACCATATCTATGCTAATTAATAAGAGCCAATGGACGTAAATGGTTATAAGTTGAAATAGATTCGACTTTTTCTATAAAATTAAAATTAATGAAGGATCATTCTTATTTTGGCTCTTAGAAATTCTGCTTCTTGCTTCTTTTTAGATAATGTTAGCTTCTGGTATTAATTTTAACATTGTTTGGAATTATTTGTTATTCATTCAAAGAGTTTGTATCACAATATAAATGTCCACACATAAAACTCGTGTCTTCTGATGTTAGTCTCCTTGAAATCCTGTCTGTTATTTCTTCTGTCTTTCCTATGCAGATACCATTCCCCAAAGAAATCTATTGCTCTTATACTTTAAAAAATATTAATTTGCATTTTTTACAGCGATGAGTCATTACAAATATATATTTTATGATAGCTTATGATCACTGATGATAGATAAGCTGGAAGGAAGTCTCCTGAATATTCCAAGAGGTAAGGGAATATTTCAGGTCAAAATCTTTCCACAGTGTAACGACTAAGACTTTCCACACTGTAACTACAGAAACAGAGAACTTTCACCTGGAAGTAGCATCTTATTCTGAGCTTTCTCCCAGACTCGCATCGGTTAAACTTGCTTGACTTTGAAACTTTATCATATAGTTCATTAACAGACCTTCTTCAAATTGATTTGAAACCTAGTATAATGTGATGTCCAGGTTAAAATTCAGTAAGAAATATCAAGGAAAACATAATTTCTATATCATTTTCTTTGATTTTCACTTTTTGAATCTTTGAACTATGTCAGTCCTTAAAGGGCCTTGTGCTGACAGGACCAAGTGAAAATTCTTCAGAATGCCTTTCTAAAGGTACCTCCGGGTCGCTTTCCCTGTGCAACTCCTTCTTACCCCTGGGCCTTGTTTGCCATAACCCAGGAGGTCATGTGATTTTTCCACTCTCCCTGACACTTACCATGTTTTATTCTCTGCTTAAAACCATCTTCTACTATTTCTGTGCAAACCCCTCTTTTAATACCCAGTTAATACCTCTATCATACCATTATTTTCTACCTTCTCTCTGTTCTCCACAGAACATTTGTTACTTCCTTCCTTACCACACAGTATTTTACATTTACCTCTGATTACATTGTATAGTGATTGAAAAAATGTCTAGGCTGGTAACAGACTCAGTAAATCTGTTTGAATCAGAAACTAAGATTGTTTCTGTTTCTACAGGGTCTAGAACAGTATCTGGCACTCAGTAAGATCTCAAAAATTAATCAGTGAGTCATGGGTACATGAAGGAATTCATTAGCGACATGAAACAAATGATTTATTATCTGTATTAATTTGCTAAATGTGAAAAACCTGGTAAATACAGAGATTCCTCCATATGACTTAAATAAAAACATTTGAAGCATATAAAATGCCAAGAAAAAATTAACATTGTTTCAACTTTGCACACTTAAGCATAATAAACACATGCTATGATTTAACAGCTCAAAATAAAGGTGAAAAATTAGCACACAACCATCTGTTCTTATGAAAAACCTTGAAAAATTGGTAGATCTCATTGTCCTCAAAAGTTTTAGTAATTTTTACAGTAAGAATAAAGGTCAAGGGATGTTTATTTCAGTTTATTTGAGATAATATAGACTATTCAAGGATGTCTATTGGTGGATCCAAAATTGGAATATAAATGAGATTTTGCTACAGTTAATGTATAGAATGTCTGTTTTATTTCACTGAAATTTTCCTCACTCAATACTTTGTCTTTTCCATTCTCCTTCCCACTCCCTGGAGAGATGAAGTTCTTTCCTTTTCACATATGTGCTCAATATGGAAACTAATTATTTCTTCCTGATATTGTAAGCAATGATATATAAGGATGTGTATTCATATACACACATATATTAATTAAATATTATGAGTAATATGTAATACTAATATCTTTGAGTACTTATTATATGGAAACTTTTGCCAAGAGGCAACGTCTCATTTATTTCTTATAATTCTCTTTCAAGAAAAGTATTTCATGAATCAAGGCTCAGAGATAGCCTCCACTGGGAGGTGCATTAAAAAGGCAATGGAGTGTCTGAACTTTTAATTTTTTTAACCAGCAAAGAATCCTTTACAAGTTGTTCACAATTTTCTCCATCTGGAGGTGGAGCTGTCAATTCACCAGTGGAAGACATTTTGATTTGGTGGTGGAGGTTATGGGAACCACCAGAAGCCAAGCTTAACTTACACGAGTGTAAGACAAAAATCCCCTAATGTTCCTGGAAGAAATGGTGACCGAACCATGAACTTGAAAGATAATGCTTCTGCTGAGATGTTAGGGCTTCTATTCAGTACTAAACACTTGACACTTTCAGCAGGACCATTCCACACTGAAGACAATCTCCCACCAAATCTGCTTTTAAGTTTCCTAATGCCTAAAAATACTGATAATTCTTGGGGGAAGAGAGACAGACAGAGAGAGAGAGAGAGAGAGAGAGAGAGAAAGAATTTTCTTTTTGCCTAAACATTGCTGTTACAAGGTCCATAAGAGTAGACTGTAGCAGAAAAGCACAGACCTGATTTCTTCCTCTTTGTGCAGGGAAAACACGACACTAACTTGACTTCACTTTGGTATCCCACACAGTGTTCTTTAAGGCTGATTTAGCTGTGTTTGAGAACCATGCTGGGGTGCCCACTGTTGTTTCCTTCTCTGGGCCATGGGGCCCAAGCGCACTTGGTGAGTGCTGAGGGGGCTTTTCTCCCTGAAGAAGTGTGTGTTCTCACTGTCATGTTCCCATGGAAGCTTTGAGGGAGGGGGAGGCTGAGGCAGAAACAGAAGCTGCGCGTGAGCCATATGGAGTTTGGAATTTGAACTCTTCTTCCTTTGTCTAGTACTCTGGGTGGTTGGTCTAGGAACCAGAGGTGATGTTGACATCTAGTTTCCCATTGCTGGGTGGAAATAAAAGGAAGTATGGTGGCCTAGGCCACTTCTAGTGTTGGGTCCCACATACTTCCATTACTCTGGGGTATCAATAATTTCAGTAGTGACTTAGCCGTGTCTAACCGAGAGTGAGAACAGGGTATTAAGAGAACAACCTGGCAGAATACTTGGGAGGCAAAAGGAGGTGACCTGCAAAGCTCTGGAGCAGGGGAAGTCCTGTATGAGGGGAAATACAGATTTGCAGAACATACTGCTACTGCTGCTGCTGCTAAGTCACTTCAGTCGTGTCTGACTCTGTGCGACCCCATAGACGGCAGCCCAACAGGCTCCGCCGTCCCTGGGATTCTCCAGGCAAGACCACTGGAGTGCGTTGCCATTTCCTTCTCCAATGCATGAAAGTGAAAAGTGAAAGTGAAGTCGCTCAGTCGTTTCCGATTCTCAGCGACCCCATGGTCTGCAGCCTACCAGGCTCCTCCATCCATGGGATTTTCTAGGCAAGAGTACTGGAGTGGGGTGCCATTGCCTTCTCCAGCAGAACACACTAGCATTGCTTAATGTGGTGATTTTCTGTTGTATCAACTCAGCTTCTATAAAATAACCTTCCCAAGAATTCCTTTTCAGCATGTTTTGAAGTTAGGATTGGCCAGGGAGAGACTGGAAGGCACACATGAAACAGCAGCGACCACGCTCTGAAGGTCAGTGGAGAACGCCAGTGCTGTGCATTGTTGCTGATCTGCTGGCCTCGTGTGTGGGTGTTGGGCCACCACTGGCCTGCAGCCCTGCAGCTTCCCCCAAGTCTTCCTTTAGCTTCTTAGCTTCCTGGGCCAGGTGGGTGTGCAGCACCATGGAGAAAGGGATGAGCCCTTTCTTCAGGTCATTCACATCTCAAGTTTGGAGACATTGGGAGACAGATGTGGGGTCTACTTTCTACTTGTGGCTTCCAGTTTGTCCTTTGGAGTACCCTTTTGCCCTCACATATTCCCATTTCACACCAGACTCTGGGCACTGTTGACCTGCTGGCACTTCAGACCCATCATCAGATGCACAAGTATCTTCCATTAAATTCTTCGTCAGCTCCCACGATTTCATAAGGACCAATCCCTATTTTAAAAAATCCCTTATTCTATGTCAGTTATAGCATTTTCCCTTCCCTGATCAAATGCTAACTGATACACTTGAGGAAACCCACAGACTAGAGAGAGGCATCTGGGTTGCATATGTTCTCAATAAAAATGTTTGGAAATACTGTGAATACCTGCAATTAGAGAGAATGATTAATACACTTATGAATCACAGTTCTATTATCATTCCCTTTGAAGGGTAATCATTTATCATCTTAAATAGGACTATATATTATATGTCAATAATGTCCAAGGATAAGCCAGGGACATACTGAAAATCCACGTGACATTACAGCATAATTATCAAGTTCAAATTCAAATATGCTCATTTAGTCACTAAGAACTCTGCTAAAATTTTTAGTTTAAACTTACAGATGATTAGTGTTCCATTCCATTCAGTTTTTTTTTAAGTGCTACCACTCCTATTTTACTGATCAAAGCAGGTCAGATAACTTTGATTACGTTCAAGAGATAATCATTCTGTATGTCCAGAAGTAGGAAGAGATTGAGAAATACTGACATGCATCAACAATAATTATCAATTAAGTTCTCCTAGTTCTTGATCAGTCCCTCCACATATCCTATCAGCTTCAAACCACATTCACTATGCCAGACACTGTATGCAAGGGACATAATTATGCAAAACAAAGATAGCCCTTTAAACTAGCCAGTTTGGGCATTCATTACTGTGACTGACAGCTGAAAGTAAGACTCAGAAAGCCACATCTTTTGAAATCATTTTTCCAGGCCTCTGCTCTGGCTCTTGACTCCCAGGATTTCAAATCCCTAGCGATACACTCTTAGATTCCAAACTTGCTTCTGCTTCTCCCATCTGTTTGGAGACCGCTGATTTTCAACTCATTTGGATTTCAATTTCTCATTGTGCTCTGCTTTTTCCTTGCCTCTGACATCTGAAGCCTTTTCCAGTTCTGCCCTAGGGAATCCAAGGGATAGATCAGCCCCACCCCGTCTCTTGCTGAGGAGGTGTGATTCAGGTAAGTGAGGACACAGAGGTGAAATACAGATTTGTAATATAATGAAACAGTGCTATACTGTTTATGTATGAAGTGTTACAAATTCATCAATGCTGATGTAATCAGCATTGTAAAATGTGACCCCCATCAACTTCCTGCCCCGATAGCTATGTATTTATATTTGCACTCTGTTATTCTTCCATTCATTCTACAAATATTTATTATGCAACCAGCATATGCCACCCACATATGCTGCTTTCCTCCATGGTACAGATACCTCTTCTGCTGTTTCAGATTACCACCTTGGCTTTGGGGATACAGTAGATAACAGTGATTAGGCTGCTGCTGCTGCTAAGTGGCTTCAGTCTTGTCCAACTCTGTGTGACCCCATGGACAGCAGCAGGTAGAGTTAATGTGCCTGAGTTCAAGTCTTGACTCACACTGCTATCTGCTTAAGTTTTTTCATCCAGAAAATGAGGATAATGACATTTACCTCTTAGGAGTATTGTTAAGGTTAATACAAACAATGCTTTGAAGCCCTACCCTAGTGCCTGGAATGGTTAGGTAAATACTCGGTAGGTATAATTGTTATTATCATGAACGACCCCATCTTTTCATCTGCTATACAACCAGTTTTTCATTTTGTTATATTTTCAATCGTTTTTATTTATTCCTTCTACCCCATACAGTCTACAAATAAATGCTCCTGTCTCATTTATCAATAAATGTCCTCCATTCTATGTATCTCTCAAGCTTCTATTCTAGTCATTCCTCTTTCCTTTAGGATCAGAATACTTAGAATATTGACACTATTTTTTTATCTCCTTATATTCAGTTCAGGGCTTCCCTGATAGCTCTGTTGGTAAAGAATCCTCCTGCAATTCAGGAGACCCCAGTTTGATTTCTGGGTTGGGAAGATCCCCTGGAGAAGGGCTAGGCTAACCACTCGGGTATTCTGGCCTGGAGAATTGCATGGACTGTATAGTCCATGGGGTCATAAAGAGCCGGCCAGACACAACTGAGTGACTTTCACTTTCAGCTTCATTTCACTTTGAGCCCTTTCAACCATGCTGCTGCCTTGACTTCAAAAACTCTATTAATTTTCAAGTCCAAAGATCAAATTGGTCCTCTTTAATTTGACTTACCACATGTTTCCTGAAATTTTCTTTCTTTGACTTTTGCACTCTGCTCTTTCTGGTTCTTTGTCCCATTTTGAACCATTTCTTCTCTGTCGCTTTTGCAGAATCCTCCTATTCATATGCAGTTGGCTAGAGAATTCTGCCATTTCAACATTCTGTACACATCTCATATCTTTCCCTTCTTCTCTTTTCATACAAAGTTTCCTTGGCCCAGATCCTTATTGTATTTTATCTGAATCATTGCAATAGTCTTCAAATTGGTCATACTGTTTAGTTTCTTGACCCTACTCCATGTTTCTTCTATAGCAGTGATTTTTCGAAATACAAATATAATACATTTTACATTTCCCAGGCCAAAGCAGTATAGAGATAAATATATGCACAACATCAGTATCAAAATAGTTTTTCTCCTCTCCCAAAATTCAGTCTACTCATGCAAAAAAATCAGGAAAATTCCAATAGAGGAGAGTCCTACCATCTACCTGGCTAGTTCTCCTCAAAACTGTTAAGGTCATTGAAAAAAGGAAAGTCTGACAAAATATCACAGCTCAGAGGAGCCTAAGGAGATGTGACAACTAAATGTAATTCTAGATGGTGTCCTGGATAAGATCACAGAGCAGAAAAAGGACATATGGTAACTACTAAGGAAATCTGAATAAACTGTTGGCTTTTGTTAACAATCATATATCAATATTGGTTAATTAATTGTAATATAGGTACTGTATTGATATAAGATGTTAATAATAGGGCAAAGCAGTGAAAACTCTCTACTATCTGGTCAATTTTTATATAAATCTAAACTGTTATGAAGAATAAAGTTTATTAATAAAAAATAGTATTCCTCTTTATATTTCACTGACCCCTCCCCATTGAGAAATCTCTAGATCTCTCAAATTCTTCTCCAATGTGGGAGCTTGGGGGGCTGATGGCATTCCGTGTATACTCTGAAGTATGTAGTCTTTTGGTCATCCATTATGTTCCTTCTCCCTTATTCTATCTCCTAAAGAAAAAAGAGAATAATGTTTTCTGCTGAAAGATCTGGAGTCCTCACCAGGGCACTGATGCCAATGATGGTGTCCAAAGTTTAAGGCTCCAGTGTCCTTGCAAAGCAGCCAGTACCTTTCGTCCTGCCAAATCTACTGACTCCACTGCTGTTGATTTGATGGTATTGTCTTGGGATCTGAGATTCTCATGGGAATCTTGTGAAACAGTCCTTTTGTTTTTTTTTTTTTGAAAAAACTTAAAAGCCTCTTGACGAAAGTGAAAGAGGAGACTGAAAAAGTTGGCTTAAAGCTCAACATTCAGAAAACGAAGATCATGGCATCTGGTCCCATCACTTCATGGGAAATAGATGGGGAAACAGTGGAAACAGTGTCAGACTTTATTTTCTGGGGCTCCAAAATCACTGCAGATAGTGATTGCAGCCATGAAATTAAAAGGCACTTACTCCTTGGAAGGAAAGTTATGACTAACCTAGATAGCATATTGAAAAGAAGAGATATTACCTTGCCAACAAAGGTCTGTCTAGTCAAGGCTATGGTTTTTCCAGTAGTCATGTATGGATGTGAGAGTTGGACTGTGAAGAAAGCTGAGTGCCGAAGAATTGATGCTTTTGAACTGTGGTGTTGGAGAAGACTCTTGAGAGTCCCTTGGACTGCAAGGAGATCCAATCAGTCCATCCTAAAGGAGATTAGTCCTGAGTGTTCATTGGAAGGACTGATGCTAAAGCTGAAACTCCGTCACTTTGGCCACCTCACACCAAGAGTCGACTTCATTGGAAAAGACTCTGATGCTGGGAGGGATTGGGGGCAGAAGGAGAAGGGGACGACAGAGAGATGGCTGGATGGCATCACCGACTCAATGGACATGAGTTTGGGTGAACTCCAGGAGTTGGTGATGGACAGTGAGGCCTGGTGTGCTGCGATTCATGGGGTCGCAAAGAGTTGGACACGACTGATCGACTGAACTGAACTGAACTGAACTGATTTTATTTTTAATTGTAGTTTCCTCCCACTCCCCACCCCCAATACCACACAGCATGTGGGATCTTCCCCCTAAGCCGGGTTGGAACCCATTCCCTCTGCAGTAGAAGCCTGGAGTCCTCACCACTGGACCACCAGGGAAGTTTCTGAAATAGTCTTGTAGATTCCTCACTTGTCATTACAATTCTTTCTTCTTGGACCTCAGGCATCAACCTACAGGGACAGGAGTTAAGGATAATCAGAGCTGCAGACACTGCATTGCTAAGCTTAAAGCACTGCTCTTCTGTCACTGACTTTAAGAGTCCTAGGAACTCTTGCTTCTTACAGATTGACTTATTTTCCAGGATGTTTCTTGATCACTCGTGCAAACAGACTGCTGAGGGTCTGCACCACTTAGTCCCCCAAAACCTGTCCAGACATGTCTGAATCTGAGGGAGAAAACAGCACAGGCTCAAGTTACATAAATATGATCATGTTGTCCTGCTGTTTAGAATTCTTCAATGCCTCTTTTCTCTCCACTTTCCATGACCTCACAATGCACTCTCCATTATGGTTTAGTAGATCTCTCTAGGCTCAGCTGGAGACAAACCCTACCCTGACTCTCTAGTCTAGTGATGCTGAATTACTTTAAGCAACACATTTCATACATTCGACAAGCTTCTCATGTCTGCATGCTTTACCCGTTATGTCCAGAAGTAGCACATTTTCTTTATGTATTTTCACCACTGTATTAGTCTTTTGTATTAGTTACCTATTGAGGTTTACAATGAGTATTTATTATACAGTAAGTCCCTTACATATGAATGAGTTCTGATCCAAGAATGCATTCTTAAGTCCAGTTTATTTGTAAGTTCAACTAAGTTAGCTACTGCTACTGCTAAGTCACTTCAGTTGTGTCCGACTCTGTTCGACCCCATAGATGGCAGCCTACCAGGCTCCCCGTCCCTGGGATTCTCCAGTCAAGAACACTGGAGTGGGTTGCCATTTCCTTCTCCAGTGCATGAAAGTGAAAAGTGAAAGTGAAGTCGTTCAGTCGTGTCTGACTCTTCAAGACCCCATGGACTGCAGCCTACCAGGCTCCTCCGTCCATGGGATTTCCCAGGCAAGAGTTCTGGAGTGGAATGCTATTGCCTTCTCCGTAAGTTAGCTAAGTACCCAACAAACACAATCAACTATATAGTACTGTACTGTAATAGGTTTATAATACTTTTCACACAAATAACATCAATATATAAAAAACAAACATACACAAAAAATAAAATATTTTTAATCTCCCAGCACAGTACCTTGAAAAGGACAGTAGTATGGTACAACAGCTGGCACACAGGAGCTGGCATCAAATGAAAAGGCAAGAAAAGTTACTGACTGGAGAAGGGAGAGGAGGTGGGAGATGGTAGGGCTGAAGAACTGTCAGCGATTGAAGACGGAGGGCAAACTGCAATTTCACTCACACCTGACTTTGATGGAAAGCGTACTTCCATCTTTGAAAGTTCACAACTTGAAGGCTAGTATGTAGGGGACTTCAGTTCAGTTCGGTCGCTCAGTCATGTCTGACTCTTTGCGACCCCATGAATTGCAGCATGCCAGGATTACTGTACCATAATTTCTGTGGGTCAGGAATCTGGTCATGGCTTGGCTGGGTTGTTTATCCAGGGTCTCTTACAAGGTTGTGATCAAGGTGTTGATCAGAGCAGTGGTCTCATATGAAGTTTCAATTAGGGGAAGATCTACTTTGAAGCTCACCCACCTTGCTCTTGGCCAGTTCAGTTCTACATAGGCTGAGGGACTGAGGGCCTCAGTTCTTCATTGGCTTTTGACACAAGCCTCCTTCAGTTCTCTGCCATGTGGCCCTCATAGGTAACTCACAGCATGGTAACTGGTTTCCACCAGACTGAGGAAGACAGCAGGAGAGAATGAGCAGGGGAAAACAAGTCTTTTGCATTCTAATAACAGAGGATTACTTTAACTTCTTTAAAGGGACTTCTCAAGTGGCTCAGTGGTAAAGAATCCATCTGCCAATGCAGGAGATGAGGGTTCAGTCCCCCTGGAGGAAGAAATAGCAACCTACTCCAGTATTCTTGCCTGGAAAATCCCATGGACATAGGAGTCTGGTGGGATATTGTCCTTGGGGTCACAAAGAGTCAGAGAGTCAGACATGGCTTAGCACAGAGGCATACAACTTCTTTAAAGTGATGGGATACACCTGTTAGAAACAAGGCACTAGGCTCAGCCCACATTCAAACAGAGGGGATTATACAAGACCTGGAACACCCAGGCTGGGATCATTGAGGATGTTCTGTGATTGTCCTGTGGCAGCAATAAATCCCACCCATAATTGGTTTGCACGTCCAGACTGATGACACCACACATGCACCAAGATGGTACAAAAATGTTTATTACTCACATAATGGGGTCTTCCTGAAGAAAGTAGGGCAGGCATAAAAGCCAGTCTGGAATGTCTTGAGAGAAGAGAGAAGACAGTGGCTTTAGTTTTTATTATAGTGAGGAGGTGGGGCCTTGGTCAGGGTTCCCACGGGAAAGGGGTTTGGATAGTTTAAACTTTTCCACCGGAACCAGTGGATGGAGCCCCAAGGCTTTCTGTCTTGCTCTGATATGGGTGGAAGGGAAAGGGGGAGAATAGGGCATGAGAGGTGTCAGGAATCAAAGAGCAAAATGCAACTGAAGTCAGACTCCTTGTTCCATGAGGCTATTTTAGAGGCTGTCTACTGTATCCATTATCATATAGTTGCTTATTTTACTTATTTGCCTTTTATAAGATAAGAATGTATTTTAATTTATTTTTATGTTTATTATTTATGTTTTATGTTTATGCAGTGCTTGACATATCATGGTCACTCAATAAATGGCTGAATGAACAACTGAATGACTGCATATATAGACTCTCCCTTTCCTCTTATTATTTATCCCCTGTTGTATGCCTATTGATGTTTTCAAGATTCAGCTCAGGAATGATCTTCTCTATGATGTTTTTTTGGACCTATTCCTCCTTGCTCCCTTTGCCCCCTTCTAGAATTGATCACCTTCTTATTTGTGGTCAACCAGTCTGAGCACAGATTTTTTGTCATAGAACTGATGTACTAAGTGGCATTTCCTTCTTTCAGAACTGTATCCCTTGATAGTTTGAAAGCTCACTGAAGGCAAGAATTTGTCTCATTATAAACATTTGTACCCAAAGTATCTAGTATGATATCACACATAGATGTTCAGTTACTATTGCACAAAGGGTTCAGTTCATTCTCCCAAGGAGAAAGGAGTAAGACAAAGCTGCAAAAAAGTGGATATTTAGTCTGGATATTGAAGAATACAAGCTTGACATGTAGGGACACAGGATTGGGGAGACTTTAGAAAGAGAATAATTTAGACCCACTGAGTAGCAGTAGCAAAAACAATAAGTTACAAAAAATCATAGTGTAATAGTAAGATTTAGCTGGTTCGAGATGTGGCTAAAAAGGAGGTTCACGTCTGGGTTGTGAAACTTTGTAGGCTAGATTAAGAAGGGCAGAATGTCTCTTTATGATAATGGGGTTTTAAAACTTGGGTGCAGCTGTTAATGTAACTAAATCTATTTCAGGAAAACAATTTTGATGGCAGAGTAGAATGGATTTGAGTAGGAAGTGACCTGGAATCAATCAGGAGTAGGAATTTGTGGTTTCACTGGGACAAAGTGAACTCTGCTTGTGGAAAATCAGAGTGTAGATAGTAGGTAAGCACCAGCATTCTGAGCAATGCTGAGAGGAATCCAGTGCTCTGATATTTGCGAGATGTGAACAACAGAAAATTCCACTGAAAGGATTGTGAGGGTATATATGCAACAGAGATAAAGAATAGGGAAGAATCAACTAAAGAAGGAAAGATTTACTCTGATTATCTTGATAATTGATCAATCGGTATCCCCAGTAAGAACTTTAGCTCACTTTCAGTTTTGGATACATATACTATAAGACTAATGAAAGAAAACAAAAGAAAAGGAAAAGAACTTATGTTTATATAATACGTATACTATGCCCAAAGCATTACAATGAATACAGTATACAGTTTTTCCTGTTTCTGTGGTACTAATTTCATGGAAGTATATTATCTCTCCAACACTCTTTTTCTATTCTGAAGGAATTATTTCATTTTTCACATGTCAAGTCTCAAAACTATTTTCTAATATGGAATTTCACAGCCCAAGCTTTGTGTTCAAAGAAGAATGTTGCAGTTGTTAGAGGCTAGATTATCTTCCTGGAAAAGAAGAAATAGACATGCTTCCGGTCTTTGGTATTCCTGGAGTCTGAAGGCACCATGCTTAGAATCCACAGCCATAGATGCAGAAAAAGTCACCTTAATAGTGAGGCAGAAAACAGGATAAAGAGGTGCCCAATAGCTCTATTTTTACACTACTCTAGCCCTTCCAAAGAGCAGCCGAAGAATTGTGCAGGGAATATTTTTCAAGGATTTTTAACATTTCAGATATGGCAAAATCTCAGATTTCACCAGATACTTTAGTAGGACCTCTCACATAATTTCAGTTGTAATTTTATTGTTAGATGATTAATAAAAATGCAAAATAACAAAATGCTTTTCTGAATTCAGTAAGCCTTTTAAATGAATTTATAGTCTACTATACATTTGAAACATTAGTAATACCTGTGTTAGTGTGATAGTAGGGTTTATTCAGTTGTACATTTGATTTATCTGAACCTTTTTAGTAACTTCATTGCCCTTAACAAGTTTTTGACCCACAGGTTAGAAACTAACTTGATCCAACTTCCTTACCTCACAGATGAGGGAACAAATGATTTAGAACAGGTCATTTACATGAATTGCTCAAGGTAACAAAGAGTTCTAAAGGCGGGATAGAATCTAGAATTCCTGACCTTTAGACCAGTTAATACCAAATTAGCCGAAAACATTAGACCTATGAACATAAAGGCAGAATTAAATTATAACATGTTTGATAAATGGTCTGATGTATCAATTCTACTCTTCAGAAGGTGCTCTCAGATGCTGAATTCCCTGGCATGTATGACATGTCATACTAGGCCCTATATTGCTACTGAAAATTAAAAATTATTTTCCTGATTTGAAACAAGCTACACACAGAGTTTAAAAATCTAAGTATGAGAGAGTCTATCTACCTGCTTATGTATATATGCCCAAGAACTTGGTACTGTGGCTCTGTTTCTTTCATATTCATTTTTTCTCTTAGAGTGTAGGAAAGATGAATAAAGAAAATAAAAGCCAGAATAACTTGGCTTGCAGGAAGAGGAGCTAAAAAGGGTCAGAAGGGTAGACGTTTGAGATGCTCAACCTGTGTGTGGATGGCTCTGTTCCACTGATCCCACTGGAGGAGTGTATTTGAAGTGGCATAATAATTAGGCTCAAAAATTTACCCTCAGTGTACCCTTCAAACAAAAAGCTTGGGTTGAACCTTGGGGCAATTCATCTCAGTCATTTTTAGACCTCTGTATATTACAGCTGCAGAAGAGAAGTCTCGAGAGAACGAGGTTTTCTCCTTTTTGAGACCTACATTGCACATTTTCTGATTAACCAGAGTGTTGGTAAAAACCACTTCCCTTTAAATTTCATATTGGTTATTTATTCTTTATGATTAGACCATTATGATTAGCCATTATGATTAAGCCATCAAAACCACAGCATAAAATCATAATTAAGCCTCATTTTTTTGAACTTACACATGTCTTAAAAACCTTATTATTAGATTCAGTATCTGCAGACAGCAGTATAAAGTTTTCCTAGCCGGATTCTAAACTGTATGTATTATTTGTTTCAAATAATCAAAACTAGGAAATTATAATGACATTACAGAGTTAAAATACAGTTATCACTTCTTTCATGAAATATATTAAATATTTGTCTTTCCTTGATTTGTGAATGGTTTTGAAATAAATATAAGTTTGAATCAGATGAAATAAAGGTTTGAATGCTATTTCTTTAGAGCAAAGTTAACATATAATCTTTTGTACAACAGACACTCAGTATTGTCAATCAAAAAGATCTTAAATATGCTTAAGGAATATGGCTTTCAACAAACAACCACTTGCTGACACTTAAGATAAGCACTTTAGAAGTGCATGAGAGTATAATGTTATGTTCTGGCACGGAGCCAGAATGTTTTATTTTCTTACCAACATTTTATTTCCCTGAACTCTAAAAGAAGTGACAGGTTATTTTGTCTGTAATGGTGGTTATTTTCAACTTCAAAAACATTTCTGTGATCTTAAAACCTTATAATTTGTTCACAGTTACAAGTTAATACAGGCACAGAGCAGCATCTGTATGCAATTTTAGCTGAGAGATAGAGTGGGAACTTCTAGTCCTTCCAAACTTATTTCATTAGACATGCATTATTTAGGACAAGCATAGTACTGAGTTAGCTTGTGTCTGATCTGTTGGAAACTGGAAACATGGACATTTAGTCTTTTGACGGGGTGGGTCTTGGCGGTGTCCCCCATTGGGCTAGTTCTCTGTTATATGGACAACCAGGAAGAAGGGCAGAAAAGGAGACATTATACAAAAGCTCTTTCTGCCAAGCTGTGTTGTAGTGCTTTCTCGTAGGCTAAATCACCTAGTGAAGGGAAAGTTGCTCAGTTGTGTCCAACTCTTTGTGACCCCATGGACTATACAGTGTGTGGAATTCTCCAGGCCACAATACTGGAGAGTGTAGCTCTTCTCCGGGGGATCTTCCCAGCCTAGGAATCAAACTGGGGTCTCCTGCACTGCAGACATATTCTTTACCAGTTTTCAGCTTCCCTTATAGCTCAGTTGGTAAAGAATCTGCCTGCAATGCAGGATACCCCTGTTCCATTCCTGGGTGGGGAAGATCACCTGGAGAAGGGATAGGCTACCCAATCCAGTATTCTGGCCAGGAGAATTCAATGGACTGTATATAGTCCATGGGGTTGCAGAGTCAGACACCACTGAGCAACTTTCACTTTCTTTACCAGTTGAACTACCAGGGAATCCCTATATCACCTATTTCAGCTCAGTTCAGTTCAGTCGCTCAGTTGTGTCCAACTCTTTGTGACCCAATGGGCTGCAGCACACCACACCTCTCTGTGCATCACCAACTCCTAGAGTTTACTCAAACTCATGTCCATTGAGTCGGTGATGCCATCCAACGATCTCATCCTCTGTCGTCCCCTTCTCCTACTGCCTTCAATCTTTCCCAGCATCAGGGTCTTTTCCAATGAGCCAGTTCTTCACATCAGGTGGCCAAAGTATTGGAGTTTCAGCTTCAGCATCATTCCTTCCAATGAATATTCAGGACTGATTTCCTTTAGGATGGACTGGTTAGATTTCCTTGCAGTCCAAGTATCTCTCAAGAGTCTTCTCCAAAACCACAGTTCAAAAGCATCAAATTTGGAAAACTCAGCAGTGGCCACAGGACTGGAAAAGGTCAGTGTTCATTTCAATCCCAAAGAAAGGCAATATCAAAGAATGCTCAAACTACCGCACAACTGCACTCACCTCACATGCTAGCAAAATAGTGCTCAAAATTCTTCAAACTAGGCTTCAACAGTACATGAACCACAAACTTCCAGATGTTCAAGGTGGATTAGAAAAGGCAGAGGAACCTGAGATCAAATTGCCAACATCCATTGGATCACTGAAAAAGCAAGAAAGTTCCAAAAAACGTCTACTTCTGCTTTATTGACTATGCCAAAATCTTTGTGTGGATCACCACAAATGATGAAAAATTCTTCAAGAGATGGAAATACCAGACCACCTGACTTGCCTCCTGAGAAATGTGTATGCAGGTCAAGAAGCAAAAGTTAGAACTGGACATGGAACAACAGACTGGTTCCAAATTGGGAAAGGAGTATGTCAAGACTGTATATTGTCACCCTGCTTATTTAACTTCTATGCAGAGTACATCTTGCGAAATGCCAGGATGGATGAAGCACAAGCTGGAATCAAGATTGCCAGGAGAAATACCAATAACCTCAAATATGCAGATGACACCACCCTTATGGCAGAAAGCGAAGAAGAACTAGAGAACCTCTTGATGAAAGTGAAAGAGGAGAGTGAAAAAGTTGACTTAAAACATCACCTAAGTCTGCAACAAAATTCACCTCTCCTTTGCTACATCTTTTCAGGTGTTCCTTTGCTGGGCATTGCCATGACACTACCTTTTTGAGTCTGCCCTTCCAAGACAGTGACTAATATACTCCAGCTTTCTCTCTTCCTTTTTTCCTTTCAGGCATTGTTCAACAGCCTTACCATGGCTTTCCAGAGATGCAGGACTTAACATAAAGTAGTCTGAGAAGAGAATTAAAAAAAAGTATTGTGGGCAAGGCTCTTCAAACCACACAGAGACTACTCTGCTTTCATGAAGAAATAAATCCCGTGAATAGTCCTATGGAAGTGAAGGTAAAAAAATTTTCTTTTTAATGTTTATTTGAAAAGAAGGGAAGAATAAAAAGAATGACTGCAGTGTTTTGTTGAAGTCTTAATTATAAAAAAATATATGGAGTTGGGAGGCAAAAAATTTGTAATAAAGTTGGAGATGGTCTATTACTTATATGATCTTAGGATAAATGCTGGCAATGTCGATTTAAAGATCACAAGTTGGAGAAAAATGATAGGAACAGTATCCACTTTTTGAAAATTAACTGCCTTATTATATTCAGTCTTTATATTTGCATTTGTGCCCAATGTTAAAGCAAATGATTAAAGCAAGTCTTCCCTGATAGATTATTAGACAAATTTGGTGGGTAAAATTTTGGATGGAGTAGGCTTTCTGAAGAAAGCTAAAGGTGAATCTGTATCACTTAAAAACAAAACCAGGGACTCTGCTTGTTAATTTCCATGCAAGGTTCTGCCGACTGGCAGTCAGGACAGGAACTGGGGTGCTTTGTGGTGGCAGCAGAAGGCTGGCAGTGAAAAGTATATAACAATGCCCCTGTTTTCTGTTTCCAATTCTTGCAGCATAGAGCTGGAATCCAGAAAATGTGCCGCTTTGAATAATTCAACTTTCAAGTCTGTTGGTGGTTCATGACAATTTTGATTTTACTTTTCCTTAACATTTTATTCTTTGCTTAGTTTTTGCCCCTAGTTGTTGGTTTTTTAAAATTCCTCTTCCTTAAGTTCTTTGATTTTAAGAATCAGTGTGATGATCTTCTTTAGAAATATTAAGCAAGGCTATTGAGTCAGAAACAGGATATACAAAGAAAGATATATGATAAAAATCAAAGACAACTTCTAAAATAAGAAATCAGCCTGAATTTTACAAAGCTTTATGGATTTATAATGACTCTCTCACCCCTCGCTAATGTTCTAGGAGAGCTTTAGAGCTCAGTTCTTACCCAGAATCTCCTTTGTAGATAACAAGCTTGAAATGCTTTAAATATTTACAGTGGGGTCCCAGAGTGTTACTGAAAACAATGCAGCTTCTAGCATATGGACTATGAAGCCAGAATCTTCATTACTGTCACACATGGTGACAGAGTGGAAATAAACAGTCTAAAACAGGCAAGTCTGGAGAGGCTAGATCAGCTAAAGGATGATAAACATTCACATGTGTCCTCCCAATATGTGTTTTATTATATACGTTTGCATTTTCTTCTGACTTAAAAAAAATAATTTTTGTTTAAACAGCAGGAAAATGTTTAATGAAGACAATGTACACTGAAAAATGGAATTACTATTTTCCTAATAAAAATTTTCTTTCTGCCTCTCTCTCTCTTAGACACACACACACACACATCTCTGAGCTTATCTTTGCTGGCCTTCATTCTCTTCTCCTCCATGCTGGCTTTTTCTCCACATGATCGTGAACATGGCTGGGAGCAGCAGCTCCAATGTTGTTAACATGGTAGGTTTGTTACTGTGAGGAAAGATAGGGTCCCTGTGTCTGCATATGACATTTCTATGGAAAAACGCTGATTAACCAAAGTTTGAGTCTTGTGTCAATCCTTCTTACCAGTCCCTGTTGCTAAAACAATTGAACCATTTGAATGGCAAGCCTGATTCATATGCCCAAGACTGGCAGCCTCACTAATATCCAAAGTTAGAGCCAAGGAGGATCAGGTCCATCAAAGAAGAGCTGCATTTACTTGAGGAAGGGGAAAGGGGCATGTTCAGCAGGTAAAGATACAGGTGGCTGAAAGTGAGAGTGAAAGTGTTAGTTTCTCAGTCATATCTGATTTTTTGAGACCCCATGGACTATAACCCACCAGGCTTCTCTGTCCATGGGACTCTCCAGGCAAAAATACTGGAGTGGATAGCCATTCCCTTCTCCAGGGGATCTTCCTGATTGAACCCAGGTCTCCTACATTGCAGGCAGATTCTTCACCGTCTGAGCCACCAGGGAAACCCAAAATATCAAATTTAATTTTTTTGTTGTTGCACCATGAGGCATATGGGATCTTTGTTCCCCAACCAGGGATATAACCTGTCTCGCCTGCAGTGGAAGTGTGGAGTCTTAACCACTGGATCACCAGGGAAGTCTTTAAAAGTGTTAGTCATTCAGTCAAGTCCAACTCTTTGTGACCCCATGGACTATAACCCGCCAGGCTCCTCTGTCCATGAAATTTTCTGGGTAAGACTACTGCAGTGAGTTGCCATCCCATCCTCCAGGGGATCTCCCTAACTCATGGATGAAACACAGGTCTCCTGCATTGTGGGTGGATTCTTTACCGTCTGAGTCACCAGGGAAACCCTCTACAGAAAATTAAGGGTACAAGCGGAATTGCCAGACACACTGTTTTGCAAGAACTGATAATGGGATCTTCCACAGAACATGACGACATCCTTATTATTTATTTAATGGACATTTATGAAGTGTCTCCAACTGTAACCCTTGACATTCAGTTTCTTCTGTCTTGGAATATAGGAGTGAGCAGTAGGTGAAACTCAAATGCAAATCCCTTTCCCTGGTGGAGTGATTTACTCAAGTTTCTTGTCACGTTAGGGTGTCCCCCTATAGCCATAAAAGGTTGTTTCTCTAATTCCAAAGTAATTCTGTAATTTGTCAGAGGCCACTGCTACTGGTATGTCATAGGATCACAGTCACACGTGGTCTGTTGACTTCCTTTCCTCTGTGCCTGTTCATACACTGAGCTCACACACTTGCTGCTCGGCCTCTCATGACACCCATACAGACAGACCAAATCACAATTCAGGGTTTGTCATCTTCCCTCGGATATCATGCCCATATCCTCATGTTTTTCAATACTTTATCTTTATCCCTGATCACTCTCACCTTCAGCTGAAATAAGAAATAACTTTATTCCCTCCAATGAAATAATATTTAAAAACTTTTTATGTTGGAGTATAGCCAAGTAACAATTGTGATAGTTTTGGATGGACAGCAAAGGGCCTCAGCTATACATATACATGTATTCATTCTCCCCCAAACTTCCCTCCCATCCAGGCTACCACATAACATTAAGAAGAGTTCGATGTCCTCTACAGTAGATACATGTTGGTTATCCATTTTAAATACAGAAGTGTGCACATGTCAATCCCAAACTCCTTAACTATCCCTTTCCCCATCCTTCCCGCTGTGGAAACCGTATGAAAAAACTCTTAACTGGCTCCCAAATAGCATCATTGCAATGCCTTAGAGATAAAAATCCTTTCTTAAGTTCAGTTTCTTAAATTTTTCTTCTGAGGTTTCTAAACCCAGGTATTGGGAACTGGTACCACTTATTATGGATCTTCCCGGTTTGTCCCTGGTGCGTATCTGCTGCTACCTCAAGACTGAGTCTTACCACCTCCACACCGTTCACTCAGGTTCATCTGAAGACCACACCCCTCATAGGTAACTAGATTTGCTTGACCCTGGACTTGTTCAAAGGTCTCAGTCACTGCTCGTTTAAGCAGACTCTTTGAATCTTCATGTAACTGGAATCTGATAAATCCATCTTTTTATTTCTTGATAAATAGAAAATTGGGAGTGAATGTACATTTGGAGCTTTTGTCTTACACCCTTTCTACATGGCTAACTATGATATGAAACAGAATGAAATAAGATCAAAACGAAAAGAATACAGAAAAGGTCAGGTGAATACAGACCAGGGACTAACTGATTCCAACTGGGGGAATCAGGTAACATTTAAGAAAAAGTGATATTCGAGCTGAACTTTGAAGGGTGGTTGGATTTTGATTGGGGTTATGGAAGCATTTCAGCTTGAGAGACAGAGTTGTGACATTCATAGTAAGTTTGGGGAAATAAAAGTCCACATCAACAGAACTTTGTAGGGCCAAAATGTATTCTTAGAGATTTATTTAAATTTTCCTCTTCATAGTGGGTCCAAATACAAGTTAAAATACTTATATGTTGGAAAATGAATACAGAAAATAGATTTTTGAATCCCTTCCATGAATACTGAAGAGTTCAATCTTAACTGGGAGGGAGCAAGCATTAAAAAAAGGGTCAGAGCAAGGAAATAATATTTATTTTGGAAAAGTATTATTGAAAACAATGCAAATGTTGGATAAAGAACTGCTAGACTGAAGATAAGGTGACCAGTTAAGAAACTACAGGGGAGACCCTCTAGTCATCTGTTGCAACCCAAGGAGCCCTGTCCATGTGGCAGGCAATACCGAGTTTCCACTGAGTCAAAGATCTCTGTTGTGTTCTTCTACACTGGCTTCTGGAACTCAAGTAAAGGCCCTTTCATTCTGGGTAAAATTCCTTTTGGTAGATTGGACCTAGGCTGGTCTTTGGAGAGCAATAAAGCTCTGAGCCTTTGGAGTGGGAGCACTGACTCCAAGGTCCTAGACAAGCAGAGAACTAATGCCGCCGCTGCTGCTGCTAAGTCGCTTCAGTCGTGTTCGACTCTGTGTGACCCCAGAGACAGCAGGCCACCAGGCTCCCCTGTCCCTGGGATTCTCCAGGCAAGAACACTGGAGTTGGTTGCCACCTCCTCCTCCAATGCATGAAAGTGAAAAGCGAAGGTGAAGTCACTCAGTTGTATCAGTCGTGTCCGACTCCTAGCCACCCTATGGACTGCAGCCCACCAGGCTCCTCCACCCATGGGATTTTCCAGGCAAGAATACTGGAGTGGGGTGCCATTGCCTTCTAGGGAGTATCAAGTAGTGAGAACTCACACAAAGGAAACCACTTGAATACAAGACCCAGCATCACCCAACCACCAGTAGCATTCTGTGCAGTACGTCTCATCTAAACAACAAACAAAACAAAAATACAAACCCAATCATCAGCAAACAGGATTACCACCTCACTCAGCCTTGCCAATCAGAGGAAAAACAAACAAACAAAAACTCAGCACAAATCTCACCCTATATGAAGCTTACACAAACCACTGGACCAACCTTAGGAAAGCAGAAACCAAAAAGAAGAAAGAATTCAACCTTGAAGTCTGGGAAAAGGAGACTTCAAACACAATAAGTTAAAAAAAAATAATGAAAAGGCAGACAAATACTACACAAATGAAGGAAAAAACTAGAAACACAGAAGTCCAAATAAATGAAGAGGAAATAGGCAAACTACTTGAAAAAGAATTCAGAATAATAACAGTAAAGATGATCAAAAGCCTTGAAAACAAAATGGAGAAAATGCAAGGGTCAATTAACAAAGATCTAGAAGAATTAAGAAACAAACATACAAACAACACAATTACTGAAATTAAAAATAGTCTAGAAGGAATCAATAGTGGAATATCTGAAGCAGAAGGACGAATCAGTGAGCTGGAAGATAAAATGGTGGCAATAACTTCTGAAGAGCAGAATAAAGTAAAAAGAATGAAAAGAATTGAGGATAGTCTCAGAGACCTCTGGGACAATACCAAATGCACCAACATTCGAATTATAGGGGTCCCAGAAGAAGAAGAGAAAAAGAAAGGGTATGAGAAACTTTTTGAAGAGATTATAGTTGAAAATTTCCCCAACATGGAAAAAGAAATAGTCAATCAGTCCAAGAGGCACGAAGAGTCCCATACAGAATAAACCCAAGGAGAAACACCAAGAAACATACTAATCAAACTAACAAAGACTAAACACAAAGGAAGAATACTAAAAGCAGCAAGGGAAAAGCAACAAGTAACATACAAGGGAAATCCCATATGCTTAACAGCTGATCTTTCAACAGAAACTCTGCAGGCCAGAAGGGAATGGCAGGATATATTTAAAGTACTAAAAGGGAAAAATCTATAATCAAGATTATAGTACCCTGCAAAGATCTCATTCAAAATTGATGGAGAAATAAAAAGCTTTCAAACAAGCAGAAGTTAAGAGAATTCAGTACCACCAAACCAGCTTTACAACAAATGTGAAAGTGACTTATTTGGTCAAGAAATACAAGAGAAGAAAAAAGATCTACAAAATCAACCCCAAACAATTAAGAAAATGGCAATAGGAACATATGTATCAATCAGATCAGATCAGTTGCTCAGTCGTGTCCGACTCTTTGTGACCCCACGAATCGCAGCACGCCAGGCCTCCCTGTCCTTACTTTAAATGTAAATGGATTAAATGCTCCAACCAAAAGACACAGACTGGCTGAATAGATACAAAAATAAGACCCAAATATATATGCTGTCTACAAGAAACCTACTTCAGACCTAAAGACACATATAGACTGACAGTGAGAGGATGGAAAATATATTCCATGCAAATTGGAAGCAAAAGAAAGCTGGAGTAGAAGTTTTCATATCAGAAAAAATAGACCTTAAAATAAAGAAGATAACAAGAGATAAGGAAGGATACTACATAATGATCAAGGGACTAATCCAAGAGGAAGACATAACAATTGTAAATATCTATGCGCTCAACATAGGAGCACCTCAATACAGAAGGCAAACATTAACAGACATAAAAGGAGAAATTGACTGTAACACAATAATAGTAGGAGACTTTAACACCCCACTCACACCAACGGAAAGATCATCAAAACAGAAAATTAATACAGAAACACAAGTCTTAAATGATATATTTGAATGAGGTGGATCTTATTGATATATTCAGGGCATTCCATCCAAATGCAGAAGAATACACCTTCTTCTCAAGTGCACATGGAACATTCTCCAGGATAGACCACATCTTGGGTCACAAATCAAATCTCAGTAAATTTAAGAAAACTGAAATCATATCAAGCATCTTCACCAAACACAATGCTGTGGGACTAGATATCAATTACAAGAAAAAATCTGTAAGAAACATGAACACATGGAGATTAAACAACATGTTTCTAAACTAACAGGTTACTGAAGAAATCAAAAGGGAAATAAAAAAATTTCTAGAAACAAATGACAATGAAAATATGACAACTCAAAACCTATGGGGAGCAGAGAAAGCAGTTCTAAGAGGGAAGTTTATAGCAATACAATCATATCTCAAGAAATAAGAAAAAAATCAACAGACAAAATAACTTTACACTTAAAACAACTGCAAAAAGAAGAACAAAAACCCCCCAACATTAGTAGAAGGAAAGAAATCATAAAGATCTGAGCAGAAATAAATGAAAAAGAAATGAAAGAAATAATAGTAAAGATTAATAAAATTAAAAGCTGGTTCTTTGAGGACATAAACAAAATTGATAAATCTTTAGCCAGACTCATCAAGAAAAAAAGAGAGAAGAATCAAATCAACAAAATTAGAAATGAAAAAGGAGAAGTTACAATAGACAATGCAGAAATACAAAGGATTACAAGAGACTATTATGAACAACTATATGGCAATAAAATGGAAAACCTGGAAGAAACGGACAGATTCTTAGAAAAGTTCAATCTTCTAAGACAGAACCAGGAAGAAACAGAAATTATGAACAACCCAATTACAAGCACTGAAATTGGAGCTGTGATCAAAAAACTTCCAAAAAACAAAAGCCCAGGACCAGATGGCTTCACAGAATTCTATCAAACATTTAGAGAAGAGCTAATGCCTATCCTTCTAAAACTCTCTCAAAAAAATTGCAGAGGAAGGAACACTTCCAGACTCATTCTAGGAGGCCATCATCACCCTGATATCAAAACCAGACAAAGACAACACACAAAAAAGAAAACTACAGGCCAATATCACCGATGAACATAGATGCAAAAATCCTCAACAAAATTTTAGCAAACAGAATTCAGCAACACAGCCAAAAGCTCATACACCATGATCAAGTTGGGTTTATTCCAGGAATGCAAAGATTCTTCAATATACACAAATCAATCAATGTGATATACTATATTAACAAATTGAAAGATAAAAACCATATGGTAATTAATATATGCAGAAAAACCCTTTGACAAAATTGAGCACCAATTTATGATTCAGTTCAGTTCAGTTCAGTTGCTCAATCGTGTCCAAATCTTTGCGACCCCATGAATCACAGCATGCCAGGCCTCCCTGTCCATCACCAATTCCCGGAGTTCACTCAGACTCACGTCCATCGAGTCAGTGATGCCATCCAGCCATCTCACCCTCTCTCGTCCCCTTCTCCTCCTGCCCCCAATCCCTCCCAGCATCAGAGACTTTTCCAATGAGTCAACTCTTTGCATGAGGTGGCCAAAGTACTGGAGTTTCAGCTTTAGCATCATTCCTTCCAAAGAAATCCCAGGGCTGATCTCCTTTAGAATTAAAACTCTTCAAATAATAGGCATAGAAGGAACCTATCTCAACATAGTAAAGGCCGTATATGATAAGCCTACAGCAAATATTATTCTCAATGGTGAAAATCTGAAAGCATTCCCCCTCAGATCAGGAATAAGACAAGAGTGTCCACTTTCACCACTACTATTCAATATACTTCTGGAAGTCCTAGTTACAACAATAAGAGAAGACAAACAAAAGGAATCCCGATCGGAAAAGAAGAAGTAAAGCTCTCACTCTTTGCAGATGACATGATACTGTACACAGAAAATCTTAAAGATAGTATCAGAAAATTACTAGAGCCAATCAGTGAATTTAGCAAAGTTGCAGGATACAAAATCAATACACAGAAATCACTTGCATTTCTATATACTAACAATGAAAAATCAGAAAGAGAAATTAAGGAATCAGTCCTATTCACCATTGCAACAAAAAGAATTAAATATCTAGGAATAAACTTACCTAAGGAGACAAAAGAACTGTACACGGAAAATTATAAGACACTGATGAAAGAAATCAAAGGCGACATAAACAGATGGAGAGATATTCCATGTTCCTGGGTAGGAAGAATTAATATTGGGAAAATGACTATACTACCAAATGCAATCTACAGATTCAGTGTGACCCCTATCAAATTACCAATGGCATTTTTTACAGAACTAGAACAAAAAATTAAACAATTCATATGGAAACACAAAAGACCCTGAATATCCAAAGCCGTCTTGAGAAAGAAGAATGGAGCTGGAGGAATCAGCCTTCTTGACTTCAGATTATACTACAAAGCCACGGTCATCAAGGCAGTATGGGACTGGCACAAAAACAGAATTATAGACCAATGGAACAAGATAGAAAGAACAGAAATAAACCCATGCACCTATGGGTATGTTATTTTTGACAAAGGAGGCAAGATTATACAATGGGGAAAAGACAGCCTCTTCAATAAATGGTGCTGGGAAAACTGGGCAGCTATGTGTAAGAAAATGAAATTAGAACACTTCCTAACACCATACACAAAGATAAACTCAAAATGGATTAAAGACCTAAATGTAAGACTAGAAACTATAAAACTCTTAGAGGAAAACGTAGGCAGAACACTCAATGACATAAATCAAACCAAGATCATCTATGACCCACCTCCTAGAGTAATGGAAATAAAAACAAAAGTAAACAAGTGGGACCTGATTAAACTTAAAAGCTTTTGCACGGCAAAGGAAACTATAAGCAAGATGAAAAGACAATTCTCAGAATGGGAGAAAATAATAGCAAATGAAACAACTGACGAAGGAGTAACTTCCAAAATATACAAGCAGCTCATACACCTCAATGCCAGAAAAACAAACAACCCAATCAAAAAGTGGGGAAAAGACCTGGGCTTCCTGTAGGAGATGCCTGAATGCTTTTCCTCTGTTGGAGGCTCTTTTGTGGCTCCTCTGAGACCCACCCCCAGTGGTCTCAGGACCTCCATATTGTAACATCCCCTGTCATGGGTGATACTTTCTCCAGCTTATCTTTCAGGGCAACGTTCAGCTTTTCAAGATCTGTCCTGGAGTAGAGCCAGCAGAGTCTTTCTCTGCTGGATTCCCACCCCACAACCAGACAACTCTCTTAGGCTAGGATCTGGCTTACTTCAGTGACATTTGTTTGGTCCACTAGAGCTGGGCTCTGCATCCGTGTTCTACCAAGCTCTGGAAACACAAGTTGGTCTTTCCTACTACCCCACCCTCTTCTCTCTACTCACCTAGCTGCCAGAGGCCACTGCGCCAGATACCACTGCCACTCTGCTCCAGGGGTGCATCTCATACCTAGGCTCTCTGCCCTCGGAACTCCAGGGATTCACTAGGTTTTCTCAGGGACTCTTTTACTTCACTCTTGTATTATACCAGGATGAATCAAGGGGTTTATCCACTTAGAAAGAGGCATACAATGGGAGAATGAGATGTCTGTTTATCTTTCCTTTTGAGTATGCCACTTCCAAAGAATGTTCAAACTACCACACAATTGCACTCATCTCACTCTAGCAAAATAATGCTCAAAATTCTTTAAGCCAGGCTTCAACAGTATCTGAACCGTGAATGTCCAGATGTTCAAGCTGGATTTAGAAAAGGCAGAGGAACCAGAGATCAGATTGCCAACATCCACTGAATTATCAAAAAGCAAGAGAATTCCATAAAAAACATCTACTTCTGCTTTATTAACTATGCCAAAGCCTTTGACTGTGTGGCTCACAACAAGCTGTGGAAAATTCTTCAAGAGATGGGAATACCAGACCACCTGACCTGCCTCCTGAGAAATCTGTATGCAGGTCAAGAAGCAACAGTTAGAACTGGACATGGAACAATGGACTGGTTCCAAATTGAGAAAGGAGGAGGAGGTCAAGGCTGTATATTGTCACCCTGCTTATTTAACTTACATGCAGAGTACATCATGTGAAATGCCGGGCTGGATGAAGCATAAGCTGGAAACAAGGCTGTCGGGAGAAATATCAATAACCTCAGATATGCAGATGACACCAGCCTTATGGCAGAAAGCGAAGAAGAACTAGAGAGCCTCTTGATGAAAGTGAAAGAGGAGAGAAAAAAAGTTGGTTTAAAACTCAATATTCAGAAAACTAAGATCATGACATCAGGTCCAATCACTTCATGGCAAATAGATGGGAAAGCAATGGAAACAGTGATAGACTGTATTTTTTTGGGCTCCAAAATCACTGCAGATGGTGACCGCAGCCATGAAATTAAAAGACACTTGCTCCTAGGCAGAAAAGCTATGACCAACCTAGACAGCTTATTAAAAAGCAGAGACATTACTTTGCCAACAAAGGTCAGTCTACTCAAATCTATGGTTTTTCCAGTAGTCATGTGTGGATGTGAGAATCAAAGAATTGATGCTTTTGAACTGTGGTGTTGGAAAAGACTCTTGAGAATCCCTTGGACTGCAAGGAGATCCAACCAGTCAATCCTAAAGGAAATCAGTCCTGAATATTCATTGGAAGGACTGATGCCCAAGCTGAAACTCCAATACTTTGGCCACCTGATATGAAGAACTGACTCATTGGAAGAGACCCTGATGCTGGGAAAGATTGAAGGAGGGAAGAGAAGGGGACGACAAAGGATGACATGGTTGGAGGGAATCTCCAACTTGATGGATATGAGGTTGGGTAAGCTCTGGGAGTTGGTGATGGACAGGGAAGACTGGTATGCTGCAGTCCATGGGGTTGCAAAGAGTTGGACACGACTGAGAGACTGAACTGAACTGATGCCACCTCCATCAGTCTATCCAAAGATTGTTCTTTGCTCCCATCACTAGGAATTCATCTTGTTAAAACCCCTAGGGAATTTCTAATGAAATTCTATCCTGATCTTCTATAGATTTTTAGAAGTGATGACTTCCAGAACAGTTATGGTAAGTCCTGTTATGCTGAGTCCTTTAGATCAGAGACATAGTACTTTTCATCCATTGACCTCAGATTTGGGACCTCAGCTGAAGACTCAAGAATGGAGTAGAAGTCCTATTTACTATGTCGGACACGACTGAGCGACTGATCTGATCTGATGCCTAAATTATGTTTATGTGAAAATAAGCACAGTATGTTGGAGAAGGAAATGGCAATGCACTCCAGTAAACTTGCCTAGAGAATCCTATGGACAGAGGAGCCTGCCAGGCTACAGTCCATGAGGTCACAAAGAGTTGGACACCACTGAGCGAACAAGCACAATCAGCACATGCCTAAATATGAGTATGAGTGAAAGGTTCTCCAGTAGGAGTGTGGGCTCTGGAGCCAGAGAGGCAAGATCCTCTGCTGCTTCTTAGATACATGACGGAAACACCCAGTACTTCACTTCCTTGAACTGAAAAATGGAGTGCTATTTTTTTCCCATCTTCTGTGAGACAGTACTGTGACAAATAAATGAATAATAAATTTAAAGAACTTAGGTTACTGCTTGAGCATAGTAATATTAGCTACTATTATTGTTATTCAGTTGCTAAGTTGTGTCCCACTCTTTGTGACCTCATGGACTACAGTGTGCCAGGCTTCCCTGTCCTTCACTATCTCCCAGAGTTTGCTCAAATTTGTGTCCATTGAAGTCAGTGATGCTATCTAACCATCTCATCCTCTGCCACCCCCTTCTCCTTTTGCCTATCATCTTTCCCAGCATAAGGGTCTTTACCAATGAGTCAGCTCTTTGCATCAAGTGGTTAAAGTATGTGAGCTTCAGCATCAGTCCTTCCAATGAATATTCAGGGTTGAATTCCTTTGGGATTGACTGGTTTGATCTCCTGGCTGTCCAAGGGACTCTCAAGAGTCTTCTCCAGCACTACAGTTTGATAGCATCAATTCTTTGGCACTCAGCCTTCTTTATCATCCAACTCTCATATCAGTACGTGATAACAGGAAAAGCCATAGCTTCGACTATACAGACCTTTGTTAGCAAAGTGATGTCTCTGCTTTTTAATACACTGTTTGCCATAACTTTCCTTCCAAAGAGCAAGCATCATGGCTACAGCCACTGTGATAGCAGAGTCCAGTGATTTTGGAGTCCAAGAAAACGAAATCTGTCACTGCTTCCACTTTTCCTCCTATTTGCTATGAAGTGATAGGACCTACTGTTACTTTTTTCTATTTTTGGTATTCTCCCAAATACCTCTTATAGTGGTATTTGTTTC
Organism: Bos javanicus; assembly: GCF_032452875.1. NCBI lineage: Eukaryota > Metazoa > Chordata > Mammalia > Artiodactyla > Bovidae > Bos > Bos javanicus. The sequence continues at coordinate 37,343,396 of NC_083872.1, forward strand.
TTGCTGCTGTCACATTACAATAATGGAATAATAGCAAAGATTATTATGACAGAATTTCTCTCAAATATCTGAGTTAAAAATATGTCCCTAAGTTATGAATTACAATAGATCCATTTCAGTTTGGTCAAAATTGTTAAGATCAAAAATGGATCCAGTCACTTAGCTAAGGGTGAATTTTGTTCATTGAGTCAATGAATTGGTATTAGGTGGTATTTGAAATTATGGTATTTTAAATTAATAAAATTATATTAATATGGAATTAATGTATCAGGGTTTATGGCTTTTAAGAATGGATAAGAGATCGCTGGGCTAGGGACGAAGAGACCTGAGTTCTATTCATCGGTCTATGATTAACAAAGTGTGTGAATATAGATAACTCACTTTATTCCCCAGGCCTTGGTTTCCACATTAGACAAATGAAGGGTTGCACTAGATAAGAAGACAGCATGGGGAAGAGTAGACTCTGGTGACAGAAAGAGCTAAACCAAAATGAACCCTGACACTTACCAGATCTGTACTCATTAGCAAGTTATTTCATCTCTTTAAGTATAGTTCCCTTTGTACAAAAAGAGGATGCTAATAGTGCCTGTTTCCCCTGGTTGTTGTAAAGATTAGAGAGTTCATCTAAAGTGCTGAGCCCAGAACATGGCACATAATACATATCCCAGAATGTCATTTTAATAATGACTAACTACTGTTATTTCTGGTTTCATGATTAAGTCCTTGGATCACCACCTGAGGATGTGAAATTTGTATCTGTACTGACTGCATTCCCTGAGGTCAGGCCTCTGTCATTTGGCTACTGTCTCCTACTTTCTCCTGACACAATAGTTAAATATGATGATCTCCTTTTAGTAAGTGTACCTGGATCTCTTTCAAATCATATTCTTTAGTAATAAGCTAAAAGTACATGTATGTCTTTCCACATGCAATTTGCCAGTAAGTAATCTACCCTTCCAGAGAAGGCAATGGCACCCCACTCCAGTTCTCTTGCCTGGAAAATCCCATGGACAGAGGACCCTGGTAGGCTGTAGTCCATGGGGTCACTAAGAGTCGGACACGACTGAGCGACTTCCCTTTCACTTTTCACTTTCATGCATTGGAGAAGGAAATGGCAACCCACTCCAGTGTTCTTGCCTGGAGAATCCCAGGGATGGCGGAGCGTGGTGGGCTGCCGTCTATGGGGTCGCACAGAGTCGGACACGACTGAAGCACCTTAGAGAGAGAGAGAGAATCTACCCTTCTTTTCCTTTCACTGATGTGTGTGCATGCTTAGTCGTTCAATTGCATCTGACTCTTTGCAACCCCATAGACTGTAGCCTGCCAGGCTCCTCTGTCCATGGGATTCTCCATGCAAGGATACTGGAGTGGGTTGCCATGCCCTCCTTCAGGGGATTGTCCCAACCCAGGGATCAAACCCAGGTCTCCCACATTGCAGGTGGATTCTTTACCATCTGAGCTACCAGGGAAGGCACTTTACACTGATATTTTATATTGATCTTTTTACACTGATACTCTATACTGATTTCTTTTGGTCTTGAAGACAAGTGACCAATGTTTTGTTTTCACAGTATATTGAAGAAACCCATAGCAAAACTCATAGCAGTGATTTAAATAAATATTTATCAACATTTATTGTCTGGTATGTGCTTGGCTCTGTTAGATCCTGGGGCACAGTGTCAGAAAGGCATATCTCTGGCCTCAAATAGACTTACAGTGATTAGTTCATAGAAATATGAGAAATTTGGTGTGCCTTCCAAAAGGTTGTGTATGCATGTATTTAAATAGGTCTTTAAGGCTGGCAAAAATAATTTCCAATAGGTGATATAATCTTAGGAATATTTTAGAAGGCCATTTTATTTTTCCTCAATTGGTTCTAGTGGTTAAGAAGCCACCTGCCAATGCTGGAGACATAACAGACACAGGTTCGATCCTGGGTTAGGAAGATTCCCTGGAGGAGGGCATGGCAACCCCACTCCAGTGTTCTTGCCTGGAGAATCCCATGGAGAGCAGTCTGGTGGGCTATAGTCCATAGGGTCGCACAGAGTTGGACATGACTGAAGCGACTTAGCACCCACCCAATATTTTTTTCTACTAGGTGACTAGGTTCTGCTGAAGAAAGTGGCCTAAACATGGGTTTGGTGCCAGCATAGACTCCTCTCCAGCCTTAGGTGGCTTCTCAGTGCTTCTTGGCCATCCTTAAATATCTCCCCCAGAATCTCCTTCTGTGCCCTCATCAGGACCAAAACCTTTCAGACTTTCTCAACTTATCTGACACTTCTCATCTGCTTCCTGACCTTCCTTTTCAGAAGGTGACTTGGTTACTTACCTTAGGGTGAAAGTCTAAGCCTGAATGTAGAATTCCCTTAACTTCCTGCCACCACATTGAAATGTTAATTTGGGTTATAACCTACCCTTTACCACCTGGGTATCTCTTTCTGTCCACAGCCAGTCCACCTGCTTCTTCCCAGGATACTATCCCCTCCTGCCTCTGACTTCTCTCAGTCTTCAACTGTTTGCTGTCTACTAGCTCCACCCTGTTAGTGTTTGAACATACTCAAGACACTTCTGCCTTTAAAATGTTTAGAAAACAAAGCCCTTTTCAAGTATATGTCTCTCAGATGCCATTCTGTCTTTGCAAAGAAGTTATTTGAACTTCATTCTGAACTCACTGTCTGCACCTCCTCACCCCTCCTCCACATTAATCCTACTCCAGTTTTCCATCAAGGCTCCATGAAGGTCCTCGATGATTTCCTTTCTGTGAAATCCAATAGATATTTATCACTCCTCATTTTATTTGACCTTCTTACTTGACTACACCTGTCCTCCTGGAAATACTTTGGTTCTTAAGCAATCTAATTTTGAATCATATTTCAACATTCTGTCCTGATATTTTAAGACAGCATTTTATACCATCCCAACAGCTCTTTATTCGAACTGTGATGAACCAAATGTGCAGAGGTAGGCATATCTCTGTGCTTGTTACTATATTAAAAAAAAAAGATATGATGTCAGAGCAGAGTGATTGAAAGAAAGAGATTGGGAGAGGAAAAGAGAGAGAGAGATGATAGATGTTTTCAATATGCTTTGAGAATTGTTGGGCCAGATTTTGAGAGAAGAGGTTGCTGGGGATCTCTGGTTACATGGCATTCAGGCACTACTCTGGAAAAAATAAAACCCTGAGTATTATTTTAACTCAAAAGAGAGACAAAGTGAGAGGGAATTTAAATAAGTTCACATGTGGGGCTTTGTAATAATAAGTGCAAAATCATGCCTGCCTGTTCTTACTGATTAGTCATAGATGTGGTTTCCATGGTGATTTCACACATAGGCAGAGCTCACCACCCTGCTCCTCCTGTCTTCATTCGGGCTTACATTAAATGAGACAAAGCACTATCAAGAATAATTAACAAATATTTCAGTGCTTTAAGCTCTGATCCAGATTGTGGAAAACCACTGTCAAAAATAGGTAACTTAGCTTACCACTCCTTACTTTGTATTCATTCAAGGAAACAGGGATCTACGTATTTTCCAAATTTCCAACTTCATATGGCTCAAGCTCAGCAGGAATGTTAGAATTCTTGCTTACTTCTGGAAGAAGGGAGAAAACGATTGTGAGAGATGATATCTGGTTTGCGTTTCAGCAGCATTTCTGTTCTGGATACTACAAACTTTGTGTGTTCTCAGCATTACCTCAAAGATAATGGAAAGTTACAATAGCACCTATTTGTATTTATCTAAAGCCACATAAGAGAAGGCAATGGCACCTCACTTCAGTACTCTTGCCTGGAAAATCCCATGGACGGAGGAGCCTGGTGGGCTGCAGTCCATGGGGTCGCTAAGAGTCGGGCACGACTGAGTGACTTCACTTTCACTTTTCACTTTCATGCATTGGAGAAGGAAATGGCAACCCACTCCAGTGTTCTTGCCTGGAGAATCCCAGGGACGGGGGAGCCTGGTGGGCTGCTGTCTATGGGGTCGCACAGAGTTGGACATGACTGAAGCGACTTAGCAGCAGCAAAGCCACATAAGTGAAAAAAGGCTATATAAAGAATTGCTTAGAAAGATACGTGTTCAAAGTGATTCCTAAGAGTTCATTTAATTTAGCTGTGCTTGATAGAAGATAGTTTTATCTTTTAATTATATATATTGGATAATTTTGGTCAAGCAGATTATTGGTAGATAGATAGATAGGTTATGCTTACAGCTCTAAAAATATTTTCACCTAAAATATTAAACAAAACATATTTGCTTTTACTGTACTATGTGATAGGGACTATTCATGTTTCTTAAAACAGATTGAAATAATTTTAAAAGAATTTTTCTTGGAGCGAGCCACTACAAAAGAAATTTTAAGGTCCCCAGTGGAGGCCTTAACATGTATTTGAATTTCCAATACCTTCACTATTCAACTGAGAGTAAGTCTAGTAAAATATGTAACTTGGACAATGGGTTAATAAAATGTATATAGCAATAAAACAGGTAAAATGATTTTCTTATATGGCTCATAATTGGGTTCTGAAACCTACACTTTCCCAAGCATTTTTCATGCACTTGCAGACAAAATTAGGAAAAAGCAAACAACCAGAAAATAATACAGAATTATACTTGCTTCATAATGTCTTTCTTAAATTTTCTGTAAAAACAGCATGCTTTTACATGAAATACATTTTCTGTCTCAGTTTACACAGGTGAGTACATGAAATAACGGAGACCCTGCATTTCTGTTGAGTCTATTTCAGTTTTTATTACCCTTATAGTTAAAGGAGTTCTTTTTATATTTGTGTGCAGTGTAAAAGGATGGAACCAAAAAAATCAGTGTGCATAAATCTTATTTCTATAAAACATCTCAATAATAGTTGTGAATTCTTTTCACTTCAATGTGTTTGTGAAACTTGGTTGACTACATGTAATTCATCTGAGCTGCACAGACCTGCACTGGATGGATAAATATTGGTTTCAGCTTGTGGTTCCCACCATATTTTGTTTCATAAAGGAGTAAAGAATTTCTTCAAGTTCCTGTATTATATCCCAAAATGCATATCTAATATCCATATTGACCTATTTCAGCCCACAAACTCTTCCACTCCCTGGAGATTGTGTGTTTTTTATACTTTATTTCAGGTCATAAAGTTACAGAGACATAAAATATTAGGCTTGTAAATGGTCATCAAAATTATCCAGTCTTGTCTTCATAATTTATTGATAGGAAAACACACTGAGACCTCAAAAGGCTAAGTAAAGCGATTTGACATGTTTGCTCTTTTTTTGTGTGTGACATTGTCCTTGAGTATCTGTCTAATTAGTCCACATTTTTATAAAATAAATGGTTATAATTTTTTAAAAATGTGACAATGTGTGTCGAAATGAAATGCCTGGATGGATTTTTGCTCAGTGTCATTTTCTCCTGAGTGCAGGCATGTACTTGGCTTTTTGCAAACACACTGGTAGAATCTTATATTTAAACACTCGGTCATCATCTTGTTAGCCTGATGGGTTTCCAGGCACCTCCCCAGATAGAACAGAGTTGTATTATTAGCTCCTCCCTTGCTTCCAGAGTTTGGTAATTCAAGATGAGCTGGGTAAGAGCACTCTTTCTTCTTCTGCCCTTGGGAAGATAACATCCTTTCCTTCATTGGTTTGATGAAGGCTCCTTGCCTTATTTTCACTCCATCCTGGTGGCATTTCAGCTTATTTAGCATTCAATCATGTCACTGGGGTAAACTTCAAGAATGGCTCCTGTGTTTTCTGATCTTCTGCCATTTTGTTCCCTGGTGAAAAACTACTGGTTGTATGCCACAGTGCTCATTTCCAATTTAACACCTCCTTAAAGGAAAGCTATTTTTACTTTTTCTAAATGTAGTATATCTTTGCTCTCGTTGGAGAAGACTCTTCAGAGTCCCTTGGACTGCAAGGAGATCCAACCAGTCCATTCTGAAGGAGATCAGCCCTGGGATTTCTTTGGAAGGAATGATGCTAAAACTGAAACTCCAGTACTTTGGCCACCTCATGCGAAGAGTTGACTCATTGGAGAAGACTCTGATGCTGGGAGGGATTGGGGCCAGGAGAAGAAGGGGACGACAGAGGATGAGATGGCTGGATGGCATCACTGACTCGATGGACGTGAGTCTGAGTGAACTCTGGGAGTTGGTGAGGGACAGGGAGGCCTGGCGTGCTGTGATTCATGGGGTCGCAAAGAGTCGGACATGACTGAGCGACTGATCTGATCTGATAGGATTTTAAATAAAGCTTGGTGAAAATAATTTTTCCTGACATTTTCTATCCTAATAGATTGCTAGAATTTTGTCTTATTAGCAAAATGAATTGAACAATATATTATTTAATTAAGTCCAGAAGGAAGCATTTTGTTTATAGGTATCTTTATACTATAAACAATCAAGAACTTGCTTTCAATAATTTTTGACCAAAAGACCAACTTTTAGGAGCAAGACACATAAATTCATGATACTTTGCAGAATTCCAATTATAAAGGCCATTTAAACAGAAACAATTGTGTAAATGTTTTGAAAAACTTACATCCTTTTAAACCAGTTGATGCTTCCAATTCTATTTCATTTTTCATGGACCATTATTATTTGTCTCCATAGAAACTCAGTTGATATATTCAGTGTGAATCCATTGTGTCCAAAATACTTCTATCAAATAATCCTATAATGTTTATACAACCTACAGAAGTTATTTTTATCAGAATTTTCCTGACAATTTTGGCTTGTGAGATTTCTAGTCATGACTCTAGGTTTGGATTAAATTGTGTCTGGAGTTAAATATTTATCTTAAAAGATTATTTTAATATTTAATTACCTTAAGTTCTTTCAAATTTTTTTCCATATAGCAAAAAAATAGTGAAGTTTCTTTATAGTAACATGTTACTCTAAAAATGTCTATTATACAATGTATTGCATCACATATACACAAAAAAATGATACATATCATTATTATATGAAAATACACAAGATTTCAGATATATGAAATTTCACAAACTACCTGTACAACTAGAACAAAGATAAAGAAATAAAAAAGCACCAGCATCTTAGAAGCTCACCCATCTTTACTTCAATCTTTATTCTCCCCATCCTGAAAATTAGCCACTTCTAATAAATTGACTAGTTTGCCTGCTTTTGTATATTGCAAATAGATTGACTCATTTTGTATGCACTATTTTTTGGGAGGAGGGGGCTCTAAGTCTTTCTCTAAATATTTTTTCGGTGAGATTCATTTGTGTTGGTGCATGGAGTTGTAGATTACACATCCTCATTCTGTCTAATTCCACTACGTACATATATCACAATCTGTTGATCTATTTTACTGTTGATTGGTTTTGTGGTGTTTTCTCATTTTTGGCTATTGATTGCAAAAATAGTGCTGTTGTGAACATTCTTGTATATGTCTCTTATGTCTCTTCTTGAACTCACCAATGCGTTTCTTGTGAGAATATACTCAAGAGTTATATACTATGCATATGTTCAGCACTTTCTAAAGTGGTCGTAGTGCTTTGCACCCCCAGCAGTGTCTGAGTATATCAAGTCATTATCACCATTTGGTACTTTTCATTTTTTAAATCTGTTTATTCTGTGGGTATGTGATAAAATGTGTAATTTTAAAATTGTGTGTGTTTTTTATTTTAATCTGCACTTTCTTGTTGGCTAATGATGTTGAGCACATTTTCCTATATTTATTGGCTGTTTTGATATACTGTTTAACCAAATATATTTTAAATATTTTGATTATTTTTATATTTCTTTGTCCATTTTTTTATTTCAAGTTTTTTCTAATATATTCTGGTTACAAATTTTTGTCAGATAAATGTACTATAAATAATTTCTCCCATACTTTTCATTCTCTTAATAGTGTCTCCAACAGAAGTTCTTAATTTTATTGTAATTCCAAGCAAAATTTTTACCTGTGTATATTTAGAACAAGTCCTTTGTCACATACACGATTTGCAAAGCATATCTTCCACATTCTTTATTTTTCTAATGGTATCTTTTGATTAATGAAAGTTCTTAACTTTACTACAGTCATTTTTGATTGACACTTTTGTATCCTTTGTAAAAAAAAAAAGTTGGGGTATAGTTGCTTTACAATATTGTGTTAGTTTCTGCTGTACATCAAAGTGAATCAGCTATATATATACATATATCCCACTCTTCATTTTCATCTCAGTGATTCTCTCATGATCACCTTCCTTTCTTGTTTCACTCCCTTCCCTATTCTCAAAAAACAGTTGGGAAACTTATGGACATCTAGGATGACTTTGTCTTATACCTCAACCACCTTTTCAGACCTGTCTCAGTTTTAAACAAGCTAAGTGAAAGAAACAATATTTTCTGAAATACGAATATTATTATCAATACTGTTTTATGCAACAGATTGTGCTTACTGTAAATCTTTCTTGACAAAATCTACAGACTGTATTAGGAGGATGAAGAAAGAAAAGAACAGAGGAGACTCTTGGAAGCAGCATGTTGTTTTCCTCAAAAGTCAGAACAATTGCCTGGTGATAATGAGACATTTAAATCAGATTAGCTTTCCAAATGATTTAGATGTCACTCTGCAAAGTATGGATCTTCCCTGTAGCTCAGACAGTAAAGAATCTGCTAGCAATGCAGGAGACCTGGGTTCAGTCTCTGGGTTGGGAAGATCTCCTGGAGAAGGTAATGGCAATCCACTCTGGTATTCTTGCCTGGAAAATCCCATGGACAGAAGATTCTGTAGCCCACAGAGGCGGGTTACAGTACATGGGGTCACAAAGGGTCAGATATGACTGAGCGACTAACATTACCACTATGCCCTCCTTCTTGGACTTCCCACCCACCACCCCAACCCCACCCTTTTAGGTCATCACAGAGTACTAAGCTGAGTTTCCTGTGCTATGCAATAGCTTCCCACTAGTTATCTATTTTACACATAGTTGTGTATATGTGTCAACTCCAGTCTTCCAATTCACTCCACCATCTCTGTCGTGTCCATAGGTCTGTTCTCCACGTCTGTGTGTCTATTCCTGCAAATAGGTTCATCTGTACCATTTTTCTAGATTCCACATAGGAAGAATACTCTTTAACATAAATCACAGCAAAAATTTTTTTGACCCACCTCCTAGAGTAATGGAAATAAAAACAAAAAATAAACAAATGGGACCTAATTAAACTTAAAAGGTTTTGCACAGCAAAGGAAACAATAAACAAGATGAAAAGACAACCCTTAGAAAGGGAGAAAGTATTTGCAAATGAGAAAGAAAGAAAAGAAAGTGAAGTCGTTCAGTTGTGTCGGACTCTTTGCTACCCCATGGCGTATAATCCACTAGGCTCCTCCGTCCATGGGATTTTCCAGGCAAGAATACTGGAATGGGTTGCCATTTCCTTCTCCAGGGGATCTTCCCAACCCAGGGATTGAACCCAGGTCTCCTGCATTGCAGGCAGATGCTTTAACCTTTGAGCCACCAGTGAAGCCCATTTGCAAATGAAGCAACTGACAAGGGATTAAGCTCCAAAATATACAAACAGCTCATGCAGTTCAATATTGAAAAACAAACCACACAATCAAAAAATGGGTTGAAGATCTAAATAGACATTTCTCCAGAGAAGACATACAGATGGCTAAGAGGCACATGAAAAGATGTTCAATATTACTAATTATTAGTGAAATGCAAATAAAAATTACAGTGTGATATCACCTTACCCCAGTCAGAATGGCCATCATCAAAAAAAATCTACACACATACAAAAAAATCTACAAACTATAAATGCTGGAGAGGATGCGGAGAAAAGGGACACTTACTGGACAGTTAGTAGGAATGTAAATTGATACAATCACTATGGAGCACCGTATGGAGGTTCCTTAAAACTAAAAATAGAACTACCATCAGTTCAGTTCAGTTCAGTCGCTCAGTGGTGTCCGACTCTTTGCGACCCCATGAATCGCAGCACGCCAGGCCTCCCTGTCCATTACCAACTCCCGGAGTTCACTCAAACTTAAGTCCATTGGGTGGGTGATGCCATCCAGTCATCTCATTCTCTGTCATCCCCTTTTCCTCCTGCCCCCAATCCCTCCCAGCATCAGAATCTTTTCCAATGAGTCAACTCTTCGCATGAGGTGGCCAAAGTACTGGAGCTTCAGCTTTAGAATCATTCCTTCCAAAGAACACCCAGGGCTGATCTCCTTTAGAATGGACTGGTTGGATCTCCTTGCAGTCCAAGGGACTCTCATAGGACCCAGCAATCCCATTACTGGGCATATACCCTGGGAAAGACATGATTCAGAAAGACACATACATCTCAGGGTTCTTTGCAGCACTATTTATAGTAACCAGGACATGGAAGCAACCTAAATGTTCATCAACAGAGGAATGAAGAATATGTGGTATATGCATATAATGGAATACTATTCAGCCATAAAAGGGAACAAAATTGGGTCATTTGTAGAGATGTAGATGGAACTAGAGGCTGTCATACAAAGTGAAGTAAGTCAGAAAGAGAAAAACAAATATTCTATATTAACACATATATGTGGAATCCTTTTAAAGAAAGTTTTGCTGATCCCAAGGTCACATATATATTATGTTTTCTTTAAAAGTCTACTGCTTTATCTTTCATATTTAGATATGCAGTAAATCTGGAATTGATTTTTGGGTCTGTTGTGAGATAGAGAATCCTCTTTTAATTATTACTATTTAAGGGATACATGCCCATTGTAGCTAAAATTAAGAATACATATTAATTATGCTCTACCATCCAAGAATACCATCACTGACACTAGTGGGTATCTTTTCATATACGTCTTTTGCTATCATTTCTTAGTTTTATTACTTAGTGATACTGTTGTAAAAGTTATTATTTTTTTTATTCCTCTCATTTATGAACCAGAAATAAGATGTCTAGTTTTTTTTTTTTTTGTTTTTTCCCTTGGAATCTCTCCCTTATCACCCATGACAAAAAACAAAACAGATCAAAAAAAGTTTGCCACTAGGATAATGTAACTACACATATTTACAGACTAACTTCTCAAGGAGACTTCTGAGTTTCCCTTTTGTGGCAATTTTCTTCGTTTGTGGCAATTTTCTTCCACCAGTCATTTAGACACATTATCTTTAGTATAATTTAAGAGCCTATAGTTTGTTTTCTAGTATTTTATTCTGCTTGCATATTTATTAATTTCTTCATTCTGTTTTCCTTTAATTTTTAAATAATATTTGAATTACTTGCTAAATTATTTTTTCCTTTATTTTTTAAAGTTATCTGAAATTTTAAAATTAAATAAATTTCTTCTGAGTCTTATTTTACTTTATCCCTACTATGTTCAGCTTCTTATTATTGCTGATATTCTAAAACAATCTTTTAGAAATCTTTAGTATATGTTTTCTACTTGACCTAAGAATTATTTTAAAACTCTCTCTAGAAGCATCTTTAATTTTTCTGCTTTTATTATTTTTTTATTTTATTAGACTGTGATCAAAGAATACTGTTGCTATCAGAACTATTTTTATTTATTGGAATTTATGCATGTTACATGCTTATATAAAAGTCATATCTCAAGATACAACTATTTTATTACTTATGTTATTTAGGTCTTCTGTATTCTCACTTATGTTCTTGCCCTCTGCTATGTCATGAACTGATGGATGTATTTTAAAAACTCCTGCAATTAATCTGTTCTTTCTTGTATCGCCTTTTAATTCAATTTCTACTATGTGGTGTTTGTTTCTAAGCAATATGGTTTTATATTTAAAACTGTGATGTATTTGTATTTTATTTTTCATCTTTATTGTTCAGTCGCTTAATCATGTCCAGTTGTTTGCGACCCCATTGACTGCAGCACGTCAGGCTTCCCTGTCCTTCACTATCTCCCGAAGCTTGCTCAAACTCATGTCCATTGAGTTGGTGATGCCATACAACCATCGCATCCTCTGTTGTCCCCTTTTCCTCCTGCCCTCAATCTTTCCCTTATCAAGGTCTTTTCCAATGAGTCGGCTCTTCGCATCAGGTGGCCCAAGTATTGGAGCTTCAGCTTCAGCATCAGTCCTTCCAATAAATATGCAGTGTTGATTTCCTTTAGGATTGACTGGTTTGATCTCCTTACAGTCCAAGAAACTCTCAAGAGTCTTCTCCAACACCACAGTTCAAAACCACCTTACTCGATACAATTTTCATTTTGTTCTGTTACTCAACATTTGTTTCAATCTTAGCTTCAACTTAAAATTATTCAAAACTATCATTCATTTTGCCATGATTTTACCTATCCTCTCTGCATTTTGGCCACCAGAAAAATATTCTCTGAGTTCTTGTATATTCAAAATTGTTTGTCTGTTGTCTGTACTTAAAGGATAGTTTGGGTGGGTACAATCCTTGTCTCATGTTTTCTTTCCTCAAGTATGTATATTAAGGCTATCATTCCACTGTCTTGAGATGTTAAATGTTACTGTGGAGAATGTGAATATAACCTATTTATTTTATTCTCATAAATAATATTTATTTTATCTGATTGGGTAAAAACATTTCTATTTGTTTCAAAGCCCAATAACTTTATTAGGAAATGTCTTGATGTTGACCTTTTTTGTCAATTCCTTTGTAGCCAGTGTGTCTTTCTAGATACACTGATTCAGGTGTTCTATTTCAACAAAAGCTCTCCTGAATCATGACTTTAACAATTTTTTTTTTCTGTTCTGTATTTTTTTTTCCTTCAGGGATGACTCAAAATACATGCATGTTGATTTCTAATACATATCTTTTTATTTTTTCCTCCCTAATCTGTCCATTCTTCTTTCCTTCTTTTCTTTCCTGCCATAATTTCCATTTCAACATGGTCACTTTCCTCATTTTTCCAAATTCTATATTTCTTAATATTTTTCAATTTTTTCTTAAACTGTTTTCAATTTTGTTTTAGTTGTGATGCTCCCCCCACTTCTTTTCTAAATTTTGCTAGAATATATTTTATTTCTTCCTTTTATCTTTCTATACTGTCCCTCATTTCCTGTATTTCTGATTTGAGGTCTAATTTCAAAAGAAATCTCTTCATTGTTTTATAATTAATTCTAAAATATTTGGTCACAATTTTTATCTGCTCCATAACCAGATTTCTCTGACCTTCTTTTTTCCAGTGGTAGGTAAATTTTGATCCTCTTTCCCAGCTTGCTTCTTAAAGTATATTTGCATTTATTGTGGGCAATCCTTAAGGAAAAAAAGCCATCTTTGAATTAACTGAATTTTTCTGGACCAGCTCAGCTACTTGTTGGGGTTGAGAGGTGCAGTAGCTTTCCAGCTACTTTCTTTCTGTCTCATCACAAAGCTTCCTATAGCTCTGGCTCCTTTTTTATTGTTTGCATAGCCTGTTTCCTCTGCTTCTCTTGACAAAACATGGTCTAGGAGAACTCCTGCTAATGAACCTGTTCACATACTCAACTTTTGATGTTTCACACAAGGTCTATAATTTTCAAAAAACAGGGCAAATACTCAACTTAAGAAAGTGTATTTTCCCCTCATATTACTTGATATCTGTGCCTGCCAAGCCTTCTTTCTCCTTTGTGAATATTTTATTTATTTCTTTCCTTTATTTCTTTGTTTATGGTAATTGTTCTATAACCTTGGAGTTACCATTATCCTTTGTTTTTTAAAAGAATTTCCAGAAGAAGGCGAACTATCCAAATTTATGCAGCAATGTTCATCTTTTAAGTTGACTTTTCCACCATAATTGAAGAATATGAACTATGCCAGTCTTTAAAAACAGTGCATAAGCATGTGAGACATTCTACAAGAATAAGGAAAGAACCATCCAAAAGAATCAGAAGTAATAGTGCCCTTGGCTCTTATAGGATTAGAAATAGTGTCTGTTCCCACTAACCAGACTGCAAAACCTTTCCATTCATAAGCATTCATGCACACAGACAGGTCTTGCCTCTAAATAATTATTATTATAATAATACATAAGGGGAATAATTATCCCTATATTGAGCACTGCTTCACTGTTGCTTAATGCATTTTAAAAGTAGAATCAGAAGGGATCTAACTGCATCCCAGAACAAAGCTCAGGAAGATTTATAGGAATACAAACACATGTAGCACCCCAAAAGGTAATATTCACAATATTCCCAGATGTAATATTCACATCCAATCAAAAATTATCAAGTACTCAAAGGTGCAGGAAAGTATGACCAATACTGAGGAAAAAAATCAATTAGTCAAAACTGGACTAAGAATTTTGTTCATATGTTAAAAACAGACATCAAAAGAATGATTGCAACTGCATTCCGTATGTTCAAAAAGTTGAGTAGAGGCATGTAAACTACAAAAAAGACCCAAGCTAAAGTTCTAAACTATAGCTTGTGAGACAAAAGATACATTGAATAGGATTACTGTCAAATTAGACACTGCAGAAGAAAAGACAAGTGAATTTGAAGACAGCAAAAATAATAAACCAAAATGAAACACAGAAAGGAAGAAATAGTATTTAAAGAACTGAGCCTTAACGAGCTATAAGACAATTTCATTAAATTTCATATATGTATAATTAGAACCTTTAAAGGAGAAAAAGGAAAAATTTTTAAAAAAATTTTGAAAAAATAATGGCTCCCAAGTTAGCGCATTTGATGAAAATTATAAACTTGCAGTCCCCCAAATTCAATGAACTCCAAAAACAAGACACATGAAAAAAATCGCCTCAGGGTACACCATAAACAATTCACACAACAATAGTGATCAAGAGAGAAAATCATAAAAACAGTCATTACAAAGATACCCCATATACAGAGGATAAGGATGACATACCTTTATTGGCAAAACACTCAAGGAAGAAGACAATAGGTCAAAATCTTTAAATTATGAAAGTGAAAGTGAAGTAGCTCAGTTGTGTCCAACTCTTCGCGACCCAATGGACTGAAAGAGAAAGAAAAAAAAAACCTCAACTGAGACTACTATTCCCAGAAAAAAAAGAAGAAAATAGGAAACAAATAGCAGGATAATAGAGTTGAATGTAAACATTAATTATATTAAGTATATATGGCATAAATATCATAATTAAAAGAAAGATGATAAGATTGGCTGATCAGTTCAGTTCAGCTCACTTGCTTAGTTGTGTCTGACTCTTTGGGCCTCCATGGACTGCAGCATGCCAGGCCTCCCTGTACATCACCAACTCCTGGAGTTTACTAAAACTCATGTCCATTGAGTTGGTGATGCCATCCAACCATCTCATCCTCTGTCGTTCCCTTCTCCTCCCACCTTCAATCTTTCCCAACATCAGGGTCTTTTCAAATGAGTCAGCTCTTCACATCAGGTGGTCAAAGTATTGGAGTTTCAGCTTCAGCATCAGTCCTTCCAATGAATATTTAGGACTGATTTCCTTTAGGATGGACTGGTTGGATCTCCTTGCAGTCCAAGGGATTCTCAAGAGTCTTCTCCAACACCACAGTTCAAAAGCATCAATTCTTCTGTGCTCAGCTTTATAAGTTCAACTCTCACATCCATATATGACTACTGGAAAAACCATAGTCTTGACTAGATGGACCTTTGTTGGCAAAATAATATCTCAGTTTTTTAATATGCTGTCTTGGTTGGTCATAACTTCTTCAAAGGAGTAAGAGTCTTTTAATTTCATGGCTACAGTCACCATCTGCAGTGATTTTGGAGCCCCCCAAAATAAATCTGTCACTATGTCCCCTGTTTTCCCATCTATTTGCAATAAAGTGATAGGACCAGATGCCATGATCTTAGTTTTCTGAATGTTGAGTTTCAAGCCAATTTTTTCACTCTCCTCTTTCACTTTCATCAAGAGGCTCTTTAGTTCTTCTTCACTTTCTGCCATAAGGGTGGTGTCATCTGCGTATCTGAGGTTATTGATATTTCTCCCCGTAATCTTAATTCCAGCTTGTGATTCATCCCAGTGTTTCTCATGACATATTTTGCATATAAGTTAAATAAGCAGGGTGACAATATACAGCCTTGACATCCTCCTTTCCCTATTTGGAACCAGTCTTTTGTAAGATTGGCTGATAATTTTCCCTAATTCTCCTAGGTTATAGAAATTTTAATATTGGTACTTACACTGCATTTGGTAATGGAGGATACTTCCTCAAACAGTCTGTTTATAGTTCTTCTTCACGTGATGCTTATAATCTAGTTTTGTTTTCAGAAAAGTAAATAGACAATTAGAACATAGTGTAATAAATCCTTGGGAAGTGGAGCTTGGTTTTTTTCTATATACCTGTATATGAATACTGCAAATAACAAGGGTTAAAAGTTATTAATTCAATGGCCACAGCTTGTACTATTTTAACTATTAATAATGAAAAATTTCCAGATCTGCTACAACATATAAAGAGTTTCTACTAAACAATTGGTCATTTATAATTAAAAATTAAACAGAAACTATGAGGGCCTCTTGGCAAACCCATTTTCTGTGCATTTACCATTTTCCAACTCTCTCCCCCTGTTAGGTCAGTGGTTCTCAACTGGGGCCAATTTGTTTCCCTGGGGGCACATTTGACAATGTCTAGAAATATTTGGGGTTGGCACAACAGGAGTGAGGTACTCCTGGCACTGAATGCATAGAGGGCAAGGATATTGATAAACATTCTAAAATGTACAGGGCGGCAACTCTCTAACAAAGACTCACCCAGCCCCAAAAGTCAATGGTGCCTTTGTTGAGAACCTTGGACCTGAGTGACCATTCATCCCAGTTTGCTCAGCACATCCCGTTTTCACATTGAAAGTCTTGCATCTCAGAAAACCCTCCAGTTTTAGGTAAACAGTGAAGAATGATAAACCTAAATCCTACCTATTAATACTAGAAAAGTGGCCTGTATTCATTAAGTTGTTTCTTTTGGTATGAATGCTCAGTGTCCTATTGTAACATGATAAAAATCATAGTCAGCATGAACATACATTAAGCTCATATTTTGTTCAGTATTATGCCAAATACATTACCTCTTTCAGTCACCTTAACGATTGCCTGAGATAACTATCATTGCCTCTATTTTACAGTTGATAAAGAGTAGGCTTATAGAGTTTGAATATGTTCTTGAACTTTACACAGCTGGTCATGGTCAAATTCAGATGATAAAGCAAGGTCTATCTTGAGTATAGTGCACATATATCCTTGCTTTGAAAGATTGGAATTACTTCTTCCACACTGTGCCAATATCATAACATAGCTTGTATTTATAATGATAATTGTTGGCATTACAAATCAAACAATACATTTGATATAATTATGGCTTTGTTTTCCAAGTTGTTGCTGGTTATGACTGTGCTGCATGAGATTTGAGCTAGCATGAAGAATACAGTCTTCTCTTAAAAAGTATGGATTTTGAAACCAAAGAGATTTGAGTCTAACCTGGTATGTGATCTGGGTTGAATTACCTAATTTTTCTAAGTCTCATGGGGGGAAATGCATAAATAAATAAAGTAACCTTTCTAAAGTCCCTTGTATAGTGCTTGGTATGTCAAAGGAATTCCGTGGTAGCTATAATTGTCCACGTGGAGAAATGTTTGATTTAGATGGCATAGATTAGTTTATTCATGACATGTTCACCGGTAGTAAAGGAAAAAGGAAGAGAGATAAACAATGCAAGATAATAAAGAGAGATAAGTAAATGTTGTGATATTCATCACAACAGTTCTAGTCTGGAATAATGAAAAAAACTCTGGTGTCAGGGTTTTTAGAAATCCAGTCAGCTACTTAGATATTGTGTAACATTTATCTATTATAAAAGGAAAGAAATAATGCTCTTTACTAAACACTGTGCAGATTATAATGACATAAAATACATATCCTGTACATCTTCCTGCTTCTTTAAAACAAGAAAAAACAGTCCAGTTCCTAGGACATTGTTTCCAAAAAGTTAAAGCAGATCAAAAAAAAAAAAAAAAATCAAATGCTCCACTGCAAATACTACTTTGAATGACAAACATTCTGTGATGAAAATGAAATATCTATTTTGCCTGCAGTCGGCAGTCATAGTCAGTTAAACAGGTGCAGTTCTATTTTCTGTTATTTGTATGAAGGTAGGCAGGGACGGGGGAGCCTGGTGGGCTGCCGTCTCTGGGGTCTCACAGATTCGGACACGACTGAAGCGACTTAGTAGCAGCAGCAGCAGGCACGACACCTGGGCTTCCCAGGTGGCACTAGTGGTAAAGAATCTGCCTGCCAATGCAGGAGATGTAAGAGATGCAGATTTGATCCCAGGGTTGGAAAGACTCCCTGGCAGAGGGCCTGACAATCCACTCCAGTACCCTTTCTTGGAGAATCCCATGGACGGAGGAACCTGGTGGGCTACAGTCCATAGGGTTGCACAGAGTCATACGACTGAAGTGATTTAGCACGCACACACAGGCATGGCTCCTAAGGTAACGATGCATTCAGAGCTGCAGGGCAATCGGAATGACTCTAAATTACAGTATACTGAAGGTAACCACCAAATAGTTGTGGGTCAAGTCCATTTTTGCTTTGTTTAGAGTAACAGTAGGATTAATTTAGAAAAACACTATGAGAAGTCTGTAATTCTGTGATGAATAAAAAATGACACTTGTGAGCAAGGGGTAGATGAGAAGGGGATGGATTGTGGAAGAATTACCACTATCAAGCTGGGTAATTTCCTTGGCAAAAGTAAGAAAATCTTCCTTGGACAAGACTTCCACATTTGTGGTGAACAGATGGACCAAGGGCATGAAACAGAGGCTTGTTATGAGAGGTCAACTCAGAGTGAACAGTATTTTCATTGTGGAGAGCTCAGAGGAGAAAGAACAGCCAGGGACTAAATTGAGAGTGTATTTCTTTACGATTGTGAAGATTTATTCATCTAATTCCTTTATTTTTTATACTCATACTTTTTCTCTCCCTTAGTTGGATTTGGAGAATATCTGACCACTTCCTCTTTTTTTTTTCATATTGGTTATTGAGAGGAGCAATATGGAATCTGTAAATTAAACAGGTGGATTTGGGTAATAAGAAAGGAGTTCTGAAATGATGACACTTTTTGCTGCCACTGAGCTTTATCCAGCTTAACAAACCACAAGATGACACAGCTGGGTTCAGAGCTACAATAAATGCTGAGGAAGATAACTGTGGATACATGGGGCTATTTGGGTATTATAAACAAAGGTCATATGAATACTGTGAAACTACCCGCAGAAAGTCTCCTAAAAACAATGGCCCACAGACAGGGGTAGATCCAAATTTTGTGGTGGCTGATATTTACATAATTTGGCGAGGCCCTTTATGCAAAATTAGGTGCAAAAAATGAACATTGAAATGAAAAAAAATACGATGACTACTCTAACTTTGGAGACTGCGCTTCTTTTTTGTTGTTGTTGAATTTCTTTAGGTGATTGTCAGAAATTCTCCCCCAGAAGTTTGTTGATTGCACCTTTGCTTTCCACTCGAGTACTGAAACTCTCAACAACTCCTCGGGTGCACAAGGGGCCCTGCAAATGAGCCCTGGCCATTAAGCATCATTGGTAGCATCCTCTGCCTATAAGATTTTCCCGCTGTCGTTTACTTTATCTTGTTTGAGAAACCAAACATTACGATGAAGCATAAATAACAGAAACTTTTCATCTGATGCTTGCCATTTCATTGTAAGAACTAAAACCTCACATACCTATCCCCTATCTGGACCTCGGCCGCTCAACTTGAGTCCTAGGTTTTACGGGTACCTGGATGGTGTCCAATTGGGCCTCGGGCGA
Organism: Bos javanicus; assembly: GCF_032452875.1. Taxonomy (NCBI): domain Eukaryota; kingdom Metazoa; phylum Chordata; class Mammalia; order Artiodactyla; family Bovidae; genus Bos; species Bos javanicus. The sequence continues at coordinate 37,363,090 of NC_083872.1, forward strand.
CTCACCACGCTGCACGCCCACAGCGGGAGCCCTCAGGGACCGCACTCCGCGTGCGGCTGGGAGCTGGGGGCGGGACGCTTGCTGGAGGGCGAGCCCAGGCCGCGCCTCCCGCTGATTGGCCCGGCGCGGCCCCTGGGGGCGGGCTCTCCCCCGCGCTAGCCCGGCCCGGGGTGGTTATCTTGGCACCGTTCCTGCTAGGTCGGCTTGCTTCCTCGCGCTGGGCTGGACTGGTGTAGAGGGCTTCTGAGGGCGGTGCGGGCGCAGAAAGCGAAGCGAGGCTGCCGAGAGCGAGCCGGGGGCTGCGGGGCTGCAGTGAGATGAAGCAGCGGCTCAGGGAGCGAAGACTGGCAGTGTGGCGCGACGGGCCGGCCGGGGGCCGAGGCTGCTGCTCCGGAGGCTGCTGAGTCGCCGCGGCGGCCGGCGCGGAGAGCGACAGGCGAGAGGCAGGAAAGGCAGCGGAGCGCTGGGAAGCCGGCGGGGCGGCGGGCGGCTCGAGTTGGCCTCCCCGGTCGGGATCCCCACTGTGGAACCATGCGGGTGGTCAAGTGGCTGACGGGGCTGCTCTACCAGCTCTCGCTCTTCATCACCAGGTCTTGGGAAGTTCACTTCCACCCCAGGCAGGGTAAGGTCACCGCGGGGCGACTTCAGGAGCGAGGTGGGGCGCGGGCCAGAGGGGGTGGGAGGACGGAGGCGGGGGAGCGACTCTGTCCTTTCGGGGACCGTAGCCCTGCCGGGGGTCTCGGGACTCCGGGATCCGTCAGCCCGAAGCATCCCCGGAGGTTGCGGCTATGCTGGGTTTCTAGGAATCGCGCGCGCAGGGACCACGTCTCCCTTCGGGGACCACGCGGCGGGGGCGCGAGGGGCAGGATGGCGAGGGCGCCAGCGGGCACGAGTTGGCGGCCACAGGGAGGAGAAGAGGGACGCGGGAAGGAGGTGGCTGCTGAGGACCCTGAATGTCAGAGTCCCTGCTTGGGGAGGGTGGAGAGAATCGGGGGTGTGGGAAAGCAGGCAGGCACACTCACAGAGCGCACGTGTGTGTATGCGCGCGCGCTGGCCAGCGTGTGTCCATTTGTCGCGCCCGGCCGGGGATATGGGGACCTGGGGCCTCGGCCCTTTGGAAAGGAAGTCTGGTTGATGGAGTTCGAGGCTGGGAAGTTGGAAACGGGTGGGGCTCAATGGCCGTATCGCTGTGATTGCAGAAGCCTTAGTGAGGACACTGGCCTCCTACGAAGTGGTGACCCCCGCGCGGGTCAATGAGTTCGGCGAAGTATTCCCACAGAGCCACCACTTCAGCCGGAGGAAGCGCAGCTCGGAGACTCTGGAGCCCACACCGTTCAGAACCCACTACCGAATCCGCGCCTACGGGCAGCTCTTCCAGCTGAACCTGAGCGCCGACGCGGCCTTCCTGGCTGCGGGATACACCGAGGTGCACTTAGGCACTTCTGCGCACCCGGCGGAGGAGCGCAGCGCGGCGCCCCCAGACCTACGCCACTGCTTCTACCGCGGCCAGGTCAATGCTCGCGAGGATCACACAGCCGTCTTCAGCCTCTGTGGAGGCTTGGTAAGCTCCCTTCGGTCCCTTAGCGTTTTCTTGGGATCCAGTTCAGTAAGCCGGGTATTGGCTTTTCCTGAGTGCGCGGTTGGGGGACCCAAGCGATCAGAGTGCGCCACCAGAGGGGTTAACACCTAGACGAATCCAAGCCAGAGGCCACTCCTTCCTGCAGGGGGAGAGGGGTGTAGAGGATCAGCCTGTCCCTCCCTGCCGGGCAAAACTGACCCTCTTTTGCAAAGCTGTGAGAAAAAGTGTCAGATGCTGAGCTAGTTGGGGAGGCAGGCAGGGCTCTTTGCCCTTACGTGAAGTGCGGTTTCCAGCAGGAGGGCAGGCTCTTTAACTTACACATCTATGCTAGACTCTGTTGAGGCCAACACCTCTGAATTTACTTAAATATGTTCTTCGAATGAAGAGTGATAGAAGAAAAAGAGAATGAATATAGGGTTTGAAAAGAGTTTTTTTTTTTTTTTTTGGCTAGTGTGGGGATAATCGTTAATCTGTGAATTACAGGATAGGGAAAGGGTTGAATGTGTCTGTTTAAAATGTTCACTTAAAAATGTAGACCATCTACAAAGATCTGGTGCCAGCAAATGAGAAATGATTATCAGAATGACAAGAGTAAAAGATGTGGATTTTCTAAAAATCTCATTGTAGAGAGAGGAAATAAAGGATTCTGTGTTTTATTTGTTTTTCTCCTTCTAAAACAGAGGTTCTAAACCTTCTTTTTTTTTCCCCATCAACTTTTTCAGCATTCTAGGGGAAACTCAGGACCTCCTGTCAGCATAATTTTACCGTGCAAAATAGCATACATGTTCTTTAATTGGCTTTCTTTTAAATACTAACAATAATCAAAATGTTATAAGTATATAATTTGTGATGTCATAATACTTCCTTCTTTATTAATGCATTAAATAATATCTGTTGGGGAGAAGACTACTTATATACTTTTGTGGTGGTAATGAGAATAAATAATCCAGATAGTTTCATATTGCATTATGTTAGTGTTGAAGTAGCTATTTTGGGGCTTCCCTGGTGGCTCAGTGGTAAAGATTCCACCTCCACTACAAGAGACACAGGAGATGAGGGTTCGATCCTTGGGTTGGAAAGATTCCCTGGAGAAGGGCATGGCAACCCACTCCAGTATTCTTGCCTGGAGAATCCATGGACAGAGGAGCCTGGACGACTATAGTCCATGGGGTTACAAAGGGTCAGACACGTCTGAAGCAACTGAGCACGAATGCACAGCTATTCTTTTGTTGCTAACAAAGTCACAATGACTGTAGTTTTACCTGCAATCATAATTGAAGGGAATGTTAGGTATCAGAGGTTAGGGAAAATAAAGATGTAACACTTTTCTATCCAAGTTCACAGAACCTGTAGTTGTGAATGCTTAATGTTAAAACATACATGAACTTACTTCATGTAAGTTAGTGTTCAAGAAGAGGACACTAATAATTTGGCTACAGGATTCTCTCCAAGTATTCTGGCTTTCATTGGTCAAAATTTAGAAGAGTTTCAGAACATCAACATTATTTACTTTTTGATGAAGTAGAAAATTGATAACAGTTCCCTCTAGGCAAAATATAATACTTCCTTCCAGGGTAATTGATGTAAGATGTCTTTCTGGGTGTGAGTATTGGTCATTACTAAGTAGATTTGGAATGTCTCTTTGTTCTTTTCCCTGCTATTATCTTAGTATATATATCAAGATATTACGTATATATATCAATATATTTATATATATATAAAATTATTATTTTGATTTATACATACAAGGAATGCCTTGGACAATTTTCTTTCCTGCTATAGATAAATATAAAATTCAACATCAGAATGGCAGAAACATGCTAATATTTACACAGTCATCTACACATAAAAGGAAAGAAAAATATTCTCTTTTCTAGAAACTTTCAAAATGTTTAGTTTGTCTGGACAATTCTAGATTTACTACCACAAATTTGCCACGGTCAATATGTTTTCTTGATTTAGTATTTAAGGCATGGAAAAAAGTCCAGATGGGAAACGTTGTTAGGAATGATGTTTCTGCTCATGTTGATTCATAATGTTGGTGTAGTTCAAATTATTTTTCAGCATCTCCTTTTTGAAAATGTTTTTAAATCTTAACATAAGTTCATCCTTTCCTATCACTTCATCAATTTGGACATAGTTGTCTATTTATCCTGCGTTATTAATTTGATTTATGTATGTACTTTGCTTTTGATAGACTTATTGATATTATCAGAGTTTAATTTGATTTAACATTTAAAAACATATTTTTCATACCTACATAACTCAGCTTTATCTCACTTTCTTTGTATGTGTAAGTCTGTGTTGAAGACATCAGTCATGGCAGAGATAGAAAATTTCCAGTAACACAGCAAATAACTAGAGGTACCAGGATCTAAAATTCTTTAGGAAGTGTGATGAGGACCAATTATAAGTCTGAATCACTAATGAGATTAGTGACATTTCTTTGATTTTTTTCACTTATGATATTAGTACTAGAGCAGATATTAGCTATTATTTTGGGCTTCCCTTGTGGCTCAGCTGGTATAGAATCCACCTGCAATGTGAGAGACTGAGGTTCAGTCCCTGGGTTGGGAAGATCCCCTGGAGAATGGAAAGGCTACCCACTCCAATATTCTGGCCCGGAGAATTCCACACACTGTATAGCCCATGGCGTAACAAAGAGTCAGACACGACGCCTGAGCAACTTTCACTTTATGATTGTTTTATTTCTACTTCGACTCTCTCCTTAGCACTCTTTAGAATAATAGTTCCATCAGGTGGCAGAATTTCTGGTAGGCTTTAGAGTCCGTTTGTTGTAACACCAGATTTCTTTTTTTAATCTCAGATTAGTCTTTAGATCCAGATAAAGTTGCATTACCCACAACCTGAACCAGCTGAGTTTTTGCAGATCCACCTTGATGCAATGCCCAGGTTGTCAGTAATGCTCACCTACAGCCCTGGTCCTGCTTGTTTCTCAGATCATCTTTGTGACTTTGTATATGTGCTGCTGTAATGATCCAGCTTTGATCTCTGTCAGTCTATTAATAGCTAAATTTGAGATTTACTGAAGGATATTTAGAGCAAGTCTTACTGAGGTTCTCTTTTTCTGGTTGCTCCTTGCTTTTAGTTTTGCTTTTAATCATGAGTAGATGTTGTACTTAGTTAAATGGTTTTCCCAAATATCTTGAATGAGTGCGAGACTTCCTAATTTTTCTTTTTTCCGTTAGTGTTCATTATCTTGAACATTGCTGGATTCAGGCAAATGTTGACCATTGATGAAAATGACCTCATACAGGGCCATAAAGTGTTCTGAGGCCTTTGTATTGCTTGAGAGGAGGGTGGGGAAATCATATTGTCCTCCAGTTCCTCTGGCCTCCAGTGTCTTTTGTACCTTGGTCTCTCTGCATTTTTCTGGCACCAGCAGCTATATTCTGAGCCTGATGGCTTTTCTTTTTTCAGTTGGATTTCACTGACTCATTCCCTCCTGGGTTCTCTCTAGTGCTGTGTGTCCCTCTGAGTTCTGGCTGCAACACCTGTTTGATTTCTTGTCTGCCCGATGCATTGTGCAGCCCTCGACACAGGGTCACTTAACTCCTGTGCAGTGCTGTCCCTATGTAAGGTGGTTTGGTGATGCCATTGGTAATCTTCCAGACCCCACTAAGGTTCTGAGACCCTCCAGGGCATGGGGACTTGATTGTTCCCCTTGCCAGACTCTGCCCTGCCTCTTAGTTCAGTGTGTGTGTGAGAGGGCCTTGCAGAGAGAAATCCCTTCCTTGAATCCTGTGTAGCACGCTGAAGCACTTATCTTGGCAGTCCCCCTAGACCATCTAACTCGCCTTCTGCTTCCAGACCTTAACCCCCAGTGAAAGAGTCAGCGCACACACCTCCTTCCAACTGTTTCCTTTGCACCCATCCTTCTTTTCTTCCTGGAATCCACTAAGTTCTCCTTTCATGTCTCATTCACTTGACTTGTTCCCCTTCTATCTTCTCACTTGAAGTAGCATCTGTCCTTCCTTTCTCTGGTGGCTGCTGAGGAACTTGACTTTTAGAGGAAGGGAATAAAAAACAAATTACTATTTTCCAAACATCTCTGAGCATACAGCCTTTAAAAAAATTGACACCACAACATATTTATTGATTCCTTTTAGTTGCTAGTGTTGCAACTCAGATATATAAACTAAAGCTTTCTTTTAATTTCTATTCAGCTATATTTTCCCTACTTCTGGAAGTCTTAGGTTTTACATGTTTTTCTCTTTCACTAAACCACTGAACCATAACTTGTATTGTTTAGTTTTCTTAAGTGTTTTAAGACACTTTAAGTGTCTTAAGAACCAGAAGGGGCTATGAGTCTGCCAGAAATTTTCTTTGTTTCATGTGGGTATAACTTTTGCTTTTCTAACCTTCCCTTCCCTGTAATTTTTCTTTCTAATAAGTATTTATCACATGCTCAAACATTTCTGATTATTTTTATGTTTCTAAAATCTACAGTAGATATGAAAATACAGCCAAATCATAAAGTTACCTATAAGCAATATAATGGCTAATCAAACTCTGTTTTTAGTTCACTGATAAAGTCACAGACTATATAGTTATCAGGCCTTAATACCCCTAGATTCAACTACAGACTTTTTTTTATGGTCATATTATCTATCTTCTCATAATGTTGATAGACAGTTGCCAAAGTAGAGGTCAGTATTCCATAAGATATAATATTGGGGGCATATCCTTGTCAGGATGGCATGTGTAAATTGTACAGAGACATTCCCGACAACCCCTGTCTCTCAGCTCTCTTACATTACCTGGTGGGTTCCCTTCTTCCAAAGGCCCTCAGGGACTAACCCGACTGCCTAGACAATTAACTTCACTGTTTCTTGGTGGGATTTGAAGCAATGCAGTCTTTTTGGTTGAAAGAAACAGTTTCCAGATGTCATAAAACCAGACGTTGCATCTGGCTTTTACAGTATTCTCACGGAGTAGCTTGCAGTGTCTGTGTGCACTTTTTTGAAGTTTCTCATGTGAACCATTCTGCAGCATGTCAGACACTAATGCCCTCTGATGACTGATTATTGAGGTGCTCTAGTAACTCCTTGTTCAGACAGGAAATAACTGCATGGAAACCATCAATAGTGTCTTTACTGTTTTTTTTGTCTTCTTGTAAAACTTTTATTTTCTAAACTTTCTATTTGCTCAGAAGTCCTATAGCCTTCGATCATTACACATGCTAGTCTATATTTTTTGTTGGTAAAATTCACAGGGACCCCTTTTATTTATTCCCATACTCAGTTAAATAAACAACACTAGGGAGACTTTCTTATGCCTCCGCCTTTAACACTGTAGTGTTAGCCTAGGTCCTCAGATGGCAAGGTGGGGTTAACTGTGCAAAGAGTTTATTTAGGGGAAGTGTCTGTGTTAGAGAAAAGGAGAGAGCAGTGGAGTCTGAAACTGGTGCAGAGAGGATGACAGTGTTGGGTAGAAGTACCCCAGGCTGCAGGGCAGTCTAAGCAAGGTTCCGCAAAACTCCCCCTCAAAACTGTTTGTCCTTCAGAGGAATCCCTTGCCTCCTGAGAGAAAGTTTCCTCTTCATAGCCAGGCCACACTTGGTTACTGACTGAGTGGTGCATGGGAGATACTGCTGGGGCACGAGCACGATGGATTTCAAAGCCTACTGTGGGAGTCCTTAGCTAATTATGCTCAGCCTTCTCAGGGCCACCACACAGTGACGTCAGGCACACACACACACACACGCATACACACATCCATTCAATGAAATAGTCTGTTAAATGCTGTTAACGGAGGAGTACAAGAAGTGCTGGGTGAACTTTGAGAAGGCTGCGAGTAAGAGTGTTATGACACCTAGGCTGTAGGAGGCTTCTCAGCTGGACTTTGAGGGATGATTAACCACTTGGGGATGTGAAAATTCAAGGGCTTCTTGTGGGTCTCAGGTGCTGAAGCGTAGAGTGGCTTGTGGAGTAAGGGAGAAAATTAAGGTTAAGTTCAGATTAAGGCTTGAAATGTATTATGAGAGAGTGAGGGCTTAAACTGTAGGTGGTATATGAGTCCGATGTGTTAGGAGTGGTCTCCCCTTATGCACGTTGTGCAGGGGCGGAGGAGGCGCTGAAAAGACCACCGTTGTGGAAGGACGACCCCTGTACGGGTAGGGGAGGGGAGCCGCTGGAAGTGATGTGGTTCCAGTGGCAAGAGGAGTGGGTCCCTGTGGGCATTGCACATGGAGAACAGTGTTTCTCAATTGGGGCAGTTTTGTCCCCTAAAGAACTTTTGGTGTCACAGCTGTGCAGGGGCCAGGGCAAGCTAGTGGCATCCAGTGCGTAGAGGCCAGATATGTTGCCAAACATCCCACGATGCCCAGAACAATGAAGCATACCAAAATGTCAATGGTGCTGAAGTTACGCAGCCTTGTAGGGGACCTATTAGAATTTTGGACCAGAAGAGCAGTCAAAATATGGTTCTAATGACTCATGACTTAAATGACTGAGTGATCCTGTAGCCATTAACCCAGAAAGTCAATACCAGGAGGAGGTGGCAAGAAAGAGATACTTATTCTAGAAATATTTGTTTGATTTTACCACAGATATATTTTAATCTTCAGAAGGATTTGAGTTCATATTTACTCTTCTCTTTGTCTAGAATGTCCTTTTCCTAAAACTCCTACTCATCTTACTAGAGCCATCCTGAGCCTTCCTTTCTTTCTTTCTGATCTTCTCTAGGAAGAACTGACCAGGCCTACCTTCATTCCACCACCAGACTTTATATACATCATATATGGAATTGTGGTCATTTGTCCACGTTTCTGTCATTTATAGATTTTAAGTAAGAGAATGATAGTCCTGTTTACTTTAGTACCCAGTATAGCATATAGAAATGTTCAGTACTTGAATGAGTGATCTAAAGCAACTTTTATGTATATGTTCCAGGTAATTAGGTTAACTCTTTTCTGGAATTCAGTGCAAGAAAATTATTTTATCAATTTTATCAATTTTGAAATACTTGGACATATTTAAATTTTTTTTTCATATAGATTGAATATTTTTCAGATGTCCAAGTTAGTTGTGTTCCATTTATTACTTCATTTATATGGCTTAGAGAAGGAAATGGCAAACCACTCCAGTATCTTTGCCTGGAAAATCCCATGGACAGAGGAGCCTGATGGGTTGCAGTCCACGGGGTCACAAAGAGTCAGGCTTGACTGAAAGACTAACACTTATATGGGCTTACACTGAACCTTTGTTACTTGTGGCTGTATTTCTGTTTATCTTGTAACTGCTGTTTCCCATAAAATAATGTTAATTAAGCTGTCCGTTTCATACTAATATTTAGAGGAAGAAATAGATCATTCTTTCAACTGATCCTTATCAGTTCTTATGTACCAGCCACTGTTATATATGACATACAGTCCTGTCCTTATTACAACAGCAGTAAATCTATTAATTAAAAGTATTCATGAGTTACATAAATGCTTTATTACCATAGTAACAGAATTGGAAAGGCATACCTAACCTCTTGACTCCCTCAGTCCAAAGGTGACACACACCACTTCTATCTACATTTTGTTGATGAAAACTTGTTGCCTGGCTCTGCCTAGATGTCAGGGGTTAGAAAATGAGGGACGGTGCTATGCCCATGAGGAAGAGAGGACAGTACATTCTGGTGATCACCAACACTTTTCACTGTAGGCTCTTTTTCTGTTCACCAAGTATACCTTTGCTTTTCTCTTCTTACACTTCAAACATATTTATATTGTATATAAGGAGACAAGCCTTCAGGGGCACTGTTTCTGCTCATGTGCAGGATCTCTGGGTAATGCACAGTCTTTGCCATAAAGTTCAGATGTGGCTCCTTGTGGTTTAGCTATTACTGAATTAAAAGGTAAATTATCTGCACCACCCCCAACCCAATATACAGCATGGCTGTAATTCAAATTTTAACTTCCTACAGAATGTTGGGGTAGTTCTGAGGGTCTGTAGATTATTCTACAATGAAAGTGTCCAGGGCTTCTTTAGTCTAGGCTCATGTATCTTGGAAAATGTAATCTCGAAAACCCAGTTGACTTCTGATGGGAAGTCAAGTTTTGGTAATTGTTTCAAATTAGTTTCCTGTGACAGTTACCAAAGCTGAAAGGCATTTACATTAAATCCGTGAATTCCAAGACTCTTCTATGAAGAGAAGCAAAATATTGAATTCTCATCTTCGGTAAACCAAATTCCAACTGTATTAAAGTATTGACAGAATAAACTTCCTGTATATTATAATCATTAGAGAAAAATGTAAAGGGAGACATAACGAGTGATAAAGATGCTATTTGCTTAATAATTGAAGAGTACCATATGTCAGAATAATTGTAAATAAATTGAAAATTTAAACTGAAACTAGGAAAATATATGCTGTAAATATGACAGATGGTCTGGCAGGTTTATGATATGTGTCCTTCTAGCTATTTTATATACATAATACTTACATATAAATCTTTGTTAAGTAATACTGCTTTATAATGTTTTGACACTAGATCATGAGCATTTTTTCATTATACATCTATGGAGTAGTTCTTAGTCATTTCTTATTGTTTTAAATTTATAATTTGTTATAATGGCTTTAGGCCTTATGTCTTCACAGATATTTTAGTAAGAGGTTGGGAGAGACTTTTCTGAGGACCACTACCCAGACTCCACAAGAATATGGCCATTTCTTTGACAGTTCTCTCCACTTCTAGTGAGTCCACATGACTTCAAACACATCTCAGTTCCTCCAGGAAAAAGAAATGTTACAGAATTTACTCCTTGTTAGTGATGTCTCTGGGACACTGTTTATATAGCTGAGTCATTTGGCTGCATGAATCTTAGGTAGATGGATCCACAGTCTATTTTATATTCTTAATCCTTATGGGTCAGGACGTGGTGAGAGCATTGTCTTTTTTGGTGAGTATCAGCAGTGTTTCCTCTCATGTTCACACTGGAGATCTGGAGTTGTCCTGTGGAGTGGGGAATAAAGAATGTTACCGGAAAACTAGCCAATCTGATCACATGGACCAGAGCCTCGTCTAACTCAATGAAAGTAGGCCAACAGTGTGGGACCACCCAAGACAGACGGGTCATGGTGGAGAGGTCTGACAGAATGTGGTCCACTGGAGAAGGGAATGGCAAACCACTTCAGTATTCTTGCCTTGAGAACCCCATGAACAGTATGAAAAGGCAAAAAGATAGAATACTAAAAGATGAACTCTCCAGGTCGATACGTGCCCAATATGCTACTGGAGATCAGTGCAGAAATAACTTCAGAAAGAATGAAGGGATGGAGCCAAAGCAAAAACAACACCCAGTTGTGGATGTGACTGGTGATAGAAGCAAGGTCCAATGCTGTAAAGAGCAATATTGCATAGGAACCTGGAATGTCAGGTCCATGAATCAAGGCAAACTGGAAGTGGTCAAATAGGAGATGGCAAGACTGAACGTCGACATTCTAAGAATCAGTGAACTAAAATGGACTGTAATGGGTGAATTTAACTCAGATGACCATTATATCTACCACTGTTGGCAGGAGTCCCTTAGAAGAAATGGAGTAGCCATCATAGTCAACAAAAGAGTCTGAAATGCAGTATTTGGATGCAATCTGAAAAACGAAAGAATGATCTCTGTTCATTTCCAAGGCAAACCATTCAATATCATGGTAATCCAAGTCTATGCCCCAACCAGTAACACTGAAGAAGCTGAAGTTGAACGGTTCTATGAAGACCTACAAGACCTTTTAGAACTAAGACCCCAAAAAGATGTCCTTTCATTACAGGGGACTGGAATGCAAAAGTAGGAAGTCAAGAAACACCTGGAGTAACAGGCAAATTTGGCCTTGGAGTACAGAATGAAGCAGGGCAAAGGCTAACAGAGTTTTGCCAAGAGAACGCATGGGTCATAGAAAATACCCTCTTCCAACAACACAAAAGAAGACTCTATACATGGACATCACCAGATGGCCAACACTGAAATCAAATTGATTATATTCTTTGCAGCTAAAGATGGAGAAGCTCTATACAGTCAGCAAAAACAAGACTGGGAGTGGACTGTGGCTCAGATCATGAATTCCTTATTGCCAAATTCAGACTTAAATTGAAAAAAGTGGGGAAAACCACTAAACCATTCAGGTATGATCTAAATCAAATCCCTTATGATTATAGAATGGAAATGAGAAATGGATTTAAGGGACTAGATCTGATAGACAGAGTGCCTGATGAACTATGGACAGAGGTTTGTGACATTGTACAGGAGACAGGGATCAAGACCATCCCCAAGAAAAAGAAATGCAAAAAAGCAAAATGGCTGTCTGAGGAGGCCTTACGAATAGCTGTGAAAGAAGAGAAGTGAAAAGCAAAGGAGAAAAGGAAAGATATACGCATTTGAATGCAGAGTTCCAAAGAATAGCAAGAAGAGATAAGAAAGCCTTCCTCGGCAATCAATGCAAAGAAATAGAGGAAAACAATAGATTGGGAAAGACTAGAGATCTCTTCAAGAAAATTAGAAATACCAAGAGAACATTTCATGCAAAGATGGGCTCAATGAAGGACAGAAATGGTGTGGACCTCACAGAAGCAGAAGATTTTAAGAAGAGGTGGCAAGAATACATAGAACTGTACAAAAAAGATTTTAATGACCCAATTAATCACGACGGTGTGATCACTGACCTAGAGCCAGACATCCTGGAATGTGAAGTCAAGTGGGCCTTAGGAAGCATCACTATGAACAAAGCTAGTGGAGGTGATGGAATTCCAGTTGAACTATTCCAAATCCTGAAAGATGATGCTGTGAAAGTGCTGCACTCAATATGTCAGCTAATTTGGAAAACTCTGCAGTGGTCACAGGACTGGAAAAGGTCAGTTTTCATTCCAATCCCTAAGAAAGGCAATGCCAAAGAATACTCAAACTACCACACAATTGCACTAATCTCACACGCTAGTAAAGTAATGCTCAAAATTCTCCAAGCCAGGCTTCAGCAATATGTGAACTGTGAACCTCCAGATGTTCAAGCTGGTTTTAGAAAAGGCAGAGGAACCAGAGATCAAATTGCCAACATCCGCTGGATCATCAAAAAAGCAAGAGAGTTCCATAAAAACATCTATTTCTGCTTTATTGACAAAGCCTTTGACTTTTTGGCTTTGACAAAGCCAAAGCTTTTGACTGTGTGGATCACAATAAACTGTGGAAAATTCTGAAAGAGATGGGAGTACCAGACCACCTGACCTGCCTCTTGAGAAACCTGTTTACAGGTCAGGAAGCAACAGTTAGAACTGGACATGGAACAACAGACTGGTTCCAAACAGGAAAAGGAGTATGTCAAGGCTGTATATTGTCACCCTGTTTTAACTTATATGCAGAGTGCATCATGAGAAACGCTGGGCTGGATGAAGCACAAGCTGGAATCAAGATTGCCTGGAGAAATATCAATAACCTCAGATATGCAGATGACACCACCCTTCTGGCAGAAAGTGAAGAGGAACTCAAAAGCCTCTTGATGAAATTGAAAGAGGAGAGTGAAAAAGTTGGCTTAAAGCTCAACATTCAGAAAACAAAGATCACAGCATCTGGTCCCATCAGATCAGATCAGATCACATCAGTCGCTCAGTCGTGTCCAACTCTTTGCGACCCCATGAATTGCAGCACTCCAGGCCTCCCTGTCCATCACCAACTCCCGGAGTTCACCCAGACTCACATCCATCAAGTCAGTGATGCCATCCAGCCATCTCATCCTCTGTCGTCCCCTTCTCCTCCTGCCCCCAATCCCTCCCAGCATCAGAGTCTTTTCCAATGAGTCAGCTCTTCGCATGACGTGGCCAAAGTACTGGAGTTTCAGCTTTAGCATCATTCCTTCCAAAGAAATCCCAGGGCTGATCTCCTTCGGAATGGACTGGTTGGATCTCCTTGCAGTCCAAGGGACTCTCAAGAGTCTTCTCCAACACCACAGTTCAAAAGCATCAATTCTTTGGCACTCAGCCTTCTTCACAGTCCAACTCTCACATCCATACATGACCACAGGAAAAACCATAGCCTTGACTAGACGGACCTTTGTTGGCAAAGTAATGTCTCTGCTTTTCAATATGCTATCTAGGTTGGTCATAACTTTCCTTCCAAGGAGTAAGCGTCTTTTAATTTCATGGCTGCAGTCACCATCTGTAGTGATTTTGGAGCCCAGAAAAATAAAGTCTGACACTGTTTCCACTGTTTCCGCATCTATTTCCCATGAAGTGGTGGGACCGGATGCCATGATCTTCGTTTTCTGAATGTTGAGCTTTAGGCCAACTTTTTCACTCTCCACTTTCACTTTCATCAAGAGGCTTTTGAGTTCCTCTTCACTTTCTGCCAGAAGGGTGGTGTCATCTGCATATCTGAGGTTATTGATATTTCTCCTGGCAATCTTGATTCCAGCTTGTGTTTCTTCCAGTCCAGCGTTTCTCATGATGTACTCTACATATAAGTTAAATAAACAGGGTGACAATATACAGCCTTGACGAACTCCTTTTCCTATTTGGAAGCAGTCTGTTGTTCCATGTCCAGTTCTAACTGTTGCTTCCTGACCTGCATATAAATTTCTCAAGAGGCAGATCAGGTGGTCTGGTATTCCCATCTCTTGAAGAATTTCCCACAGTTTATTGTGATCCACACAGTCAAAGGCTTTGGCATAGTCAATAAAGCAGAACACTTCATGGCAAATAGATAGGGAAACAGTGGATACAAGTGGCTGCCTTTATTTTTCTGGGCTCCAAAATCACTGCAGATGGTGTTTGCAACCATGAAATTAAAAGACACTTACTCCTTGGAAGGAAAGTTATGACCAACCTAGATGCATATTAAAAAGCAGACATTACTTTGTTGACAGGGGTAGGTCTAGTCAAGGCTATGGTTTTTCCAGTGGTCATGTATGGATATGAGAGTTGGACTTATAAAGAAAGCTGAGCACTAAAGAATTGATGCTTTTGAACTTTGGTGTTTGAGAAGACTTGAGAGTCCCTTGGACTGCAAGGAGATCCAACCAGTCCATCCTAAAGGAGATCAGTCCTAAGTGTTCATTGGAAGGACTGATATTGAAGCAAAATCTCCAGTGCTTTGGCCACCTGATGCAAAGAGCTGACTCATATAAAAAGACCCTGATGCTGGGAAAGATTGAGGGTAGGAGGAAAAGGAGATGACAGAGGATGAGATGATTTGATGGCATCACCGAATTAATGGACATGAGTTTGGGTAGGCTCTGTGAGTTGGTGATGGACAGGGAGTCCTGGTGTGCTGCAGTTCATGGGGTCGCAAAGAGTCCGACATGACTGAGCAACTGAACTGAACTGAACTGAACCAGAGGAGAGAGGACCCATCTTTTCAAAAACTTTGCAGTGAATCTCCTGCTTTAGGCTCCTGGGGCCAGTTACATGTTCTTCCTATCATCTGTTCATTCATTCAGTGTGTGCTTGTGTATAATACACCATTTCCTCGGCATGATTATTAGTGTAATAATGAGGAGCTGTCAGGGGAAAAGTCCTTTTGCATTGAGTAGAGTGCCCTAAAATAAAGATAAAACTCAGAGTTAATCTTTATCATCTTTTATTACATAACACTTATACTTTATTTAGAATAAAAAATAGTGGCTGTAACATTTGTGGTTATAGTGGAGACTTTTCCATCCTGTGTCAAAATGTACTGACTTTCAAAACAGTTATTGACATTATTTTAACACACACTTTGCCTTTCTAAGGAAGTTAGGTGCTGGACCGTGCTAAGTTTCTTCAGTCGTGTCTGACTCTTTGTGACCCTATGGCCTGTAGCCCTCCAGGCTCTTCTGTCCATGGGATTCTCCAGGGAAGAATACTGGAGTGGGTTGTCATGCCCTCTTCCAGGGGATCTTCCTGAGACCCAGGGATCAAACCCACATCTCTTACGTCTCTTGCATTGACAGGTGGTTCTTTACCTCTAGTGCCAACTGGAAAGCCCAGTGACATCATTTTAACAGACATTGCCTTTCTAAGGAGGTTAGATAGATAGAATTATTTGTTTGTTTTATAAGTTGTGGAAATGAGGTTTGAGATATGAAGTGGCTTGCACAAGATTCCATGAGTGCAAAGCGAGGATTCAGACTTCCTTATTACAAATAGTGTCAAAGTGATTTTCATATGACTTAATAATTAAAGATTGAGAAACTAAACATTTTGACTTCATGATATTAATTACCAGTGTTTCAATCCTTAAATAAAAATCCGATTTTATTAATAGTTGGGAGGTATTTGTTACTAAAATATATTCTCAATATTGGCTCTAATTGTCTTGTTCAATAGTACTGCAATTTGAAGTAGTTCTGTAGTTGCCAATGTTAATGTGATTAGCTGTAAGTTTTTGGGAAAAGAGTCCAAATGGTTTATATTTTGTGCTTGTTTTTTACCCTTTAATAAAATCTGAGAATACATTATTGTTTGTGGCCACAGTACATGTGCTTGCCATGTTATTAGAAAAAAGTATGCATGAATGAATGTCACAATAGTGAAATAGAAACATTTTGGAAAAACAATTGTATGAAAATCCTCTAAACATATAATTTTAGCCTATGAGAGCAAATTAGAACTTACTGTATAATCACTTACTGCCTTTCAAAACAGTGTGGCAAGTAGCAGATTATTGCTTCAAGAAATTTGGAACCCCTTGCTCAAGTGAAAGCTAATTATTCTGCTTTTAATAGTCATCAAAAGGAAGAGTTTGGAATTTAATTGGCATTTCTCATGAATCAAGTTGCAGTGACTCTCTGTACAGAGGCAGTTGCTAAAAATATGGCATGCTCTAAATATAATTCTATGAGCCACCTGTTCCAATGCCTTACCAGGTTCCTTTCCAAGTTAAAAAAAAAAATAAGTGCTTCATTAGGAGCCTTTAGGCAAAGCTCTAATATTTTTATTATTTGTGCAGAAAGTCCTCTGCAGTGGAGTGGTTTATAGGAAAATTGTTGGAAACAAAATATTTCTTTCACTGATAAATACAGGTAAACCCCTTTGAGGACAATTATTTTTTTCTTGAACTAATTCTTTTAAAACATGAAATTTTGTTGAAGAAAAGACTTTTGAGTTATAAAAGTATTATTATTAGCAGGGTAGTATTATAGGGTCTTTCCTAGTGGCCCAGTTGGTAAGGAAACAGCCCGCAATGCAGGAGACTGGGTTCAATCCCTGGGCTGGGAAGATCCCCTGGAGAAGGGAATGGCACCCCACTCCAGTATTCTTGCCTGGAGAATTCCATGGACAGAGGAGCCTGGTGGGCCACAGTCCCTAGGGTCGCTAAGAGTCGGACAAGACTCAGTGACTTCACTTTCACTTTTCACTTTCATGCATTGGAGAAGGAAATGGCAACCCACTCCAGTGTTCTTGCCTGGAGAATGCCAGGGATGGGGAAGCCTGATGGGCCACCATCTATGGGGTCACACAGAGTCGGACACGACTGAAGTGACTTAGCCACAGCAGCAGCAGCAGCAGCTGCATGACTCCAGGAGGTATTAATGGACTTGATACAACCATATTCACCTTTCATATGAGAATGAAAGTTGGACCTGTGTGTGGGTTTATTTGAACATTACCACTGAATATAAAAAAGTTTCCAAGATATGGATATTTTCAGCATTGCTTGGGAAAAATGTGACATTATTCAAAACATTTTGGGGATGAGTAACAAGCCTCCTCATGTCTATTTGTATCTTTTACCAGGATGCTATCACATTTTCCCTCCTCAGCATGCTTTTTAAAATAGGCAGAAAGTGATTTTTCATTTTGGGTCCCTTTACTCAGGTTTCAAAAATAGTCTGTTACTTCTAAGTAT
Source organism: Bos javanicus (assembly GCF_032452875.1). Classification (NCBI taxonomy): domain Eukaryota; kingdom Metazoa; phylum Chordata; class Mammalia; order Artiodactyla; family Bovidae; genus Bos; species Bos javanicus. Next base: position 37,380,487 of record NC_083872.1, read on the forward strand.
AGTTAATTATTTTTCTGGGAAGGCAAAGAAAGCTAGAATTCTGGTATGCGTTGAAAATAAGTGATTTGTAGTTGTGTTTGAAAAAAAGCACTGGTAGAATGAATGAAATATGCTAGAATATAATATACTAAGAAGCATACATATAATATACTAAGAAAAGATATCTATATATCTTTTCTACACTATAGAATGTCTATATATCTGATGAAATTTCCTTTATATTAAGCCTTTAAAATGTGTATTCCTAATATATTTGCACATTATGTTACCAAGAATGCCTGAACATTTAAATTTTTAACATTGAAAGAAATCATGCTAATCTCAGCCAAGTCTCTAAACTATTGTAACTTAAAAATATTAGAGAAAAAAAAAAGATCAGTAATGTGTATATGGTGTGGGGAAATCAGGTACATTACCATGTTACAAAAATGTTTATTTCTGTAGATATGTGTTGAGTGCCTGCCATGTCTCAGGCAATGGTTTAGATTTTGGAACTGTAGAAATAGTAAAGACTTGGCTGCTTTTGTGTGGTAATAATTATGAATGTAGAGAAGAATTTATGACTATAATTACCTGAGTCATTTAAATAGCTTTGAGTGACTATTCGGTTAAAATAATGATTTAAATACGTTATTAACAATGAAATTTAAAGCAACAATTTGAAAGTTATTATCCCTAAATAATTTAAGGATATTTACAATTAAGAAATGGAAATGAAGCCTCATTCACTAAAACTGTAGTTGTCATAGCATCCATAATTCAGTAATTCATTTCTGAATTGGCTCTTCCCAGAAATATGCTTTTCTTTCTTTTTTTTTTTTAAATAAAAATTTCATATTTATTATTATTTTTTTAAAATAATTTTTAACATTTTTAAATTTCAGGTATACACATGCTCCCCATCCTGAACCCTCCTCCCTCCCCCTCCCCATACCATCCCCCTGGGCCGTCCCAGCGCACCAGCCCCAAGCATCCAGCATCGTGTACTGAACCTGGACTGGCATCTCGTTTCATACATGACATTTCACATGTTTCAATGCCATTCTCCCAAATCTTCCCACCCTCTCCCTCTCCCACAGAGTCCATAAGACTGTTCTATACATCAGTGTCTCTTTTGCTGTCTCATATACAGGGTTATCGTTACCATCTTTCTAAATTCCATATATATGCGTTAGTATACTGTATTTATGTTTTTCCTTCTGGCTTACTTCACTCTGTATAATAGGCTCCAGTTTCATCCACCTCATTAGAACTGATTCAAACGTATTCTTTTTAATGGCTGAGTAATACTCCATTGTGTATATGTACCACTGCTTTCTTATCCATTCATCTGCTGATGGACATCTAGGTTGCTTCCATGTCCTGGCTATTATAAACAGTGCTGCGATGAACATTGGGGTACACGTGTCTCTTTCCCTTCTGGTTTCCTCAGTGTGTATGCCCAGTAGTGGGATTGCTGGATCATAAGGCAGTTCTATTTCCAGTTTTTTAAGGAATCTCCACACTGTTCTCCATAGTGGCTGTACTAGTTTGCATTCCCACCAACAGTGTAAGAGGGTTCCCTTTTCTCCACACCCTCTCCAGCATTTATTATTTGTAGACTTTTGGATCGCAGCCATTCTGACTGGTGTGAAATGGTACCTCATAGTGGTTTTGATTTGCATTTCTCTGATAATGAGTGATGTTGAGCATCTTTTCAAGTGTTTGTTAGCCATCTGTATGTCTTCTTTGGAGAAATGTCTATTTAGATCTTTGGCCCATTTTTTGATTGGGTCATTTATTTTTCTGGAGTTGAGCTGTAGGAGTTGCTTGTATATTTTTGAGATTAGTTGTTTGTCGGTTGCTTCATTTGCTATTATAGAAATATGCTTTTCTAAGTGGAAATTTGCCAAGTTTTACATGTAGGTAAACGTATATATTTGTCTTTGGAGGCATGATGAGTGCTTTTCACTGTCAAATGTAATGAGTACAGTGGGCTCCTGCCTGTTGAGCTTCTGCTGTGTATCCCTTGTTTGCAAATCTTCAGCCTCACTCTTCTCTGTCGCTTGAACCTGCCAAGCTTTTCCCCGTTACTGGGCCTTTCAGTCACTGCTCTTCTGTTTGCAGTGTTCTCCCAGAGTTTTCCATGGCTACCTCCTCATTATTCCAGCCTCAGCCCAGAGTGCCTCCATCTCTGGGATTCTGTCTCCCTGCCTTATTTTTTCTTTATTGCACCTATTACCACCAGGCATATTGCATTTTTTTAATCTGTCTTTTCCCTTATAAGTGTGATTTCTTTGAAAGCGGAAATTTTGTCATATTCACCTCTGTATGTCTAGTCCCTCGACCTCTGCCTGCTCTTTAAATATTTGTCAGCTGTTTTTTGGGTTTACCAGAATTGGTGTCCGATCACTAACACAGTGCACTGTATTAAGGCACAAACTATGGAGCCAGGCTACCTGGGTTCGCACCTTGATCCTGTTACTTACCAGGTGTAAGACCTGGACAAGGTGCTTTTACTGTTACTCCTTTGTCTCACCTGTAAAGTAAGGATAATAATAACTTGCCTCAGAGTTATTGGTATGTGGAAATCAATGATGAATGTATATGAATGATATCTGCTGTATATTTCAGAATTAGCTACTGAGATAATGATAAATGCCTGTCCTCTGTGATTTAGCCTCACCAAACTAGAGAAAGAGATCTATTTCCCTCCCCCACTATGTCTACAAGACCATTCTCTACATCTGTATCTCCATTCCTTCCCTGCAAATGGGTTCATGAATACCATTTTTCTAGATTCCGTACATATGTGTTAATACACTGTATTTGTTTCTCTCTGACTTCTTTACTCTGCATAGCAGGCTCTAGGTTCATCCACCTCACTAGAATTCACTCAAATTCATTTTTTATGGCTGAATAATATTCCATTATACACACGTACCACGTCTTCTTTATCCAGTCATCTGCCGATGGACATTTAGGTTGTGTCCATGTCTTGACCATTGTAGGTAGAGCTGCTATGAACACTGGGGTACGTGTGTCTTTTTTGATTATGGTTTTTTCGGTGTATATGCTCAGTGGTGTTGCTGAGTCATGTTTCATTTGTAAATTGAATTGCTTCTTCCATAATATCTTCTCATTGTTTTTTATATATATGAATACTGTTTAATCTGTATATTCTGTCACTAAAGTCACTTAGTTTTTATAGTAGTTTTTCAATTCTTATTTGTTAAGGTGTACATTGATGAAGATGACAGTTTTAACTCTTCTAATTTTTTGTTTCTAATCTTTTATCTAATTCTGTTATCTAGAACAGGTGATACTGGGCATCCTTGTATTCCTGACCTAAGTGGGAGTGCCTTTGTTACTCATGATACTGTCTTTGGGCTGTGATTGAATTTATCTTGTTTAGGGAGCATCTGTCTATTTATATTTTATTGATGTTTTTAAAATCAAGAATGTTGACTTTTTTCAAAAAGCTTGTGATTTTTTTTTCACGTTTGTGTAAGTAGCTATGATGAATTAAGATTTCAAATGTTGAACCATAGTTATATTCTTATGATAAACTCCATCTGGTCATTTTCAGATGGAGTTACTGACTTTTGTTTGTTTATATAATTTAGGATTTTAGCTTGATAGTCACATGTGAACTTGTCCTATATTTGGTTTGGTTTTTTTTGTAGTTGTTTTGCTTTTGTGCTGTCTTAAGTAGGTTTTACCATGTGTTTACACTATTCATAAAAATAACTAGTGTTTTTTTTCATATTCTGAAACGGTGAAAGTAACAGTGGAATTATCTGCTCTTGCTAGGTTTGGTGGGATTCCTCTATGAAATTATCCAGGCCAGGAGTTTCTATGATGTAACTCTGGTATCTTTTTCTATTATTTGGTAGTAAAGAGGTTTGTTGGATTTTTACCATTTCTGAAGTCATTTTGATAAATAATATTTTCCCAGAAAATTATCTCTGTCATAAATTCTTCCTCTCACTGTCTGCTTTTCTGCTCTCCTTAGGCACTGACATCATGTAATCTTTCTCTTCCAGCTGCTGTACCATCACTGTCACCATAATTTAGGTTTTGTTACCTCCCTTCTGGGCTATAGCTTCTACCTTATAAATTCTAGTATTTTAACACACAGTGTCACTAGATTAAATTTTATTGCCTACAGTATTATTCATTCCTTTAATATATATTGTCCAATATGCTATGTGGTAGGCATGACAAGCATGCAGAGAAGACAGACAAAGCTCTATTCTCATGGACTTACATTTTGGTGAATGGTGTCAGACAAGTAACACATATAAGTAATAATCTATCAGGTAGTGATAAGCATTATGGAGAAAAATGAAACTGGATAGTGGGGATAGACATAGGAGGCTGGGTAGCATTTTAATACATAGAGTCATGAGTGTTGAGCAGGGACCTGAAACAAGTCATAGAGGGAGCCAGCTGGGAAAAGTGCTTGAGGCAGGTTTAGTAAGACATAGGTCCTGAGCTAGGAGAATACTTGTCATATTTGGCAAAACCAATACAATATTGTAAAGTTAAAAAAAAAAAAAAAAAGAATAGCAAAGACATCAGGATTGGAGCTCTAGAATGAGCCAAAGTGGAAGAGCAGAAGATGAAGTCAGAGCTCTTGGTTGTCTGTGTGTTTGGAGGGATGGGGTGGTGGAAAGGAGTGGGCAGATCATGAAGGACATTGTGGACCATGATAAGGAATTTGTATCTTACTGAGTGATTTGAAAAGTTGTAATACTTTTTTTGTTTTTGTTCTTTTTTGAGAGCAACATGATCTCGACTAAAGACAAATTATTGTGGCTCCTCTGTAGAGACTGTAGAGGGCTATTGATGTAGTTCAGGAAGGAGAGAAAGTTAGATTAGTTCATGGATATAGTGGTAAAATTTGGGAGAAGTGGTTGGATTTCAATTATATCTTGAAGGTTGAGCCATTTAGATTTGCAGATGAATTGAATGTGAGATTTGAGAGAGAGCCATCCTTCATTTTTCTCAAAGGCTTTTGTCTGAGCAACCTGAATAATACTGTTGCCATTTATTGAAAGAGGGAGCGTTGAAGAATAGCAGTTTGGACTGAAAATAAAGAGTTTGGCTTTGGACATTTGAGGTTGAGAATGCTACTGTTGATCTAAGTGGAGATGTCAAAAAGCAAGTTGGATATTGCATTCTGGAGTTCAGGTGACAGGTCTTTGTGAAAACTCTTCAATGGCTGTCAACTTCTCACAAATTTTAGATTGCTAGTATCACACTCGAGATCTTTTATCTGACCCTAGCCTTCCTTTTTGGAGAAGGCAATGGCACCCCACTCCAGTACTCTTGCCTGGAAAATCCCATGGACGGAGGAGCCTGGTGGGCTGCAGTCCATGGGGTCGCTAAAGAGTTGGACATGACTGAGCGACTTCACTTTCATTTTCACTTTCATGCATTGGAGAAGGAAATGGCAACCCACTCCAGTGTTCTTGCCTGGAGAATCCCAGGGACGGTGGAGCCTGGTGGGCTGCCGTCTATGGGGTCACACAGAGTTGGACATGACTGAAGCGACTTAGCAGCAGCAGCAGCAGCCTTCCTTTTAAGACTTGTCTCACACTATTACCTTACATAGACCAAGCCAAACAGGCTTTCTCACTTCTAGAATGTGCTAAACTTTTGGCTATTTTGATGCAGTTGCTTATGCTATTCTTTCTAGCTAAAATCCCTGTCATTTAAACTCTGTTTATTGGCATATTTTTCATTCTCCGTGACTTTATACATAAGAAGAAGACATGAGCTAGGAAAGGGAACATTATGTTCAGTTGATGACTTTAGTGAATGAACTCCTGGCTATCTTGTTCTGTGTCCTCATTTTAACCTGTGGGACAGCACAACACTTTTTCTATTTAGTGACAGAAGAAAATTAATTTTTATTTTCTTTATTTCCAGATGGGAACATTTAAAGCACATGATGGTGAATATTTCTTAGAACCTATAATGAAGGCAGATGGGAGTGAACATGAAGATGATCATAACAAGCCACATCTTATATACAGACAGGAATTAAAGAGGAACTATTTTCTGCAGTCTCACAAGCCTTGTGATGTTTCAGGTAAACTGTGAAGTAAAACTCTTTATGGTAAAACTGTAATATTATTTTTATCTTTTTTAGTTTAGAATTTATGTATTTTCTTTAAATTTTGATATATGTGATATTTTAAACAAATTTTCTTGACCCGAGGGATCCATTAGAAATTTATCTATAGACAATTTTGTTGTACATTAAGTTTACATTCAAAAAAGTATTCAGTAGAGTTAGCCTTTGAAAAACATGAGGGTTACTGATCCCCTGCCCAGTTGAAAATTCGTGTATAACTTTACAGTTAATGCTCCTTATATGCAGTTCTGCATCCATGGATTCAACCAATCATAAATTGCATAGTACTGTAGTAAGTATTTAGTGAGAAAAACTCACATAAAAGTGGACCTGTGCAATTCTAACCTGTGTTCAGAGTCCACTGTATTTGAGATTTGTAACAAAGAATCAGAAATTTTTTACTTTAATCTGTTAGTGATAGTAGTATGATTTTTCTCAGCAAAATTCAAATGACTGAAAAAACTGAACCTTAGTAACAATAACATGTTGCTCAACTTTACATACTTTTAAATTTGTATAAAGGAAATATTTCAGATAGTTTTCTGGGACTTTTTTTGCTCAGCATTGTTTCTAAGGGTTGGCCATGTTGGTACATGTAGCAGCTGTTCATTTTCATTGCGGGGTATATATCACAGTTCACATATCCATCTTCCTGTCAATGAACTTATGGGTTATTTGCCGTGTTTTGCTACTATACAAAATGCTTCAATGAAAATTCTCATCCTCATCTCTGTGTTTGAGTCCATCCAGAGTATACACATTGTTACTAGAGAATTCCACATTATTTTGCAAAGTGTTTTTTTTTAATCAATTTTTATTTCCAGCAATATATGAGAGAAGTATGTTCCTCTTTTTTTTCCCTATAAAATTCAAACTAATGAAGATTATTCATGGTTTAGAACTTAGGAATTGATGATTTCTATAAACTGTAAGTCTGTTGCTAGTAGAATACTTGTATATTGCATAGAAGTTGTATTAAGAGCTGAGTCCTTCTAATATACATGAATCTTCATCATATCATTTTATGTCACTCTATGAAGAATGGTGAAAAGCACCTGCACTTACCATCAAAGTATAAAATCTAGACAAGAGTGGGATTAGAAAGGATTTATTTGAGATTGTAGGTGTCCGTGAACTATGGTTCCAAACAGTGCATTGCCATCTGTTTTGGGATATAATGATATGTAGGCCTTTGAAGGTTTTCCCTGGGAATGCACTTCTTAACCTTTGCTATTATATGAGTGCCATTTTGGAGTGGTTCTCACTGTGTCTAAGGCCGTGTTTTAAATCTATTGACATAATAGATGCCTTTCTTATGCTTTTAATATGAGCATAAGGGTTTCATTTTTATGGCTTCAAAGAAAACACAAATGGGTACAGCTCCACAATAGAATTCTACGGAAGGCAGCTTATGCTTGTTCTGATCCACCATTCACGAGCAGCTTGTTTAATGAATTGTTTAGCTTCTTAAGAAGAAAGCCACCAAGTAGACACTCTGAATGCGTAAATGTTTCACATAATGATATGCAGGGTTTTGCATTCACAATCTGTTCATTATCAGAAAGAGAATGGTTCAAGAAAAGCCAGACCCTTTTGTTTAAAAAAACAAAAAACAACAACAACAAAAAAAACCTTGTACTAAATTAGATTTGTTATAAAAACTACAAATAGCAAGCAAATAGAAAGCTATGAGTTTTAGTTTTCTTTTAATTATGATATATTTTCCCAAAATGTTTATCTACTAGAATGCTAAAGTAGTATCATTCTTTTCAATTCTTAAATTATCTACATTTTTAGGTATAATTAACATACATATTTTTAATCACTAAAAAGGCAACAATTAATGGCCTAAATAATTAGCTGCTAATCATCATCCTGTTAGTAAAATGGAGAGTTGTAAATGTCATTAGTAAAATGTTATCAAAGGTTTTTTTCTTCGTCCCCAGTTCACACACTGCTGTTCTGTAATACTTGCAGGATCTTATATATTCTAAAAACATGAGGAGAATTCTTCACGTAGGTAGGCCTAAAGCTTTAACTTATGAACCAAAAGAATTAATTGGAAAAGGAAAAGCCATTTTTCCCCATATTTCTCTTGATTTAAATTTATTTAAAATTCTAAAATGCTGTAATTCATAGTCGCTTCAGTCTTGATGGATTAAATTTTTTTTTACATCAGATTTCATCATGTGGCCATATGAATTATGTTTGGTAGCTGAACCGTAGCCATTGTAGATGCCAGGTTTCCAGGTAGATATCAGACATATTAGAAGTAAAATCCAGTGGAAATGGCCAAATAAGCTCATAAAACCCATAAGAGGAACAAACAACCACACAGTAACAAAATTAAAACCCAAGGGGGAGGGAAACCCTGAAAAGATTGATAGGAATGAAAATAACCCTCTGGATTCTGCTAAGCGTGGTTCTGCCATTACTCACTCTTCAAGGCAGATCAGAGCTGGTCTGTGTTCCTTCCTTATTCCCGTTCTGCCATCACTACTCTGTCTCTCTCTTCTCAGTGTCCTTTTCTTTCTTACCTTTCTTCCCATTTCTCTTCGTGGTTGTTATTGCTATTCCCATCTTCTAAGTTGAATATTTTTTAAAAGTGCACCTCTTGGCCACCGCTTTATACCACTTCTTACATAGTCTATGTGATTTTCTTTGTACTTCTCTAATTTTTAGCTACTAATTTAAATGACACAGAACTGAAACATGTTCATCTTCAGCTTGTCCTAAGATGAAATCTCAGGGTTACAACTGCCGGATGCCAGTGTTTTCTTGGATGTCCCAGGGTATCTTAGATTCAATACGTCTGAATCCAAAGTTACTCTCTCTTCCATCTCCCTTTTTACCTGCACTCCCCAAAAGAAGCCTGTATGTTTTTGGTGTTCAAATTTCTGTTGAAATTAAGCATATGCTATATGATGCAAACTTAACAAGTATTACTTTTTAAAGTCCTGTTCAGTTAACTAGAAAAGATTAATTTATATTTGAATAACAGATTATTTGCTTCAACCTTTAGGTTTTCTTTTTTGATTTGTTAATCAGCATTGGAGCCTATTATACAGAGTGAAGTAAGCCAGAAGGAAAAACATAAATACAGTATACTAACGCATATATATGGAATTTAGAAAGATGGTAACGATAACCCTGTATATGAGACAGCAAAAGAGACACTGATGTATAGAACAGTCTTATGGACTCTGTGGGAGAGGGTGGGAAGATTTGGGAGAATGGCATTGAAACATGTGAAATGTCATGTATGAAACGAGATGCCAGTCCAGGTTCAGGGCACGATGCTGGATGCTTGGGGCTGGTGCGCTGGGAAGGCCCAGGGGGATGGTATGGGGAGGTTGGGAGGGAGGAGGGTTCAGGATGGGGAGCATGTGTATATCTGAAATTAAAAAAAAAATAAATAAATAAAGTCATAAAAGTAGTTTATTTGCTTAAGTGGCTATTCTTCATCTTATTATACTAGCAATGTTCTTAAGTTCAGTTTCATCCCAAGAAAAGAAAAATCCCAAACTGTGAAATTTGACCAACCTATTAAGATTTTGAGACTGTGAATGCTATGGAATAGAATATATCTATATATCTATATATCTTGTTGTTGTTTAGTCACTCAGTCGTGTCTGACTTTTTGTGACCCTATGGACTGTAGCTCGCCAGGCTCCTGTGTCCATGGGATTTCCCAAGCAAGAATACTGGAGTGGGTTGCTATTTCCTTCTCCAGGGGATCTTCCCAACCCAGGGATCAAACCTGTGTTTTCTACATTGGCAGGCAGATTCTTTACTGCTGAGCTCCCAGGGAAGCCCATATATATATATTTGGATGGATCTGTACTTTTCAAAGCACTCCTTATAGTCATGTGTCACTGTTCCTTAGAGTAATTCTGAGCTGTAATCATCCTTGGCTCATACATGTTTTCTGTGAGGGGAAGACCTAGTAGTAGTGTGACAATTATTTGTTCTATGCATATAGCATTATTTTATTAGCTGACCTATTTTGCCAATTGTGTGTTCTGCTTGCTATAATATTGAAATGTGCATGTATTCAATAATTCATTGCAAAGAGAAGGATCAGTCTGCCGTTTTTGATACTTACTTTGTGTTGTCATTATTATGTCTGTGGCAGTTCCTAGAACTTTGAAATCCTATTTTATTTGTGAATTCTTATATTATCTAGTTTTACTTGTAATGAAGTTAATGATTCCCGTTGGGTGAATTGTGTTTTAAATGGGATATGAAGAAGGGAACCCACATGCTGGGAACCAGAGGATATGTTTATCCAGTCTGACAGGTGCATTTTGAAAATATGTATCATGGAAAGTCACTGTGATCCTTCATATTTTAACTGTGGTAACAACAGTTCTTTCCAGGAAGGACTACCAGAGGACTACCCACTCTTAAAAATTTAACAGTTTTTAAAAATCTTCCTTCCTCTGTATTGGGATTATATATTTCATACTCTGTCTTTAAACTAGAGAATGTTTTTCTGGTAGGAATAATGATCCATTCTTCTAGTTTTGAAGCGTAGTCTTTTTCTTGATGTTGTCTTTGTACTAACTTGGGAATGATGGGGAGAATTGTGCTTCTCGAGGTATAAAAGAAACAATCATAATTATAACCCCTAATTGAAGAGTAAACTACACCTGTGTCTTAAACATAATAGTGTCAAACCACTTCTTATGTTTCTGTTAAAGGTTTGCTTATCTCTCGCTGTAAAATTACAGCTTTTTTTTTGTTGCTAGGCATTCTGATGTCAACTTGTTCTGGTTCATGTGTTCATCAAATCTCTGTTGAGGTGAGACTGAAATTGTTAATCCTTCTTTGAAATGCACTGTGAGTCTGTGTTTCTCTTCCACCTCCATTAAGAACTTTTCTGTCCTTGTTTCAGATTGATACACTTCCTGTTTTGAAATTTCTTATGTAGTGTTCTTAGTCACTTTGCAACTTGATTGTTTTCTATGTGTTTTACCTTGACCATAATATAAGCCTCACTGCTAGAATTGAATACATCTCCATTTACCCTTTATTGTAGCAGTACTTGTTCTTCAGTGCTCTGTTTCCACCATATGTTTCCTTTGGCTTCTTTCATATTCTTAGTCACTTGTTCTTTAAAGAAATTTCTCCTTAATGTTTTCTCTACAGGGAGAGGTATCTCCTCAAATTTCTAAAAAAATCCCTTTGCTGTAAATATGTTTATTTAGATATTTAAGATGCTCTTCACTTATAGAGATAAAAATGTGAATGGAGTTATTAGTTTTTAGCTCTTTTACTAACGATATCTTAGTATAGTTTCTTACTGTACTAAAAATTGCTATTCATTTTACTTATAATTAGCATCCTACTCATTCTCCTATGGTTAACATACCTGCCCATGATTTTGTCAGATTAAGATCATGGACTTTTGAATTTCTGGCTCTGTAATATTTCACAATTTAGGGGCTGCTGTATTTATTCTGCACATAATTAACACTATCTTGTATTGTTTTAAAATTTCTTATGTGCTCTGTTATCCTACATCTCAGTTTTAAGATTCTTTGTTTATGCTCCTTAAACTAAAGGGTTATATTTTATTTCATTTTTTATATTCCTCACAGCAACTAATACTATGTTATGCTTATAATACATGCCATGTAAATAGTTGAGAAATTGTTAGTACTAAAATAACTGTACTGCTTACAGATAGGTATGAAAGATGAGGTTCATTTAGAAGATGATTTGGGGCATCATACAAAGACAGTCTAACTCAGATATGAAAGTTGTAGAAGCTTACTTGAAAAAATAGCTCATTATCTGAAACCTAGAAGAAGAGTAGGGATTAGACAGGGAGAGGATGAAAAGTATTCCATACAGAAGCAGGATGATCTAATACTGGGGAGGTAAACAGGGGAATGTTCATGGAGGTCAGTACAAACTGGATTAGGGGTTTGGGCTTTACCTCAGCACTGATCCTGTAGATACTGAGAGTCATCTCCTCAAGAAGGTCAAACAAAGATCCTGATATGGGGTCTGATTATGTCCTTTGGCCTGACCTTGGTCTGAATTAATTGCTGTTATTGGGAGACAGAGATGTAATCAGCCACATCAGTCGGCTGGTAGGGTCAGGTGAGTGTAACTGGAACTATTGACTAAGTGAATAGATGGGGATAGATACCTGAAGAGAAATCGGGGACTGTTGTGAGAAGTTAGGTGAATAAATGTTAGAGAGGGGAAACTGCAGAAACACAAGATGGGCAGTTATAATACTGGTGTTATAAAAATTGTTTGGTGCCTATGAGCACTGGCAAAGGAAAATGCCAACAACTGATAAGTACAGAATGAAGAGAATATTTCTGACATTAACAGATTAGTAGCTGAACTTTGTGTTGAAATATACAGAATGAGTAGAGGACTGAGATATTAATAACTAAAATACAAGCTATGGTACAAGTAAGAGAACTAATAATTTTGTTCTTAGTGTAACACTGTCCAGAATTTTCAGTCAGTTCATTTTTTTCTGCTGTCATGGTATTCAGTAATTTTGCATACATGCTAGCAAATTTGGATTTCCTGACCACTTCTCAGTTTTTTATTTTGGTGATGGAGAGAATCCAAATAGAAAGACCAAGATGATTATTCAGGTTATGACTTTTGAATTTGTGCCACAAGAAAATGGAAGAAATTTCTGAATTCTTTCTCTTTTACTATAGTAATACATTCACTACTAGCCCTAGGGGACTCCATTTATAGCATTCAGCAGGAAGGAGAAAATATATGATGTAGGGTCAATAAATAATAAGCATGTCTGTCTTGTGGTGTGCTAGAAGAAGAATGAAGAAGGGACGCAAGAAGAGTTCGGTGGTGAAATATGTGTGCAAATTTTCCCTGCTCCATGTTCTGGGGTGAGCTTAAATTGAATAAGTGGAGAAAAGAGCTGACTGCTAAGAGGAGACTCTGGTTCTTGTTTCACATCAGTAACTCTGGAGGATGAAGTCTCAATTTGCCCCTAATGTGGGTTTGTTTATTCATTTGTTCATTCATTTATAATATATATATTTGAGCACCTCCTTCACTGATGCTACAGTGGTGCTGGGGCATTATAACTCATCCCTGTACAAGTACAATTGCTGTGAGCAGGGTGAGAGGGTAGAAGGAGATGAAGTAAACATCTATGGGAGGCTAGATCCTATTGATGTAGGTGAATCCAGGTTGTGGGACCTGGAGATTTCACAAGGGGAGCTTCTTGGTGAAGCTAGTGAAAAGCTTCTAGGTTTCCTTCAAGGTCTTTGAAAGGGACTTTGTAAGTGAGAGATCGAAAGTTAAGCTATTTTAGATTCATGGTGAACCCGCTTCAACATGTAGGACATTGTAAGACACAATAATGGCTTTGGCTATAACTTCAGCACTGGAAGCCACTGTAGGATTTTGAACGTAGGAGTGACCTACCTGATCAGCCTGTTTTTTAAAGGTATCACTCGGATTGTTGTAAGGAATCCTGCAACGCTAGCAGAAGGGCAGAAGCAAGGAAGGTTAAGAGGATATTGCAGTAATCAAGTTGATAAATGATGTCTTGAATTGGGGCAATAGCCATGAAGTTAGCCATGTGTACAGATACTGTGTACATCTTAATTGTCAAGCTGATAGGTGGAGTGAAGGTGGGGGTTGAGAGTAAAAATTGTCACATATTATTTATGTTTTATATTTGTTTGTTTTTCCTGAACAAATGGAAGAATTGTCATTTACCAAGATGGGGAAGTCTGTGGAAACCATGGATTAGAAGAGAATATCAAGAAATTAGCCTTTAGATATTTTAAATTTAAGATGCTAATTATATATCCAAAAGGAGAATAGTCAGGTAGGCAATGGAATATATGAGTTGGAAGATCAGTAAGGAGTCTAAGCTTGGGATAATAATTTTGAAGTCAGACCATATAAATGATGTTTTAAGATAGTTTGTATAAAATTGTGTAGGGAATGGATTAGATGCAGAAGAGAAAAAATCTGGACTGAACAATGAGGCATGTTGATTTTTAGCAGTTGTGGAGATGAGGAGAAAACTAGGAAGACTGAGAAGTAGGGAGATAATAAAAAAGCTGAGGCAATAGTGTCCCAATCTAAGTGATAAAAGATTTTTCAAAAGATAAGACTAATTGGCTAAATGTGCTGAGAATTCAAAGAACATGAAGATTTAGAACTGATTATTGGATTTTGCAAAGTAGAGATGATTGGTGACCCTAAGTATTGTGCTAATTGGAATGAGTTCCAGAATATTTTCAGGAATAAAAATTCATAAAATTAAGGTATTATGAAGGAGACTTAGATTAACTATCTTGCGTTCTTGCCTGGAGAATCCCATGGACGGAGAAGCCTGGTAGGCTGCAGTCCATGGGGTCGCACAGAGTTGGACAGGACTGAAGCGACTTAGCAGCAGCAGCAGGCTTTGAGAGGACTAATCCTGTCAATGGTGAAAACTTTTGTAGAAAAAGTGATACATTAAGCTTTGGAATGCAGCATAAAATAAACTAAACTATATCTTTGAAAATTAAGAGCTCAATTTATCCATTTCAAACTTTGATTTGTTCCTTTTGTCAAAATCCAGAAATAGTAAACTCAATAAAGTTTTTGAAAGCAGTGTAAATAAGTTTATTTCATGTAAATCAATTGAGATATTTCATAGGAATTTAAAACATTTTGCATAACATTTATTTTGAAAAGTGTTCATATATGTGGATCTGTTTTAGATATAATTTTTTTCTTCCATTGGCCTATTTATGATATTGTGCCAAGACAAAAAAAGCTAAAAACAGTCCTAAAAATATTATAGCTCTGTTATAAGTCTTGAAATGTGGTATAACAGATCCTTGATTTTATTCAAAATATGTTCAAGATTGTTTTGGCTATTCTTGATATATATATAGTTGATTTCTACAAAAGAATAAAAGGGATTTTTATTGGATTTAAATGGATTAATAGATCAATTTGAAGCATTGACATCTTTCCAGTATTATCTTCTAATCTATCCATATGACATATCCGTAAAGTCCTGCTTAATTTCTCATTTAATGTCTTCTAGATTTCTTTGTAGAAGTCTTGTATATTTGGATTCTTCCTGGGTATTTAGTCAGTTTTGACACTATTGTAAATGATATAATTAAATTTTATCTTCTAATTATTATACATAAAATGTATAAATTTTATATATAACAATTTTATTTGCTAATTATTATACATAAAAATGCAGGCACATTTTTATATTAATCTTGTTCTGCTTATATATTCTGTTTATCTGTTTATACTGTTGGGTTTTGTATATGAAAATATAAGACAGTTTTCTTTCTTTGAAAGATTATTTCCATATTTTATTTCTTTTTTTGCCTTATTGCACTGACTAGGATTTCTAGAACAATGTTGAATGGAAATTGCAGTGATGAAAATTCTTGCCTCATTACCAGTTTTGGAATGAAAGCTTTTGATGTTTTCTGATGTGCACAATGTCTACAACAAAATGTTGCAGGTCTTTCTTAGGAAGAAAAATCAATTTTTATTTGATTAAGAAAGTTCCCCTAAACTCCTGCTTCATAAAGAAATTTTATTAAGAATGGATATTGAATTTTATCAAAACATTTTTTCCTTCATGTACCAAGGTGATCATATTTTCCCCCTTTGTTCAGTTACTTGATTCTCAAATGGCAAATCTGGCTTGGGTTCTTATCAGACTAGTTTTGGTAATATTTTCTTTAGAGTTTCTACATCTATGTTTATGAATGGATTTGGTTTGTAATTTTTCCCTTATTGCATAGAAAAGAGCAAGGAAGATGAAGGACTATTGAAAAGAATGATTAAAATGATGGACTGTGAAATATAAGCTATATAGTCATTTGTCATATACTCACTTGATATTATTTTAGAATTACTCAAAAAGTAAAGAAGTAAATAATTCAATAGATTTTTGGAGAGCAATAAATGTAAAATTTTCTATGTAAAGTATTAATTTACTAATCAGCCAGATTGTTCATTTTACAATTTTTTTTCTTCCAACACATGACTTAACTGCAAACGCTAGTGAAGTAAATTTTAATCTTTGATCGCTAGTATTGAGTCACATGATGCTTTTCTCAGGAAGAAGATGCAAGATTCTAATTATTTTCAATTAAAATCTAATTCAGAATTGCAGCATTCAAAAAACAGCTCTGTTTAAAGACATCAAGACATGAGATTGTCTACTTTCACAATGAGTACAAATGTTGGGGAAAATTGCACAAGGATGGGCCAGGTTCTTGGCTGGTCCCAGCTGGTGTTCCTCTCTTTGTGAGGATCATTACTGGTAGAGTGAGAGCTGGGCCAGTGGTCAGGTCAGCGACAGACATCTGTTTCATGTGGAAAGCATCCAGTTCTCTGGACCTCCCCCAAGGAGGCTTCTTCCCTGTGCTTTTCTTCCTTGGAAGAGAGCCAGAAAACTGAAGATAAAAACTCCCTTCCCACTCTGATCTGATCTGCAGTTTGCAACTTCTTTTGCCTAATACAAATGTACCTAGATATAAAATAACTTCCTGGTGTACAATTGACAAAAATATTCTTTTAGAAAGTGGTAATTTGTTAAATTCTGAAGTGTAGCATAAGATAAACAAAATACCTGCTTGCAAATAAGAATTTGACCTATCAGTGTTTTCAGAGTTTGATTTTATTCCCCCACTTTTGTTAGTAACTAAAAGAACTGGGCTTAATAAAAGCCTTTACAAAAGCAATGTGAATAAAAATTTAGTCTATAATAAAGATGTTAATTACTGTTAAGATATTGCATAAAATTTTAATTTTTAACATTTTATGTTCATTTAATGACTGTCTTTTAATTAGAGCTCTGAGTTTTTCACTGTTAAATTTACTTTGGGAAATACCTTTAATATTTCTTTTTTTAAAAAAAATTAAGCAAATATTAAAGTTTCAAAGAATATTTCATACAAGAAGTCTATTTTCAGCCAAAGCTGTTTCAGGAATTTTAGAGTCAGGAAGAGTGTGTGTGTATGTATATATATATATATATATATATTTAAGAAATAAATTGTAATGACTGCAGTAACATTGGAATAAAGAAAAAGTTAAAGTTTATCTTTGTGTTACATTTTATATTTTTATGAGTTATAACTTTATTTTCCAAAAAATCTGAGACTTAAATCATAGTTAATAACACTACAGGAAGTGTAAGATTTTAAAGAGTTACTTAGTAATAGTGTGGAAAAATAGTATATCAGTTCAGGGATAGAGAAAATAGGGTGTGTGTGCATGCTCAGTCATGTCCAGCTTTTTGCAACCCTTGGATCATAGCCTACCTGGCTCCTCAGTCCATGGGATTTTCTAAGTAAGAATACTGAAGTGGGTTGCGATTTCCTCCTCCAGGGGATCTTCCCAGACCCAGGGATCAAATGGGCATCTCCTGCATTGAGGGCAGATTCTTTACTGCTGAGCCATCAGGGAAGACCCAAGTAGCATGTAATGCTTATAAATGCCTGCTTAGAACTAACTTTGTACTTTGGGAGGTGTTCTAGGATGCTTAGTAGTTAAAATTATCTCAAGGCAGTTCTGGAATGATTCCACATGAGGCAGATTGTCAGATAATATGGGGAAATGGAGCTCTAGGAGCAAGTCATGGAAAGTTTGGAAAGCAGAGGGAGTTATTTTATCTACTATTAAGTAATAGTAAGTGGCTGTGGTTCAGGAGTGGCTTGCCATGAAAGCTCATCTGAAAATAGGAAGACAAGACTAATGAGGTAGAATTCTCAATTGGTGTGTATTTTAATAGTGTTATGCTCTGTTCTAATTTCAGCAGTCGTGCACTCTTGCAAAATAAGCTCACTACATATCAATGAGATATGTAGTGTTCAGCATGAATTCTGAATAACTGACTTTTCTTTAAAGAATGAAATGTCACATTTCATTTACATGTTTAGTTGCTAAGGGTATAAATTTAACTCATTAAGATTTTCAGCATCTTTTCAAGCAGTTGTTATTATCAATATACAATATAACATTGTTATATCAATGTATGTAATTGTACATTCAGATTCTTCTTACATTTGTATCATTTGATTAGTTTGTCTTAGTCTCACTTTTTTTTTAGAATTTCTGAAAAGAGATAGGATTTTAAGACCTGAAAAGGCACTTCCTAAAATGCAAAGGGCAACACAAGTGCTCCTATTCTATGGAGGTTGGGGTGCAAAAAGCTGATAGGAGACAATGGATGTGTATTCCTCTCCATTTAACAAATCTTAAAGGTTTTGAATTTATGAATGAATGTATGCTTGTTTTTAACTCTTGATTTATACAAGAATCCTTGATTCAGCTTATTAGAGAAATTGTCTTGCACATCTTCAGAGCTAGCCCCAAAGGTTGACTTTTGATAATGTGGAAGAAAGGATATTTACTCTGTAATATTTACCAGTGTGCCCTTTGCCCTGTCAGAACACACAGCAGAAGAAACTAGAATTTCTTGCTATATGTAGGATTAATGGGAGTAATTTGGGGGTTTCCAGTGTCCCCTTTTTTTTCTCCTTGAGGGCCACTAAAGTAAAAAGTAAAGTAAAAGATCAAGCTAAACCCTTTTATATCAGAATTTTAGCTCAACTCTATGGCTCTGTAATGCAAAGAAGACAAGACCCCATATTTTCATGCATATGACTAACTCCTCTTTTAATTTTGTAGGAGGCAGGATTTTCCATTATAACCTTAATTACTAAATTCTTAACATTCTGCATGAATTACCCACACTTGACCTTTAAAAGGGTCATGTGATGTGGAATTCAGATGTAATCATTGATATTGAGAAAATATGAATTCATCTCTTTGTTATGCCACTTATTTTTGGTGGCTGTTGAAATTTTATGTAACTTGTGTCACATGTCTCTCTTTTTAAAAGTACACTATAATAGTAGCTGATTCAGGGATGTAATGAGGACTAATGATGTAATAATGCTTTTATATTTCGTGTTTCAGCTGGCCACAGGCAAGTCCATGATGTTCTGCACATTTATCACTAATAGATGGGGTTCTAATTATTAACTTGTGAACCTCTTTAAAATAAAGAATTATAAAGTGTTTTATAAGCAAATTCTTTAACAGGGGTTGATATTTCTAATATTGACAAATCAGAGAACTATAGATTTTTATGAATTTTTATATTATGGAATACTACTGTTTTAAAAAATATGTTCTGAAATTATATTTATAAGCTATGTTAGCATGTACAGTTTACTTGACCCTCCTGTTCCTTGCTTTCTTCAAATAAAGATAATCAAAACACCCCTTATAAAGTTGTTAATAATGAGATAATTTACAAGTACCTGATACATAATAAGCATTCATTGAATATTATGTTTGCCATTATTGTTGCTAGTAATATTAAGAAGAAAACTCAATAGGGTTGCAATATAGGACATATACTAGATCCAGAAAGCAATTTAAATCATAAGAAAATATAATTGAGATTTCACAGTATATGTAATATGATTGTCTTTTATTTCAAGGCACACTCAGTTCTTTGAGCTGAGAGTCCTATTGAGTATTTAACAAGTAGTTTGAAATATTGAAAGTCTAGAATGAGCTTCATGTGATTTCATGCTTGTTTTTAAAATGGATGATTACGTGCTGTTGGAGAATGTAAAATTTGTTTACTCATCTGGTTAAATACAGAGCAGGAATATCAATTCCAGCCTCAGCCCAGAGACCAGAATGAATGTTGTACTTGATATGTTCTTTTTTTTTTAAATTCCAGTATAATTGCCTTACAATATTGTGTTAGTTTCTGCTGTACAGTAAAGTGAATCAGTTTTAGGTATATATTTATGCCCTCCCTCTTGAACCTCCTTCCCACCCACTCCCTTAGGTCATCAGAGAGCACCAAGCTGTGCTATACACGGCATGTTCTCACTAGTTACCTGTTTTACATACTCTTTGACAGAAATCACAGCAAGGCTCTTTTAGACCCACCTCTTGGAGTAAGAAACAAAAAAAACAAAAATAAACAAATGGGATCTAATTAAACTTAAAAGCTTTTTTATAGCAAAGGAAACCATAAACAAGACAAAAAGACAACCCTCAGAATGGGAGAAACCATTTGCACATGAAGCAGCTGACAACTGATTGGATTACCCCTGCTCTGATGTGCTCCTCTGATAAATTTATTGTCTTGTTCCTCATTATATTCCTTTCTTCCATCTCCCTCCTTCTATATTCCTTTTTTCTATCTCACTTCCAAATTAATCATCCTCACTTTCTTCCTCATTCTCCTTTTCCTTTCTTTCCACGAACATTTATTCAGTTCAGTTCAGTTCAGTTCAATCGCTCAGTTGTGTCCGACTCTGCGACCCCATGAATCGCAGCACACGAGGCCTCCCTGTCCATCACCAACTCCCGGAGTTCACTGAGACTCACGTCCATCGAGTCAGTGATGCCATCCAGCCATCTCATCCTCTGTCGTCCCCTTCTCCTCCTGCCCCCAATCCCTCTCAGCATCAGAGTCTTTTCCAATGAGTCAACTCTTCGCATGATGTGGCCAAAGTACTGGAGTTTCAGCTTTAGCATCATTCCCTCCAAAGAAATCCCAGGGCTGATCTCCTTCAGAATGGACTGGTTGGATCTCCTTGCAGTCCAAGGGACTCTCAAGAGTCTACTCCAACACCACAGTTCAAAAGCATCAATTCTTTGGCGCTCAGCCTTCTTCACAGTCCAACTCTCACATCCATACATGACCACAAGAAAAACCATAGCCTTGACTAGATGGACCTTTGTTGGCAAAGTAATGTCTCTGCTTTTGAAAATGCTATCTAGGTTGGTTATAACTTTCCTTCCAAGGAGTAAGCGTCTTTTAATTTCATGGCTGCAGTCACCATCTGCAGTGATTTTGGAGCCCCCAAAAATAAAGTCTGACACTGTTTCCACTGTTTCCCCATCTATTTGCCATGAAGTGATGGGACCGGATGCCATGATCTTCGTTTTCTGAATGTTGAGCTTTAAGCCAACTTTTTCACTCTCCAGTTTCACTTTCATCAAGAGGCTTTTTAGTTCCTCTTCACTTTCTGCCATAAGGGTGGTGTCATCTTCATAGCTGAGATTATTGATATTTCTCCCAGCAATCTTGATTCCAGCTTGTGTTTCTTCCAGCCCAGCATTTCTCATGATGTACTCTGCATATAAGTTAAATAAGCAGGGTGACAATATATAGCCTTGACGTACTCCTTTTCCAATTTGGAACCAATTTGTTGTTCCATGTCCAGTTCTAACTGTTGCTTCCTGACATGCATACAGATTTCTCAGGAGGCAGATCAGGTGGTCTGGTATTCCCATCTCTTTCAGAATTTTCCACAGTTTATTGTAATCCACACAGTCAAAGGCTTTGGCATAGTCAATAAAGCAGAAATAGATGTTTTTCTGGAACTCTCTTGCTTTTTCTATGATCCAGCGGATGTTGGCAATTTGATCTCTGGTTCCTCTGCCTTTTCTAAAACCAGCTTGAACATCAAGAAGTTCACGGTTCATGTATTGCTGAAGCCTAGCTTGGAGAATTTTGAGCATTACTTTACTAGCGTGTGAGATGAGTGCAATTGTGCGGTAGTTTGAGCATTCTTTGGCATTGCCTTTCTT
The DNA here is from genome assembly GCF_032452875.1 of Bos javanicus. Classification (NCBI taxonomy): domain Eukaryota; kingdom Metazoa; phylum Chordata; class Mammalia; order Artiodactyla; family Bovidae; genus Bos; species Bos javanicus. The sequence goes on from NC_083872.1 coordinate 37,402,229, forward strand.
TGGGATTGGAATGAAAACTGACCTTTTCCAGTCCTGTGGCCACTGCTGAGTTTTCCAAATTTGCTGGCATATTGAGTGCAGCACTTTCAGAGCATCATCTTTCAGGATTTGGAATAGCTCCACTGGAATTCCATCACCTCCACTAGCTTTGTTCGTAGTGATGCTTTCTAAGGCCCACTTGACTTCACATTCCATGATGTCTAGCTCTAGGTCAGTGATCACACCATCGTGATTATCTGGGTTGTGAAGATCTTTTTTTGTACAGTTCTTCTGTGTATTCTTGCCATCTCTTCTTAATATCTTCTGCTTCTGTTAGGTCCATACCTTTCCTGTCCTTTATCGAGCCCATCTTTGCATTAAATATCCCCTTGGTATCTCTGATTTTCTTGAAGAGATCTCTAGTCTTTCCCATTTTGTTGTTTTCCTCTATTTCTTTGCATTGATCGCTGAGGAAGGTTTTCTTATCTCTTCTTGCTATTCTTTGGAACTCTGCATTCAGATGCTTATATCTTTCCTTTTCTCCTTTGCTTTTTGCTTCTCTTCTTTTCACAGCTATTTGTAAGGCCTCCCCAGACAGCCATTTTGCTTTTTTGCATTTCTTTTCCATGGGGATGGTCTTGATCCCTGAACATTTATTAAGCATATCCAAAGGGCAGAACATAATGCCCAGCAGTGTTTTCAGGCCTTGACAGAGTATATTGCTTGATAGTAGTGGGGATGATGGGCTGATGGGGAGGGGCTTGGGACTTCATCTTATCAGCAAAGAAGATCCATTGTAATTTCTTGAATAAGGATGAGATGAAAAGGATAGTCCTAAAAATGAATCATTTTGGATACAAATGAAGGGTGAATGGGACGGAGAAGAGACTGATGATGATAGTGGGATCATTCAAGAGATAGTTTGTGTCTTATTTTAATTTACTATTCAGGCAGGCCTTAAGAAGTCAAGTGTGCCTTAAGAAGCATCACTTCGAACAAAGCTAGTGAACGTGATGGGAGTAGTTGAGCTATTTCAAATCCTAATAGTTGATGCTGTAAAAGTGCTACACTCAATATGCCAGCAAATTTGGAAAACTCAGCAGTGGCCAGAAGACTGGAAAAGGTCAGTTTTCATTCTAATTTCAAAGAAAGGCAGTGCCAAAGAATGCTCAAACTACTGCACAATTGCACTCATCTCACATGCTAGCAATGAGCTTCCTTAGTGGCTCAGATGGTAAAGCGTCTGGCTGCAATATGGGAAACCTGGGTTTGATCCCTGGGTTGGGAAGATGTCCTGGAGAAGGAAATGGCGACCCACTCTAGTTTTTCTGCCTGGAGAATCCCAGGGATGGAGGAGCATGGTAGGCTACAGTCCATGGGGTGGCAATGAGTCGGACACAACTGAGTGACTTCACTTCACACGCTAGCAAAGTGATGTTCAAAATTCTCCAAGCCAAGCTTTAACAGTACGTGAACCATGAATTTCTGGATGTTTAAGCTGGATTTAGAAAAGGTAGAGGAACCAGAGATCAAATTGCCAACATCCACTGGATCATCAAAAAAGCGAGAGAGTTCTAGAAAAACATCTACTTTTGCTTTACTGACAATGCCAAAGCCCTTGACTGTGTGGATCACAACAAACTGGGGAAAATTCTTCAAGAGATGGGCATACCAGACCACCAGACCTGCCTCCTGAGAAATCTGTATGCAGGTCAAGAAGCAACAGTTAGATCTGGACATGGAACAACAGACTGGTTCCAAATCGGGAAAGGAGTATGTCAAGGCTGTATATTGTCACCCTGCTTATTTAACTTATATACAGAGTACATCATGCAAGATGCCAGGCTGGATGAAGCACAAGCTGGAATCAAGATTGCTGGGAGAAATATTAATAACCTCAGATATGCAGATGACACCACCCTTATGGCAGAAAGTGAAGAAGAACTAAAGAGCCTCTTGATGAAAGTGAAAGAGGAGAGTGAAAAAGTTGGCTTAAAACTCAACATACAGAAAACGAAGATCATGGCATCTGGTCCCATCACTTCATGGTGAATAGATGGGGAAGCAATGGAAACAGTGACGGACTTTATTTTCTTGGGCACCAAAATCACTGCAGATGGTGACTTCAGACATGAAATTAAAAGATGCTTGCTCCTTGGCAGAAAAGTTATGACCAACCAAGACAGCATATTAAAAAGCAGAGACATTACTTTACCAACAAAGGTCCGTCTAGTCAAGGCTATGGTTTTTCTTGTGGTCATGTATGGATGTGAGAGTTGGACTATGAAGAAAGCTGAGCGCTGAAGAATTGATGTTTTCGAGCTGTGGTGTTGGAGAAGACTCTTGAAAGTCCCTTGACTGCAAGAAGATCCAACAAGTCCATCCTAAAGGAAATCAATCATTGAATATTCATTGGAAGGACTAATGTTGAAGCTGAATACTTTAGCTCCAATACTTTAGCCTCCTGATGTGAAGAACTGACTCATTTGAAAAGACCCTGATGCTGGGAAGATTGAAGGCGGAAGGAGAAAGGGATGACAGAGGATGAGATGGTTGGATGGCATCAGTGACTCAATGGACATGTCTTTGAGTAAACTCTGGGAGTTGGTGATGGCCAGAGAGGCCTGGGGTGCTGCAGTCCATGGGGTTGCAGAGTCCGCGGCAACTGAGCAACTGAACTGAACTGATTGCAACAATGTTACTCTTAAGTGAGAACGCTTTGAATAAGTTTTGAGGCAATAATATTATTGACAACAGGAGCAATACAAGAAAAAATATGAAGAAGTGGCAAAACTTGGTGATCAGATACAAACGGTGAAGGAAAGACAGGAAGAGCCCAATTGTGGTGTAGAGTTTAGTTTCAGTATGGTATTTGGAGGTTATTGCCCACATTGATAGAAAAAGGGAAACTCAAGATGGGAAAAGAAAATTAACTCATTTTTATATGCTTTGAATATGAGGTGTCAGTAGAATGTTCAAGTCAAATTATAGATAATTTCATTATTGTTTGACAAACTTTTTAGTAGTTTATATTTGCATAGATTATTTAATCACTTTGCATTCTAGAATACTGTATGCTGTTGTAAGAGTTATTTTTGCTTTTGTAATTTTAAGTATTTTATGTTCTAGTAAGCAGATTATCATCATTGCATGATGTTTAAGATGTAGTGCTTTGGTCTAAATTAGTTTTGAGTCATACTACACTTGTTATTAATAAAGGACAAGACATTGTTTAAACATTTGAGTTAATGGAGCATTGCATAGAAATGGTGTAATTGAATTGGCAAAGAGCTTTGCATAATGCTCATTTATTTAGGGTATTTGGAAAGGTCATTTTTATGATCATTTATTATAGTACTTAAGCATAAATATCAGAAAAAGGTAATGAGATAAAATGTTTAGCCTGTAAGATAGTTACGGATACTGTTTTCAAAAATAATACTATAATTCAGAAACCAGTAAACAAATTCATTGTAATGATTTAAAGGAGACTGAGATATTAATGAAAGAATTTAGTAGTTGTCTAGTCACACCTCTCCTTATGACCAGTGCAAAAAGTCTGAGGTATATACTTCCATGTATTTCTGGCTCGTCACATAAGTTTTTATGAATCTGTATATTTTGTAAAAGTTTGTTTTCACAAAAATGAGATCATACTATCATTCATATTATTTTTCCACTTAACACTTTTTACTTAAAAATGAATCATGAACATCCTTCCTTATGAAAACACATAGACCTCATTCATTTTTTTTCATATCTGCATAACATTCCATTGTTGAACTATTCCTTTGTTGAGGATTGTTTGTTTAAAAAATTTTAAATGTGGGCTCTTGGTTATTTTAGTTATCAAAGCCATTTGTCTTTGCAAAATTAGATTTGCAGAATCAAAACATTAGCAAAAAAACTTTCTAATATTCAGCATCTCTTTCCTAATATTTAGCATTTCTAAAACTACTGTATGATGGCAATCAGAACGGTCCTGTTATTTTAAAAGTAGTTGGTTTTGTAAATTACTGTTTGTTAAGAACTTGCTAATAATAATAATGAAAGTCATGAATATATAAACCAATATGAAAAACAGCATTTGGACAACAGCCTATATATGGCCACACAATTTTGCTTGCACCCACCCTCTCATTTAGTCCACCTACCTCCCCTCACCTGATCATTCTAAATGTCATGCATGTCATCTCCCTGCTTTTTATGTAGTGTTATTGCATCCATATTTCTTAAATCTTTATTTTGTTTTTTAAGCTACATAAAAACATGTCGGATTTCATTTTTTTCATTTTTGTCACTTGTAATTAACAAAATTCACTCATATAGTTGTGTGTTAAAGCATGAAATCAGATGTCTTCCAAATCAAATATTTTACAAAGTCTGCACAATATTCTTATCATTATTTCATTTTCTATAGAGATCAAACCCCTGATATCTGTTTTGGTGAAAGTGTGTTTGTTGTTAAATTACAGTTTTCTTTCTTTTTTTCCTTTAACCTTCATTGTCAAGCAATATGTTTTAGTGGTTAAAATCATCAACTTTGAAGCCAGATATCTAGGATTTCAATCTCAGATGTGCTACTTATTAATTAAATGTGGCTGTATTTTACTAATCTAATTCTATAAAGCCTTTGCTTTTTGATTGACAAATTTAAACTACCTTTATTTGTATATGAACCAGTTACTTTTTTTTTCCTGGTTTTTTAAATGAACCAGTTATTTGTTTTCATTTTTAGCTCAATCAGTTCAGTTGCTCAGTCATGTCCAACTTTGTGGCCCCATGGACTGCAGCACGCCAGACCTCCCTGTTCAGCACCAACTCCCAGAGTTTACTCAAACTCATGTCCATTGGGTCAGTGATGCCATCCAACCATCTCATCCTCTGTCGTCCCCTTCTCCTCCCGCCTTCAATCTTTCCCAGCATCAGGGTCTTTTCAAATGAGTTAGCTCTTCACATCAGATGGCCAAAGTATTGGAGTTTCAGCTTCAACATCAGTCCTTCCAGTGTACACTCAGGACTGATCTCCTTTAGGATGGACTGTTTGGATCTCCCTGCAGTCCAAGGGACTCTCAAAAGTCTTCTCCAACACCACAGTTCAAAAGCATCAATTCTTTGGCACTCAGCTTTCTTTATAGTCCAACTCTCACATCCATACATGACCACTGGAAAAACCATAGCTTTGACTAGACATATCTTTGCTGGCAAAGTAATGTCTCTGCTTTTTAATATGCTATCTTAGTTGGTCATAACTTTACTTCCAAGGAGTAAGTGTCTTTTAATTTCATGTCTGCAGTCACCATCTGCAGTGATTTTGGAGCCCAAGAATATAAAGTTTGCCACTGTTTCCACTGTTTCCCCATCTATTTGCCATGAATTGATGGGACTGGATGCCATGATCTTAGTTTTCTGAATGTTGAGTTTTAAGCCAACTTTTCCACTCTCCTCTTTCACTTTACTAAGAGGCTCTTTAGTTCTTCTTCACTTTCTGCCATAAGGGTGGTGTCATCTGCATATCTGAGGTTATTAATATTTCTCCCAGTAATCTTGATTCCAGCTTGTGCTTCATCCAGATCAGTGTTTCTCATGATGCACTCTGCATATAAGTTAAATAAGCAGGGTGACAATATACAGTCTTGATGTACTCCTTTCCTGATTTGGAACCAGTCTGTTGTTCCATGTCCCGTTCTAACTGTTGTTTCCTGACCTGCATACAAATTTAATTAACTGTGCATGTTAATTCCTTAATCTCTGTGTATTGTGGATTACTCATCTATAAAGTGGGATTAATAATAGTACTCACTTTATATGCCACCGTTAAATAAGTTGGGCTTCCCTGGTGGCTCAGTGGTAAAGAACCTGCCTGCCAGTACAGGAGATGTGGTTTCCATTCATGAGTCAGGAAGATCCCTTGGAAAAGGAAATGGCAACCCACTCCAGTCTTTTTGTGTGGCAGATTCCATGAACGGAGGATCCTGGTAGACTACAGTCCAAAAGAGTGGGATATGACTTAGTGATTAAACAAAAATTAGATGAGTTAATATAAGTAAATTTGTTAGAAATGAAAATTTGACCCATAAACAAGGAAGGAGTTTGAGGTGCTGACTCCCCTATTCAGTGTAAAATCTGCATTTACCTTTACAGCTGGCTGTCCATATCTGTATTTCTGCATCTTCAGATCTGCAGATCATAGTCCTATAGTACATATTTATTGAAAAACATCCATGTATAAGTCAACCCACACAGTTCAAGCCTGTGCTGTTCATGGATAATCTCTACTTGATTTATAATAGACAATATACATTGTGTTATTTGTATTTCATATTAATTTTATTCTGTTGCTTTTTTTTCTATTTCCTTACTTTTGCTGATTTTTCTGTTCTTAAGTCATCCCACAACACTTTGAATTTAGAATTTGTACTAAGTATCTTTTTCCTTTGGTAATGTGCTTATTTAACAGCAGTATATATGCATACCTATACTTACTGATTTTAAAGGAATATAATAATTGTATCCTTTTTGCACTAAGCTATGTGACATATCCCAATTCCTTCTTAGTCCACTGAAATTTTACAAAGTGATTATTCCACTTTTCACTGTCTCCAGCAGTATATGAGAGGCTCAGGAACCCCACATTATTTTACCATGGCTAGTTATTTTCAATATTTTTCATTTTAGCCATTTGGGAGGATATATAGTTAAATTTCATTGCATTTTAATGTGCATTTCCCAGATTATTGGTAATTTTTGGTACTGTTTCCTGTGTTTATGCCTTTGAATTTTGCCTTTTGTGAAGTATTCAAGTCTCCCTTATTTTTATTATTATCTTATTTGCAGTGGTTAATGATATAATCTGTATATAAGTCCTTTGTTTATATTTATTCCAGATATCTCTTCCTTTACCCATAATAATGTTGTTTGGTGAACACAGTTCAAAGTCTTGGTTTACTCAAATGAATAGTCTTTTTGGTTAGTATTTTTTGTCTCCTAAAGTCCTTTCTCAAACAAAAACCAAGGTCATGAATATGTTCTGATATATCATCATTTAAAAGACAGATGAAACATGTTTGAGATCTTTCCCTTTTATTAAGTTCTTAGAAAAGTTTTGAGAAAGTAGTGCTATTTCTTCTTTAAATGCTTAGTCATGTTTGCTGGTGAAGCTCTTTGAGACTGGGTTTTTGGGGAAGAATTGATTAGAGTTCAATTTTTTTAAGTTATGTGGCTGTTAGACTTTCTAATTCTTCGTGGGTCAGTTTTGATAAGTTGTGTTTTTTTCAGAAATGTTCTAGAAAACATTTCTTAATTTGTTTGTATCAAGTTGTTTATAATATCTTCTTAATGTTTATTTTTCCCTTTTTAAAACAATTACTCCAGAATTGAATTTTAAATTTGAATTTGTATATTTTTTTGTTCTAAGGATTCTTTTTTTTTTTTTTCTGTGTATATTGTTCATCCAATGTTTTCATTCCAGTTTGTAGTTCTTCTTTCTTTCTTTCATTATTTCAGCCTACAGAGAGTTACCTATTCCAACTTACTGTCAATCTGACTCCTTCAAGCCATAGTACTTCCTCAATTGTGTTCTTGTTTAGCTTACTATTAACCAGTGAGATGTTTAATTTTGTAGCACCCAGGCTGGACAGAACTTTGGGGGCTATCTCAGGTGGAGATATTGACAGGCCCTGGTAACCAACCATTCAATTTTGTTTCTATGATTTTTGACTGTTTTAGATAGCTAATAAGTAGAATCAAATAGGATTTATACTTTTGTGGCTGGCTCATTTCTAGTTATCCTACTATCCTCAAGATTCATCCATATCAGAGCATGTAATAATTTCCTTTTTTAAAGATGAGTAACCCATTTGCTATATATACCGCGTTTCATTTATCTGTTTATCTATCAATAGATATTTGAGTTGCTTCCACCTTTTGGTTATTGTAAATAATGCTGCAGTGATCATGAGTGGGCAAATATTACTTAAAGACCCTGCTTTTAATTCTTTTGGATATATACTGAGATGTAGAATTGCTGGATCATTTGGTAGTTCTGTATATAAGTTTTTGAGGTACTTTTATACTATTTCCCATAGCAGTTGCACCCCATTTTATAATCCAACCAACAGTTCATGAAGGTTCCAGTTTCTCCACATCCTCATCAACACTTATTATTTTCTGTTCTTTTTAATATTAGCCATCCTAATCGGTTTGAAATGATATCTCATTGTAGTTTTGATTTGCATATCTCTAATGATAAGTAACATTGACCATCTTTTTATATGCGATTGTACATTTTTTACCTTTGGTAAAATGTCTATTCAAGTCCTTTCCCCATTTAAAAAATCAGGTTATTTTTATTGAGTCATGAAAGTGAAAGTTGCTTAGTCGTGTCTGACTCTTTGCAACCCCATGGACTATATAGTCCATGGAATTCTCAGGCCAGAATACTGGAATGGGTAGCCATTTCCTTCTCCAGGGGATCTTCCCAAGCCAGGGATCGAACCCAGGTCTCCTGCAATTGCAGGTGGATTCTTTACCAGCTGAATCACAAGGGAAGCCAAAGAATCCTGGAGTGGGCAGCCTATCCATTCTCCAGGGGATCTTCCCAACCCAGGAATCAAACTCGGGTCTCCTGCAGTACAGGTGGATTCTTTACCAATTGAGCTATTAGGGAAGCCCTTATTGAGTTATAAGTATATATATATATATGTGTGTGTATGTGTAGTGGGTATTACCTCTGTAGCTCCTCATCAGATATGATTTGCAAGTATTTTTCCCATTGCATTTTCACTCTTTTGATTGTGTTCTTCAATGCACATACATTTTTAAGTTTGCAATCATGTTTGTCTGTTTTTTTGCATTTATTGCCTGTGCTTTGTTGTCATATCCAAATAATCACTGTCAGACCCACTGTCATGGAGCTTTTCCTCTGCTTTCTTTTAGGAGTTTCAAAGTTGTTTTAGATCTTAATCCATTTTGAGTTAACTTTTTATATATGATATAAGATGAAGTCCAGTTTCACTCTTTTGCATGGACATATCTAGTTGTCCCAACACCATTTGTTGAAGAACCTATTCATTCTTCATAGGCTGTCCTTAGCACACTTGTCAAACATCATTTGACCATATACATAAAGGTTTCTTTCTTGGTTCTTTATTCCATTGGTATTTATGCAGGTTATGCTATGGACATTCTTAGTGTTTTCTGGACATATGTTTTCCTTCTTTTAGGTATCAGGATTGCAATTGTGGGGTCATAGGATAGGTACATGTGTAATTTAAAAATTGCCAGATAGTATTCTGGAGTGGCTGAGACAATACTTGGTATTATCAGTCTTTTAAGTTTTAGCCATTTTGTTAAATCTTTTGATTGAATTGTTATTTAAGGATTAATTTGAGAAATAACTTTAAGTCCTTTGATATGTGTTCATTTTTTTTACTCTTCCCACTGGAGTATAAACTTTATTAGATGCTATTTGCTGCTTAATTTCTGATGTTTGGTGACATTGGGCAGGTACTCAGTGAAAGTTTATTTTGAATGAATGAAATGAGTGAACAAATAATCAAAACATGAATATTTACCTTTTTCCTGATAATGCTGGGATTTGTGTACATCGGATACATCTAAGATCTTCTCCAGGGTCAAATAATTAGTCATGAATATTTTGGTGGGCTTCCCCGGTGGCACCAGTGGTAAAGAACTTGCCTGCCAACGCAGGAGACATAAGTGATGCAGTTTCAGTCTCTGGGTTGGGAAGATCCCCTGGAGAAGGGTATGGCAATCCACTACAGAATTCTTGCCTGGAGAATCCCATGGACAAAGGAGCCTTGCTGATATGACCGTAGCGACTTAGCACAGCACAGCACATTTTGGTGGTTGACTCACCTTAGGAAAAATATGGCAAGACAAAATGTTAGGAATCTATGTTCAGTTTGTCAGATGCCCATAGTCTCCCACTGAGCTATATTTTAAAACTTAACAGTGTAGTAATATTAAAAGGCAGGATAGTTTTAGAAATTAGGAAAAGCAGTTCATCTGTAGAAACATTGTTCAAGGACTTTAGTTTCATTTTTTACAACCATAGAGTTGCTACTAATTTTAAGGGAAATGAATTATTTTTGTAATACAGGTTTATATTCTGTCTAATCCTTGTAATACAACTAAATCTTGATTGTTGTAGTATTGATGATTTGACTTATGAACTATCCAGGACCTTTGATTTCTTCTTACCTGTTTGCTTTGATCTACTTTCCTGTTCTAAATATTTTCACCAAACAATTATCAGAAAAATTAGCAGAGAAAAATAAGAAAGAGAGTAGAGGAACAAATTGAAGGAGAAGGAAATAGAACAAACACTCAAGCTGCCTATGAAATTTTTTCCATTGGCACAAATAATCATGAATTTAGAAGTGACTTTTATAGAAGGACTTAAAGTGGTTGCCATAATAATCCCTAATGTTTTAGCAGTTTTAATGCTGTATTTATATATAAACAAACATTATCAAAGTAATCAGGTATTTTATATAATCAAGTATTACAAAATTTATATCAACATTTGAATTTCTGGGTTTGAAAAGCCATCTATTGCCATATGGAATCATTTTCTTTTGATGCTCTTTAGATGTTGCATAACAAAAAAATATATTTGTTTTCTGTACTTTATGAAGCTTTATCCTATAAAATATAATTTCTCTGTAATGAGATTAGATGCAGTCAGTGGCTTGAGGACCCAATTTGAAAAAAGCCTAAGTTCTCCTTGGTTTGTTTTTATTTTCTCCCCAGTGGTTAATACACATTTTTAATAGTCATGGCTGTTAAAGTAAGACTTATATATGGTTTTGTTACTGCAATATATGAAAATGTGAACATTATATTACTATGAGTAATAGTAATGCTTATGCTAATGCGGTGTAAGACTTTAAATAAATTTTTTGTCCTTATATTTCATATTGGAAGCAGATGTAAAAATATTAAATATTTTTGGCCCTTCTATTCTGTGCAGTATTTTGAGTCACATCCAATTTAATGACTCTACATTATTATATTTTTCCCCCACCAGAAAGTGAAATAAAGAAAACTACTTTACCCTTTCATAACTACAGCGACGTGAATGAAAATCTCAATATAAAGGAGGAAAGAGTTTTAGGATACACTTCAAAAAATATATCTTTGGAAGATGAAAGAAGTCAATTGCATTCCAGGAAAAAACGTTTTTTATCATATCCAAGATACGTGGAAGTTATGGTTACAGCTGACTCTAAAATGGTTCATCATCACGGACAGAACTTGCAGCACTACGTACTAACTCTGATGTCAATTGTAAGTAAACTTAACAGGTCCTTTATATTTTCTAAAATGTTTTACATAATATTTTTTCACCTTTAATTAAAAATTTCCCCAAACTTTAGATGTAAGCAAATTGTTTACATTTAAGCCAAAATATCTGAATGAAATTTAAATATATAGATGTATATAGCAAGTGTTCCATTCTGTTACTTGGACAATTTTTTATGCTTATTTTTTTTTTCCCTAATTTTATTTTATTTTTAAACTTTACATAATTGTATTAGTTTTGCCAAATATCAAAATGAATCCACCACAGGTTTACATGTGTTCCCCATCCCGAACCCTCCTCCCTCCTCCCTCCCCATACCATCCCTCTGGGCCGTCCCAGTGCACCAGCCCCAAGCATCCAGCATCATGCATCGAACCTGGACTGGCAACTCGTTTCCTACATGATATTTTACATGTTTCATTGCCATTCTCCCAAATCTTCCCACCCTCTCCCTCTCCCACAGAGTCCATAAGACTGTTCTATACATCAGTGTCTCTTTTGCTGTCTCGTACACCGGGTTATTGTTACCATCTTTCTAAATTCCATATATATGCGTTAGTATACTGTATTTATGTTTTTCCTTCTGTCTTACTTCACTCTGTATAATAGGCTCCAGTTTTATCCACCTCATCAGAACTGATTCAAATGTATTCTTTTTAATGGCTGAGTAATACTCCATTGTGTATATGTACCACAGCTTTTTTATCCATTCATCTGCTGATGGACATCTAGGTTGCTTCCATGTCTTGGCTATTATAAACAGTGCTGCAATGAACATTGGGGTACACGTGTCTCTTTCCCTTCTGGTTTCCTCAGTGTGTATGCCCAGCAGTGGGGTTGCTGGATCATAAGGCAGTTCTATTTCCAGTTTTTTAAGGAATCTCCACACTGTTCTCCATAGTGGCTGTACTAGTTTGCATTCCCACCAACAGTGTAAAAGGGTTCCCTTTTCTCCACACCCTCTCCAGCATTTATTATTTGCAGACAATCTCTTTAACAAGTGGTGCTGGGAAATCTGGTCAACCACTTGTAAAAGAATGAAACTGGACCACTTTCTAACACCATACACAAAAATAAACTCAAAATGGATTAAAGATCTAAACGTAAGACCAGAAACTATAAAACTCCTAGAGGAGAACATAGGCAAAACACTCTCCGACATACATCACAGCAGGATCCTCTATGACCCACCTCCCAGAATATTGGAAATAAAAGCAAAAATAAACAAATGGGACCTAATTAACCTTAAAAGCTTCTGCACATCAAAGGAAACTATTAGCAAGGTGAAAAGACAGCCTTCAGAATGGGAGAAAATAATAGCAAATGAAGCAACCGACAAACAACTAATCTCAAAAATATACAAGCAACTCCTACAGCTCAACTCCAGAAAAATAAACGACCCAATCAAAAAATGGGCCAAAGAACTAAATAGACATTTCTCCAAAAAAGACATACAGATGGCTAACAAACACATGAAAAGATGCTCAACATCACTCATTATCAGAGAAATGCAAATCAAAACCACTATGAGGTACCATTTCACACCAGTCAGAATGGCTGCAATCCAAAAGTCTTGGACAATTTTTTAAAGGATCTAAAAATCTTTTAAACAAATCACTTAACAGAAAGTGCTTCAATCTTGACTTCATCATGTGAATGACTTCTGCCCCCTAGTGACAAAATTGATCTTTTGCCCTTTGAATCTGAAGTTTTAATCTTGTTTCTGTATAGAAGGAGGGAATACTAATTTTATTACTACTGCATTCACCAAATCAAATTGGGACACATATTTTAAGTTATAAAGGTATTTATGGTAATAAAAGGAGCTCTATTAATAATAGGGCTTTAACAAACTTGGAATGTAAGAGGAATCTTAAGATCGTGCCATTCGATCCCATCACTTCATGGCAAATAGTAGGGGAAAAATAGAAACAGTGACAGATTTTATTTTCTTGAACTCCAAAATCGTTGGATGGTGACTGCGGCCTTGAAATTAAAAGACATTTGCTCCTTGGAAGAAAAACTATGACAGACCCAGACAGTGTATTAAAAAGCAGAGACTTTTTAATCTTTTTATCATTTTGTTAACAAAAGTCCATGAAGTCATAGCTATGGTTTTTCAGTAGTCATGTATGGATGTGAGAGTTGGACCGTAAAGTAGGCCGAGTGCTGAAGAATTGATGCTTTCAAACTGTGGTGCTGGAGAAGACTCTTGAGTCCCTTGGATAGCAAGGAGATCAAACCACTTAATCCTAAAGGAAATTAACCCTGAATATTCATTAGAAGGACTGATGTTGAAGCTGAAGCTCCAATACTTTGGCCACCTGATGTGAAGAGGCAACTTGTTGGAAAAGACCCTGATGCTGAGAAAAATTGAGGGCCAGAGGAAAAGAGAGTGACAGAAGATGAGATGGTTGGATGGCATCATGGACTCAACAGGCATGAGTTTGAGCAAATTCAGGGAGAGAGTGAAGGACAGGGAAGCCTGGTGTGCTCTAGTCCATGGAGTTGCAGAGTCAGACACGAGAGTCAGTCAGACAGAGTCTGTCATTTAGTGACTGAACAACAACGAACAATAAGATCACAGTAGCTCTAAGAACTTTTGATCTGATGTTAACGTCTCTGTTGAGCAGTGGTGGTGGCATATGAATAGATTTCTAGGGCTAGTGAAGAGCACCAGTTCTGTGTTAGTGTAGCACTCTATATACATAAAAGTACATAGGCATACATTACATATGTTTGGGCTTCCCTGGTGGCTCAGATGGTGAAGAGTCTGCCTCCAGTGCAGGAGACCCAGGTTTGGTTTCCGGGTGGGAAAAATCTCTTGGAGAAGATCCCCTGGAGAAGGGAATGGCTCCCCACTCCAGTATTCTTGCCTGGAGAATTCCATGGACAGAGGAGCCTGGTGGGCTTGTCCATGGGGTCATAAAGAGTCAGACACAACTGAGGGACGAATGCACATACATATATACACACCTGTACCTACTGTCTGGGACATTCCTGGATTAAGTCCTGTTCTTTTGAAGTAATTGCTAAAAGCAGCTCTTTCATGCTCAGGAGTATCTTGGTTTAGCTGATGAAATTTATAGTTTCCTCTATTTATACAAATTCAGGGTATTGGATCATATCTCATATTCACAGGGAGGGAATTCAGGGCTGCTTGGCTGAAATGATGGCACCTGGACACATCTATTATAAATTTCACTTAGCAAGAACTCTCCGATCAACTTCACTGTGACTGAAAAGACCCTAAGACCTTGGTATTTTCCTTACATATAGCATTTTATCTTAAATTCTTATACGTGCTAGGAATACATTGCTTCTGTGTCTAAACAAAGTATCTGTTATGAAATGAGCACTCAATAGTTAGTAAAAGAATAAGTAGATAAATGATTAAGGTAATACTTTTTTCAGAATAAGTGACATTATAATGGGAAACAAACATATAATCTAAAATGACGCTTTGAAATTTGTGCAGTGTAGATGTATTTTATTTACTTGAATTGAATTTTTAAAGTGACAACACAGCTCTACATACAGATTTATCCTGATTACTTTTTAACCTCTGAATCCAAAGTAACGATCTAGATGTGTATAATTATCTAGATGTGTAATTATTTAGATACTGGTGTGGCATGCTCATTGTGAAGGGCTTCTAATGAGAACATTGACATGGAGGATGTTGATTGATATATAGGAAATTATATCATTTATATGGAATCAGTTCAGTTCAGTTCAGTTGCTCAGTCGTGTCTGACTCTTTGCAACCCCATGAATCGCAGTATGCCAGGCTTCCCTATCCATCACCAACTCCCAGAGTTCACTCAGACTCAGGTGCATTGAGTCAGTGATGCCATCCAGCCATCTCATCCTCTGTCGTCCCCTTCTCCTCCTGCCCCCAATCCCTCCCAGCATCAGAGTCTTTTCCAGTGAGTCAACTCTTCGCATGAGGTGGCCAAAATACTGGAGTTTCAGCTTTAGCATCATTCCTTCCAAAGAACACCCAGGACTGATCTCCTTCAGAATGGACTGGTTGCATCTCCTTGCAGTCCAAGGGACTCTCAAGAGTCTTCTCCAACACCACAGTTCAAAAGCATCAATTCTTTGGCACTCAGCATTCTTCACAGTCCAACTCTCGCATGCATACATGACCACTGGAAAAACCGTAGCCTTGACTAGACGGACCTTTGTTGGCAAAGTAATGTCTCTGCTTTTGAATATGCTATCTAGGTTGGTCATAACTTTCCTTCCAAGGAGTGTCTTTTAATTTCATGGCTGCAGTTACTATCTGCAGTGATTTTGGAGCCCCCAAAATTAAAGTCTGACACTGTTTCCATTGTTACCCCATCTGTTTCCCATGAAGTAATGGGACCAGATGCCATGATCTTTGTTTTCTGAATGTTGAGCTTTAAGCCAACTTTTTCACTCTCCTCTTTCACTTTCATCAAGAGGCTTTTTAGTTCCTCTTCACTTTCTGCCATAAGGGTGGTTTCACATGCATGTCTGAGGTTATTGATATTTCTCCCAGCAATCTTGATTCCAGCTTGTGCTTCATCCAGCCCAGCGTTTATCATGATGTACTCTGCATACAAGTTAAATAAGCAGGGTGACAATATACAGCCTTGACATACTCCTTTTCCTATTTGGAACCAGTCTGTTGTTCCATGTCCAGTTCTAACTGTTGCTTCCTGACCTGCATACAGATTTCTCAAGAGGCAGGTCAGGTGGTCTGGTATTCCCATCTCTTGAAGAATTTTCCCCAGTTTGTTGTGATCCACACAGTCAAAGGCTTTGGCGTAGTCAATAAAGCAGAAATAGATGTTTTTCTGGAACTCTCTTGCTTTTTCAATGATCCAGCAGATGTAGGCAATTTGATCTCTGGTTCCTCTGCCTCTTCTAAAACCAGCTTGAACATCTGGAAGTTCACGGTTCATGTATTGCTGAAGCCTGGAATAGTGTGGGTTAAACTTGGGAATTTTATATGGTTGAAGAAGATATTTATTAATAAAATTGGGAAGGTGATAGAGATACTCAAGAAAAATACTAGATTTTTTAAGTACAGCAGGTTTTGATGTTAAATGACAACTCCCTTATCAGTGCTTTGGAAATACTGACTCTAAGAGGTAAAGGAACACAAGAGTAATTTTTGAATAGCTATATACAGTTTTGGTGATGGTACCATCCTCAGAAAAGTTTTGTCATGTGTATTTTATGATTAAAATCATTATAATCACAGTATCAATTAGAGGATATTGTGATGTACCTTGTGAAGTTGTCCATGGGGGTTTTAAAACCAGAGTTCATCAATAACAAAGTCAACCTTCTGCCATCATGAAAAGTAAATCTGTTCTGAGATCGCTTGAAACCGCAGACCAGTGCGTGCACGTACCATTCCCTAGATGTTTAATTACATTAGGAGAGCCCGTTTCAGTTAAGATGAAATGTTCATAGATGCTGTCAGTTAGTTTGTGTTTAGCTTTCATTCATAGGGAAATACTGCCACAGTTGAGGAACAGGGGGATATTCCAAATATAGATGTTGTTGTTTAGTTACTAAGTCATGTCCAACTCTTTTGGAACCCCATGGACTATAGGAGGAAAAATTTAGAAGGATAAATCTCCCTTTTGAGGTAGTTTTGGTTTTACACATACTTTTTCCTCTTCAGAGGTCTAATTTCAGATGACTTCAGATTACCTGGGTTTTTTGTTTTCTCTATCCTTTTTTCTTTCATTAAATGTTTAAATAAGGATATAGGAAAGTCAGCAGACTTTATGATTTTGGACATGCATTGTTATTTTATTAGTTAACAATAATGGCTATAGCTATGTTTGTAGATGTAAACCATATTAAAGGTAAAAAGAAACATGGAGAAAGAGTCAACAGACTTGTTTTGCTTGGGAATTTCTTAGTTTTAGTATTAAAAGTCTTATATCCCTGGAAATCCCTCAGTCGTGAGCAGACAGGGACAGTTGGTCATAGTACATAGAGACTCGTCAAATATAATCCAGCTTGTTTTATCTGCACTTGTGAAGTCCATTTCCAGATTGCTCTAAAGAAGTAAGAGGAATGCTGTCTCCCCAAAACTGTCCCCAAATGTTGCCAGTTGAAGAAGAAGCCATTCAAATTTTGTGTATGTCCTAATTTTTAGAGAGACATTAACTGTATTTATTCTGACACACTTGGCATATTGATAATATTTTTTGGTCATAGTAATTTAGGAAAAAGACAAAAGCATGTGATTTACACCTGGATTATGATTGAGAGTCATTTAGAGAAAAGTTCAAAGTGATGAAAGAGATTTTGTGTTGAGCTCCAGATATAGTGGGGGAGAGTGCCAAATGCTTTCAGCATTGAGCAGATGGATTGTATACATACTTTAGAGAGGTGATTATCTACCCTTACTCATCCCATACAAAGTAAACAATTCTGCTGTCTTCTCAAACTTTTCCTTTTCTTTCAACAGTTTAACAATATCTGAGTGCAGTGAATATAGAAATAATGTGTGATTTAATTCACCTTTTAGAGTGTTTTACTCATGTTGTAAAAATAACTTAGTGATCTCTATTCAAAGAGTTTCTAGAAATAACATTAAAATTAGCTGGGAAAAATGCATTTGTGGTGTATAGTGTACTTAATGAAATAAGTGTGTGTTAAATGAGCAGAGATGTTCAGTTTTTCGCTACTCTAAAATTTTTCCTTAGAGAATTTGGGTGATATTATCATGGGAAATAGATGGGGAAACAGTGGAAACAGTATCAGACTTTATTTTCTGGGGCTCCAAAATCACTGCAGATGGTGACTGCAGCCATGAAACTAAAAGACGCTTACTCCTTGGAAGGAAAGTTATGACCAACCTAGATAGCATATTCAAAAGCAGAGACATTACTTTGCCAACAAAGGTCTGTCTAGTCAAGCCTATGGTTTTTCCAGTGGTCATGTATGGATGTGAGAATTGGACTGTGAAGAAAGCTGAGTGCCAAAGAATTGATGCTTTTGAACTGTGGTGTTGGAGAAGACTCTTGAGAGTCCCTTGGACTGTAAGGAGATCCAACCAGTCCATTCTAAAGGAGATCAGTCCTGGGTGTTCTTTGGAAGGACTGATGCTAAAGCTGAAACTCCAGTATTTTGGCCACCTCATGCGAAGAGTTGACTCATTGGAAAAGACTCTGATGCTGGGAGGGATTGGGGGCAGGAGGAGAAGGGGACGACAGAGGATGAGATGGCTGGATGGCATCACTGACTCGATGGACATGAGTCTGAGTGAACTCTGGGAGTTGGTGATGGACAGAGAGGCCTGGCATGCTGCAATTCATGGGGTTGCAAAGAGTCGGACACGACTGAGCAGCTGATTGAACTGACTGATCAGGTTAAAATGTCAATTTAAATTCATTATTAAACTATTAAATAGTATTTAAATTAGGAAAATTATACTTTTTTCAGCAGATTTATTTTGATATGCAGTGACTTTCTGTTTAATAAACCTTGGAAATATTGTCAGAAGCCTCCATACTTTTGTTTACAAAGTTTGATTTGATAATATTTACCTTGTTACAGATTTAATAATGTAAATCTCAAGAGCATCATTTGTCAGGAATTAGCCCTATTTTTAAAAACACAGTTGCTATTAGAGGCATTTATCAACTAGAAAGTTTCACCTACATTACATTGACTTAATATCATTGCTTTCAATTCTTTGAGTTGTCTTTACTGATGTTATTTAGGATGGGGAAAATTTTCAACAATATTAGAATAAAAACTCATGATTTGCTTTCGTACATCACATTTAACCATTTTATGTTACCTTTTCCTTCAACTCAGTGCTCTACCTGTTCTTAATTCTTTGCATATATTTTCTTTGGATATATGTGGAATTTCATTTTCTAACTTAAAAACAATAACATCTTTCTGATGAGTAAGGATCTATGTAACAAAATCTCTTCACTTTGCTAAAATCAGTTTTTTTATAGATAACTTCAAAGGTGAAGGTGGTCAGAAGGTACAAATATCCAGTTATAAGATAAATTACTCCTGGGGAATGTAATGTACAGGTGGTGACTGTAGTTAGCAATACTGTATTTTGTATTTGAAAGTTGCTAAGAGAGTAGATCTAAAAAGTCCTATTAGAAAAAAAAATTACAACTATATATGGTAATGGATGTTAACTAAACTTATTGTAGTGGTCATTTGCAATACACACACACATATCAAATCATTGAATACCTAAAATTAATACACTGATATATGTCAGTTCTTAATTTTTTTAAATGGCTTAAAAAAAAAGATGATCTCTAAACATGCCATATGTGAACATTTGCTGAAGCTCTGTTTCAAAATAGTGGTCCGTTAATAGAGATATAATTTGCTTCGTGCTTTGCATGAACTGTATGTTGCCTGAGATTTTCTTAAAATATTTAAACAATTTATAGCATTTCTTTTCCTTTTGCTAATTATCTATGAAGCAATGTTTACTATTTTATGAGTCCTATAAAGCAATATGAATTCTATATGCCAGGGGAAAAAAAAACACTTACAGAATAAAGGACTGAACACATTTTAATTGGATCAATGAAAGTCCTAATGCATAGTACTCTAAAATGGAGTGATTACAGTTGTATATAATAATATTACATGGTTTTATAGAACAGAAAAGATACATTAGAAATCTGATCTAGTGTTTTCTACAGTATAGTCTCTGGGGTGGGATACTAGTCCTGTGGCTTGTTCATGGAGGGGAAAAGAGAATTTGGCCAGACAGTTGAGTGAGATGCTGCATATAATAAATACCTCTCTTGTACATTTAATATTTATGCATGTCAAGACTATTCTAGGCTAGTCAAGACTTAGCCTAGTCAAGACTCCATGAAGAGTTATCCTTAAGAGTTATCTACTCCAAGATATCCCTGAAGATATCTTTTTGCTCAACTTTTCTCCAACTGTGGAATAATTTTTTTCTTTAAAACAAATGTTCTCACACCCTTTTCCCAACAGCTTCTGGTGAATACTAATCCAATACACCAGGGCATTGTGACCAAGGGTGCTTGGTGCTCACTGCGGTGGGGGGAATTGAGGCAAAAAGTAGATAAATCTATTTCCAGAGCTGGATAACTGGCTTGTAACTAGTAAGAGCCAGAACGGAAATCTAGGTCTCCTGTCTGCGTAAGACTTCTGAGGCCATGGTCAAGTAGCAGGACGGTGTCAGGGGGTAGGGCATGAATCACATCAGGGTCTAAAATAACGTTTGTGCCAAGAGCTATTTAGGAAGTACTTAGGATAGAGTGCTGAAATTTCATAAGATCAGACAAAGTAGTCAGAGCTGAAGCTAGACTACCTCGGGTGGAAATTACTCCGCTGCTTCCAGCCACCTAACCTTGAGTGTGTTATGAATTTCTCTGTACCTTAATTTTCTTATACGTAAAATGGACACAATAGTTTCCAGATCATAAAATTTGTTGTGAGAATTATTTATTTATTTATTTTTTTAGATTAACCTTGCTTCTATCTACAAAACATAGAGACTGTGATAGGAAATGCATTAAATATGTATATCACTTTGTGGACAGTTGACAGCTTCATCTAGTTTTTCTGATCCATCAATACAAAATATCTCTTTATTTATTTAGACCATTGATTAGGCTTCCCCAATAGCTCAGTTGGTAAAGAATCTGCCTGCAATGCAGGAGACCCCGGGTTGATTCCTGGGTCAGGAAGATCCGCTGGAGAAGAGAAAGGCTACCCACTCCAGTATTTGTGGGCTTCCTTTGTGGCTCAGCTGGTAAGGAATCTGCCTACAATACAGGAGGCCTGGGATCAATCCCTGGGTTGGGAACATCCCCTGGAGAAGGGAAAGGCTACTCACTCCAGTATTCTGGCCTGGAGAATTCATCCATGGGGTGAAAGGAGTCAGACCAGGCTGAGCGACTTTCACTTTCAAACTCACAATACATTATATTAAAAAAACAGTAATGAGTACTCAAAATTTCTCTTTTTAATAACTTCACTATTTTCTACTAATATCTATCCTACTAAGGTTATTTCCGTTTTTATCTAAACGTAGAAATATATGATGATGTGATGAGAATTCCATGGACTGTATATTCCATGGGAGTCGGACACGACTGAGCGACTTTCATTTCACTTCACTTCACTTCTTTGATCTCTTTTATCCGTGTTTTATCATTTCCAGCATACAATTCCTGTATATGTTTTATTAGCTCCACACCTAAGTATTTCTTTTTTTTTTTTTTTTTAGCGATTGTAAGTGGTATTGTATTTTTAATTTCAGTTTCCACGTATTCATTGTGAGTATATAGAAGTACAATTGATTTTTTTGGTATGCATTGGTCTTGTGTCCTGTGACCTTGTTAAATTCACTTATGAGTTCTAGGAGTTTATCTGTAGATTCTTTGGAATTTTCTAGTAAAGCATCATCTCATCTGAAAATAGGGACCATTTTATGTTTTCTCTTCCAATCTATATGTCTTTTATTTCCTTCCCTTGCCTTATTATCTGGCTAGTTCTTCCATTACTGTATTTAACAGTAGTGGTGGGAGTGGACATCTTTGCCTTGTTCCAGATCTTTTTTGGGGGGCGGGGATAGTATTCACTCATCTTGATACTGTTGTGAGAATTATTAAATGAATTAATACATTTAAAACTTAGATCACATCTGACACACAGTAAATATTCAATAAATATTATTTCTAGTTATGTATTGATGAGGAAGTTGCAAACATGATACCCTGTCATTATGGTGGCCTATTATGGGGTGGCAGTTTTAGGGATAAGAGAAGCATGTTGTCATGATAATTAGAAAAGCTTCTGAAGTAACAAGTAGGCCTTCTGATCATTTACCTGCCTGATTCACCATTCAGCTTAATTGAACAGTTATTCAATGAAAGCACCTCTAAATATCCAAAAACTGTAAAAAATATATATGTATAGAGTATGAGCACATAGATTATAAAGGCCAATACATAAAACAGTAAGAAGTAAGTGTCTACAGTTAAATAAGCAAAATGACCTGGAAGAGACATGCCATTTAATTGTAATTAATTAATTTTTATTGGCGTGTATTTGCTTTACACTGTTGTGTTAGTTTCTGTTGTGCAACAGTGTGAACCAGCTATCTGTATACATATATGCCCTCCCTCTAGAGCCTCCCTCCCAATCCCCACCATCCCACTCTTCTGGGCTGTCGCAGAGCACTGAACTGAACTCTCTATGCTGTACAGCATCTTCCCACTAGCTTATCTGTTTTACGCTCGAACGTGTATATAGAAACATGGCATTTTAGTGTAAAAGCAAAATACCATCCTGAGGATTTTTTGGGGGGTAGATATGAATAATTATTTAAACTGAACCATCTGTGTCTTTTACCCCTGGAAGACTGAATTTTTAATGGTATTAGGTAAGCCAGTAGATAGTTAATAAATATTGAAAGAGATAAAACTGTGAAGCTTTTGGATCCTTTGCTTTCAATTTGCCATTCTATGATAACTAATTTGAAACACATGAACTAGAATAAACATTATATGTAACATATGCCTTTTCTTCTGAATGTAGTAATAATAGCTGTCATTGATCACTGTGACCCAGACCCTGATCTAAATGCTTTTCTTTAAAATAACTAGTGTTCTTTATTTTTTATTGTTGTTGCTTTTGTTTGTTTGTTTTTAATTGGAGTATAATTGCTTTATGATGTTTTGTTGGTTTCTGCTGTACAATGGAGTGAATGGGCTATATGTGTATATATATATCCCCTCCCTCTTGAACCTCCCTCCCATCACTCCCTCCTACGCCTCTAGGTCATCACAGAGCACTGAGCTGAGCTCCTTGTGCCAGACAGCAACTGGCCACTCACTATCTGTTTTACACTAAGTGGATGTGTGTCAGTGCTGCTCTCTTAATTTGTCTCACCCTCCCCTCTTCATTCCCCTCCCCGCCGCCCATGTCCACAAGTCCCTTCTCTATGTCCGTGTCTCTATTCCTGCCCTGAAAATAGGTTCATCAGCACTATTTTTCTAGTGATCTAAATGCTTTTTGTACACCATCTTATTTAATCTTTATAGCAGCCTGGTAATTAGGTGTTATCAACAAGTGGCAGTTAAAATTGGAATTAAAAGGACTCTGCTTCATAACATTGCCCATCTTACATAATTACTTGAATTATTTTTTTTCCTAAAGTTAAATTTTAAAAGAAATTTTGCTGAAGTAATATATTTAAAAACATAGTGTCAGAACACTGGGAATGTGTTTCTAAATTCTAGCTGGTTGCTTGGTCACTTGTCATTCAAGGTGCCACATCTGTTTTCTTCTGAAACTGAAAACATTTTTGTGGTTATTTTATAGTTTATATTACATATCCAGATTGTCATTTGTAGGCAGCACATTTCAGGCAATGCATAGAGAGAAATTAGCCATTTAGATACTTCACAATGCCTAAGCTTTTATCTCTGGAGGACCAGGAATGCATGCTGGCCAGTGACAATTCTTCTCAGTTGGCTTTCATTAAAAGAGCCTTTGTGCTTACCTTTGAGGTGCTTTGTTTACCTTCTAGTTTGACTTAGGGAAACATCTACTTTTAATCTCACATGATCAGAGGATAACTCAGAAGGCACACATATGGGTATACTTTGTTTTTTACAATAGATGCTCATTTTCCATGTAACTCTCTATATATTAGTTCAGCCATAGATTTTTCCACAGCTGCCATTTTAAAGTGAGCAATACTGCAATACTAGCCAATCAGCATGCAATTGCCAGTCATCTGCCTGTCTCTGTTTAACTGAACTCTTAACTCCACTGGGGTGACCATCACTCTTGCCAAAAAATACTAGAACAAAAGACATCTCTACAGGTAAAGATGGTCAATCTGTGTTTGTGGTTGTACAGCTAAAACAATAGGAAAAATGCTAGAAACTTTATTTAAGTTCATGCTGACCTACAGGGTCAGCATTTCCAGAGATGCTTTTCGGCCTGGTTCTGATGGTTCTCATGTTATTCATTATGTTGAAGCAACTTTGGCTGATAGCATCAGGGCTCCACTACTGGTTCTTTTAGCAAACTGTAAGCTCCACAAGGTCAGGGACCATCTTCTCTTCCCTGTCTCTGTGTCTGTAACCAATAAAGGAAGGAATATTTGCTGAATATTAATTAAATAAATGAAAGAAGTAGCACTTCCTGAAGGAATTGCTGTCTTGGTTTGGGCAGTGGTCCAGGAGATGGTGATCCACATTCAGAAGCAATTTTCATGGCATGGGTGGCCCAGCTCCAGAAAGGTGTATCTCTACAGAAATCCTAGGCAGAGGCGTTAGTCATGGAATACACTCTTGCTATCTGGCAACCTCCATGGTAGCTGTAAGAGGAGGATATTAATTGGTGAATTGTACAACACTTTCACTGAGTCACAAACTGAGCCCATGCAGAGTCCTTTGTAGAATTGCATTCTCCAATTTTGGAGAGTGGAAGACCAGATTGTGACCTATGACTTCTGCGGCTCTTTGCTGACTTGATGGACATGAGTTTGAGGAAGCTCCAGGAGTTGGTGATATACAGGGAAGCCTGGTGTGCTGCAGTCCATGGGGTCACAAAGAGTTGGACATGACTGAGTGACTGAACTGAACTGATGATTCTTTGTGATTCTTGATGAATTTGTCTCCATGGATTCTAATGGTGCTAAGCAATTAAAAACCATAAGCATATTCAGAATTGAAAATACCCAGTCATGGCAAGAAAGATTAGGTAAAACTACCAAAGAATAGGTAAAATTTATGTGTTTATTTTTATGGAGTATTTTGGTCACATAAATTGTGGACTGTGACACAATTTTTTGCTGAATCATCTAGAACAGTATTTCCAAGCCACAATCCATATTCAGATGCCTTGGAGATCTTATTAAACTAAAGTTTCTGGCTCACTTGTCCAGATGGGCCTGAGAGTTTGTATTTCTTTTTTTTTTTTAATTAATTAATTTATTTTTTAAATTTTATTTTATTTTTAAACTTTACATAATTGTATTAGTTTTGCCAAATATCAAAATGAATCCATCACAGGTCGTGTATACCTGTGGAGAGTTTGTATTTCTAATCAGCTCTAGGTGATATGGATGCTGCTGATCAATGGATTAATCTCAGTAAGAAGATTAAGGATACTGTTTCTCAAACTTGGCTTCACATTGGAATCAGAAAAATGCCAGGGAGTTTTAAAAGATACTGATGCCTGTGTCTCAACCCTAGAGATTCTGATTTAATTGATAAGGGGGAATGTGGCCTGAGCTTTAAGGTTTATGAAAAGCTCCCTAGGAGATTCCAGTGTGCAAATGAATTGGAGAATTGATGATGTCAGATTGGTTTTAATTTCCTTTTGAGAAAAAAACATTGATTTTAGGCATCAAATCTTATACTTTTTCCTTGCAGGTTGCAGCAATCTACAAGGACTCAAGTATTGGAAATCTTATAAACATAGTAATTGTAAAATTAGTTATAATTCATGATGAGCAGGTAAGAAACAGTTCTGAAACTAATATTCCTAGTTGTAGTAAGCTCTTAGCAGGAATATATGTATGTAGATCATGAAATGGGATAATTGAAAAATACATGTTAAAAATCTTGATTCAGAAAGGAATGAGGTTGACTTTTTCCATCATGATGGAAATGAAATGAGAACAGAGGAAGTCACAGAAAGTAATAAACAATTTAAAAAGTTAAGGTTGATAACAATCAGATATTCACTTTTTATAATTCTACTGTTAGATTTAAAATATAAATTTTAGAAGTTAGTTTTTTGATCCGAAATATTGGATGCTTACATTGAGAAGCATCTAATTCAATTCTGTTTTCATCACAACGTTTTAAGGATTGCTAAAATATGTTTGAGGCATGAGGGAGCAATGAAGTGACTTCTTCATTTGCCTATAAAAATGCTATTTAATGAACTGCATAAACACTGACAAGTTTGGAAGGGAGAGGGCATGAATGTTTTGATGTAATATTAAATTGCTGATTTTTTTTGTGTGTAGGAAGGACCAGTCATCAGTTTTAATGCAGCTACCACATTACGCAACTTCTGTTTATGGCAACAAACTCAAAATGTTCTTGACGATTCCCACCCATCCCACCATGATACTGCTGTTCTTATCACAAGGTACAGTTCTAGAAATAACCCTTCCAATGAAATTGTTTACCCTTTCTCTCCTGCATGATCACTGATACTTCTTGTTATATCAGTAGTACATAGTAGTGTTCTATGAGAACTTGTATTATGAAAGATACCCTTGAATGAAAGCATTCTTCTGTTTCTTTTAGACCAGAACACTTGCCTGATTCCTTAGGAAATTAGCAGCATTAGGTTGCTAAGTAATGGCTTGACCTAAACAAAATGATTTCCTTAGTATGTTAATGACAGAATAACAGAATTAGGAAAATTATTTGAAAATTAACATAGTTATGGAACTGAGAACGCATTTTGTTTCTTCCCTATTTGACCTTCCAATCGCTTGGAAAAGAAAGCCTCTGAATTTTTTTTGGACTCCTTATACTTTTTAAAAAACCTATCTGCTCTGTGTTTTGTTGCTCAGTGTGTATCTTAATTACTGGGCTGCTTTTGCTAGGCTTTTTTCTCAACCCTATTTATTTATATGAAAAACAGCTGCTATTATTATAAAATGATTATTTTACAAGTACATTGTTAATTCACACTGTTGTTTCAGCAACCGTCATGGTATAAGAATCCCAGGTTTGTAGTTTGTTTTGCTTGGTTGGTTGGCCAAAGGGGAAAAAAATCTTTTGCTTGAAGATTAGACTCAGAGAAATGTTGACTTTCTAGAACCCTGAAATGAAAACCTTTAGTCAATGTAAAACAACTGACATAGTCCATGTGCTTTATCTGTTTTCCAAAGTAAAGCAGAATTGCTCACATTTATACACTGTATTCTAATGCCCTATGTTATGGCTAGAGATAACATATTAAAATGGGAGGGAAGAAAAGGGCTCTAAGAGGAGACCATGGGGAAAGAGACTAGAGAATTGTCATATTGAATGGTTAGAGACTGAGTAATGCAGAAGCAAAAACTTTAAGCAACTTGGTAACATTTGAGAACATCATTATTTTGCAGCAGAGAATAATAGCTTTACTTCATAATGATGTTGAAACATCAAGAAAAGAGTATTACATATACTACTGCAAAGGTAAAGGCAGAGAGGTGAAAAATACATTGAGAAGGCTTTTCATTGAAAATGATTAAGCTCCAGCTGTTTATAGCAGTCACCTCTATACTGTACCTATTTGCTTATTGGTATGCAAAAATGGTGCATTACTCTAGGTTTAAACTTATTGAGAGCTTGAGAGAACTAGATCTTAAAGTCAGTTTAGGGCAATAGATATGTCAAAATTAAAGCTTTCTCGTCTTTGCTTTGGCTTGTTGCAAAAATATTTTCTAAAAATGCTTCAAAATCTTTTGTTTCAAGGGAAGACATTTGTGGAGCTAGAGAGAAATGTGACACATTAGGTAAGTTATTTTGTAAATATAGCGTATATAATTGTTTACTGAATTATTTAGGATGATGTTTAGATTATCTTTCTTTTAATTTACATATTAATCATTTTGTTTAATTGTCTTGATTAATGATTATAGTGTCACTATTATTTGATTTTTGCTTCTATAAGCTCTAAAGAATAATAGGAACTACTATTTATATAACAATTACTAAACATCAAGTGCTGTGCAAAGCTTGACATATTTAAAGTATTTTATTATGTATCATTTGATCATACAAAATAGTACATAATAACTTATATGCAAATTTAAAACAAGAAAAATAAAATGAATGGACATGAATCCACTATCAGATTTATGAATTAGATTTAAGAATTAGAAATTTAGCAGTACTGTTCTATGGCCTGTGCTGTCCTTATTCTATCCCTTGCATTTCCCCCAAGAGATAATCAGTTGCATAAATGTTGTATGTGCCAGTTCCTTCCATTTTTTCGAAAAATAGTTTTATGGCACATGTATGTATTCTTAAAAGAATTTGCTTGATTATGCTTATTTTTGAGCTTTAGTTCATGCATTTTCACTGTTACAGAATATTTCAATCACGGTTCACATATCTTTATTCTGTCAGTGAATATTTGGGCTGATTTCAGCTTTTTTCTATTAGAAACTTTATTATAAGACCCTAAGGTATATTCCTAAGATTAGAATTTCATGTCATTAAATGTGCTCATGTTCAGCTTTATAAGATATACCAAATTATTTTCCAAAGTGGTACCAATTTTCATTTTTTATCAATAGTGTATAAGCATTTCTTTTGATTATATTCTTATCAAGAATCTTCAAATTTCTCATTTTTGCTGATCTAAATTTAATATATTTCATTATAGTAGTAATTTTTAGTTCCCTGGTCACTAATGAGCCTGGACATCTTTTTATATATTTACTAGCCATTTATATATCTTTTCTGAGAGGAATGAAATAAATGAAAAAAGTTTCCTGTTTTTCTGCTGTAGTACTTTTCATTTTCTTATGCCTTTTAGTGTTCTTTATAACTTCTTGATACCAAACCGTTTTTGGATTATATGTATTGTAAATGTCTATTAGTGATTAGTTCCTTAGTGATTATTGTTGTATTTGTATGAAAAAGTATACTATAGCTGAATTTATAATTTTAGAGTTAGAAATTTTATGTCTTAGTAATGAAATTATAGCCTTCTAAGTATTCTGTAATGCAAAATCTGAATGTATTATTCTGTTTTCTTATAAGGATTTAAAATTTTGTCCTTTCACATTTAAATCTCTATACTATTTGAGTTTATTGATATGGTATCAAATAAGGATCCAGTTTTATAAGATTCTTTTCTGTGTAGATATCCAGTTTCCTGAGATCATGTTTTGATTAGTTTCCTAGACTCTGCAGTACCTTTCCTTAGAATCTGCGACGCCACATATAAAATTTCTGTTTGCACTGACATGTGTAAAATCCTGCTGTTTCATTAATCAACACTTTTTATTTAGTTCATCTACCAATTCCATAAATTCAAATTATATAGTTCTATAATAAATCATCATAATTCATAGAGTATATACTCCATCTAATTTTCTTCAAGAGTTTGTGGCTATTCTTGGACCTATGATCTCCTATAAAATTTTAGACCAGTATGTTAAGTCATTATGAAACAATTATCTATTTATGAAGGTCTTTTAAAATATTTTTTAGTAATATGTATTATTTTCGTTCAGAGTTTATTGTGCCCAACTTTCATTTACCTCTTTTATTAGTATATTGGTGTATGATGTTGATTGATAGAAATATAATAAATTATTTGGATTATTGATTTTAAATATAGACACCTGATTCATTAATTAATCTCATAATTTACCTGTGGGCATTTATATCATTGTGAATTATGGCTGTTATTCTTTTCCCTTCTTCAATCCTTATAATATTTTTTCCTTTTTTTTAATCTTTTTCTTTTCCTTTTTTTTTTTTTTTTGTCTTAAAGTAAGATATAAACCTTGTTGAATGTTGAATAGAAATGATGATGATAGCCTTTTTTCCCTGAATTTTAAAGGGAATATTTGTAAAGTTTCACCATTAGGAATATTTGCCTAGGTTCTTCTTGGCTGATAAACTTATCATAGTTCTTCTGAAACTTAGAAAATGTATACTTTTTATTAAAAAATTATGCAGATCTAGTAATGATCATATGATTATTTTAATCTTATGAATTCCTTTTATGAGTTTTGTAACACTAAACCAATCTTGATTAAGGTTTTTTCTTTTTTTTGTTGTCTCTAAACACACCACTAGATTTCATTCCATGCATATATTTTCAGGAGTGGAATGACATTCCTTTGATTGTATTTCTCTGATTTTGATACTGTGCTACTGCTGCTAAGTCACTTCAGTCCTGTCCGATACTGTGAGGAGATACCAAATTATCCAAGATGGCCTGGTCAGGCTCTCTCACCGCACGTTTTGTAAATAATAACTATGTAACAGCTGAGATCACATACAGCACTGTGCATGCTCATCACAAGATACTTGATTGGTCACAAGCTGCTTTGTGCCTTAAGCCCGTCAGAGCTTCACAACAAAAGCCGTAGCTGCTATGGCATTGGGGCTACATTGGAGTGGCATCATGGTTATATGAGGTTATGCCATGGCTATATTACTGCTGCATTATGGTTATGTTGTGGCTGCTGCTACTTCTGCTACGTGAGTCAGGAGAGTGGCTGTGTTATGGCTGCTGTGCCAGCCAAGAGAGAATAAATGTGTCTAGTTCCTACGGCTCCTTCCAGCCTCTCAGCTCACGCCTTGTCTAGCCTGCTGCTGCTACTGCTAAGTCACTTCAGTCGTGTCCGACTCTGTGCGACCCCATAGACTGCAGCCCACTAGGCCCCCCCATCCCTGGGATTCTTCAGGCAAGAACGCTGGAGTGGGTTACCATTTCCTTCTCCAATGCATGAAAGTGAAAAGTGAAAGTGAAGTCGCTCAGTCGTGCCCGACTCTTCGCGACCCCATGGACTGCAGCCTACCAGGCTCCTCCGTCCATGGGATTTTCCAGGCAAGAGTACTGGAGTGGGGTGCCATTGCCTTCTCCTTGTCTAGCCTGGGTTTAGCGAAAAGCGCGGACAGTGTGAACAGCAAGACAGTTGGTGTCATGAGTAGGAAGAGCGACACAGATACCAAAGTTTTATTCACCATGCCAAATTTGTTGAGAGTATATTGTTTCTTTTTCCATCTGGAAGATTTTATGTACTGTTGGAGTGATCTATACCTTGAAAGCATGGGAGATCCCACCTAGAAAACCATCTGGGTTTTATCTTTCCTGTGTGGAAATACATTTTACCATTTACTTTCTCCAAGGATAATCAGACTTAAAAAAACATCTTTTTGAATGATCTTTAAAAACTGTTTTTCTAGATATTATACCATTTCTTTTAGTCGTAAAATTTATAACTTAAATTATTCTCATAGCATTTTCTTTTAAACTCTCTTGTCTATAGCTGTCTACAAGCCTTATTTTATTTCCGATATTATTTATTTGAACTTCTTTAAATGGCTTAATTTCACTGAAATATTGTCTATTACAATTTGTCTTTTTTTTGAAAATCAACTCTTTCTTTTAATCTCATTTTTCTTTAATTTCTCCTTTCTTTCTCTCATTTTTTCTCAATTTACTTATGCTTGCTTAGCTCAAAAACCCCCCAAATTTTTCTTTTCTAATTTGTTTAAGACTACCCATTTACTTCAAAGTATCATTTTGCTATGTCCTAGATGTTTTTATAGATATTTTCAATGACATTTAAAATTTAAAAATTCTAAGTATGTGTAAACCCATCTTGATTTCTTCACTTATTGACTAGACTTATAATTTAGAAATGCATTTAAAATTTTATGAGTGTATCGAGATTTACTGTTTTTTATTGAATTTCATTGTAGTTGCAGAACATGATCTATATGATACCCATTCTTTGAAGTCTTTTGATATCCCCTGTATGGTCTATTGTTCAGTCACTCAGTCATGTCTGACTCTGTGCGACCCCATGGACTGCAGCACAATAGGCTTCCCTGTCCTTCACCATCTCCCAGAGCTTGCTCAAACTCATGTCCATTGAGTTGGTGATGCCATACAACCATCTCATCCTCTATCATCCCCTTTTCCTCCTGATCTGTATTTCTGAGCATCAGGGTCTTTTCCATAAGTCGGCTTTTCCCATCAGATGGCCAAAATACTGGAACTTCAGCTTCAGCATCAGCCCTTCCAATGAATCCTCAGGACTGATTTCCTTTAGGATTGACTGGTTTGATCTCCTTGCAGTCCAAGGGACTCTCAAGAGACCTCTCCAAAACCACAGTTCAAAAACATAAATTCTTCAGTGCTCAGCTTTCTTTATGGTACAACTCCCACATCCATACATGACTACTGGAAAAACCATAGCTTTGTTTAGACGGACCTTTGTCAGTAAGGTAATGTCTCTGCTTTTTGAAATGCTATATAAGTTTGTCACAGCTTTTCTTTCAAGGAGCAAATATCTTTTAATTTCAAGGCTGCAGTCACCATCTGCAGTGATTTTGGAGCCCAAGAGAATAAAGTCTGTCACTGTTTCCATTGTTTCCCCATCTATTTGCCATGAAGTGATGGGACCAGATGCCATGTTCTTAGTTTTTTGAATGTTGAGTTTTAAGCCAGCTTTTTCACTCTCCTCTTTCACTTTCATCAAGAGTCTCTTTATTTCTTTGCTTTCTGCCATAAGTGTGGTGTCATCTGCATCAGATCAGGTCAGATCAGTTCAGTCGCTCAGTCGTGTCCGACTCTTTGTGACCTCATGAATTGCAGCATGCCAGCCCTCCCTGTCCATCACCAACTCCCGGAGTTCACTGGGACTCACGTCCATCGAGTCAGTGATGCCATCCAGCCATCTCATCCTCTGTCGTCCCCTTCTCCTCCTGCCCCCAATCCCTCCCAGCATCACAGTCTTTTCCAATGTGTCAACTCTTCACATGAGGTGGCCAAAGTACTGGAGTTTCAGCTTTAGCATCATTCCCTCCAAAGAAATCCCAGGACTGATCTCCTTCAGAATGGACTGGTTGGATCTCCTTGCAGTCCAAGGGACTCTCAAGAATCTTCTCCAACACCACAGTTCAAAAGCATCAATTCTTCAGCACTCAGCCTTCTTCACAGTCCAACTCTCACATCCATACATGACCACAGGAAAAACCATAGCCTTGACTAGATGAACCTTTGTTGGCGAAGTAATGTCTCTGCTTTTGAATATGTTATCTAGGTTGGTCATAACTTTTCTTCCAAGGAGTAAGCGTCTTTTAATTTCATGGCTGCAGTCACCATCTGTAGTGATTTTGGAGCCCAGAAAAATAAAGTCTGACACTGTTTCCACTGTTTCCCCATCTATTTCCCATGAAGTGGTGGGACCGGCTGCCATGATCTTCGTTTTCTGAATGTTGAGCTTTAAGCCAACTTTTTCACTCTCCAGTTTCACTTTCATCAAGAGGCTTTTTAGTTCCTCTTCACTTTCTGCCATAAGGGTGGTGTCATCTGCATATCTGAGGTTATTGATATCTCCCAGCAATCTTGATTCCAGCTTGTGTTTCTTCCAGTTCAGCGTTTCTCATGATGTACTCTGCATATAAGTTAAATAAGCAGGGTGACAATATACAGCCTTGACAGACTCCTTTTCCTATTTGGAACCAGTATGTTGTTCCATGTCCAGTTCTAACTGTTGCTTCCTGACCTGCATACAAATTTCTCAAGAGGCAGATCAGGTGGTCTGGTATTCCCATCTCTTTCAGAATTTTCCACAGTTTATTGTGATCCACACAATCAAAGGCTTTGGCAGAGTCAATAAAGCAGAAATAGATGTTTTTCTGGAACTCTCTTGCTTTTTCTATGATCCAGCAGATGTTGGCAATTTGATCTCTGGTTCCTCTGCCTTTTCTAAAACCAGCTTGAACATCAGGAAGTTCACAGTTCACATATTGCTGAAGCCTGGCTTGGAGAATTTTGAGCATTACTTTACTAGCGTGTGAGATGAGTGCAATTGTGAGGTAGTTTGAGCATTCTTTGGCATTGCCTTTCTTTGGGATTGGAATGAAAACTGACCTTTTCCAGTCCTGTGGCCACTGCTGAGTTTTCCAAATTTGCTGGCATATTGAGTGCAGCACTTTCACAGCATCATCTTTCAGGATTTGAAATAGCTCAGCTGGAATTCCATCACTTCCACTAGCTTTGTTCATAGTGATGCTTTCTAAGGCCCATTTGACTTCACATTCCAGGATGTCTGGCTCTAGGTCAGTGATCACACCATCGTGATTATCTGAGTCGTGAAGATCTTTGTTGTACAGTTCTTCTGCGTATTCTTGCCATCTCTTCTTAATATTTTCTGCTTCTGTTAGGTCCATACCATTTCAGTCCTTTATCGAGCTCATCTTTGCATGAAATGTTCCTTTGATATCTCTGATTTTCTTGAAGAGAGCCCTAGTCTTTCCCATTCTGTTGTTTTCCTCTATTTCTTTGCATTGATCGCTGAAGAAGGCTTTCTTATCTCTTCTTGCTATTCTGCATATCTGAGGTTATTGATATTTCTCCCAGCAATCTTGATTTCAGCTTGTGCTTCATCCAGCCTGGCATTTCACATGATGTACTCTCCATATAAGTTAAATAAGCAGGGTGACAATATACAGCCTTGATGTACTCTTTTCTCAATTTTGAATCAGTCTGTTATTCCATATCCGTTTCTAGCTGTTTCTACTTTACCTGCATACAGGTTTCTCAAGAGACAGGTAAGGTGGTCTCATTTCCATCTCTTTAAGAATTTTCCAGAGTTTGTTGTGATCCACATAGTCAAAGGCTTTAGTGTATTCAATAAAGCAGAAGCGGATGCTTTTTGGAATTCTCTTGCTTTACCTGTGATCCAGCGGATGTTGCCAGTTTGATCTTTGGTTCCTCTGCCTTTTGTAAATCCAGCTTGTACATCTGCAAGTTTTCTATATAAGCTCTCTCTATGTGTATATAAGATGGAGAAGCTGTATATAGTCAGCAAAAATAGGACCAGAAGCTGACTGTGGCTCAGATCATGGGCTCCTTATTATAAAATTCAGACTTAAATTGAAGAAAGTAGGGAAAACCACTAAGCCATTAAGTGTATGAACTAAATCAGATACCTTTCGATTATATAGTGGAAGTGACAAATAAGATTCAAGGGACTAGATCTGATGGACAGAGTGCCTGAAGAACTATGGACAGAGGTTTGTAGCATTGTACAGAAGGCAGTGATCAAGATTATCCCCAAGCAAAAGAAATGCAAAAAGGTGAATGGTTGTCTAAGGAGGCCTTACAAATATCTGAGAAAAGAAGAGAAGAGAGGCAAAGGAGAAAAGGAAAGATATACCCATCTGAGTGCAGAGTTCCAGAGAATAGCAAGGAGGAATAAGAAAGAGTTCCTAAGTGAACAATGCAAAATAAATAAATAAATAAATAAATAAAGGAAAGCAATAGAATGGGAAAGACTCGAGTTCTCTTCAAGAAAATTAGAGATACCACGGGAATATTTAATGCAAAGTCAGACACAATAATGGAGAAGGAAATGGCAACCCGCTCCAGTGTTCTTGCCTGGAGAATCCCAGGGACAGGGAAGCCTGGTGGGCTGCCGTCTGTGGGGTTGCACAGAGTCGGACACGACTGAAGCGACTTAGCAGAAGACACAATAAAGGACAGAAATGGTGTGAACCTAACAGAAGCAGAAGATATTAAGAAGAGGTGGCAAGAACACACATAAGAACCATACAAAAAAGATCTTAATGATCCGGATAACTACAATGGTGTGATCACTCACCTGGAGCCAGACATCCTGGAGTGCAAAGTCAAGTGGACCTTAGGAAGCATCACTAGCAACACAGCTAGTGGAGGTGATGGAATTCCAGTGGCGCTATTTCAAGTCCTAAAAGATGATGCTGTGAAAGTGCAACACTAAGTATGCCAGTAAATTGGAAAACTCAGCAGTGGCCACACAACTGGAAAAGGTCAGTTGTCATTCCAATCCAAAAGAAGGGCAATGTCAAAGAATGTTCAAACTATTGCACAGCTGCTCTCATTTTGCATGCTAGCAAGGTCATGCTCAAAATCCTCCATGCTAGACTTCAACTGTATGGTCTATTATGTGGTCAATTAAAAAATGTGTATGTTCAAACAGAATGTGTATTCTTAACTATGTCTGTTAAATCAATTTATGCTGTTCAAATCAACTATGTATTTACTTTTTTTTTTTTTTTGCTTACTAGGACACTAACCTGAAATATGAATATACCTTTGTTACTCTTTATTTTTAATTTGACATTAAAATTTCTTCAATAACAGTGTTCAGATACTTTGTTTCATCTATTTTTGGGCTAACTTATTAGGTGCATATAAGTTTGATTTGTACTGTTTGCAGTTGTATAGTGACTTTTTATCTCTAATGCTTTTTCAAGAAAATATAGTCATTATAATTTTATTTTTATATTATGTCTAGCAATACTATAACTAACCCAACTTTTTATTGTTTAATATTTGCTGGGTATATCTTTTGTTTCAATTTTTCAGAGTCTCATTCTTTAGATAAATCCATCATATAATTGGATTTAAAAAATTATATCCCTATTAATCTTTGTTACTACTGAAGTTTGTCCATTTACATTTATTATAATTGTTTTCCATCTTTTCTTTCTTTTTATCTTCATGCTTTATTCCAGCAGCTCTAATGTGCATTTTATTGTTTTTTTTCTTTGGCTGCATCTAATTTGGTATTTCATTCATCTTCTGTATTTTCCATTTCAACATGTTTTACAATTTCAAATTTTCTACTTAGTTGTTATTCAAAATCTGCCTATTTATTTTGTTTATACTCTTTTTATATTTTCTCATATTTATCATTGCCTTTCATATTTACTGAAACATTTTATTTGGAGTAATTTTATATTCCATCTTTGGCAGTTCCCATATTCTAAACATTTGATAACCAAATATGTGGTTTCTGCTAATTTTATGCTATGTTTACTTGTTTGTATGTTTCATGATCTCTAAGTGTAAGTTCATATTTATATAAAAATCATCCATATGGTTAGTGGTGAACTGCTTAAAAAGTGTTTTTTCCTCTAGAGAGATTTTCAGTTGTTTTTGCTGTAATCTGAAGGGTGTTAATAACCAAGGTCCCTGACTTAAGGCAGGGACTTCAGAATCAGATTCTTTACTTTGAAGCTTCCTCTAGCAAGCTCTTAGTCTCTGCATCATATTGCTTTTCTCATATTTGCTCTCAGAGTAACTCCTATTACTATTCCTTGCTTGCCGTTTAGGATTTAGCACATGATATAAATCATATGGGGCTTCCCTTGTGGCTCAACTGGTAAAGAATCTGCCTGCAATGCGAGAGACCTGGATTTGATCCCTCGGTTGGGAAGATCCCCTGGAGAAGGGAAAGGTTACCCGCTCCAGTATTCTGGCCTGGAGAATTCCATGGACTGTATAGTCCATGGGGCTGCAAAGAGTTGGACACGACTGAGCGACTTTCACTCACATGATATAATTGTTTATATGTATGTATGCATGCATTATTAGGTATGAGATGAGCAGGGACAGAATATATCTTAGGTTTTGGAGGTGTGTGATTTTGATAGTTCTCATACATCATGAGCTCAGTATTCATTTAAAAAGTAGTTTTTATTACTGGATGTGTTTCTTTGTGTTATAAGGACTGTCTAGAAGTTAATCTTCCACAAATGTGGAAGTAGGCACCTGCCACTCTAATTTTTACAACAGACCTCATTCTCTTCTCCTTGCAAGCTACTCTCTAACTTTGTAGATATATTCTATATAATTAGATACATTTACATATCTAGATATATTATTCTATATATCTAGGCTTCCCAGGCGGAGAAGGCAATGGCACCCCACTCCAGTAGTCTTGCCTGGAAAATCCCATGGACGGAGGAGCCTGGTGGGCTGCAGTCCATGGGGTCGCTAAGAGTCGGACACGACTGAGCGACTTCACTTTCACTTTTCACTTTCCTGCATTGGAGAAGGAAATGGCAACCCACTCCAGTGTTCTTGCCTGGAGAATCCCAGGGACAGGAAGCCTGGTGGGCCACCGT
This sequence comes from Bos javanicus, assembly GCF_032452875.1. NCBI lineage: Eukaryota > Metazoa > Chordata > Mammalia > Artiodactyla > Bovidae > Bos > Bos javanicus. Next base: position 37,440,179 of record NC_083872.1, read on the forward strand.
CTATGGGGTTGCACAGTCAGACACGACTGAAGCGACTTAGCAGCAGCAGCAGGCTTCCCAGGTGGTGCTTGTGGTAAGAGCCCGCCTGCCATGCAGGAGATGTAAGAGATGCGTGCTGATCCCTGAGTCAGGAAGATCCCCTGGAGGAGGGTACTGCAATCCACTCCAGTATTCTTGCCTGGAGAATCCCATGGACAGAGGAGCCTGGCAGGCTATAGTCCATATGATCGCAAAGAGTTGAACACAACTGAAGTGACTTGGTACTCAGATACATATGTTTTATATTTCTTAGATTATCTTTGCCTTGTTTTCACATATTTATACTAAAAGTTAAGTATGAATATATTTGCTATATTTTTCTATTTTAAAAAATAATTTAAAACTAAATTTTGGGTTATTCACTCCCCATTCATTTTTTGCAGTTTTCAGCTACTCCTGTGCACATAAATCATACTGATGTCTAGAAACATAGACTATGCAAATAAAAGTAGTCCTGTTAATCCTTTAAATCAAGAGTAGCAGTGATTATGATGATAGCTGATATATTTGAGTGCCTATGTATCAAACACTACATTAAGGTTTAACATGATTATACTCATTTAATCTTTACAACAAACCTATGAAGACCTATTATTCCAATTTTATACATGAGGATAAATAATTTGCCCAAGTCTACACAACTTGTATTAACCCAAGTTTTAGTATTTTAGTTTCCCTTCTAAAATATGTGGAAAAAATAACAAACTAAGAATAGTTCTTAATAACAAATACAAGATACTGGCAATAATTACTAGGTTTCCTGCTTATATCTCCTTTTGCAAGTAATGTTGTCGTAGTCTGGGCATATTTTACAAAGTAAGTTAAAAATTGTTATTCTTCAAGACTTGGTGACTTGTGCAGCTTCTTGCACTTTCAAACACAGGGAGCCTGTGTCAAATTTGGGCTGTGCTAGTTTATTTTGTTAATATCTCTGCCCAGTTTTAGAGAGCCCTGAACGAGTGAATGAGTGAATCTAGGCATAAACTCTCAGCCAACTGCTTGGTACTATAAGGCTATCCATTCACTTTGATTTTTGTTAGTCTTGTTTATCTAATGGACATGCTTGAGCTTGATCTTTAATCATATGCAATGCTAATTTTTACAGATATGTCTTGTGGCTAAGATGTTCAACTTAGAATATATCCATCTTTAAGCTGGAAGGAGTTGTCATTTCTTCCTCCAGGGGATCTTCCAGACCTAGGAATTGAATCTGGGTCTCTTGCATTGCAGGCAGATTCTTTACCATCTGAGCTATAGGGAAGTCCCACCCATCTTTAAGCATGAAGCAGTTTGGGTGGTAATGGAGTCAATGAAAAAAGTGAAAAGTTAAAGTATTAGTCACTCAGTCATGTTTGACTCTTTGCTACTCCATGGGCAATAGCTTGCCAGGCTTCTCTGTCCATGGAATTCTCCAGGCAAGAATACTGGAGTGGGTATATTCTCTTCCCCAGGGGATCTTCCCAACTCAGGGATTGCACCCATGTCTCCTACATTGCAGGCACAGTCTTTATGGTCTGAGCCACCATGGGAACCCAATGGAGTCAATATTGTATTTCAAATACCCAGCACTGTAAATGAATAGTACACTGGAACTGAGCCACTAGGCAAATTGAAAATACTAGTGAAGGCAAGGGAACAGCACATATTCTTAAAAAGCAATGTGTACAGTTTAACTTATTTTGACAAAGGAGAAATACAAAATTGACTAAAAATTGCGCATACAGTATGAATTTTAAAATCTTAAAGACAATAATAATTCTCTCATTCTTTCTCAGAGGACTGTTAAAGAAAGAATATCTTTCTTTTTTTTTTTCATTCTTGCTTTGGTCTTGATTCTAACTAAGGAAAAGTTCTTTTGGGGGCGACTTTACCCAAGCAAGGCTTTTTGGCATTAGAGTCAGAAAGAGGGCATCTTTCATTTTTGTTAAGAATGTATTGGTGAGTGAACGCATTAGTTTGACTTTTTTCCAGTATTTTTAGATTCTTTAGTTAACTTCTATTTCTTTTTTTTAGGTACACATAATAGGAAAGACCTAAAACACAGTAGCTAATATGTCTGTTTATTTTATATTAAGAAATTTATAAATGAAAAATTTTACAGTAAGAAACTGGTTATTGTACATATGAAAATATTTTTTTTAATCAAAGGAATCATCATAGGAGAGAAGATAAATTTGTAAGCAAATGTTGAAGGATAGCAATAGTAAAAGCCATGGTGTTATGTTAAAAAGTAAAATGGAATGCTAACTTGATGACGAAATATGGAATATTGTAATGAGCATTTATTTTATATTTCTTATCCTAGATTAAAAGACTATATCAGTTGTAACTATTGTCTTTGGTGTCCAGCCAGTTCATATTGTCATCATTTTTCAGCAGCAATTCCAGTTGCAAGTTGTTATTTAAATGAGTGGCTAGATCTTGATGTGTGATACGTTTTCCACTGCTAAAATGGTTACAAAATCAAGTGCTTCCAATGATTATGTCATTATCATGCTTTATTTAACATCTATTAACTACAGGCACTATTCTAAGTATTTAACATATTTTTAGTCATTTAATTATCATATGGTAATTGAATAAGTGTCTGCTGCTTCAAAGCTTTAAAAAATTAAATAAAATTTATAATTTATATTGTTCTGGACTATTTTCTTTATTAGTACTGTTACCAGTTTAGACATTCATTACCTTTCCTACTAATAACCCTGCTGCTGCTGCTGCTGCTGCTAAGTCGCTTCAGTCATGTCTGACTCTCTGCGACCCCATAGACAGCCTCTTACCAGGCTCCTCTGTCCCTGGGATTCTCCAGGCAAGAATGCTGGAGTGGGTTGCCATTTCCTTCTCCAGTGCATGAAAGTGGAAAGTGAAAGTGAAGTCGCTCAGTTGTGTCCAACTCTTAGCGACCCCATGGATTGCAGCCCACCAGGCTCCTCTGTCCATGGGATTTTCCAGGCAAGAGTACTGGAGTGGGGTGCCATTGCCTTCTCCACTAATAACACTAACGTGGCCTAAAATTTCATTCTTCCTGTGGCCTTTTCCTTTTCCTGTCTTTTAAAAAATTGTTTGCTTATCCTATATTTTGGATTATTTTCTTCAGTAAAAGTATATGGTTTCAGCTACAGAAAATCATTCTGTTCTTTTTTTTTCTTTGCCTTATAAAACATCTGTGCAATATTAACAGTCAACTCTGCATTTATTTCTAAGTAGTAATGCCAAATGATACATGCTTTGGTGCTTTCTTTATGATTCTGCTATTCCCCATTTTGTTGAAATACAAATATGAAATTTTTCAGGTTTAGCAGAATTAGGTACCCTGTGCGATCCTTTACGGAGCTGCTCCATTAGTGAAGAAAATGGACTCAGTGCTGCCTTTACCATAGCCCATGAGCTTGGTCATGTGTAAGTACCTTCTGTCACCTCAGTAGTGTGCCTTCTACACAGCATTGCATGAATGTCTACAATTCTGTCTTCAACTGAGGAATTAGCATCTTTATATCTTTACAAAATATTAGTAGTGTAATTTTAACCCCTGAAATGCTAACTCTGGCTCTTTTGTGATCTATGTTAGGTCAGACAGGCTACACAGATCAACAGACTAAGCAAAGAACTAGAACTTTGGAACTCTTTTCTTTCATTTACTGTATTGGATTATATGACAAGCACTTCTGGCCTCTATCCCTTGTTATCCTATGCATGACCAGGTACTGTGCTCTACCGTCTTATGGGAGGGCCTGTAGGGTCCCCTGGTTCTAGGGAACTCCCCCAAATATTTCTAGTATCAATTCATTTCTTGCTCTTATTGCTCAGAGCCCCAACAGAGTATGTGGTCTGTGGGAATTTCTTAATCACTGAAATATTTTCTTAAAACTTTTTCTCCCAGATCTATAGTGGTTTTTTTTGGTAAACATTTGGAATTCTCCCATCTGTTCTTATATTATTAAAAATTCCGCTGGGGTTTTATGCTCTAAGAATGTGGAGGCCGTGATTTCCCGTGATACCTGTGAAGCTCCCATAGAAAGTCAGAAATCCCTAGAAATTCATCCTCTGAAAAATGATTCCCAATGTACCCACCGTACTCTTTTGATTTTTTGGTTATTTGCTAATAAGGAATTGAAGCTGGAGCTGCTTTGCTTGAACTCCATTGTCTTTTCCTGGTCATGCCTTGACATCCTTAGAGTATTCAACTGGAATAATTTCAGGCAGAGATAATTTTTATTAAACTATTTCCTCTTCAGTTCCCTGTAGCATAGTTATATCTCATGATCACCCACCAAATGCACACTCAGATTTGTATGTGTTTGCTGAAGTAGAGCAGGTTCAGCAGCATGCCCGAGGTATATCATGCATTGTGGTAACATCCTGAAGGCAGTGTTTGTTGGTTACCAAGGGTGTTAACTAGTACAGTGTTCTTGCAAAGGATACTACCTTTTATTTTCTTCCTGAGAAATTTTTTAGGTGTGTTTAGAATATCAGTAAGTAGTTTAATTAAAACACTGATATTAAGTACAAATTTTGACAGGTAAGGACTGAATCAAGTGGTTTCAATATCCCTTCTAGGGGATCCTCAAAAAATATGTAGAATCTGTTGCTGACCAGCTGATCATTTAATGTCATTGCCCTTGTAAAGATTTGATTGCTATTTGGAAATATTTTTACTATTCCAGTTCTATCAGTAATCGCTTTATGATTATAAACCAAAAAGAGCAGTTAAGCTGTTTCATGTGAAATAGGTGGAAAGCATAAAGTGATATGGAATTAAGAATTAAATAATTTTTTTTGTTTTTTAATTCTGTAGTGATAGTCAGTAGTCTGGAAGTTCCTGTGGTAGAGCCTTTACCTAATCTTTCCACACACATTGCCTCGGGTATGCATGTTGGAAATTATAATTGTTTTATGTGAATGCTGTGTTGATCTTGTGATGAGGTGAGCCAGAATCCAAAGAATTTGATTGTTGAAATTCACATACCAAAGCAACAGACTGTGCTACTGATCAGAGTTATAATCTACTATTTTTTAAACATCATGCACTTCTAAACATGAAGGTAACCCTAGCATTTTAGTACTTTATGAAGAGATCAAGAGTACAAATCCTGATATAATCAGATTGATCTACATTTTAGATTATATTATAAAATAAGAGATCTGTTTCTAATGTTGTATACATTTCATTATTCTTTTGTAAGTGTTTATTTTTATTTTTAGATTTAATGTTCCACACGATGATAGTTTTAAATGTAAGGAAACTGGAATTAAACATCAGTATCATGTCATGGCTCCAACTTTAAATTACCACACAAGTCCTTGGACCTGGTCAAAATGTAGTCAGAAATATATCACTGAATTCCTAGAGTAAGTGATTTCGTGTTACTTTAGTTACATAATTGAACATTTATTAGATTGTAAGTTTGAAATGTGTATTCTTTTAGAATAGTTCAATCTCTGTTGAGTTTTTTATTGCTTAAATTTAAGTTTGCTTCCACTGTACAAATGGATGTTTAAAGACAAAGAGTTTTATTATTTCATTCTTAACTATATTTTTTTTTGGTGGGGGATTTAAATTCAGAGCTTTTTTTTTTTTTTTAATTTGGGTTCCTGTTACGATAAAAACTCCTTCTTAGGGGGATGCTAAATGGGAATCAAAGCTTCCTTATGTATTAGAATATCTTCAGAAGCTGATATTAATATTTTGAGAGGAGTTTGAGTGGCTCAAGTTTGAGGTGTCCTTGAAGGACAGAGAATAGCTCAAGTCAAATTATGAATATTCCAAATAGTTCCCTAAAGAGATGTGGAGTGTCTGGGTTTACCTGTCCTTTGGAGGCTATTGCTAGCTCAGATTCAGATTGTTCTGGTCTTGCCTCTTCATCTCCTACATTTCTCTGCTTCCCAACTTATCCAAATGGTGTTTATATTCTAGTTACTGAAACTGGTTCTAAAAGCAAAGCCAAACTCTTTCCAGGTAATCTTTTGGTGTAAACACAATATTGTTTGATTTTTTTCTACTACATATTCTAATCACCAATTTATACAGTTTCACTTACCTATCTCTATGAGAACTATGGGAATGAATGAAACCATCTTTTGGAATATATATTTATAAATGTATCCCTTAGTTATGATTAGCAGTGATTATTTATCCTTGTATGGGAACTTGATTTAAAAGCACAGCACATAGTTGCTGATCTGTACATGGTGGCATATGGCTTTGTTCGATTGCTGACTGAAGCACTGATTAAAAATACCAGTAGGTATGCTTATTTTTGGAAGGGGTGATATGATTCTTGCCAATGGGTATTTTAAAAGGTACATGTTCATTTTTGGGGGGCAAAATTTATTATGCCCTCTAGCCAGTAAAAAATTCCCCCCAAAATATTTCTTCTAATTATTTCAAATTGAACAAATGGTTGCTTTTAACTGAATTGGAATGGCTGAACATTTTCACAGTTTTCTATATACTGTATATTACTTGACAAGCTAGGAGTAGCAAATACACATTTTTGCCACTATCTACTATTTTGCAAACTCCTTTAAAGATATTAAATCATGCATTTAATAGCAACTTGCAAGGCAACCATTTCTACTCTCAATTTGCAGATGAGAAGTCTTAGACCCAGGGAGACTAACTAACTTGTTCACACCATGCAATTCGGAAAGTGGTGACACCCAAATGCAAAGTCCCAAAGCTGGCATTCTTTACTCTGCATTTTATTCTTTTCCTAAGAAAATCTGTTTGAGACAGAGACAGCATAGCACTTTCTGAAATTCCTTTATTTTGTTGTCAACTATAAAGGAACTTTCTCAGATGATCTGAAAATGTTACTTTTTACATTTTGACAGATTGGACATTAGATATAGGGCATTCCTGTTGGATAGCAAAGCAGACCAAAAGTGTAGTGTGATCAACATAGGAATGCATGTTTTAAACATTATATTTGATGCATTTTTGTTTATTTTTCATTATTCTTTTAAAAAAATTTTACTTTTAAGGCAGTTGTGGGGATTAAATGAGAACAAACACATAGAATAAGTCCTTTATAAACTGTGAAGTTTTCTTATTGACTTTGGTGTGAGTTGGTTTTTAAATTATGAAAAAATACTGATGTTCTCTTTGAAAGTGCAGAGCTACAGAAAAATGTGGTAAAGAATCTTCTACTGAAATACATCCATGTGTATTCACAATATTTTGTTCCCTGTCGTTGTTGCAGTACCGGTCATGGGGAATGCCTCCTTGACAAACCAAATGGAAGAATATACGATCTATCTTCACAGCTTCCTGGATTAATGTATGATGTAAACAAGCAATGTGAGCTTATGTTTGGTCCTGGATCACAAGTGTGTCCATATTTAGTAAGGAAAATTATGTTCTTTTGTTTGAAAACTATCATAAAGTTGTAGTTAAGATATATTTCAAAATGTACTTTATTCTCTTAGACAGGTAGGGTTTTGAACTTATCTTGATTTTTAAATATTAGAAAAATTTGGTGTTTGTCAGAAAGAGGTTTTTAAAAAAGGGAAACTATAATTTATTGAATACTTACTATTCGCCAGGTGCTGTTTTAGATGGGCTTCCTTGGTGGCTCAGATGGTAAAGAATCTGCCTGCAATGTCGGAGACCCAGGTTCGATCCCTGGGTTGGGAAGATCCCCAAGGGAAAGGAATGCCTACCTACTCCAGTATTCTTGCCTGGAGAATCCTATGGACAGAGGAGCCTGGTAGATATAGTCTATGGGGTCGCAAAGAGTCACTCTTTGTTAGTCACAACTGAGTGACTAACTTTCACTTTCACTTTGTTAGATACTTAAAAATTATCTTTCAGTTCAGTTCAGTCGCTCAGTCATGTCCGACTCTTTGTGACCCCATGAATCACAGCACGCCAGGCCTCCCTGTCCATCACCAACTCCCGGAGTTCACCCAGACTCACGTCCATCGAGTCAGTGATGCCATCCAGCCATCTCATCCTTTGTCATCCCCTTCTCCTCCTGCCCCCAATCCCTCCCAGCATCAGAGTCTTTTCCAATGAGTCAACTCATCGCATGAGCTGGCCAAAGTGCTGGAGTTTCAGCTTTAGCATCATTCCTTCCAAAGAAATCCCAGGGCTGATCTCCTTTATAACGGACTGGTTGGATCTCCTCTCAGTCCAAGGGACTCTCAAGAGTCTTGTCCAACACCACAGTTCAAAAGCATCAATTCTTCGGTGCTCAGCCTTCTTCACAGTCCAACTCTCACATCCATACATGACCAGTGGAAAAACCATAGCCTTGACTAGACGGACTTTGTTGGCAAAGTGATGTCTCTGCTTTTGAATATGCTATCTAGGTTGGTCATAACTTTCCTTCCAAGGAGTAAGCGTCTTTTAATTCCATGGCTGCAGTCACCATCTGCAGTGATTTTGGAGCCCAAAAAAATAAAGTCTGACACTGTTTCCACTGTTTCCCCATCCATTTCCCATGCAGTGATGGGACCGGATGCCATGATCATCATTTTCTGAATGTTGAGCTGTAAGCCAACTTTTTCACTCTCCACTTTCACTTTCATCAAGAGGCTTTTTAGTTCCTCTTCACTTTCGGCCGTAAGGGTGGTGTCATCTGCATCTCTCACAAAATCCTATGAAATATCCTCAGTCAGAAAACAGAGTCACATACAGGTTAATGAAAATTAAAACATTCAAATAGTTATTTTCAAATGATGTTGTTTTGTGGGTGGGAGAGATAATACAAGTGCTTTGATAATGAATTGTATTAAAGACCCCAAGAATTTCATAGACTGTATTTTACTTTATACAGATTTGAATCCAAAGGAATGAAATTTGAAGCCTATTGTTTAGTTTTCTTTAATCATTACTTTATAATTGGTTTCAAGGATTTTTTCATAGGTTCAGTTCAGTTCAGTTCAGTCGCTTAGTCATGTCTGACTCTTTGCGACCCCATGAAATGCAGCCTGCCAGGCCTCCCTGTCCATCACCAACTCCTGAAGTCCACCCAAACCCATGTCCATTGAGTCAGCGATGCCATCCAACCATCTCATCCTCTGTTGTAGCCTTTTCCTCCTGCCATCAATCTTTCCCATAATCAGGGTCTTTTCAAATGAGTCAGCTCTTTGCATCAGTTGGCCAAAGTATTGGAGTTTCAGCTTCACCATCAGTCCCTCCAATGAACACCTAGGACTGATCTCCTTTAGGATGGACTGGTTGGATCTCCTCACAGTCCAAGGGACTCTCAAGAGTCTTCTCCAACACCACAGTTCAAAAGCATCAATTCTTCGGCACTCAGCTTTCTTCACAGTCCAACTCTCACATCCATACATGACCACTGGAAAAACCATAGCCTTGACTAGATGGACCTTTGTTAGCAAAGTAATGTCTCTGCTTTTTAATATGCTGTCTAGATTGGTCATAACTTTCCTTCCAAGGAGTAAGCATCTTTTAATTTCATGGCTGCAGTCACCATCTGCAGTGATTTTGGAGCACTGTTTCCCTATCTATTTGCCATGAAGTGATGGGACCGGATGCCATGACCTTTGTTTTCTGAATGTTGAGCTTTAAGCCACCTTTTTCGTGCTCCTCTTTAACTCTCATCAAGAGGCTCTTTAGTTTTTCTTCACTTTCTGCCATAAGGGTGGTGCCATCTGCATATCTGAGGTTATTGATATTTCTCCTGGCAATCTTGATTCCAGCTGGTGCTTCCTCCAGCCCAGCATTTCTCATGATGTACTCTGCATAGAAGTTAAATAAGCAGGGTGACAATAGCAGTCTTGACGTACTCCTTTTCCTATTTGGAACCAGTCTGTTGTTCCATGTCCAGTTCTAACTGTTGCTTCCTGACCTGCATACAGATTTCTCAGGAGGCAGTTCAGGTGGTCTGGTGGTCCTATCTCTTGAAGAATTTTCCACAGTTTCTTGTGATCCACACAGTCAAAGGCTTTGGCATAGTCAATAAAGCAGAAATAGATGTTTTTCTGGAACTCTCTTGCTTTTTCGATGATCCAACAGATGTTGGCAAATTGATCTGTGGTTCCTCTCTGCCTTTTCTAAAACCACCTTGAGCATCCAGAAGTTCATGATTCATGTATTGCTGAAGCCTGGCTTGGAGAATTTTGAGCATTACTTTACTAGTGTGTGAGATGAGTGCAATAGTGTGGTACTTTGAGCATTCTTTGGCATTGCCTTTCTTTGGGACTGGAATGAACACTGACCTCTGAAAAAGTTGAGTTGACATTTTTATTGACTCTGTAGCCAAGATTTTGTCTTCTTTTGGGGGTAAATTTAGGATTTAGTTCTAATAAATGTCAATACTTTGGTGAATCCATGCCTTGCTTTCCCAAGCAGAATACTCATTTCATTTTCTTCAATCCCGTGCAGACCTTTGCCAAATTGCTTACTATACTGCTAGATTGTGAAGATCATTGAACCAGGAATCTCACCTTGTTCATTCATTTAAATAAAGATATACTCCAAGGATTTAGTTCAGATCTGTCGTATAATAGGAGCCAAAAAAACAAATGTTTACTGACTGTTGAATGAGTGAATACATGAATGATTTATGAATGAATGAATGGATGTATGAATAAATGAAAGGTACTTAACAGTGAGCACAGGGACATGTAAAGCATACTGCATATAGTGAATATTATTCCTAAAATCTTAAATTTATTTTTTATTTTTTTATTTATTTTGTATGAAACGAGATGCCAGTCCAGGTTCGATGCACGATACTGGATGCTTGGGGCTAGTGCACTGGGACGACCCAGAGGGATGGTATGGGGAGAGAGGAGGGAGGAGGGTTCAGGATGGGGAACACATGTATACCTGTGGCAGATTCATTTTGATATTTGGCAAAACTAATACAATTTATAAAGTTTAAAAATAAAATTAAAAAAAATCTTAAATTTAAAATGACAATTATTTATGTCTTTAAATATCCACTCTGAAGAGGGGAAGATTTACGTCAATTATTTTTTATAAAAAATACATTTTTTTTTCATACTGACTTGGATACTGAATGAACTTTGAATTTAAATCCAAAGAAAGAAAGGGATTATCTTGGGCATAGCTCCTGTGAGCCTCTGTGGATTTTCATATCTTGTGAAAACTTCAGAACCCTATGTTCAAAAATTGAAAGTATGCATTATATTTACAAAATAGGAAACCAAGATACATTATACAGTTTTTCTATGCACATTATTCATACATTCCACTGTTGGATCAAAAGGACTTTTGGAAACTCCTTGTGAATAACATTTAACAACAAAAAATCCCTTAGAAAAATGTCTTGCAAAGAGAGAAAAGTATCTCAGTAATTTTGAATGCTTCACTCCAAGTCCTCTCTTCCATTGTTCAGTGTTTGATGATAATCCAATTTTTAAAAAACTAAATGTTGCCATTTTATGTGTTTAGAGGAAAATTGATGACCAAGACTGACTTAGTAAAGGTTATTATGTGTATCTGTGTTAGTTGTTCAGTTGTGTCTGACTCTTTGCAACTCCACGGACTGTAGCCCATCAGGTTCCTCTGTCCATGGAATTTGCCAGGCAAGAATACTGGAGTGGGTAGCCATTCCCTTCTCCAGGGGATCTTTCTGACTCAGGGATCGAACCCAGGTCTCCTGCATTGCAGCCAGATTCTTTACTGTCTGAGCCACCAGTGAAGCCCTAGTAAAAGATTATTACTGATTATTTCCAGCTCTGACCATGAAACCAGGAAGTATCTAGGATCAATGTATAAATCAATGCATGATACTGAATTGATCTGGTTGTTGTAGTGTTATTTTTACTCTTGCTTGCCTGCCTTTTATTACTTTGCAGAAACAATGCAGGCGTCTCTGGTGTACCAGTGCAGAAGGAGTTCACAAGGGCTGTCGCACTCAACACATGCCACTGGCAGATGGAACAAACTGTGGTCCTGGGATGGTAGGTTTTCTCGAAGGGTGAGTTTTGTATCAAGAGATTATCCAAGGATGTGATTGCTCTGTGTTTCAGCACTCTTCATTATTCACCGTCATATTTTCTTCTGCTAGTTGAATTAATGTTTTTGCTGTATTTGTTTAATGTATGTTTTCAAGTGAACTAGAATTTCAATTTTATCCTTCTTTCAAGATAAAGCAGATGGATATTATAGTTACATAATTACATGGACATTTACTTATGTAAGCATATTATAGTCTTGTTATTAAAAATGTGTCTAGCCATAAGTATTTCAGAAAATATCTGAAATACTCCCAAATTTAAGGATTTACCATTGTATACATTTCTCCTAAAAATTCAGATAAATATAAATGAAAGTTTTAAGTTTCTTCAGAACTGTATTGGTTTTAGTGTTTTAAAATACATTGTATCTCTAAGACAAACTGTCAATCATACTGCATCTTTTCCATTCTAGCATCAGTGATAAACTTATGTAAATCTGCCAACATGATGTGAAGTGACTGGGTTCACCATGATAATGAAATGTGATCTATTACCTATATTGATTTGTGGATATTGAACAATCAGATCAGATCAGTCGCTTAGTTGTGTCCGACTCTTTGTGACCCCATGAATTGCAGCACGCCAGGCCTCCACATCCCCCTTAGTCAAGTGTGTGATCCTTTTAATGTATTGTTGAATTCAGTTTGCTAATATTTTGTTGAAGGTTTTTGCATCTATGTTCATCAGTGACACTGGTCTGTAATTTTCCTTCTTGTGATACCTTTGTCTGGTTTCATTATCAGGGTGATGCTGGCTTTGTAGAATGAATTCCAGAGCATTCCTTCCTCTGTAATTTTTTGGAATAGTTTGAGAAGAATGGGCTTCCCTGGTGGCTCAGCTGGTAAAGAGTCTGCCTGCAATGCGGGAGACCTGGGTTCGATCCCTGGGTTGGGAAATCCCCTGGGGAAGGGAAAGGTTATCCACTCCAGTATTCTAGCCTAGAGAATTCCACGAACTTGTATAGTCCATGGGGTCACAAAGAGTCAGACATGAGTGAGTGACTTTCACACTTCCAGAAAAATAGGTGTTACTCTTCTCTAAATGTTTGTTAGAATTCACTTGGGAAACCATCTGGTTCTGGACTTTCAAGAGTTGGGAGTTTTTAAAATTATTGTTTCAGTTTCATTACTAGTGAAGTTCATAAACTGGTATTTTTACATTTTCTTCCTGATTCAATAAGGTAAAATTGTACATTTCTAGGAATTTATCCATTTCTTCCAGGTTGTCCATTTTATTGGCATGTAAGTGTTCATCGTAATCTCCTAGGATCCTTTGTGTTTCTGTGGTGTCAATTGTAACTTCTTTTTCATTTTTTATTTGATTGATTTGCTGCTGCTTAGTCGCTTCAGTCATGTCCGACTCTGTGAGACCCTATTGACTGCAGCCTGCCAGGCTCCTCTGTCCATGGGATTTCCTAGGCAAAAATACTGGAGCAGGTTGCCATGCCCTCCTTCAGGGGATCTTCCTGACCCACGGATTGAACCAGCCTGCTGATAGCCTCCTGATGGGTGGTCCAGGTCTTTACACAGCTGGCTATGGAGCCATGGTGTTCCCAGGAATGGTGTCTGTGGGGTCCAGGGAATCCAGGTGCTTGTCCCTGCCCACTAGTGGCTGAATCTGGCCTCAGAGCTAGTAGTTGCCCATGGCGAATGGAGCTGGGTTCTGGGGTCCCTGTGTACCTGGGATGTCCTGGAGCTGGTGTTAGTTTCCTGGTGGGTAGGCTAAGGCCCAGGAAGCCCTAAGACTGATCGGATCTACTGGTGGCTGAACCTGGTCTGGGTTCCTGACTTCAGGGCCCTGCTGGTCCCAGAGTCAGTGTGGGCCAGCAGGTGGTATGGCTGGAGCCCAGGGGTTACAAGCGCTGGTACCTGCCCCCTGTTGGATGGAGTCTTCTTTGATGGCTGGCTGCAAATCTCTTGGAACTTTGGGGTTAGTGATGATCCACTGGTGGTTGGGGCTGGGTCCTGGGCCCTCTGGTGGTCAAGACCAGCTTTTGGAGTGGCTGGGGTCTCAGTAGGTCCTATGGCAACTGGATGGCTAGAAGATGGGTCTGTGTTCCCTCCCAGGTAATTGCTTGCCATGGGGTGACCCAAAGTATGTGCCAGCAAGCTAGTGAGTGGGGCCAGGTCCCGATGCTAATAAGCTAGCAGGAGTGAAAGTGGTGCTTGCCAGTACCAGTGTCCTCGTGGTGGGATGAGCTCCCTAAAATGCCTTCTGTCAGCTTCTGTGTTACCAGGGTGAGGCCCAGATGCTTTCTTTCTTTTTGGGAAGCTCTCCAAAATCAGCAAATGGGTCTGACCCAGGCTTCTTTCAAATTTCTGCTTCCTCTCTAAGTCTTGAAGCATGTGATATTTTGTGTATGTGTGTGCCTTTTAAGAGTGGAGTCTCTGTTTCCTACATTTTTCTGACTTTCCTGAAAGTAAGCCTTGCTGGCACTCAAAGCCAAACACTGTGAGGCTCGTGATCCTGGTGCAGGACTCCCAGGCTGGGGAGCCTGCTGTGAGGTTTAGACCTCTGGGTCCTTGGGAGAACCTTTGTAATTCTAATCATTCTTTCGATTGTGGGTTGCCTACCCAGGGGTGTGGGTCTTAACTACACTATGTTCCCTCCTACCCAACTTGTTGTGGTTCCTTCGTTATATCTTTAGTTATAGTCTTTTCTTCTGGTCTTCAGGTCACTCTCATTGATAGTTGCTCTATAAATAGTTGTAATTTTTGTGTGTCCTTAGGAGGAGGTGAGCTCAGGGCCCACTATCTTTGCCCCATCTCCTGTCTGTTCTTTATTTTAAAGTAAATGAAACTATCTAGTATACTCTCTCTTGGCTAGGAGCTAGTGGGTCAAGCTTCTTTTGTTCAACATGATGGTTTTGAATTTTATTCATATCATTGTGTGCATCAATACGTCTTCCTTTATGTTGCAGTTTAATTCAGCTGTGCCATAATTTGTTTACCATATTTCTGTTGATAGATAGTTGGGTCATTTCAAGTTTGGGGCTTTTATGTATAAAGCCACTGTGAGCATCCTTATATAAATCTTCTTGTGGCCATATGTTTGTATTTCTCTAGAGTAAATTGTTAGGTTATAGGGTAGGAGTGTGTTTAACTTCATAAGAAAGTACCAAACTATTTTCCAAAGTACGTGAACCATTTTAGACTCACCAACCAATATAAGAAAGTTTGAATTGTTCTGTATTCCCTGCCAATTTATTTTGTTAGCCTTAACAAACTTTTAGCCATTCTAGAGGGTACGAAATAAAATTTAATTCTTATTTTGGCTTGTATTATCTTAATTATTATCAATTTTGAGCATCTTTTTTTTTTTTATTAGCTCACTTAACTATTTCCCCAATGAGACAGTATGAAGAGTATGGGTTTGTTGAAGTCGAGGTAAATATGGTGAGATACCAAGACCTACTTTAAAACCCATGTAGATTAAAAGTAGAGGTGACATTTGGCATAAAATGTAAATCATGCTAGGTATAAATTCCCTTTAAAAAAATTAACTGAAAATAGTGAGTCCCTATACATTAGCCATATTGAGTATTAAGAGGTCCTATTATTCAAGGAAAGTTTAAACAAATATCCTATAATTTTTCCTTTAGTTCTTTTATCTTGTGACTATCTTACGTGGGTGATGTCTGTTAAATGCTTTTCGTAGAAAATCTATTTGCATGTAGACATGCTAAACCCATCTGACAATGAGTTAATTTTACTGCACAATGAACAACATAGCATTCTTTTTCATGGTCTGTTCCTTCAGAAACAAATAAATAAAAAGGAAATGTGCCAGGATTATTTAAACATTTCTGGAAGATGCCCACAAAATTTACATGCACACAGTATATTTTATTTTGAGATTTTGTTTTTGTTCACTTCTAGTATGGCTTTCTCATATTAAATGATTTGTTCTAATGGAGTGCACAAAGCATTTTTTTTTTCTGATAATAATCTTGGTTATAGGATTAATTCATTCAACAAAAATTTGTCAAGGGCTTCCTACATGTCAGATACTATTCTAGGTGCTCAGAATATATCAGTGAACAAAAGAGGAATGATCCCTGCCCCTGTCCTGGAGCTTATATTCTAGTTGGATACTGCAGTATTATGAACAATATAATGGCACCATGAATAAGAGAAATAGAGCAGAAAAGGGATTAGATGTTGTGTGATAAGAGAGGGCAGATTTGCAATTTAAAATATGATGGTAAGGGTGATCTTATGGGAAGTTGCCTAATGAGCTGTTTTAAAGGAAGTGAGGGAGTTTGCTATGAGGACATCGCAGGGGAGTTGAGCTCCAGGCAAAGGGAATAGCCAGACTTCTAAATCTGGAATTTTCCTAGAGTGTTCAGGGAAGAGCAAAGATGACATTTCGACTGGAGTGGAATGAAGAGAAAGAGAGAGAGAGAGAGAGAAAGAGAGAGAGAGAGAGAGAGAGAGAGAGAGAGAGAGAGAGAGAGAGAGGTGTGTGGGAATTACTAGAAAAACTTTCAGGTGTTATGAGAATTTTGTGTTACTCAGAGTGAGATAATTGAAAGACTTGACAGAGGAGTCACCTAATTTGACTTAATTTTTAAACTATGTTAAAAAAGGATCATGGCTGTTCTGACAACTTTTGAGACTAAACTCTAAGGGCCAAGAGTAGACAAGGAGGAGATGTACTCAGGGAGCTGTTGGAGTAAAATAGATGTTGGCGGCTCAAATCAGGTGATGATTAAAAGTCAACTTTATATATGTTTTTAAAGGAACTAGAGCATTTGCTAATGTATTAGCTATGGAATATTAGAGGAGGAAGAGATAAGATGACTATGTATTTGGCTAATAACTGAGATCCACTCAGCAGATTTTGAGGGGGCAGGTTCAACTTTGGATATGCTATCCTTGAAGTGGCTATTAGACATTGAAACAAAAATGAGGAAGCAGCTGTCCATTGAGTTTGGAGTTCAGGAAAGAGATCTGGACTGGGAGTGACTGATGAAACAGATGACTAGAGGACCATGGTCTGAGCCCAGAGACATTAAGAGATTAGAAATAAGAAGAAGTTGCAGAGAGAAATCATTAACGAGAAAAGAAAACCAAGAGTGGGTAGAGTCCTGGAAACCAAGAGAAGAAAAAGTGTATCAAATAAGAAGAATGATTAGCTATGTCACATGCTATGTCATATAAGGCAAAGAAGGCAGAGACTGAGAACTAGCCACTGGTCATGGTGTCCTGGAGGCCACTGGTGATGTACACACAAGCAGGTTCATGGAAAGTGGGATGTGAAAGCCTCTGGCTACAGTCAGGTAATGGCACCCCACTCCAGTACTCTTGCCTGGAAAATCCCATGGATGGAGGAGCCTGGTAGGCTGCAGTCCATGGGGTCATGAAGAGTCGGACATGACTGAGGGACTTCATTTTCACTTTTCACTTTCATGCATTGGAGAAGGAAATGGCAATCCACTCCAGTGTTCTTGCCTGGAGAATCCCAGGGACGGGGGAGCCTGGTGGGCTGCTGTCTCTGGGGTTGCACAGAGTCAGACACAACTGAAGTGACTTAGCAGCAGTGGCAGCACAGTCGGGTAATGAGAGAGAAGAGGTGGAGAGAGTTAGACCACGAACAAAGACAACTCTTTGAAGGAAAAATAGGACAATAACTGGTGAAGGAAATGAGATCTAATATTTTTGTTTCAAAAGAATGAGTGGAGTACTTCTCAAACTATCTCTCGTAAAGGACTAGTATTCTTTTTAAAATATTTCTGGTCATTTATAAACATGCTATTGTACAAAATGGTAAAAATGAAATGAAGAAAGACATTCCAAGTGTGAGCCAATTTTTCCTATGGAAAACAACATGGTGGTTCCTCAAAAAGATTAAAAATAGAAACATGTGACCTAACACAAAAATTTCTGGGTATATATCCAAAAGAATTGCATTATTCACAATAGCTGAGAAGTAGAAGCAATCCGTGTCCATCTGTGGATATATGGATAAAGAAAATGTGATATATACATACAATGGAATATTTTTCAATTGTTAGAGGAATGAAATTCTGACACATGCTGGAACATGGATTAACTTTGAGGACATATTGCTAAGTGAAATAAGCCAGTCCTAGAAAGACAAATTGGCTTCCCAGGTGGCGCTAGTGGTAAAAAACCTGCCTGCTAATGCAGGAGACTTAGGAGACAGGGTTTGATCCGTGGTTTGAGAAAAATCCCCTGGAGAAGGGCATAGCAACCCACTCCAGTATTCTTGCCTGGAGAATCCCATGGATAGAGGAGCCTGGCGGGCTACAGTCTGTAGGGTCGCACAGAGCCGGACGTGACTGAAATGACTTAGCACGTGTGCAGAAAGACAAATACTGTATGATTTCAGTTATATGAGATATACAGAGCAGTCGAATTCATAGAAGCAGTAGAGTGGTGGTTGCCAGGTTTAATGGGTGCAGCGTTTCCATTTGGGAAGATAAAGAGCTCTATGTGATGGTTGCACAGCAATGTGAATGTTCTTAATGCCACTGAACTCTACACTTAGAAATGGCTAAAAGAGTACATTTTGTTGTGTGAATTTCACCACAATTAAAAATAGAACAGGGCTTCTCTGGTGGTCCAGTGGTTAAGAATCCTCCTGCCAATGCAGGGGCATAGTTTGATCCCTGGTCAGGAAAGAATCCACATGCCGTAGGGCAACTGAGCCTGCTTGCCTAGACCCTGTGCTCTACAACAAGAAAGTCACTGCAATGAGAAGCCCACACACTGCAACAAAGAGTAGACCCTGCTTACCACAACCAGAGAATGGCCATGACCAGCAACAAAGACCCAGCACAGCCGAAAATAAATGAATAAATAAATATTAAAAAATAAAACATAAGCTGATTTTATAATTATTAACTTTAATGAACAAAATTAATCAGTCAAAATCTTCTAAGTCTTCTGAAAGTTTCTAAATGCTTACTTTCATCTTCTGTACTCATTTTCTCCCAGTTGACAGTGACTAGTTCAAAGACCAGCATCTGTGCATGGACTACAGTTTGATTAGCTCTCATATAGTGGCAACTGGAACAGTGATGATGTAGGAGAGATGGGAGAATTGCTGAAGTGGTGAGAAGAGATGAGATTAGGTGCACGATGGAGGGACTGATTTTGGATTTTTCATATCTACTAATGGGCAGGAAGGCTGCGTACTGGGCAGAAGGGATGGTGGGAGATTTTGGGTGTTGGGTGGGTGGAAGAGGTTGTGGGACATTTTGGACACATTCTTTTGTAGATTTCTACTTTCTTGATGAAAACAAGAAACAAAGTGATCTTTGAGACTTTGAGTAAGATAGAGTAGAAAGTTAGCCAAAAGAGTAGGAGAGTGATAGATACCTTTGCATAAAAGGTAGAAACATGGTTATATACCATATTAATCAAATATTTGTTTGCTTCTTTTTCAAAAACACTTTCCATTATTAAGTTTTCCCCATAGGTATAGGTCTTCCCTCTCCAGTGAGACTTCAGCTCTCATAAGCACAGTAGATTTCCTGTTCTTTTTTGCATTCTGTTGATTTGTTTACAGTTACTCAGTATATACTCAGCAAATATTCACAAAATGGTATCAAATGTAATTTCATTTCTGAATTGATAACATTCTGCTTAAAGTTGTATGCATTTTCTTCTACTGGTCTTTCTGCTGTTGTTATTATTACTGTGATGTCCTAACTAGATAACACGCGAATCATTTCTTTTTGTGTCATTTTCATAGCATTGCCACCATGGGCTATGTGTAAATAAAGAAATGGAAACACGTCCTGTAGATGGCGATTGGGGACCATGGGGACCTTACAGTTCTTGTTCAAGAACATGTGGAGGTGGAATCAAAAGCACAAGCAGGCTCTGTAATCGCCCCGAGTATGTCTTTTTTATGTCACTGTAAATTAAGATTATCTCAAGGCACCAGAAAGTAAACATCAGTTTCATTCACTTCTAAAACTGGAGGTCAGTCTGTAAGTTTCTGAGATTCAGAAAACTTCTGGAATACTTTAAGCCATATTACTCTCTATCTTGGTAGATTCAGACCTTAAAAAAAAAAAAAAGTAAAATACTTTTAAGAATTTGAGTTAAGACAGCCATTTTCTTTCTTTTTTGATTTAGTGTAAATTTGAGAAATAGTTGCAAATAACGACAGTAATATAATGGCATTTTTACTTTTACTGTGCTTTTGTTGAAAGAGCCTGGCCCCTTTCAACTGTGCTTTGGTTTTCCTGGGTAAAATAGGTAGTTTTGTTACCGGTTCTTACTGTTTGGTATAATTTGTCATGTCATATTTTCTTTTTCTTATTTTCATCTTATAGTTGCTTCAGTGTCTTTAGCTTGAATAAGTACTGAAGCACAGATCCTGCTCACCAAACTATTTAAAAGAATTTAGGCATTCCATAAAAAATTTTAAAAATGGCTCTCTTATTATAGATATAAATAAAGAATTTTTAATGCAGAAATATGACATTGTATGAATAGAGTATGACTTAGTTTATTTGAATTTTAAAATAGTTGAATTATGCTGAAAGTCTTCATATAAGTTTTTAATCTTCCAACATAAATTGAAATGGCATTGGATGTCTATAGATTGATAGCATGAAATTCTTTGAACTGAGTGATATGTAGGATATACACAACAAAGAGTCATATATACTTCTTTTTAATTTTAACATGGTGTCATCTTCGTTTATGATCATCTTGGGCTCACTCTATATGTCTCCCTGCCTCCAAAATGAATAAACAAATCCCCACCATTAGTTCCTTGTTAGTTAATCTAGTTGTGAATAAGACATCATTTCTGCCCTCCGGGCCACAATGTCCATGTTCAAATGGATTTTCTATAGTTCCTTAACCACAGAGTTGCTTCCCAATCATGTTACGTACTTCTGTTAAAAACAAAAAGTGTTAGTGGGACATCAGTGGTTTTCCAGATCCTGGAAAGGGATGGAACAGTTTTAGAATGAAATGGCAGAAATAACCTTGTACTGATGTGCTTTAAACTGTAATGAATTTGACTAGGCCAAGAAACGGAGGCAAGTACTGTGTGGGCCGCAGGATGAAATTTCGATCATGTAACACTGATTCATGTCCAAAAGGCAAGCAAGACTTCCGTGAGAAGCAGTGCTCTGATTTTGATGGTAAACATTTCAACATCAATGGTCTCTCCCCTAACGTGAGGTGGCTTCCAAAGTACAGTGGGAGTAAGTAATTAGAATGTTTTTTTGCTGTGAACAGTTTTGAGACAAAGGAACACACAGCTGTGTTCGTGTCCACCCAAATTTGACTTTTTCTTACAGTTGCTGTAAAAGATCGTTGTAAACTCTATTGTCGGGTGGCTGGAACCACTAGCTTCTACCAACTGAAGGACAGGGTTGCCGATGGTACTCCTTGTGGAACTGAAACAAATGACATCTGTGTTCAAGGCCTGTGTCGGGTAAGTAAAATTACTGCATTTAAAATGACTTTCAGAATACTGTTTTCCTTCTATTTTTCTAGCCAGATATTACTTCTGCAACTTGATATACGTTCTTATGAATTTCAGTGCAGCATCCTTTGTTGCTACCCTGCTGTCTATAGGAACATGGTTAGGAGCTATTTTTTGCCGTCAGGAGTGACTCACGAAGCAGTAAGATGAGTTTGCTGGTTTTGTTTTGCTTATGGTGCTCAAAATCAAGATGAGGGATGAAGTCAACTTCCTAAGATGTCTCAGGACCCAAGGAATGCAAAGTCCTTTCGCTAGTTTGAACGTGACCTTCTTTGGCGACACTTTTTCCCTCTGTGTTGGAAGTGGTGATATCCTCCCACCCTCTTTCCATTCTCCTACTTATATGCATTTGACAAACTTTTACCAAATTTCTATTTGGGCTCCCCTGGTGGCACTAGTGGTAAAGAATCTATCTTCTAATGCAGGAGACACAGAGACACAGCTTTGATCCCTGGGTCAGGAATATCCCTTGGAGGATGAAATCGCAACTCACTCCAGTACTCTTGCCTGAAGAATCCCATGGACAGAGGAGCCTGGATGGCTACAGTCCTCGGGGTTGAAAAGAGTCAGATATGACTGAGTGCACACACGACTGAGTACACACACACACACTCTGAATGCAACATACTGTTCTAGTCACTGAGATGAAAGGATAGAAAAGAACACCCGCCTCTGACATGGTGACAGATCTGTGGGGGAGATGGGTGCACACACAGGGCTGTGGGCTTATCTGCAAGGTGGCATGTGGACATTGTAGATGGTGTGTCTTAGTCTATGGGGAAGTGGGTAAAGGATTTGGGGAGGCTCATGCAGGGTGTGAGTCTGGATCTAATTATTAGGATAAGAAAGTTTTAGGAAGGTGAAGAAGTAAGGGACCAAGGTTGGAGGTGGCCACCAGCTGATGGTTGTTAGGTGAAAGTGTTTTCCGAAGTCCTTGAAGATCCAAGGATTTGGAGTTAAGCAAGAGGGGTGATTTGATTTGCATGTTAAAATCTTCAGAATGTACTGAGTTGTTAGGAAACTGGAGTTAGGTAGGCCATTTAGCAGGGCTTCCCAGGTGGTGCTAGTAGTAAAGAGCTGGCCTGCCAATGCAGGAGATATAAGAGATGTGGGTTCGATCCCTGGGTTGGGAAGATTCCCTGGAGGAGAGCATGGCAACCCACCCTGGTATTCTTTCCTAGAGAATTCCATGGACAAAGGAGTTTGGCAAGCTGCAGTCCAAAGGATTGCACAGAGTTGGGCATAACTGAAGTGACTTAGCACACATGCACTCAGGCAGGATTTTAGGTGAGAGCAGATGAGCCCCTGAATGAAAGCATGTAAATTGCAGATGGCAATCCTAAAAATGGATGGTGAGTTTGAGAACTAGGATAGTGAATATTGTCTAAAGAATATAAGTATCATCTTGTGAACTCATTCCTTAAGTGGAACTTAATAGGACCAATTCTTCTCCCTATAACCAAACATCTGTTATTACCTAGGTGATAAAGGCCTTGCACCCAAAGGGCTAATGAGATGTTTAGAGAAGCTGAAAATAACTTACAGATTGGAAATAGCTTTCAACTTCCCTGATAGTTCAATTGGTAAAGGATCTGCCTGCAGTGCAGAAGACCCAGGCTTGATTCCTGGGTCAGGAAGATCCTCTGGAGAGGGATAGGCTACCCACTCCAGTATTCTTGGGCTTCCCTTGTGGCTCAGCTGGTAAAGAATCCACCTACAATGTGGGTAGACCTGGGTTCGATCCCTGGGTTGGAAGATCCCCTGGAGAAGGGAAAGGCTACCCATTCCAGTATTCTGGCCTGGAGAATTCCACGGGCTAGTCCATGGGGTTGCAAAGAGTTGGACATGACTGAGCGACTTTCACTTCACTTTATTTGACTTTTAAATGTGAGAAAAGGGCACTTGGTGCCTGAAAACTTGTTTTATCTAAGTTAAACCCAGAGAGTCAGATATAATGAGAAAATATGACATATGTCTGAACATAAAGATGCATATTACTTTCAGAAAATATCTGGATGAAATTTTCATTTTGGAAATATTTACCTTGTAAATACAAGTCATAAGGCCTATGAATTTTTCTTATTCTCCTGGTCACTAAATTTAAAAGAGTGTTCCAAAGAACTAAGTGTTACTGCAGTGTATGCAGAGGGCACCATCTGTATGGAAAAGAGCTGCATTTGTTCTTTCAAAGCCTTGGGTCAAACTGTGTACTCTCACCTTTATTTATTTACTCATTTGTTTCTGAAATACTTTATTATGATGGATATTAATTTTAAGGAAGTAAGTTATTTCTTTCAGATATGCTCAGTTTATCCCCAGAGTTCTAAGGTCATAAGTTAAAAAAAAAAAAAGTAAATCATCAACGACCTCTTTTTGAAGTTAGTGTAGTGTGTTACTTTTTGTCCCATTTGAATCACATGTCCTTAAAGAATTACTCTCAAATAATCGAAATAGGAATCACTGTCAATATTTATTACAATGTGGATTCTTAGTTTTTAACCTCCAGGAATTTTTAAGAACATCTAAGAATCTATCTTTAAATCCCACACCAGGTGATTTTGATGCAGGAAGTATGTAGATGATCCTTTAAAAAACTGCTTTTTCAACCATGTGAACAGCTGTGTGAAAATACCGGTGTACATATAACAAGATCATTAGATATTCTGAAAAAATCCTGTTGTATTGAATTTCCTGTTAATTGAAAGAATATTTTTGGAAAGAACTTTGTAAAGCCCCGTTAGTGGTTTGCTGGTCATTTTAATAATCTTGACTGTAATTATTATATTTTGAAGCAAGCTGGCTGTGATCATGTGTTAAACTCCAAGGCCAGGAGAGACAAGTGTGGTGTGTGTGGTGGGGATAACTCCTCCTGCAGAACAATGGCAGGTGTCTTCAACAGTGCACATTATGGTGAGCTTTGCATTTCTTTCCAGTTTTCTCTTTGGATATAATAATGGGACTATATCATTAAGGAATAATAGTGTTGGTTTGTTATTGTTTATTCTGTATTTTAGTTCAAAATGATTAATTAAATCTTGTACAAGTTGTATGATTGAATTAATGAATTTACCTGCTTAAGACAAGTTTAATTCTTAAAAAAAGTTTAGGTGCATTTATTAGAATAAATCCAGTACAATTTGACAATGATGTGTAAATAGTCCCCCTGTCGTACCAGTTAATGAAGTGTTTTTACTGCTGCTTCTGCAATCTATATTGTATATGTTTATAATCTTTCCAGGAAGTTTGCTTTCAATTATTTTTAATCATCTGAACCACATGCTTTCTGTGTGATCTGGCCTATCTGTTGTTTTTTTTTTTTTTACTCTTTTTTTAAATTAATTTACTTATTTTATTTTTATTTTCTATCTGTTGTTTTTTATTGATGATATATTGAAACTGATTGAAGGTGAAGGATGAAGCCGTTAACTTAAATGTTAATTTGGAATTATCATTACATTTGATTTTTCAGTAAGTCTGGATTACAGATATAATTGATATTTGGCCATGGCTTCATTTTTCTTGAAAATTTTTATGAGAATATATCAGATATTTTCCATTAAATTTTCTGAGAAATGTTTTTTATTTTATGGTAATAAAATAAACCCATTAAAACTTTCTTTGCAAAATAAATGATGTATGTTTTACAGTTTTATTGTTCAGCTTCAAATTGTATTCACTTGTTTTTGAACAGAGTTGTTTAAGGTAGTAAGAATTGATTCAGTTAAAACAGAGTCATTTAGATCACTATATTTGTATGAAAAGTGTAGAACATTTACTACTCTGGTCATGCTTATGCATCTAAGTTACTAGATGATTTGACATTATTTTTCTAGTTGTTATGATTCTTTATTTCTTGGAAACCGTATATATTTGATCCCTTTTTATCATCAGTGGCACACATTTATCAAAATCCGGTCTGTATTCACTGAAAAGTAATTTTGCTATATAAAGCCGAATGCACAAAATTAGAATTTAACCTTGCAAAATTGTGCTATGAATTAATCAGTTTGCAAATGGAAAAAGATTAAATTCATGTGCAGGTTCTGAACAGCATTTGTCACATTACTGCCCCCTAGTGTTAGCTTTCATCTTGTCACATTTGCAATGCCTTGGAATACTTGAAAAGCATAGCAAAGACATAAATAGTGGAGCTGGTAGGAACATTTTGTAGTGAAAAAGAATCATGAGTCAAATTGTTTCTGTAGGCTTATAATCTACAACCAGTATGCATTTAATGTATACAGAATAACCATACCATTTATCACCTTATATTTAAATGTGATATCTTAAAGAGATATAAATAAATAAGGCTGCTCTGAAAACACAAGATAATCTCATATGAGGCTTAACCTCTTTTAAAACTTCCTCTTCTAAAGTTAATTTCATATTTATAAAATTTAATGTATATGAAAAATTTCAACTCTTTTTGTTTTTATATTAAATGAAAGAGGAAAATCCTAGTAAGAGAAAGGAAAACCTTAGAATAATATCACTAGAGCAGAATTAATTGTTGACTTAAAACCTGAGAGTATTTGGAAAACGATGTGACATGAGTGGTTTTAGTGCAGGAAAAATGTTTCTTGTTTAATGTATATTTGTATATGTAATGTAATGTATATTTGATATAGTGTTTCCTCATATTTTGAGAAGTGCCAGTGTTATTGAATTTGGTCTCATAAAACATTTCTCTAGAGTAAACTTTTTACTTTTCTCTTGACAATTTGTTAGTAGACTTTAAAAAATAATGTAAAATTTGGGGGATAGCTATGGAGATTCCTGCTTACACTGGAACCTAAAAGCTTAAGAAAAATATTTCTCTTTAATGTTCACTATTTTGCTGTTCACTGAGTCTGTGTAAACATCTAGCAATGGTCAACTATTTTTATATCTCCTGGATTTGTGAATAGCACTTGGAATCCTGTATTTTTCCCCATTAGGAAGTATAAAATGTAACAGTATTGGTCACATTTAAAAATTAATGCGTGTGTTAAGTAGTTCAGGAGCTAAATTACTAGATTCATTTTTATTCTATATTCAGAATTTTAAAAGTAAGAGAAATTAGGAAGTGCACCTTAAGAATCCCAAACTCTGTATTTCTAGACAACAACCACTTTTTGTTAATCCTTAGTAATTTGTATAAGACATTGATTCAAAAAGAATAAGCACATATCATCTTTCAGAGATAAAATGAAATTAATTCTGACTATACTATTCAGATTTTTCACTCAGCAGTACTAGCCTCTGGGCCATCTGCTTTTTGTGAAAGTTAACATGTATAAAATTATATTGCAGGTTATAATGTCGTTGTAAAGATTCCCCCAGGAGCAACAAACATTGATATTCTTCAGCACAGCTATTCTGGAAAACCAGAAGATGACAATTACCTGGGTAAACATTTTTAGTTCAATGGCAGCCAGTATGTGCAGTTTCATGGAGGTCTGTGGTTGTAAATTCTTGGAAGGCAAGAAGAGCCCCTTGAATAAACATGCAATTTCGACTCAGACTAAGCCAAGTCATCTGACTCCATATATGTGTTCTCTTTTTGAATTACATACCATATCATGTTTTAAAGATACTGAATTAAATTCTGGAAGACAAATTAAGCTTTTTTCCCCATGAGGGTGTTTTAAATAACCAAGGGTTATATTCAGTTAAAGTTGTGTGTGTATTTAGAATAAAGTTCTCTAGTTATAAACCTCATTGGGGTTAAATGTTTTTAAAAAAGTGAAGTCGCTCAGTTGTGTTCGACTCTTTGTGACCGCATGGACTGTAGCCTACCACACTCCTCTGTCCATGGGATTTTCCAGGCAAGAGTACTGGAGTGGGTTGCCATTGCTTCTGCAGAGGATCTTCCCAACCCAGGGATCGAACCTGCGTCTCCCACATTGTAGGCAGATTCTTTACCATCTGAGCCACCAGGGAAGGGAAATGTTTTTAAAATTTTTTTCTTAAATATCTTTACCATGTAGTACAAGTCTTTAAATACAGTTTTTATTGTGATTGTATTTTTATTGCTCTTGTGTGACAGAAAGAGAACTATAGTTTCATATTTTTAGATGTTAATGAACATAGTCCTAATATATTCTCTTTTAGCTATTTCTAGAATATACATTCCAGTTGGAAATTGACTTTAAAGTATTTCACTTAGGCCCAGAGATGAAAAGAATGCTTTACAAATCTTTTGTTTCTGTCTGATAAATACCTTAATATTGACTTACATGTAATTCACTAAGCTGGCGATATAAAGCTGATAATGCAAAAACACCTGCCTCACATTAATGAAATGTGAAATATTGGCTCAAGTAATCAATGCTTTGAATTGATTGGGAATCTGAATCAATAATGAACAGCCCATTTCAGAAATTATATTTGGCTTTATAGAGTCAATTGTAGAAAGAACAACTGCTGAATGGATGCAGATTTTCCTTCCAGGGTGGTGAAAAAGTTTCGAAAACTAGTAGAGGTTGCACGACATTGTGAATGTACTACATGCCATCAAGTTGTTCAACTTAAAATGGTTAATTCTGGTTTCGTTAATTTCATCTCTATAAAAAAAAATTCCTAAAGAAAATCAAACGTAAATGTTTTAACTGTTTACATTTAGTAGCACTTCTTTTTCTTTTGCACATACATAGATATATGCCATATATATCATTTGGCATAGACATTTGCCATACGTATTATAGATAATTTATTATGTCTCTCTTAGGATCCAAATGTAGATATTTGGTTCTGCTCAAGTTTAAAGATTAGAAATGTTCACTACTAAAATATCAGTATACTTTGTAAAAGAACTACTAATGGAAATATCAAAATCTAAATAGGGGAGCAAAATATATGAGTGGAGTCTTTAGAAAGGACTTGTAATTTGCTTTGGTAACTAAAAATAATGAAAGGTATAGAGTTTTTCTCAGTAAAGTTTTGTTTATTTCCCTTAATTTTAGTGTAACAGGCAGTCCTTTAAACAGGTCTGTCCACTTCTGATAATGTGCAAATTTACAGAGTGATCTTCATTTTGTTGGTTCTTCACTGAATTCAGTGTAGTGTATAAAGACAATCACAATAGTCCACACAGACACAGAATCACCAAGCATATTTGATAGTATTCCCTTCAGCATTGGTTTAAGGCGTGTAGTATTTGTTAAGTTTAGTCATGGTAACTTGTGTGCTTTGGGTAGGGTTTCCTGGAAGACCAAATAAGTGTTTTCCAAAAAGATTATTCCACTGAGAAGTATAGAAAATCAGCAAAGATGTATTTAATTAACATGGGGGTTTTATTAGTGTAAAGTTTAAAATATTAGACACCCTCTCGAAAATTTAAACTAACAGCACAGTGCTTTACAATTTATACATTAAAAAAAAAACAGTTTCCAAATTTTATTCTAATTAAAAGCCTGTGAGTTGGGAATTTTTATTATTCCTATTATGCAATTAAAAAGCAAGTAGTTTATCCAAGATCACATAGTAATTAATTGGAACAATTTGAATTTAAATCAACCGTACCAAGTCCTGTGGTCTTTTTACGACCACAACACTGTGGACACCATGCATTTTTGTATTTACAAAAGTAACAAATTATGAATACATACTCTGTTCCATACTCATATACACATGTAAATATTAGTGTATAGATAGGCACACATATACTTATTTGATATGCTGATGTTAATACCTGTCCATGGGAAAGTGCAAGAATCACCAGGGGCAAGAACAGAGGGGGCAGTGGGAGGGTTCTGAAAAAGTAGCCACTCACACAGGCGTGACCAATGATGAGTGCCTCCCATGAAAAAGATCCAGATGTTTACAGAGGGAGGAGTGGACAGGCATGGACTTTTAAAATATTGACCCTAGGATGTTGAAGCTTTATACTTGTTTTCCAAGGTAAACAGAACACTACAGCAGCCTGGCTGCCCTTTCTTTCCTCCCCGTGGATGACCAGGATTGATTTAGCTGATCTGTCTGCATGACTTCTCTCTGTTTTTCCACTTCCTGTATGTCTCTCCTGGTGCTGCATGCTTTGTGGAAGATGACCTTCTCAGAAAGAAAAATTATAGAGTGAATGTATTTTCATGGGTTTGGCTGATACGCTGAAGTTTCGCTGCTTATGGGTTAGATACCACTTTATAGTAAAATAAAGTTTATTTCCTCTGTATTAATTTATATTTATATTCTCTAACTGCAGAAGAAAAGAATGTGAATTGTAAATGTTAAAACTGTTTCTGGACCGTTGACTGGTTTTGCTGTTTCATGAGCACTATCCTTTTACAGCATTATCGGACACTCAAGGGAATTTTCTTTTGAATGGGAATTTTGTTGTAAGTATGTCCAAAAGGGAAATCAACGTACAAGGAGCTATTTTTGAATACAGTGGTTCAAACAACTCAATTGAAAGGATTAATAGTACTGATCGACTGGAAGAAGAACTTGTTTTGCAGGTAAATTCTTAGTAGTTGTTACTAAGACAATTTTAATCATATTAGTAAAATATGATGCTTAAGTAAATGATTTGTATTTATTATTAAACATAAAGTGATATCTTTTAAGAATATATCTTTTATGAATTGATTGTGTGCCCCTTTGTATTTTTATTGAGGTTTTGTGTGTGGGTAATCTATACAACCCTGATGTACGTTATTCCTTCAATATCCCCGTGGAAGAGAAGAGTGATCTATTCACATGGGACCCATATGGACCATGGCAAGACTGTACAAAAATGTGTCAAGGTACACTAGAATTAAATAAAAGGGACATAAGTTCAGCTGTGGCATGCTGGTATAATTTGGGGTGCTCTTGAGTCTGGCTGCCTGTGGAACCCACATACTTATACCACATAGACTTACAAAGGTTTCCTGTCTTTGTTCTCTGTCTGCTTTTCTCCGCACTCATTCTGGGCTTCTTATGCTTAACAGCCTCCCTTATCTCAGCCCTTTTCAACGTTTTGCATCACAGCTCCTTTCCTACCATGTCCTTAATCTCTTTCTCGCAGTTAAGAAAGGTTCGCTTACCGTCACACTGTTTTCTAGTGAAATGCTCACCTTCTTGTCCTTTTTCTTCCATCCACTTTCCCAGACACCCATCTCCTTCTTTTAGCGTTGTGAGGTCAACATTCTCCCATCCTATTATTTCCCTTCTCTGACCACAGGGAAATGTGTTTGTACTGATGGATGAATAACTGAAAGGAGCGCAGGGGGAGATGAAAAAGCCGTGACGTTATAGTAGAAAAGCAAGTGAAGAGACTGGTGTCTTTGGGCAGTCTATAATTGAATACCTGGTTGTGTGATGCTACCTTTGTTTGAATCAGTAAATGTTTATCGACAGACTATTGTTTTGGATTAATAGGACCCTGATTTTGCATTCAAGTTTTAAAGTCTAGTGGATGAAACACAAGAAGTAAATTTTCTTAATTTTAAATGGTAAAAGCCATGTCACAAGTATGCATCGAGGAGACCCCAGGAGAGATGGAATGAGCAGTTTGAGGTGAAATGGGAAGATAGAAATAGGTGTAGAGTGGAAAAGTAGTTCCCAGGGGCATTAGAGACAAGGTCTGGAAATTAGGAGAGCAGTGAGTCAGAGGAGAAACAGCTCCGAACAGTACAGAAATGAGCTGAAGAAGGTAGGTGGCCAGAGGCAGTAATCACAGAAGATGGGAACTTGAAGGGCATGTTAACAAACTGACCTCAAGGTACCAAAGGAATGGTGGTATCCCATCCCAGAAAAAGGCACAGACTTGGTCCTGTGGTACTAGAACAGCAGTGCCCGGATGCTGGTGTGGAAACAGGCATTCCTGTTTGAACAGTGTCTCCGGGGAGGGAGACTGAAGCAGATGATGCCAGGCTGACTGGTGCAAACACTGCAAGTAGGAACAAAGCTTTGGTAACACACAAGACAGAGGAATTCATGTCGGCAAAAAGAACCTGGTTGTGCTTATAGAAGAGCATAGAGAAGTGGTTTGGGCATCTGGGACCAGTATTCCAACATAACTGGGTAAAACTGGTCTGTGGCAGTAGATATGGGGAGCTAGAAGAAATCTAAATAAATAGTTGAATGAAGGAACATTCTAAAATATGGGGGACACACCAAATAAACACATAGCAAGATGCAAAATGAAAGGCTGCAGAAGGCATCTTGAGATAGTTTGAGAGTCTGAACCAGGAAAGATCTCCTTCCTACAGAAGGAAAGGAGCCATTAATTCAATTGCCACAAAGTATATACTATGATTATAGTTCCTTTTGTATGTGTGTAGCTTTTGGGTTTCTCTAAAGTGAAGTTTCTTTAGATTTGTTTACTTGTTTCCCTGTGCACTGAAAATGATCAGGCTCCAAACATTTTGTGAATGCTATAAATTTTGTGTTAATATTTTGGAGCTCTATATTCAGTGTATTGGTTTCAGCTTTCCTTTCCTTTTTCTTATCTGTTGCTCCCTTGGCCCTCTCCTCTCCTGCTCTCACTTGGCCATGTTGCTTTTCAGGCCTGTTACACGGCTGTCATCATGTGCTTTCCCTTCTTTATCATCCTGTGAGGTCTCTTTAACTTTCTTCTGTGTTGGATTCCCTGTGTCCCAAATTCTGTGAATTCCTCTTTTTATTTCTTCCACTGAGGATAACATAGCTGTCGGACATTTCCTGAGAAAGCAAGGCAGTTTTTAGAGACCTTTCCTGTCTGAAAATGGCATTATTCTGTTCTCACCCTTGATTGATAGCTTGGCTTATATAAAATTCTGAGATAGATTATTTTCCTTTAGAATGCTGAAAATCTTGTTTTCCAATTTCCAGGGCTTGGATATGATACTTCCTGGTATAGAAATTTTGTGTCTCCCCTCCTAAATTCCGGGAGTGAGAAATGTCAGGACACTGTGTGTTGGGTTGGCTTTTCCTTTCATCTATTTCCCTGGTAATTAGGATGCCTTCCAAACTGGAAACACAGATTCTTTGATCTGAGAAGTTTTATGTATGATATCTTTGATAATTTCTCCACATTAAATTTTCTCTTCTATCTTTGTAAAATTTATATTGTCTGGATATACAGCCTCCTGGTCTGATCTCTTATCTCGTAATTTCCTCTCCAAATGTATATTTTTTCCTTAGTGTTTCTTATCAACAGCTTGCTTTTGTTTCATGGATGCAATACCTGTGTCTGTGAGAGTATTAATTATAGTCTTGGAACTTTCTTCTTCTCCCTGACATATTTATTTCCTTTTAATTCTGTTTCTGCTTATTTAGGTCTCTTTTGTGTGAGTTGTCTTTCCTATATTGCCTACTGATCCTTTGATGTTTATTCATATTTAAGACTAAAATGCTAATTGAAAGTCCTGTGTGGGTTAAATAAGTCTTCTTATAGTTCTTTACTTTGTCTTTGGGGGAAAGGCTCAAATGTTGCTGTCACTTAATCTTTCTTCTTGAGCTAAAGAGTTTTCCAAGAAAGGAATTCTCCCATCTTCTGATGGCCAGTGAGGGGACTGGAGAAACTGTAAAAATTGGCTTGGAGCCAGAGGGAAATGGAGGGTGAGCCCAGTGGGCCTGAATCTCATCATATCAGTATGGAGACTTTTACTGAGTCCCTCTCTTTTCAGTACAGCGCTTCCCCAGCTTCCCTCAGCTGCTGTGTCTGTGCCCCCAAGTTCGTGTGCTCTGGAGCTATGCTATCCAGTATCCGGTTTGGTAGTTACTAGCCACATGTGGCTAGCCCATTGAAATATGGTACGTGTGAAGTGCACAATGAATTCTGAAGGCTTAGGATGAAAAAAGAATGTGAAATATATCATCAATAGTGTTTCTGTTGACCTCATGTGGAAATGATCCTATTTGGGTATTTGTATCTTTTTACTTTTTCATGTCACTACAAGACCATGTAAAATCACATGTGGTTCACATTGTTTTTTTTAGATAGCGCTACTGTTGACTCTTAGGTGGAAGTCTGACTGTTCTTCATGAATACTTTTCAATCACGTCTCCATTTTTTCAGGCCTATGCCTCACACATTCACCTCTTCAGGGGAACCTGGTGTTTTTGATTCCTGGGCTTTGCTTGGATTCTGTGGCATGAATGGTTTGTTTCTTACTTTCTTCCTCCACAGGCTCAGGTTTCAGCTTCCTTGGCTCTGTTAAAATAGTAATTTCCATCTTCTTTTCATAGTTAAATTTTCCTTTTCCTGCCTACTGTTCCCTCTTTTATTCTTTTTGTTCTTTCAGGTTTTTGCCTTTTCAAAATTCTTTATAATTATTTCAGATGGTATGCATGCAGAGATAAACATGCATGTTCATGTTTCGCCAACTGGAAGATTACAGTTGAACTTGGAGAAAACAGAAATTTGATCATGCCACTGACAGCTTGAACTTTTTCCTATCTCTTCATTGTGGAAAGTGCAAAGTTCAATCTACTCTGGCCTCTCTGACTTCTCTAAGTTTCCTTCATTGTGGTTATGCACCATATAAACAACTGCTAAATCTCAATGACTTAGAACAACAAACATTTATTTCTCGCTCATACTGTGTGGTGGCTGCTAATTGGTTCTGACTCTTCTTCAGCTTGTTATTTGCATCCATGTCATTCTCAAACAAATTAATAGACTTTATTTTTTTAGAGGGGTTTTAGGTTTGGGTTCAATCCCTGGGTTGGGAAAGTCCCCTGGAGAAGGGAACAGCTACCCACTCCAGTATTCTTGCCTGGAGAATTCCATGGACAGAGGAGCCTGGCAGGCTGTGGTCCATGGGGTCACAAATAGTCAGACACCACTAAGCGACTTTCACTTTCACACTAGGTGTATAGAAAGTTGAGCAAAAACTACAAGAAAGTCTTATATTCCCTTTTCTTCTACAACCCCTCCCCAGTTCCCCTATTATTACCATCTTGCATTCATGTGGCATGTTTATTCCAGTTGGTCCATTACTATCAACTGAAGTCTGACCAGGCTGCCTTTTCATTCAGGATTCCAGGCTTGAATGATCAGCCCCATCTGGAGAAGGCTGTTTTAGAAACAGAGAGATAAGAGTTGGCAGAAGCAGGAAAAGACTTTGAGAGCTTCTGCTTGGAACTGGAATAGTCATATTCCCTTTCAGGTGGTTGGCACAAACCTGCTGTCAATGGGCAGGGAGGTCTGCTCCTCCTCCGGGAAGTTATAGAAATGTTGTAGCAAGTAGAGATGTATAATTTTGTTGCAGTGAAAAGGCAAGCAAATAATGGGGAGCAGTAGTATACTATATCATATCAGCATGGACCCTGCCCACTCAGTTCTCCACTAGCAACCCTTCCATCCAGCTGTAATAAATTTCTTCTTATTTCACACACTTGCCCCACCTTCCTTACATCTCCTTACTCAGCAAACTCCTCAGTGTTTCAGGATTCAGCTCGCTTATTGTAGAAAGTGATTCCTGACTAGTTTAATATGCTAGCCTATTTGTATGCTATGTTGGAATTGTTTTTGCTTTCTTAGCTGCATCCTTCAAGCTTTTAGCAGAAGTAAATTATTATGGAACATCTCCTTATGTGAGTTTTCCTTTTAATTTTTATTTTTCATTTGATTTTGGCCAAGGTCTTCATAGAAGAAAAATTACTTGTGTACGTAAGAGTGATCATATGGTCGTGTCTGATCAAAGCTGTGACCACATACCACTTCCATTGCTGGTGACTGAAAGGTGCAATACAGACTGTGAACTAAGGTAAGAAAAAAAGAAATAACGTATAATGTAACCAGATAAAAATCAATAAGTGAGATAAGATGTAAAGAATCTACTGCACTGCCTGGTATAAGGTGGACATGTAATTAATGTCTGTCCTTTCCCATTCCCTTAAAAAAACTTTAGACCCACTAATTTATTGTGAAACTCAGCAATTGGTTTGAGTTTTTTATTCATAGTATTTGCTGAATTTCAGTATAGAGACCTCAATATTTTGTGTAAGAAATGGAAACAAATTTGTCTGTAAAGTAAATACAGGAAAACTCTTAATCTGAAAACCTATGGTTTAAAGCTCTGAAACAATATATTTAAGCATGATCCTCTAATTCCCACTGAACTCATGTACCAATAAACTTTTAAAGTTTGAGGATTAGAGAATCAATAGATTGATTTGTCTATCTTATCAGCATTGTGTCCATTGTTAAGTAATGAGATCCTAGATCATGGTAGGCAAGTTTTTTCTTCTAAAATTCTTGTCATTTGTTTTCTTGTGGTGGGTCTTACAGTGATGCTAAGAGCAATAACCCCATCTAGCAGGCGACAGTCAACATTCAGAGATGGCCAGAATCTCCGTTACTCAGCAAGGATGAGAATTTTTATGTACTTATGGTGGTGTTTGGAGACATATGGTGCAAGGCTCGTGGTAGAATGGCATGTACAAGTTGCATCTGCTGCCTTGCAGTAGAGTGAAGTGCAACGAAATCCTTGAGCTGCTGTTCAGATGGAAAGAAGCTCCATGAATTCTCTTCTTTGCTGTACTGCTGCGCTCATACTGTCTGAGAGATTGCTTGAGTGTAATTGGGATAATTTGGCTAACGCTGGCAGATTTTACTTGTGGAAAAAAAATGTTCTCTCTGAAAGCATGTCTAAAAGTAGATTATATGAGTTAATGAGAAAATGTGATATGCTTTATAAAGACGAGTTTACCAACTTTTAAAGGCTTTTGATGTAGTCATGTTCCCAGATGTTCTCTGATCCTCAAATAAAGATGTTGCATAGGGAGACACCACCTGATTATAGGTCAGATATATTTGGTTATAGTTTTAAATCTGCTACTTAGTAACCTTAATCTCAATCTTAATCTCAACCAGTTGTTTTCAAAAGTCTAGGGAGAGGCTTGGGATTCCTAGGAAGAGAACTCAAATGTCCCTGGGGTTCCTCTAGGGTGAGGCTTGTGGTTCCTCGAAATGCCTGGGTGTAGTGCTGGTTCCCTACCTCCAGCTTTTATGGATTTGGAGTAAATGTTAAATTTTATTTAGAGTAAAGTAAAATTTCTGACAGAAGCCAAGCATATATACCATTTGAATGCACGGCACCACTGAGCTTCATTTTCTCATCTATATGATGAAAGTTTGGACTCTATGATCTCTAAGAAGTTTTCATCACTAAATCCATGATATATCAAATATATTTATTGTGGCTTGTCCATAAATTCTAACATAATTTTTAAAATTGAATAATATGTGTGAATTTTTCTGAATCCATGTTTTAAATTGTGTTCATCAGCACACCTTCTAAGCATAATAACATCATTTTTATAGGTGGCACATCATTGGCAAAAGTGAATGTTCAGCCCTTTGCGGTCAAGGATACAAGTCACTGGACGTCCATTGTATGAAGTATTCCATTCATAACGGACAGACTGTTCCAGTAGTTGACCACTACTGCAGTGACCAACTTAAGCCTCCAACCCGAGAACCCTGCCATGGTGATTGTGTCTTAACAAGGTGGCATTATTTAGAATGGTCTCAGGTACAAAGAAAAAAGTATAGCTTAAGAAAAGTTGCTCTTTTATTTTACATCTAATTAAATATTTGTCACTTCAGAGAAGCGTTTTGTTAAACTTTTTATTTTGTGTCCATTTTTCACCACTTTTCTTTGTTTAATCAGTGTTCCAGAAGTTGTGGAGGAGGGGAGAGGTCTCGAGACTCTTACTGTATAAATAACTTTGGCCACCGTCTTGCTGACAGAGAATGCCAGGAACTTCCCCGAGTGACAGTAGAGAATTGCAATGAATTTTCCTGTCCCAGTTGGGCCACTAGTGAGTGGAGTGAGGTAACATTAAACACTTGAGGCTTAGAATTATTATAACATTGTACAGGAGATCTTTGTAATGGAAGGCTATGTAATCCAAAAAAATATTTCAATTTGCTTTATCATTTGGTAAATAACTGTATTATCAAGGTAGTAAAATTTAAAAATGGCTGGTCATTAAGCTATTTACAGTATCTGGCCCAAAATGACATAATTGGTGTTTAATCTATAACCATTTTCATAGTGGGCTTTCCTGGGGGCTTCCCTGGTGGCTCAGATGGTAAAGAATCCTCCTGCAATGTGGGAGACCTGGGTTCAGTCCCTGGGTTGGGAAGATCCCCTGGAGAAGGGCATGGTAACCCACTCCATTATGCTTGCCTAGAGAATCCCCATGGACAGAGAAACCTGGCAGGCTACAGTCCATGGGGTCACAAAGAGTCAGACACGACTGAGTGACTAAGTACATTTTCATGGTGTGCACAGTAGGCTGAGATACATACTTGTTCTCAGGTCAGTTTTGTACCTTTATTTCTGGAACAAATAGATGTTGTGCTGGGATTTGGGCAGCAGAAATTTGGGGTGGCTGATTTTACCCCATGAAGATCTCTGGTTTTTCTGAGGCGTGGAGGGAAAATGTCCTTAAGGATGGTCTTTAACTGTATTTGAATATACAAATTGATCATTGCATTTTTGGGGGTATTTGTGTTGATTAATACTGAAAGTAATGGTCAGTTGGATTTTTCCAGTGTCTGGTTACCTGTGGAAAAGGAACAAACCAGCGGCAGGTGTGGTGTCAACTGAATGAAGATCACTTGAGTGACGGCTTCTGTGACCCAAGCACCAAGCCTGAGTCTCAGAGACCCTGTGAGCTTCATGCGTGTACTTCCTGGCAAGTAGGACCTTGGGGTTCTGTGAGTATATGACAGTATATGGATTTCTGCTCCAATCCATCATTACAGAATAGCACAGAATTATAGTATATTCAGTCTTTTAGTGGCTGCATCTAATTTTGGGTTGGCTCTTGGAGAAAGATTTCTGAAATGTAAACTGTACCTGTATAGTTTTTTTAGTACTGCTAATTTTTCTGTGGAAAATATTCTAGCTTTGACTTTTAACTCACTTTTGTTAGCTACAATACTACAAATTTCTGTATTCAGTATCCTGCCATAAACCATAATAGAAAAGAATATGAAAAAGAATATATATATGAATAACTGATTCGCTTTGCTATGTGCCAGAAATTAACATAGCATTGTTAATCAACTGTACCAAAGTAAACAATTTATGCTTTCATCCGGAGAAGGCAATGGCACCCCACTCCAGTACTCTTGCCTGGAAAATCCCGTGGACGGAGGAGCCAGTAGGCTGCTGTCCATGGGGTCGCTCAGAGTCGGACAGGACTGAGCTACTTCACTTTCACTTTTCACCTTCATGCATTGGAGAAGGAAATGGCAACCCACTCCAGTATTCTTGCCTGGAGAATCCCAGGGACAGGGGAGCTTAGTGGGCTGCCGTCTATGGGGTCGCGCATAGTTGGACACAACTGAAGCAACTTAGCAGTAGCAGCAGTATGCTTTCATCAACTTTATGTAAACTATTCATTTTCATCATTGGTGCCTAAATTATTCTTTCTCCTGTATTTAGAGTAGGCCTTGTTGGGAAGTTTTGCCAAACAGGTGGCTAGGAGGTAATCTGATGGATGAGTTGTGGGCAGCTTAGTATTCTGTGCAGATTGCCACACTTGCCAGGAAAACTGCTCTCATCTGCCCTTTAACTCTTTCCTGTTCTTTTCTTTCTTTATCTCTTCAAAATTTACTTAGTATATTGTGACATGCATACACCAGGTCAATTTTGAAAAGTATTTAGTTTGCCTAAACTGTATTGACTCTGCCACCAAAATATGAAGCTTCTATTGGTAGTTTTACATGACATCTTTTTAAAGATACAATAATAATTGCCATTTCAATTTCACTATTTTCAGTTCAGTTCAGTTCAGTTGCTCAGTCATATCCAACACTTTGCAACCCCATGGACCACAGCACACCAGGCCTCCCTGTCCATCACCAACTCCTGGAGTTTATCCAAGCTCGTGTCCATTGAGTTGGTGATGCCATCCAACCATCTCATCCTCTGTCGTTCCCTTTTCCTCCTGCCCTCAATCTTTCTCAGCATCAGGGTCTTTTCAGATGAGTCAGCTCTTCACATCAGGTGGCTGAAGTATTAGAGTTTCAGCTTCAGCATCAGTCCTTCCAATGAACACTGATTTCCTTTAGGATGGACTGGTTGGATCTCCTTGCAGTCCAAGGGACTCTCAAGAGTCTTCTCCAACACCACAGTTCAAAAGCATCAATTCTGTGCTCAGCTTTCTTTATAGTCCAACTCTCACATCCATACATGACTACTGGAAAAGCCATAGCTTTGACTAGACTGACCTTTGTTGGCAAAACAATGTCTCTGCTTTTTAATATGCTGTCTAGGTTGGTCATAACTTTCCTTCTAAGGAGTAAGCATCTTTTAATTTCATGGCTGCAGTCACCATCTACAGTGATTTTGGAGCCCCCCAAAATAAAGTCTGTCATTATTTCCACTGTTTCCGCATCTATTTGCCATGAAGTGATGGGACCAGATGCCATGATCTTAGTTTTCTGAATGCTGAATTTTAAGCCAACTTTTTCACTCTCCTCTTTCACTTTCATCAAGAGGCTTTTTAGTTCCTCTTCACTTTCTGCCATAAGGGTGGTGTCATCTGCATATCTGAGGTTATTGATATTTCTCCCAGCAATCTTGATTCCAGCTTGTGTTTCTTCCAGTCCAGCTTTTCTCATGATGTACTCTGCATAGAAGTTAAATAAGCAGGGTGACAATATACAGCCTTGATATACTCCTTTTCCTATTCGAAACCAGTTTGTTGTCCAGTTCTAACTGTTACTACTTCCTGACCTGCATACAGATTTCTCAAGAAGCAGGTCAGGTGGTCTGGTATTCCTGTCTCTTTCAGAATTTCCCATAGTTTATTGTGATCCACACAGTCAAAGGCTTTGGCATAGTTAATAAAGCAGAAATAGATGTTTTTCTGGAACTCTCTTGCTTTTTCGATGATCCAGCAGATGTTGGCAATTTGATCTCTGGTTCCTCTGCCTTTTCTAAAACCAGCTTGAACATCTGGAAGTTCACGGTTCATGTATTGCTGAAGCCTGGCTTGGAGAATTTTGAGCATTACTTTACTAGCATGTGAGATGAGTGCAATTGTGTGGTAGTTTGAGCATTCTTTGGCATTGCCTATTTTATTAGTATCTATATAAATTTGAATAAAGATGTATGTTGATTAAATTTCCTCATTTTAAGTCTAGAATCTGGAATAAAGGACTAATAAAAATATCTACTGAAAATAGATTCTTAACTGTGTACATGTTAAGAAAATTAAGTTTATGTAATGTCTGAGCAATGGTGTTTCGTATCTGCTTATATTCTTCCAGTGCACAGCCACGTGTGGACAGGGGTACCAGATGCGTGCTGTGAAATGTGTCAACGAGCTATTTAGTGCAGTGCTAGATGACAGACTGTGCCATGGAGCTAGTCGCCCAAGTGAAAGGCAGGTAAACGACACCTCTCCATGGATTATAAACCAAAATGTTTGATACAGGAAGATTATTGATGTGTTAAAATTATTTCCATATGTATTTTTCCACTTAAACGTATATGCCTTAAAAATGTATGTGGGCATCAGAGAGTTTATTGTTCTTGGTTTTGCCAGCTTTATTGATGGATTTATTTTTACTCTTTATCTTATATTGGATCATTCATTTAACTTATGTTTCCATCCTTTGAACAACAGAAGGATGATGCATTATTATGAGTATAATGAACTTCTCAAGTGTGGCTTAAGGTAGTGATCTGTGTTCATTCAGAAGGTTTCAGCTTAGTGATATTTTTCAAAGACTATTACTCTTTTCTTTTTAAATCACTGGGCAGAATGATCCAAACTTTAACCTTCAGAGTCATACTATCCACTTCTAGCCCTTGATAGTACTTTGTACTTTTGGAAAATAAAAACCTTTACATCGCTTATTTGTAGTTTACTATGCAGCTGTTCTTGACTTACATAATTGAAAGAAGAAATGAAGTATAGGATTTAGTATCAATCATAGTGTTTAATTCATTAATGTTTCATGAGGTCCATTTTTCTTTCAAACAGGATTGTATTGTTATACCTTGCCCAGTTATCCCTAAAATTGGGGCCACTTCCTTGCCAGCTGTTCCCATGAGAAAGATAACACAATGGCGATATGGTTCTTGGACCCCAGTAAGTGAATTTCTTTAAGAGAGACAGTATTTCTACTATGGAGGCTTTCAGTTGCTCCAGATTTGCCAAATTAATATATACATTCATTCTCAGGTATTTTGATGGAGATGATGTTAGAAGAGCATAGGGTTTCAGATCAGATCAGATCAGTTGCTCAGTTGTGTCCGACTCTTTGCAACCCCATGAATCGCAGCACGCCAGGCCTCCCTGTCCATCACCAACTCCCGGAGTTCACTCAGACTCATGTCCATCGAGTCGGTGATGCCATCCAGCCATCTCATCCTCTGTGGTCCCCTTCTCCTCCTGCCCCCAATCCCTCCCAGCATCAGAGTCTTTTCCAATGAGTCAACTCTTCGCATGAGGTGGCCAAAGTACTGGAGTTTCAGCTTGAGCATCATTCCTTCCAAAGAAATCCCAGGGCTGATCTCCTTCAGAATGGACTGGTTGGATCTCCTTGCAGTCCAAGGGACTCTCAAGAGTCTTCTCCAACACTTCAGTTCAAAAGCATCAATTCTTTGGCTCTCAGCCTTCTTCACAGTCCCACTCTCACATCCATACATGACCACAAGAAAAACCATAGCCTTGACTAGATAGACCTTTGTTGGCAAAGTAATGTCTCTGCTTTTGAATATGCTATCTAGGTTGGTCATAACTTTCCTTCCAAGGAGTAAGCGTCTTTTAATTTCATGGCTGCAGTCACCATCTGTAGTGATTTTGGAGCCCAGAAAAATAAAGTCTGACACTGTTTCCACTGTTTCCCCATCTATTTCCCATGAAGTGATGGGAATTAGGTAATTTAATAACTAAATCCTGTTCTGTCTTTCAAGAGCTCTGTTTCTGTGGGCAAGAATTTAAGTTTTCTAGATCTGTTTTTTAATCCTACCAAATAAGGATAATATTTATGTCATAGGTTGTTATGAGAAGCAGATGTGATATTAGACTTTTATTAGATTTGGAATATATACTTGCTTTAGTCTTATATGAAAGATATATTTTTAAGTTTCATATATTCTCTGAATATTTTAATTATGAGATCCTATCTTCTCTATTACCTAGGTCTTTCAAAGTTGTCTTAAATGTTATCTTAAGATTCTCTTATCTATAATCTTTTCTTTAATTTTGACAAATAGCTAATCACTATTCTGAAAAGTTGAGTGTTTTGTTTTATTATCACAAGCATCTGATTTGTGAAGTTTATTTTTTAAACTCATTGAAATATTCACTGCCCTGTCTCTGACTCAGAAATGATTCCAGGTGATAATATTTATAAATTCAGTTTTTTCAAAAATCTTGAGGTTTAGAAATTTGAACAACAGCCAAGTGTAAGGGCTGTAGGAGTGTCCTGTATAATGCTTTGGTATTATTCAATTTTTCAGTGCTCTGTGTCTTGTGGAAGAGGAAATCAAGCCCGCTATGTAAGTTGTCGTGATGCTCATGATGGAATAGCAGATGAATCATTTTGTGCCCACTTACCCCGACCAGCTGAAATAGCTGTCTGTTTTAGCCCTTGTGGAGAGTGGCAAACAGGGAATTGGTCACCTGTAAGTACTTTTTTGCAAAAAAAGTGAAATGAGAAATTTAAATATAATATTTGAACTTTGAGGTAATGCAGTGTATTGGCTAAATTTGTGATCAGTGTTCAGCTTCCTGTGGCCGTGGAAAAATGACTCGCCAAGTTTTATGCATCAACTATCATCAGCCAGTTAATGAGAATTACTGTGACCCCGAAGTCCGCCCTGTGATAGAACAAGAATGTAATCTGGCAGCCTGCCCTCCCACGTACAGCCACTTTCCGAGTTCCTCTGAGCAGCCAAGCCATTTTCCAGGCAGGAATTTTCCATTAACTCACAAACCAGAAGATAATCAAAATCAGGGGATCCATCCATCAATCAGAGAAAACCAGTGGAGAACAGGACCATGGGGATCAGTAAGCCCTCTTTATTAGTTATACTAATTCTGTAATTTTGTTATGTTATATGGCCTTTTAACAGAAATGTACATAATGACATCAGATGCTTTTACTGCTAATTATTTCTGAAGATCAGTAGTTTAAATCTTAAAAAGATTAAGCTATTTTTGATGCAGATTGCAAATCTCTTGAGTTCTAATTGAATTATACCCTAATGTGGTATTATGATTATAGAGGAATCCATTTGAAAAAAATCTTAGAGTCCATTATAGTAAAAATGAAATCTTTTAAGTGTTAAGATTACCAATGTCTATGAAGAAAAAAATCAAACCCAGAAACTACTATGAT
This sequence comes from Bos javanicus, assembly GCF_032452875.1. NCBI lineage: Eukaryota > Metazoa > Chordata > Mammalia > Artiodactyla > Bovidae > Bos > Bos javanicus. Next base: position 37,483,923 of record NC_083872.1, read on the forward strand.
AACAGTGCAGTAAGCTGGTGTAAAACCATGATTACTTTGTACAAAAGGTACAATTGTGGTTTGTATTTTGTATGAGATTAATGATAGCAAGTAAAGAAAAACACTGTGAAAGCTGAGAAACTTAACATCATCTTTTGTTTTTTTTTTTTCCTTCTTAGTGAGACCTGAAAACTTGAATTCCTTTTTACTTAATGCCTAGGACAAGGGTGAATTTTTTATGGCAAACTTTAAAGATTTACCTTCCTATCAATAAATTTTAATGAAACCCCTAGTAATACCCAGGTTTTTTGGACAGATATTCTTTCTTCAAATTATGATTCCAAAGGGAGGGTAATTTGGCGAGCTTGAAGTTGAGTCAAAGAACTGTTTTTCTTTTATTTTGGTGTTTTATAATGTACTTTTGTGACATGGAGTCTCAGTCTGTGTGTTCCTGTGTTCCATCCTTTCCAGTGCTCTAGCAGTTGTGCTGCAGGTGTTCAACGTCGAGTTGTGGTCTGCCAGGATGAAAATGGACAAAGTGCCAGTTACTGTGATTCAGCGTCCAAACCCCCAGAGTCAAAGCACTGTGATTCGGGACCTTGTCCACAGTGGATCTATGGAAGCTGGGGAGAAGTAAGTCCTACTGTCTCCTAAACTTGTGGAAATTATGACAGCCCCTAAGACCGAAAGTTAAGCACTTCATACTCTTCCTGTTGAATAATCTTACTTCACTACACTAGACAGATTTTTTAAAAATTGAGTCACTAAAACTATAATCTTTTAATAAACATTGTATCATGGTATAAATCACTCATTTATGATAGGAAATATATGCTCCAGATTTTTGATAGAATGCTATGTGCTAGCCAGTAGGTGACTTCCTAATACCTCTCTACGGAGAAGACAATGGCAACCCACTCCAGTACTCTTGCATGGAAAATCCCATGGATGGAGAAGCCTAGTGGGCTGCAGTCCATGGGATCGCTAAGAGTCCGACACGACTGAGCGACTTCACTTTGACTTTTCACTTTTCATGCATTGGAGAAGGAAATGGCAACCCACTCCAGTGTTCCTGCCTGGAGAATCCCAGAGACGGGGTAGCCTGGTGGGCTGCTGTCTATGGGGTCACACAGAGTCAGACACGACTGAAGCGACTTAGCAGCAGCAGCAGCAATACCTCTCTAAAACTAGTACATTATTGTCTTAATTTCTTAGAAAATTAATTGATATAAAGACAGAAAAATAGAGTGATATGTAGGCCATGTTAATATCCTATTATGGAACCATTCATTTGATGAATCTAAAATGAATAGCTATCAATTATTGAGCACTTTCTTCATGTCCTGACCTTCTTTTAGGCACTGGGATATGAGGATAATTTTTAAAATGGTTGTAATGAATACTAATTACACCTGTATTATGCATGAGAAAGAAGAAAGACTTACATTGGCTTTGGATAAATAAAACAAGCCACCTAATTTAGTCAAATATTTGTGTTTAATGATTTTTTTAAATTAATTTATTTTTGATTGCACTGGGTTTCTGTTGCTGCGCTCAGGCTTTCCTTAGTTGCAGCAAACTGGGATTCCTCTTTATTGCAGTGCTCGGACTTCTCATTGCAGTGGCTTCTCTTGTTGCAGAGCACAGGCTCTAGGCGCATGGGCTTCAGTAGTTGGCAATGCGCGAGCTCAGTAGTTGTGTCGCACAGGCTTAGTTGCTCTGCGGTATGTGGAGTCTTCCCGAACCAGGGATCAAACCCCTGTCCCCTGTATCGGCAGGAGGTTCCTATCCACTGCACCACCAGGGAAGTCCCCTGTTTAATGATTTTCAGTACCTGTTTTCTCTCCATAGGGAATTTGGAAATCGTTGTTTAAAGATACACTTCTGATCAGGTGCTAATAAATATAAAGTATGTCTTTAAAATATATTTTTACAATTTTCCAAAATGAAAGTAACTTTTTCAGTTGTGAGTTAATTCTTGTGAAAATTCAAATAATTTGAAAAATTGTGAAAAGATATGAACTTTTAATATTTGGTACATTTCCTGCCAGACTTTAGTTCGGTGTGGGTTTCAGAAATAGGTTCATTAATTATACATGTTGCTTTGCCACCTGCTGTTCTCATGTAATAGATATATTCAACATCTTTCTATCTTTATAAATTTAGATTTCCCTTCATGGATACATGGCTATGTATCTTTTGATAGGATACCATATACAGGTAATAGGTAGTTATTACCTATTACAGTACTAATTTTCAAACTTTTGTCTTTTAAAATAAAAGGATGGAACTGAAACTTTGATTTTTGAAGAAATTAAGAGTTATGAAGAAAGGATAAACTTTAAGCTTTAGCAGTTCTGATTATGTACTCATCACTGAATCAACCAACATAATATTCTCTTTGAAGCCACATAGTTTTTCTCTTCCTTCTTATTTTTAGTGTACACAAACATGTGGAGGAGGAATAAAATCGAGATTTGTAATATGTCAGTTTCCCAATGGCCAACTGTCACAAGAGCAAAACTGTGAAATGTTGAACAAGCCACCTAGTGTGGTGCAGTGTCATATACGTGCTTGCCCTGATGATGTATCATGGCATCGGGGACCATGGAAATCGGTACGATAGCACTCTCATTTTTATCCTTCTGTTTTGTTTTATTCTGTCCCTTTTACTTTAATTTTCTCTCTTTATAAATGGTGATGCACACATTTTATCTTTCAATACTTTTTTAAAGCAGACCATTGGCCATCTTGGCTTGTGTCATTAAATTTGATAGTTTGAAAGAGAATTCATTCAAGTACTGTAATATATACATATATATATATATATAATAGTTTTACATGTATTTATTTTTTATAAGTGAATTTTGAACCATAGCACTAATCTAATGGAAGTGTTTTTCTCCAGTACCGTTTTGGCTTGCCACAAATTAATTGAAAATGTTGTACTATTTACATTTGTACGTAATGTTAACATTGTGCTTGTAACAATGGCAAGTTAAGGCTGTGTCTTGTTTGAGTGTATAACTGTTTGTGGCTTTTGTCTGTCAATGTCCAGTAACTGATCTAAAAGCAAATAACATTTTTATCATTGTTAAACTTTAATATTTTGTTTGGAAATGTGAAAATATTGTATTAAAAAAGAGAAATTTACTTACACAAAGTAAGTTAATTGTTTACAATTTGTTACATACATCATGAAAAAGTATGATTTATATAATAATTTATATGAATGTCCATATCTTCCACTGTGTGGAGTTACTGTATTTTGGGCTGTTTTAATTTTTTATTTTTTGAAGCCATAGATAAAAATTCATAAATAGTCATGAATGATTAATTTCTTCTAGTATTTTTCAACTACCCAGGCTTTGAAGAAAAATTAATATATAGATACATTGAAACTAGCATTTTGGTCAATTTTGATATTTTAAATCACAAACAACCAAGTATACTTCTTTCCAGTGATAAAATGATTGGAGCCTGTAATCTATTTATAATTAAGATTATAAAGTTAAACAGTTCTTTATTTGGAAAATAATTAACTCTGATTTTATACCCAAACCTGATGTATGCACGTGTTTTGCTTCACCCAGGTCAAAGTTTTACAGTGAAATGTAAACCTGTTTCAATTCATGCTATTTGAAGAATAGGTCAAGTTCTAGTTCACACTAAATTCATCTTTTTAGTCACTATGACTGATACAGAACAGCAGAGCATTTTAACTTTAAGGGAAGACCTTAAATTGCTGCATTAGAATTAGAGCCATAACTTTCTGGGAACTAACAAAAGCATTTTGCTATAAAGCATATGTCGGAGAAGGTTCACTGACCATGTGCTATATCCTAGGGACTACACTGTCATGATAATATAAAGACGTATTTGTTATCCTGTGGAGTTTACAATCTAATTGGAGAGATTTGAAGTCCTGTAACAAGTCACTATAGATTTTTTTTTGTTAGTCATTTTTGGTTGGAAATTCACTTTCTCTGTACTATATCTGTTACATTTTCTTTTGTTTTATTGGTTTAATTATAAGCCTCGTCATTAATAAGACTTAATCCATAGATTGCCTTCTTGGAATTTGCCTCAATTTGGACAGCAGACATAAAGGTTTTATTTTCTCTATTCATTCATGAATTCATTCATTCACAAAGCATTCAACATTTACTCATGGCTTCTGCTTTGTGCTCTATATTGAAGTTCCTAAAATAAGTGGTTTGAATCAGATCTTCTATATCAGGGATCAGCAAATTATCAAACCTGGCCCATTGTCTATTTTTATAAATAACTTTTATTGGAACACAGGCACGCACATTTTTTATGTATTATCTATGGCTGCTTTTGAGACTTTCTTAGACTCAATAGAGACTTTCTTTTACAATAGAGACCGACCCTCAAAGCCTGAGATATTTACTATTTTGTCTTTCTGGGGAAAGTTTGTTGATACCTGTTCTATTTAATAAACATCATAAAACTTTAAAAATTTGACATACCTAAATTTATAGCATATTGGAATTGCAAATATTCATTTGGAGTCAGTTTTAGATTTTTTGATCCTTTGTTTAATAGTTTCAAATATTTTAAGGTTTATCAATCTTTTCTACATGTTCACTATAGTATTTATATAATTTTGCCCCAGCTTTATTGAGAGATGTAGTCATATTGTGTAAGTTTAAAGTGTACAACCTCACAAAATTTTGATTGTGTTTGATTGCATCAAATGCTATATTCCAATAATTTGTATCATGATATTTTTTGGTATGTCATAAGTGAAAAACCCAAATGTTCACTAAAGACCCTTTGCAGAGATAACTTTGTCAACCTCACAAAAACAAGTGACCAAGAAAACAATAATTTCAAATTACAAAATAGTAAAACAGAAGTATATAATTCTTCATTGTTTATTACATGTCTATCCCACAAAGGAGTTCATTGATTAATTCAGGCTTTGCACTAGTAAAGAACTGTAAATTTTTTTATAAATTGAAGATAATTTAAAAATTACAATAATTTTATTTATTAACTTTTAATAAAGTAAATATATATCAGTAAAGTTTCAGGATTTCTTATTATATGAAGAATTTTAATCCTTAAATTAGCCTTTTATATTAAAAGGGTTTAAGGGATCTGAAGTTTTATTGTTAAAACCAGTTATAACCTTTTAATTTACCTCTTTCAGTGTTGCTACATATTAGCCAGATTTCAGAATACCTCTTATTAACATATCAGGTTAATATTCTTTCATGCATAACTTTAATTTCAGAATATCCTATTTACTAGGTTAGAAAAGTAAGAAAACGTGTATATATGTATATAAGTAAACATATATAAATGACATGAAATCTTAAACACTTTTCATTTTAAAGTAAAATTAAAGTACCAAGTGCTAAATAATTAAAATGTAGCTAGGAATGAAGTTGTAAATATACATGTAAATTTTCTGTGTGTTGGAAACTTTGTGTTGTAATAATCTATAAGCATGATTAAAGAAAGAAAGTAATCTTAACATATATCTGTTAATGACTACATTTTTGTGACTAGTCAATGTGAAATGATTGTATTTTAACCCTTGCTTATTAATGATGTGTTGCTGGCCTTGTGCTTTTCTTAATTCACATGTATGTTGTATTTTTATTCCTTGAACCAATATCTAAAATGTTTTAAGTCACTGAACCGATTCTGTATTGTAAAGAATGCCTTTTTTCTTTTGAGGGTTTTTTAAAATAACAAATTGTTAACTTTTCTTATTAAACATTTAATTGTTGAATAGTATATGTTTTCATAATTTTACTGAGTATGTATATAAGCTACTGTTATTTTTATGTAATCCTATTAGAAATTAACATTGTTTTTTTAAAAATAAGATTTATTGTTTAGCTATCACTTTTTAAATACTAGGAATTTTAATATTTATATACTATAAATAATGAATAAAAATTTATGGTGTGAACAAACTTACTTAGTAAATTAATAGATGTACTCATGCCCAGGATAGTCTTTAAAAGGTGAGTAAAATTTTTATTTTTCTTTGATAAAGTGAGGGGCACTACATGTAACATAGACTATTTTAGCAAATGCTCTTTAAATAAATTTATATTAATTTCTCTATATTTCCCCATAGGCCTCATTTAAGTAATTCATTTTTCTAGACTGTTTTCATTCTGTACATAAAATCAGTTCATATTTGGTAAGAAAATAATGTGCATTCCATTGTTTTCTGGAGTTGATGATCCAACAGAAGTAAAGAGAATAATTTTTTCATTTAAGATTGTTTTTTCTTCTAAAATTGAGAAAATATTTTTTAAAAAGATGAAAGCTTGGTACTTGAACCCTCTTGATCCTAGTGCTTTTCTCAAAGCATTTCTTTATAAAATAGTACCCTCCTGTAGCACTGTGTTAAAACATATATATGTATACGTGTGTGTGTGTGTGTATGACTAAATTTCTATTAAGATACAATGGAATGTGACAAATAAAAACACTTTCAGAAATGGGCATGGGGTAGCTGCACACACCTAGTAAATTTGCAGTTTGTCAATTTAACAGTTTTGTGTAACAAAAGAACATTGAGGGTCTGAGCAGAGGGGTTGGGCTCCCACTCAAGGTGGAATGCACTTGGAAAGGAACTTGCTCCTAAGTCCAGCAGCAGCCAGGGGAACAAGGTAATGTGTGGGGAAATGGTTTCAAGAAGCTGTCAATTCTTTGTAGAATGTTCAGTAAAAGTATAGTAATTGGTTATTTTCTTAAATTTGGAAAAGACACACATAAGTATAGCAAAGGGCTGGAAATCTACTTCATTACCAATTTATCATGGAAATCCACTGAAATAATATTTCTATTTGTTATATTGCCATACAGTTCTATGGTACATTCAGTAACTCCCCCAAATTCTAAGCATCCTCTACATGTTATAGGCATTGTGTTAGTCACTAGAAGTAAACTGGGCACAATCTCTGTGTATAAGGAATTTGCAGTTTAGTGGTGAATGTATGGCACCCCACTCCAGTACTCTTGCCTGGAAACTCCCATGGACGGAAGAGCCTGGTGGGCTGCAGTCCATGGGGTCGCTAAGAGTTGGGCACAACTGAGCGACTTCACTTTCACTTTTCACTTTCATGCATTGGAGAAGGCAATGGCAACCCACTCCAGTGTTCTTGCCTGGAGAATCCCAGGGATGGGGGAGCCTGGTGGGCTGCCGTCTATGGGGTCACACAGAGTCGGACATGACTGAGGCGACTTAGTAGTAGTAGTAGTAGTACTAAATAAACAGATGATCAGAAGCAGAATGGGATTCCTATCTCTTTTCAGTAACAACCTTGTGATTTATAATAGTGAAGACTCATAATATTAGGGGCTTAATAGACTATAATTATTCAAGAATTTGTAATGAGGATTGTACTTGACAGTTCAGTTCAGTCGCTCAGTCGTGTCCGACTCTTTGTGACCCCATGAATCGCAGCACACCAGGCCTCCCTGTCCATCACCAACTCCCAGAGTTCACTCAGACTCATGTCCATCGAGTCAGTGATGCCATCCAGCCATCTCATCCTCTGTCATCCCCTTCTCCTCCTGCCCCCAATCCCTCCCAGCATCAGAGTCTTTTCCAATGAGTCAACTCATCGCTTGAGGTGGCCAGAGTGCTGGAGTTTCAGCTTTAGCATCATTCCTTCCAAAGAAATCCCAGGGCTGATCTCCTTCAGAATGGACTGGTTGGATCTCCTTGCAGTCCAAGGGACTCTCAAGAGTCTTCTCCAACACCACAGTTCAAAAGCATCAATTCTTTGGCGCTTAGCTTTCTTCACAGTCCAACTCTCATATCCATACATGACCACAGGAAAAACCATAGCCTTGACTAGATGGACCTTTGTTGGCAAAGTAATGTCTCTGCTTTTGAATATGCTATCTAGGTTGGTCATAACTTTTCTTTCAAGGAGTAAGCGTCTTTTAATTTCTTGGCTGCAGTCACCATCTGCAGTGCCATAATTATTATTCCAACAATTCCTTCTAGAAAGCCTAAACTAGTATGATATATTCCATTACAACCTGGCAAGAGATGAGTGGTGTTGAGGTCTCTATGCTAGAAGAATACTTTAGTTTTTGTGTAATTGCAACATCTTTTTCTTTTTTTGTGTATGCATAGATTTCATGAGTCACCAAAAGGGAGGATGTGGACTGATTTATAGTTTGCCCTAGCTGTGATGCTTTGAAAACAGTTTTAGAGGCACAGATGGGCCTTGCAGGTTTGACATGTGCAATCTAGGCAAAACTGAAGGAGATGATCTAATGATGAGAATGTAGAAAAGACATTTGTATGTGTGTTTGGTTGAGTGACGTTAGAATGTAATTTGAAATAACTAAAAAGTTAACTTTATCATTATATTTATAGTTAACTAAAAGTTTATATAGTTTATAGTTAACTATAGTTTGTAGTTAACTAAAGTTAACTATTGGAGAAGGCAGTGGCCCCCCACTCCAGTACTCTTGCCTGGAAAATCCCATGGATGGCAGAGCCTGGTAGGCTGCAGTCCATGGGGTCACTAAGAGTTGGACATGACTGAGCGACTTTACTTTCACTTTTCCTTTCATGCATTGGAGAAGGAAATGGCAACCCACTCCAGTGTTCTTGCCTGGAGAGTCCCAGGGATGGGGGAGCCTGGTTGGCTTCCGTCTATGGGGCAGCACAGAGTCGGACATGACTGAAGCGACTTAGCAGCAGCAGCAGCAAAGTTAACTATATCATTAAATGGTGATATATGTATTTTTCTTAATATTAAAAAATAGACAATCATGTTTCTGTTGTAATTCTATTTTTCCAGACATAGTGCTTCAGAATATTTAGGATTCATGTTGATGTATGGCAAAACCAATACAATATCATAAAGTAAAATAAATAAATAAATAAAACACTTGTTACAAAAATATATATTAAAAAGAATCTCTGGAAATGGATTTTTAGATGTTTTAGAAGAACGTAGTCTCAGTATTCTACAATATCTATGTGCTATATAAAACTATACATATAAAATATATGGGCATTATAAATATTAGCATGTTTATTAGATACTCTGATTTTTTGTTATAATTTTGTATCAACATTTGGTAGCTTGAGAATAAGATTTAGTGCCTATATAATTGACAACAAAGTCAAACAATATTTTTAAAAGTCTATTTGACATTTCTACACAATTAATTTCTAAGTTTTTAATTATATGTATATTTCTCAGTAAAATAGTTTGATCATATACCCTTATATATTATTATATAATCTATACATTACAAGCATAAACTAACATATAAATGTAATTTATAGAATAGATACAAATAAGAATTTAAGAGGATAAGATGAATATTTAATATATTTTTAATATTGTGGATAACAACATTTTTCTCTATTTTTTCAATAGTGAGCTATTGTTATAGTCATCTCATTTTTAAAAGTGGTAGAATGTTTCATTATTTTCATTAGTTTGAAATCTTTGTTCAGCACAGGTAGAGTGGTTCAAAAATCTGTGTTATTCTAATATGTGATTTCAATAGCTTCCATAGCTGAAAAAATTACTTTGCAAAAGTGCATATCTCCATGTAGCATTACCACTGAATGTTCCTGTTATAAAGTAGTAATTCAGTTTAAATCCAATATTCTAGTTATTGAAAAAAATTTATTGAAATTTAACAAATTTCCATTTTCCATTCTGTCATTCACTTCTTGAAAAGTATTATACTAAAAGGAGTTATATCTTTGTATTTTAACAAATAGTGTTAAAACTGAGTGACACTTTGAAAGCTTTGGAAACAATTTAAACATATTAGAAAATTTTGCTCCAAAGTTTTAAATACAATGGAGAGTTTTTATAGTTGGTATATTTACGGTGAGTGAGTGAGTGAGTGAAGTCGCTCAGTCGTGTCCGACTGTTTGTGACCCCGTGGGCTGTAGCCCTCCAGGTTCCTCTGTCCATGGGATTCTCCAGGCAAGAATACTGCAGTGGGCTGCCATTTCCTTCTCCAGGGGATCTTCCCAACCCAGAGACTGAAGCCGGGTCTCCCGCATTGTGGGCAGATACTTTATCCTCTGAGCCACCAGGGAATCCCATAACACTAGAAATACATCCAAGCATTTCAAAATGTTCTCTCCTTAGGAGAAGGATTTTAAAGAAGCAGTTATTATTATCATTATTGTTTCTGCTGCACCAGGTCTTAGTTATGGCATGAAAACTCTTAGTTGAGGCATTTGGGCTCTAGTTCCCTGACCAAGGATTGAACCCAGATCCTCTGCGTTAGGAGTTCAGAGTCTTAACCACCAGACCACCAGGGCAGTCCCCCCAAAGCAGTGTTTTCCCATGCAGTGTTAAATGTCTCCTTTGCCTTAAAGAGAGATTAGGAGTCTATTTTGTTTAAGTGACAGGTATCACATTTTTATCGTTATCATAGAAAAAATTCAGCAAATTTTGAACAAGCCTCTTTTTGTAATAGAGTTAGTAATTACTTCATCTTCATGAGCCCACTTGGTACTTTGAATACAATGTGTAAAACTCTGGAGAAGGGCATGGCAACCCACTCCAGTATTCTTGCCTGGAGAATCCCATGGACAGAGGAGCCTGACAGGCTACAGTCCATGGAGTCACATAGACTACACATGGCTACACATAGTCACATACACTATGGCTACAGTCCATGGAGTTGGACATGACTGAAGTGATTTAGCACACTGGGCCTAAAACAGAGAAAAAAGCAGCAGCGGTGTGTCATGACACTCATCTCATTAGAGTGTTACAAATGTATAAATGTGTATAATTGTTCATCTTTCTAAATGGGTGTGTGTGACATGTGCTGAGTACACTGAAGGTGAGTTGCAAGTGATGCTCTCCCTGCCAGGATACCTGATGTATTATATGCTTGACATATCAGGCTGGCATATAACTCCATAAAAACAAATGTGAACAGAAATATTAAAAATGTTTTGGGTACTCCATTGAATCATCTTGTCTCTGAGATACACTTAAAGGTTCAGTAACATCTCTAAAATCTCATATGCTACACAGGAAAGACTGGAATTATGTAATTTGTTTTCATAGACACTATCATCTGCTTCCTGGTTGTACTCCCCCACCCCTAAGATTGTACTTAAACTCACTAATGTACCTAAATCCAGTAGGAAATTACTCTATCATGTCCTATTGTGATATGACCTTTGTACTAAAACTGGTATCATATGATATATATATATCATATTATATTCATATATTTGGGATAATTCAATGAAATATTACAAAGTTTTTGGTAGATCACATAACAAATTCTTGTATACCAGTTGTAACTGTGCTCTAAGGTGATCCTCTAAGACCACTCTGAGCTATTTTCAATCTTCTTGAACTTTTGACATTTTGCAGTTGTGACCCAGGGAAACTCAGAGACTTTGGAGGTAACTATGAAGGGAATGGTAGCTACTGAGCTGCCAAAAAAAATCTCCCATCAATCCATTCAAGGTTATAAAGAGTCCATCCTTAATAGGTACTGGGCTAAAAAAGCTCAAGATGAATAAGAATGATATACTGTATTCAAAGGACTCACAGTTCAGGGAAAAATAAATACACACACAAATAACTGTAACAAGACAGAAATAAATGTATATAAGACTTTCTGAAGAAGGCATGAGCCCTGATAGATAGGATTTAAGTGGGAGAAGAGGTACCAGATTGGAGACTGCTCTGAGCAAAGCCAGAGGCCAAAAAAAGTAGTTTCATTTGACTGGTGTCAGTTGGTTTGTGAGAGACAAGGGACAGGAATAAAGTTAGAAATATGAGTTGGGCCACAACAAGGAGGAACAATGAGTGTTATACTTGAGAGTTTTAAAATTGAAAATTCTTTAAGTTTTTTTATATGCCATTGAATTTTTTGGAGTAGGATCACAATGGTGTTTTAGGAAGATTTATAATAGGCATTTCTCATCATGAAAACATTCAGAACATGAGAGACTAGAGAAATCCAGGACAGGACTCTTCTAAAAATTTAGGGTGATGATTTAGGGACCAGGAGAAGGCAATGGCACCCCACCCCAGTACTCTTGCCTGACAAATCCCATGGATGGAGGAGCCTGGTGGGCTGCAGTCGATGGGGTCGCTAAGAGTCGGACGCGACTGAGCGACTTCAGTTTCACTTTTGACTTTCATGCATTGGAGAAAGAAATGGCAACTCATTCCAGTGTTCTTGCCTGGAGAATCCCAGGGACTGGGGACGCTGGTGGGCTGCTGTCTCTGGGGTCGCAGAGAATTGGACATGACTGAAGCAACTTAGCAGCAGCAGCAGCAGCAGTTTTTATCACATATTTACAGATGACTCACAGCACTCAAACTGTAGTGGAGTAGATGAAGCCGGTAGAGGAGAGATTCATGGAATTATTGGACTTTGCAAATGGGAGGAAAAGATGTGTAAGAGAAAACCTTGTCAAGATATTATTATATTGACAACTTTACTGTCAAGATAATAAAGCTGAGAAGAGTCATGGTTGATAATTATCAGATCAATTAAGTTTGGGTTTGAAGAGAGTAAACATTTGGGGCAATGAGTATTAGAATTACAAACTGCAGATTGAAGAGCTCATTTGATGATGCGTAGCTTGGTTTTGTGTTAGTTTCATGTAAGAGAATGTAATCTTGACTTTACCAAGAGAAATATGATTTTTCATTTACCAAAAAAGCTTTGAAGCAATACTATTATTCTTAAGCTTCCTGAGTCTTTAAATATTAAGTCTCTCCTCTATCTTTAGATTAAGAATTGTGGTAGCAGGCCTAGGTTTGGGTTAAAATTGCTATTGTTTAGCAGAGTAACTTTTAGAAAGTTACTTAGCATTTCTAAGATTTTGTTTCTTAGAGTATAAAATAGTGCCTATCTAAAGAGGACAATTTTTAGTATTAAAAGGAACAATGGAAAAGTGGTTGACATAGAGCTCATTACTTAAAGATTCCATTACTTTGATTTGTATTATCACTGATCTACTAAGAAGTACTGGATATTTATGTAGCAGTTAGAAAGTGTTAGTGATAGTTATGCAGTACTAGATGTGGACGGTAAAAATACAAATGTATCAAGAGATAGAAGGTAGTACAAATTATAGGTTAAGTACATATTACTGGTTAAGAAAAGACTAAACACAAATTATACATTTAATTATGACTATCATAATTTTGAGACAAATGTTTGTTTTGTTGTGTAATTTTATCAATAGCAGGAAATATAACTTTAACCTGGTTCCAGTTCAGTTCAGTACAGTTGCTCAGTCGTGTCCAACTCTTTGCGACCCCATGGACTGCAGCATGCCAGGCCTCCCTGTCCATCACAAACTCCCGGAGTTTACTCAAACTCATGCCCATTGACTGGTGATGCCACCCAACCATCTGATCCTCTGTTGTCCCCTTCTCCTCCTGCATTCAGTCTTTCCTAGCATCAGAGTCTTTTCCAATGAGTCAGTTCTTCCATCAGGTGGCCAAAGTATTGGAGTTTCAGCTTCAACATCAGTCCTTCCAATGAATATTCAGGACTGATTTCCTTTAGGAAGGACTGGTTGAATCTCCTTGCAGTCCAAGGGACTCTCAGGAGTCTTCTCCAACACCACAGTTCAAAAGCATCAATTCTTTGGCGCTTAGCTTTCTTCACAGTCCAACTCTCACATCCATACATGACTACTGGAAAAGCCATAGCCTTGACTAGATGGACCTTTGTTGGTAAAGTAATGTCTCTGCTTTTGAATATACTGTCTAGGTTGGTCATAACTTTCCTTCCAAGGAGTAAGCGTCTTATTTCATGGCTGCAGTCACCATCTGCAGTGATTTTGGAGCCCAAGAAAATAAAGTCTGTCAATGTTTCCACGTTTCCCTATTTACCATGAAGTGATGGGACCGGATGCCATGATCTTCGTTTTCTGAATGTTGAGCTTTAAGCCAACTTTTTCACTCTCCACTTTCACTTTCATCAAGAGGCTTTTTAGTTCCTCTTCACTTTCTGCCATAATGGTGGTGTCATCTGCATATCTGGGGTTATTGATATTTTTCCTGGCAATCTTGATTCCAGCTTGTGCTTCTTCCAGCCCAGCGTTTCTCATGATGTACTCTGCATATAAGTTAAATAAGCAGGGTGACAATATACAACCTTGACGTACTCTTTTCTCTATTTGGAACCAGTCTGTTGTTCCATGTCCACTTCTTACTGTTGCTTCCTGACCTGCATACTGGTTTCTCAAGAGGCAGGTCATGTGGTCTGGTATTCCCATCTCTTTCAGAATTTTCCAGTTTATTGTGATCCACACAGTCAAAGGCTTTGGCATAGTCAATAAAGCAGAAATAGATGTTTTTCTGGAACTCTCTTGCTTTTTTGATAATCCAACGGATGTTGGCAATTTGATCTTTCGTTCCTCTGCCTTTTCTAAAACCAGCTTGAACTGGTTTTAGAAATTCACGGTTCACGTATTGCTGAAGCCTGGCTTGGAGAATTTTGAGCATTACTTTGCTAGCATGTGAGATGAGTGCAATTGTGTAGTAGTTTGAGCATTCTTTGGCATTGCCTTTCTTTGGGATTGGAATGAAAACTGACCTTTTCCAGGTCAGTTTTGAACCTAGTTCCAAAATCTAAATAAAAACATAATTGAAAATACTGTGACAAGTAATCAGATTTCTGGGGAACATAAATCTGGTCCAGTTATTACAATTGCCAGAGAAAGGCTCATCCACAGTAGAACCATTTTTGTTTATAGGCTGTAATTTTCTTTCGGAGTATAAACATATTTGGGCCTCCCTGGTGGCTCAGTGGTAAACCATCCACCTGCAATCTAGGAGACACAGATTGAACTCTGGGTTGAGAAAATTCCCCTGGAGAAGGAAATGGCAATCCACTCTGGTATCCTTGCTTAGAAAATCCCATGGGCAGAGGAGCCAGGTGGGTCCTCTGGGTCTGGGTTTTGAGTCCTAAGGGTCTCAAAAGAGTTAAACACAACTTAGCAACTAAACAACAACAATATAAACATTCACAGAAGTTTCTTTCTTATGGTAGATTTTACCCATCATAAACAAACTGACAGGTAGAACCAAAAAGCATTTTCTGTGATTAAAGATTATTCACTATGTTTGGGATATCATTAAATATAGTGTAAGAATTAAAATGTGCAAATTATACTGTATAAATGGTGATGTGTGCTCTGTGAGAATATAGTCTTTATAGGAGAATGAAAGAATAAAAGGAAATTTTTACTGCCACACTAATAAAAAATGTTTCCATATTCTACCACCAAAGTTTGTACCCTTCCATCTAAGGGAAACTTTTTCACTGTTTATTCTTAGGCCTTTGGAGCATTTTCACATCTCAGAGTAGGGACGATAACCAGGCTTGGCTCCTCCCACATCAATGTCGAAGCTCAAAAGAACAGTAGGAGTTCATATGGGCTCCTGTTTCCAAGTCAGCATTTTGCTGCAAGATCTTAATTTTAGATACAACCAGAAGATTGCATTCTTCTCATCTCTGCTGACCCACAGGGTACCCCATAGAATCAGAACAACAACATCAAAAATCTTGAGGAAAGAGATGTAAATTAGATGAAACTTTCCTTTCTGTATAATTTTTGTAGAACTAAAGTTCATCCAACTCTACCTCATTCAAGTAACATAAACTGCATATTTAAATAATCTTAGGACTGGAAAAGGTCAGTTTTGATTCCAATCCCAAAGAAAGGCAATGCCAAAGAATGCTCAAACTACCGCACAATTGCACTCATCTCACACGCTAGTAAAGTAATGCTCAAAATTCTCCAAGCCAGGCTTCAGCAATATGTGAACCGTGAACTTCCTGATGTTCAAGCTGGTTTTAGAAAAGTCAGAGGAACCAGAGATCAAATTGCCAACATCCGCTGGATCATGGAAAAAGCAAGAGAGTTCCAGAAAAACATCTGTTTCTGCTTTATTGACTGTGCCAAAGCCTTTGACTGTGTGGATCACAATAAACTGTGGAAAATTCTGAAAGAGATGGGAATACCAGACCACCTGATCTGCCTCTTGAGAAATTTGTATGCAGGTCAGGAAGCAACAGTTAGAAGTGGACATGGAACAACAGACTGGTTCCAAATAGGAAAGGCTGTATATTGTCACCCTGCTTATTTAACTTATATGCAGAGTACATCATGAGAAATGCTGGACTGGAAGAAACACAAGCTGGAATCAAGATTGCCGGGAGAAATATCAATAACCTCAGATATGCAGATGACACCACCCTTATGGCAGAAAGCGAAGAGGAACTAAAAAGCCTCTTGATGAAAGTGAAAGTGGAGAGTGAAAAAGTTGGCTTAAAGCTCAACATTCAGAAAACGAAGATCATGGCATCCGGTCCCATCATTTCATGGGAAATAGATGGGGAAACAGTGGAAACAGTGTCAGACTTTATTTTGGGGGGCTCCAAAATCACTGCAGATGGTGACTGCAGCCATGAAATTAAAAGACGCTTACTCCTTGGAAGGAAAGTTATGACCAACCTAGACAGTATATTCAAAAGCAGAGACATTACTTTGCCAACAAAGGTCCGTCTAGTCAAGGCTATGGCTTTTCCAGTAGTCATGTATGGATGTGAGAGTTGGACTGTGAAGAAAGCTGAGCGCCAAAGAATTGATGCTTTTGAACTGTGGTGTTGGAGAAGACTCTTGAGAGTCCCTTGGACTGCAAGGAGATCCAACCAGTCCATTCTGAAGGAGATCAGCCCTGGGATTTCTTTGGAAGGAATGATGCTCAAGCTGAAACTCCAGTACTTTGGCCACCTCATGCAAAGAGTTGACTCATTGGAAAAGACTCTGATGCTGGGAGGGACTGGGGGCAAGACGAGAAGGGGACGACAGAGGATGAGATGGCTGGATGGCATCACTGACTCGATGGACGTGAGTCTGAGTGAACTCCGGGAGTTGGTGATGGACAGGGAGGCCTGGCGTGCTGTGATTCATGGGATCGCAAAGAGCTGGACACGACTGAGCGACTGATCTGATCTGATCTGATCTGTGTGTATTTGCTCATACATTTTTTCTCATACCGACATTTATTCGGTAAACGTTTATAGATATGGTTTCTGACCTTATTAAGTTTAGAATTCTCATTTATTCTTTATTTCAGCACCTTTAATGTGTATGCATACTTTGATAGAAAATCTAAGTATTTTTGTTGATACATCATTTAAACATGAAAATCATCCTAATATCTAAATGTTTATTGTGCTAAGAAGGATATGCTATTTATTTAGATATATTAAATAGGCCATTTAAGATTATGGTTTAAACTGAGAAGAGCACTGGAGACTTTTTTTGTATTTTATGAAATTAAATATTTTCTTCAAGTTAAGAAACTGCCTGCAATGTGGGAGACCTGGGTTCAATCCCTGGATTGGGAAGATTTCCCTGGAGAAGGGAAAGGCTACCCACTCCAGTATTCTGTCCTGGAGAATTCTATGGACTGTATAGTCCATGGAGTCGCAAAGAGTCAGATACGACTGAGTGACTTTCACTTTCACTTTCAAGTTTTTTGTGACTGTGTCACTATCAAACTATGAGGATTTCTTTATAGTTACTTTTAAAGTCAAAATATGGAGAAAACTTTTAAATAAAACTCACTTCCTTATCTATTGGGAAAATGTTTCCATATAGAGTGCTTAGGAAGTTTCTAGAAAAGTTATTAAAGGAGAAATTAGTTGGAATGTTTTTATTTTACATCTGTTGTAATAAAAAACAGATTATTTTTTCAAAACTATTTTATCAGAAATTAAAATTTAAAAGTCTGGGAATAACTTCAGGATTTCACTCGATACCTATGTCATAGTAAATGCTGCTGCTGCTGCTGCTAAGTCGATTCAGTCGTGTCTGACTCTGTGCAACCCCATAGATGGCAGCCCACCAGGCTCCCCCGTCCCTGGGATTCTCCAGGCAAGAACACTGGAGTGGGTTGCCATTTCCTTCTCCAGTGCATGAAAGTGAAAAGTGAAAGTGAAGTCGCTCAGTCGTGTCCGACTCCTAGCGACCCCATGGACTGCAGCCCACCAGGACCCTCTGTCCATGGGATTTTCCAGGCAAGAGTACTGGAGTGGGTTGCCATTGCCTTCTCTGTCATAGTAAATGAAGCAATATCAAACTATAAAATTTATTTGAAATTCTTAAGAATTAAAGGATGGCATATTCTCCAACTGAAGGATGTCCTATAATTCATGTGTGCAGAAATTTTCATTTTCCCACTTTAGTAAATAATACAATTTTTAAAATAAACCCCTAAATATATGTATCTAAAGAGATTGTTGTGATATTTGAAATATTTTAAAAATACTGTTTTCTTACATTTTTTGGTATTATATCTTTAAAATTGGGAAAGACTTACAATTTCCTCTTTCATATCCTACTACACAAAGCATACATTATTAAGTTTCTCATCTGAATTATACACAGTTTCTATATTGATGAACATTTCTAAAGGTTGGAGACTATGCATAACACAACATAACCCACTTCTTTCTAAGAAAATTATGTGATTTCTGTTCTGTATTTTGAGCTGAAATTGATATATATGAAATATTCATCTGTAACTTTCATTCTGCACCCTGAAGTAAGAATACATCAAATTCCTTCTCCACAGGGCAAATATTTGAAGGCAGCTATTTTTCTGTTTTCCTCATTAAATATATCTATTTTGTTCAGCTCTTCAATCATCACAATCACCTTATCATTACTCGTGTAAAATCTGACATCTAGAATTTCATTCATTGGCAAAATTGGTCTAACTTAAGAATATAGCTAGAAAGAATATTGCCACCTTTGATATGAACACTGTGCCCAATATAATCAATATTGCATCAAAATTCAGTTCCTAGTTGTCACCTAGTCTTTTTTTATACTATTTACATCAGTATAAGCCTAATATGTATAGTATATGATAGGGTTATGAATCATTTTTTTTATCCATAGCAGTAGATATTTTTAAGCAAAAGTATAGAACTTCCATTTTTCTGTAATATTTTGGATTCACATATCTTTTTAAATTCTTATATCTGAATTTTATTTTTAAATTCTTTTCCAGTGAAAGGATTCATTTTATTTATTTTAAAAATTTTATTATTGGAGTATAATTGCTTTACAATGCTGTGTAAGTTTGTGCTGTACAGCAATGTGAATCAGCTAGAAGTATACATATATCCCCTCCCTCTTGAGCCTCCTCCACCCCATGCCGTTCCTCTAGATCATCACAGAGCACTGAGCTGAGCTCCTTGTGTTATACAGAACCTTTGCATTATCTAGCTATGTTACACATGGTAGTGTATATCTGCCAATGTTACTCTCCCAATTTAACCCTCTCCTCTCCCTTTGTAGCCACATGTCCCTTCTGCACATCTGCATCTCTATTCCTGTCCTGCAAATAGGTTCATCTGTACTGCTTTTCTCAACCCCACATGTATGCGTTAATATATGATACTTGTTTTTCCCTTTCTGACATACTTCATTCTGTGTGACAGACTCTAGGTCCATCCACATCACTACCAATGATTCCAATTCATTTCTTTTTACAAGCGAGTAATATTCCATTGGTATAATATTCCATTGGAGTTGGTGATGGACAGGGAGGCCTGGCGTGCTGCAATTCAGGGGGTCGTAGAGTCAGACATGACTGAGCGACTGAACTGACTGAATATTGCATTGTATATATGTACGACAACTTCTTTATCCATTCATCTATTGATGAGTGTTTAGGTTGCTTCCATGTCCTGGCTTTTGTAAATAATGCTGCAATGAACATTGGGGTACATGTGTCTCTTTCAGTTATGGTTTTCTCAGATTATGAACCCAGTAGTGCAATTAGTGGGTCATATAGTAGTACTGCTAAATTGCTTCAGTCGTGTCCGACTCTGTGTGACCCCATAGACAGCCTCCTACCAGGCTCCTCTGTCCCTGGGATTCTCCAGGCAAGAACGCTGGAGTGGGTTGCGATTTCCTTCTCCAATGCATGAAAGTGAAATGTGAAAGGGAAGTCGCTCAGTCGTGTCCGACTCTTAGCGACCCCATGGACTGCAGCCTACCAGGCTCCTCCGTCCATGGGATTTTCCAGGTAAGAGTACTGGAGTGGGGTGCCATTGTTTTATAGTTTTTTAAGGAACATCTATACTGTTCTCTTAATGGCACCCCACTCCAGTACTCTTGCTTGGAAAATCCCATGGACGGAGGAGCCTGGTAGGCTGCAGTCCATGGGGTCGCTAAGAGTCAGACACGACTGAGCGAACTTTCATGCATTGGAGAAGGAAATGGCAACCCACTCCAGGGCTGTCTATGGGGTCACACAGAGTCGGACACGACTGAAACGACTTAGCATACTGTTCTCCATGGTGGCTGTGCCAATTTACATTCCCACCAATAGTGTAGGAGAGTTCTCTACTCCGTACCCTCTCCAGCATTTATGGTTTGTAGATTTTTTGATGATGGCCATTCTGACTGGGTGAGGTGATACCTCTTTGTAATTTTGATCTGCATTTTTCTAATAATGGGTTATGTTGAAAATCTTTTCATGTTGACCATCTGTATGTCTTCTTTGGAGAAATGTCTATTTAGGTCTTCCACCTATTTTTTGCTTGGGTTGTTTGTTTTTTAGATATTGAGTTTGCATGAACTGCTTGTATATTTTGGAGATTAATCCTTTGTCAGTTAAATAAATCCTTCTAACTTTATGTCAAAAGTAAATTGGGAAGCATGCTCTTCATGTTTTCATAAAGTAATGAATAGTGTTCTCCATGCAGACTCAGTAGTTATGGCATGGGGGTTTAGTTGCTCCATGGCACATGGATCTTAGTTCCCTGACAAGGGATCAAACCCATGTCCCCTGCATTGTAAAGCAGATTCTTAACCACTGGACCACCAGGGAAGTACCCCAAATGAATTTTGATTCAGTTGATGGTTTTTCTTATGTCACTGTGAAGTCAAGTAATGTACTTTGAAGCACTGCTCCTTTCTTGAATAACTCTTTGATTTTCCTGGAGTTAATAATTGCATCCTTTAAAAATTTGCTTAGTTTCTCTTAACATTCCAATGATTATTTTTTCTCTTAAGCTTGAACAGTTACATAAAAGCTCTATTAATTTTTTTCCCCTAAATGCTCAGATAGTTTCTCTTTCCTAAACATTTCCCAGAGCCACCCACCCCCAAACCCTGATCTTCTCCCTCTGATCTGGTTAGGATGAACTTAACCTTGCTGATCATTCTTTCATCCTGTGAGGTCTTTTCACTCAATTTCTATTTTGATGACTTTTTCTTGCATCTCATTTACTTTTTTTATTTACTCTTTTATATGAAAGCACTTTTCCCTGTATATTCTTGAAAGATGAAAAATGGGAGATTCACTTTTCCTTTTATGCAAATCTGAAAATGTCTTTAGTCAGTCCTCATATTTCCTTGATAACTTGGCCAGTTATAGAATTCTAGCAGAAAAATAATTTCCCTCAGAATTTTAAGGCTTTATCTTACTCTTTAGCCTTTTGAGAAATCTGGTGATTCTGAATCCCTGTTGTAAGTGCCTTTGACGCTGTGCCTGTGCCACTGAAACTTTGGTATCCTTGTCCTTGTTGTTCTGATATTGCATGAAGTGGCTTAGTGTGTGTGTGTTTAAAATTCACTTTGTTAGGCATTCTGTGCCATGCTATGTGCTGTTCTTAGTCACTCAGTCATGTCCAGCTGTCTGCGACCCCATGGACTGTATCTTGCCAGGCTCCTCTGTCCATGGAATTTCTCCAGGCAAGAATACTGGAGTGGGTTGCCATTCCTTTCTCTGGGGATCTTCCCCACCCAGGGATTGAACCCAGGTCTCCTGCATTGCAGGTGGATTCTTTACCATCTGAGCCACCAGGGAAATCCATAGGCATTCTATAGGCCTTTTCATTAAGGAGATTTGTGCTGAGAAAATCAATTTTATTATTTCTTTGGTAATATCTATGCAACTATTTTCTTTGTTTTTCTTTTCTTCAACTCTTTCTCATTGAATATTAGAGTTTTTGAATTTTGTTTTTATTATCTTATGGTCTATCTCTATCATTTGGTTTTACTTAATGGGAAACTTTGTCAATGTCTAAGCCATCTCTTGAATTATTAATGTTATTATATGTTTAATTCAAAGTCTCTTCTTGCCTTCTCATTATTTGGGGTCATACTAGTCTATTCTTTTGTCCATATAACATCTAGTTTACCTCACATTAATAACTGTTTTTTGAGGGGAGAGTCTCTCTTAATTGTCTGTTTATCCTTTGGACCCATTTTTTTAAGGATAAGAGTGGGAGTGGTTTTCTGGTTTTCCTAAGGAATTTTTTTTTTTTTCCCCCTAAAGTTGATAATCCTCTGCAGCTCATTCTTACTTAAGAGTTAGGCAATAGAGAATTGATATAAAACTGCATTTGGATAGAGTTTAGTGGCGGGTGATTCCCCCTGTAAGTCACTATTTTAGATCTTTTCTCTTGGAGTCTCCGTTTCTCAAAGGACCCTGGAATGCCTTGCCTGTGAGCAAGAGTACTATGTGCCAAGAGACCAAGGGTCAAGAATTCAATGTGAAGAATTCCCTTGTTCGTCCTCCAGCATCCTCAGTTCTGGGGCTCCCACATTTAACTTCTCTGTAAAATAAACCCCTAATCTACCCTCATAGCTCAGTTTGTAAAGAATCCGCCTGCAATGTAGGAGACCCCAGTTTGAATCATGGGTCGGAAGATCCACTGGTAAAGGGATAGGCTACCCATTCCAGTACTCTTGGGCTTCCCCTGTGGTTCAGCTGGTAAAGAATCTGCCTGCAATGCGGGAGACCTGGTTCGATCCCTGAGTTGGAAAGATCCCCTGGAGAAGGGAAAGGTTACCCACTCCAGTATTTTGGCGTGGAGAATACCATGGACTGCATGGGGTTGCAGAGTCAGACAGGACTGAGCAATTTTCACTCACTGCCTAAGAAGGAGTGGAGGAGTTGTAGCTTTCCTTGTTGCATCCAGGTACTGAGCCACTCACTGGTCCTGCTGGTACAAGGTTGTCTTGCTTCACACTGGTCTTCTTTTCTCTTCTTGCATCTTCCAAATCTATTTTATATACTTTGATATTGTGGGTTGAAAATGAAAATCGATCAGGGAGGGTAAATGAATACATATGGTCGCTCCACCATTTTTAACTGAAATTGATTATGGTTTTTTGACCATATGTCTATTCACCTTCTATTCTATTTTCTTTTCTTTCTCTCCAGTCTGAAATAACTTGAGGTATGTCTGATGTGTTTTTTAGTATCTTGGTAAAAAGAATTTTTTTTGCAGGAAAAACAAGATAGGATCTTACTGAAATTCACTTGAAGTGGTTACCCTCCTTCTCTCACCTATGAATAATCTCTAAATGTAAGAGCATTGAACAATGCACCTGTTCCATTCGAGTGTTTAACAGAGAAACCTACACCATAGATTGTATTTTCATGACATATTTTATATTTTCTGAGGATCTGTGAAGGAAGAAAAAAGACAGGGGAAAAGAGGTTTAATATGACATTAGAGTATTGTGTCAAGCACTGTTTTAGATTCATTCATTCATTATCACCTTTAATCTCACAAGCACCCTGAGGTGCTGTTATTGCCGCTTTATGATGAGAAAACTGAGGACCAGAAAGGTTAAGCATCTGGCCAAAGGCTGTTCAACAGCTGACAGTTGAGTTTCAAGTGTAGGTCTGTGATTCTAATCTCATGTCTTTTTTATTATTCTATTTTCCACACCACAGTGGTAAAAACTATAAAACCCAACCTTAAATTTTAACATAAATAATTTACTTTTATCTGATTAAGATGATTTTAAAATTAGCTTAAAATCACTCAGAATTAATCCCTATAACACTCTCACAAGTTTTATTGCATATGACAAATAGACATAAATAGGTGCTGTGGATATTATTCCTTTAATTTCAACTTTGACTTTTCCCTTATCAAAGCCTTCATAGAGCTCATTTTTTATTTCTCATCGGAGAGTTCTCGGTACATATTCCTTTTCAGACCCTTATAACCCTACTGGAAAGCAAATTTCTTGGCTTGACTTCTGCTAATTCCCACAGCTAGTGCAAAAACATTTGAAGAAACTTGAAATGGTAAATCCTGCTATTTTGTTAGCACTTGATTTTAAGAATTTTGTAAATGTTACCATAGTAAGTAATGCCTTGAAAGTCAATATATTTTTAAAGGTTTCAGTTAGTTATTTTTCTGATTTCGTTAACTTTTTATGGCCCACCCACACTGAATAGTTTTCTGTTTTTTTCCATTCAGGAAAGCAGATGCTCATGGTTCTAAATGTAAGCTCCCAGGGGATAAAATAGGAGTGGGTTTGCATCATGGAATGTGCCATACCATCTAACAAAAGTAATGTCCCAGTTGTTGTCATTTATATAAAAACATCAAGAAAAAGTAAATACACAATAATGACCCATAACAAATTGTTAAAATTAGAAGATTTGTATTAGTCTCTCATGGAGAAGGAAATGGCAACCCACTCCAGTGTTCTTGCCTGGAGAATCCCAGGGACAGGGGAGCCTGATGGGCTGCTGTCTCTAGGGTCGCACAGAGTTGGACACAACTGAAGCAACTTAGCAGCAGTAGCAGCATATTAGTCTCATATTGACAATGATATTTTTTCCCTCAGTTCAGTCAATTCAGTCACTTAATAGTGTCTATTTGTGACCCCATGGACTGCAGCACACCTGGCCTTCCTGTCCATCAGCCACTCCCGGAGTTTACTCAAACTCATGTCCATTGAATCGGTGATGCCATCCAACCATCTCATCCTCTGTTGTCCCCTTCTCTTCCCACCTTCAAACTTTCCCAGCATCAGGGTCTTTTCCAATGAGTCTGTTCTTCACACCAGGTGGCCAAAGTATTGGAGTTTCAGCTTCAGCATCAATCCTTCCAATGAATATTCAGTACTGATTTCCTTTAGGATTGACAGGTTGAAACCCCTTGCAGTCCAATGGACTCTCAAGAGTCAACACTACAGTTCAAAAGCATCAATTCTTCAGCACTCAGCTTTCTTTATAGTCCAGCTCTCACATCCATACATGACTACTGCAAGAACTAGATGAACCTTTGTTGGCAAAGTAATGTCTCTGCTTTTTAATATGCTGTCTAGGTTGGTCATAACTTTTCTTCCAAAGAGTCAGTGTCTTTTAATTTCATGGTTGCAATCACCATCTACAGTGATTTTGTAGCCCCCCAAAATAAAGTCTCTGCCACTGTTCCCCATCTATTTGCCATGATGTAATAGGACCAGATGCCATGATCTTAGTTTTCTGAATGTTGAGTTTTAAGCCAACTTTTTCACTCTCCTCTTTCACTTTCATCAACAGGCTCTTTAGTTCTTCTTCACTTTCTGCCATAAGGGAGGTGTCATCTGCATATCTGAGGTTATTGATATTTCTCCAGGCAATCTTGATTCCAGCTTGTGCTTCATCCAGTCCAGTGTTTCTCTTGTACTCCACATATAAGTTAAATAAGCAGGATGACAATATACAGCCTTGATGTACTCCTTTCCTGATTTGGAACAAGTCTGTTCTTCCATGTCCAGTTCTAACTGCTGCTTTCTGATCTGCATACAGATTTCTCAAGAGGCAGATCAGGTGGTCTGGTATTCCCATCTCTTTCAGAATTTTCCACAGTTTCTTGTGATCCACACACTCAAAGGCTTTGGCATAGTCAATAAAGCAGAAATAGGTGTCTTTCTGGAACTCTTTTTTGATGTTCCAACAGATTTTGGCAATTCGATCTCTGGTTCCTCTGCCTTTTCTAAATCCAGCTTGAACATGTGGAATTTCACAGTTCACGTACCGTTGAAGCCTGGCTTGGAGAATTTTGAGCATTACTTTACTAGCGTATGAGATGAGTGCAATTGTGTGGTAGTTTGAGCATTCGTTGGCATTGCCTTTCTTAGGGATTGGAATGAAAACTGACCTTTACCAGTCTTGTGGCCATATAATTGTAAAGATTTGTGTTACTCAGAGAGTCGATAAAATCTCTGAACAGGAAGTCTTTTGATGAGTTCCACTTGCTAAGCAGATTTTATAGAGGAGTCTGAAATGTCCATTACTCCTTTGTAATACACACAAACCATACTATTAGAAAGTTAAAACAATAAACTATAAGTTTTAAATTAATAGAAGTTTTTCTTGACAATTTTTTGCTACAAATAGTGCTTACGTTTTGAATTAAAAATACATTTACTGAGAATCCCATGGACGGAGGAGCCTGGTGGGCTACAGTCCACGGGGTCTCAATGAGTCAGACACGACTGAGAGACTTCACTCTCACTTTACTGTTACTTCTAGCACAATAAACCTGAGTTCAGTAACTTATGTTTCTGGGTTTGTAATGATTGTTTGTCAGGTCTTATTGTTGAAGAAAATGAATCCAATTATTGAATATTTTAGTTATCATTTACTGAGATGATTTTTCATTCTGATTTTCTAGTGTTTGTGTGTGGAAAATAATGTATGATAAGTGAAAATTTCTGTATAAAGTACTTTCTTGAGTTAATGCAATTTTGCTTTGGGTTTTACATTAAAAAATAATCACAAAACTTTTCCATATTATAGTAAATTATCTTTAAGCATTACTTACAATTGAATTAGCCAAATGAATTATGCATGAGATAATCATGTTGTATTGATTAGTTTTGAATTGTAAATGTATTTTGTGTTTGTTCATAAATATATACATATATACTCTAAAATTTTAGAACATGAAATAGAAATTAAAATATTCTAATTTTATGATATAAATATAGTGAAAATTTATTGGATATGTTTATTATTAAGCATATGTTTCTTTGTCCTTTAAGTTGAAACTCAAACATCTTTGCAGATAAACCTGACTTGAAATGTTTTAGATGTCTGAATTTTCAAATTTTATATATAATCAGATGCAGTACAACTGAATGAAATATTTCAGTAGTACATGTTTTAAAAACCAAATGCTGTCTTGGGTTGTTAAAGCTACATAGTCAAAGGGTGTCTGTAACAGGTTAAAAAGGAAATTTTCAGACTCCATTAAACTTTAAAACTCTAAGTATAATCTTTCAGGAAATACTGTGAATGGGGTCCCTGTTGATAGATTTAGTATCTTGCTCCTTACTGCACATATGCATCGAATTAAAGGAACAGTAGCAGTACTATTTTATAGAGTTGACACTACATTTAATATGCATATTTTGACTTTTTTGTGTGTGTGCTTCTGTTTAAACACAGAGATACTCTACTATACTTTGGCCGTTTCTTGCTATGTTAATGTTTTACTTCTCTAATAATTTAGGAGCTCTATTTTAAACAGTATTCTAGCATTGTAGGGAATGCTCTTAATTACAAAGTAGTTGTACAAAATTCATATCTAATATTTTTCTGTGCATGCATGAGCACTAAGTTGCTTCAGTTGTGTTCCCCTCTGTGTGACACTATAGACTGTAGCCCCCCGGGCTCCTCTGTCCACAGGATTCTCCAGGCAGGAATGGTGGACTGCATTGCCATGCTCTCCTCTAGGGGATCTTCCTGCCACAGGGATCAAATCCATATCTCTTGTGTCTTCTGCATTGGCAGCAGGGTTTTTTTTTTTTTACCACTAGCGCCCCCTGGGAAGCCCACAGTTTTTCTGTAGTGGGGCTTTTCTCTTAGGTGGATAGTTATCATTGGCTTCCTGAAATTTCAAAAACCATGCTGCTCCTGGGTTTAGGTTTGGCCTGTTTTTGTTGTTGTTGTTGTTTGTTGTTTAGCTTCTTTATTCTTAAAAATCAGAAAGAAAAATGAAACATACATAGTGTTTTATTCAACAGGATATCTAATTTCTGGTCTGTTTGACCTGAAGCTCTATTATTTCCCTTTGTAATATGTTATTTCATAGACAAATCTTTTGTTTCATTCGTGTTACAAAGACATTTAACATGATCATGAAAATGTAATTCTAAAAAATTGTCTAGAAAAATAATGATCAAATATATCCCATGAGAAAAATTTTAAATTTAGCTTTGCTACAGAAGTATATGATAGTTTAGTTTTGAAAAGTACAAAACAAAGATAATACATATTCCTACAGAGAAATCCACTGATACTTTTGGAGTTTCCACAAGGACTAAAAAAAACACAACTAATCCTCTTAAAGTGTTTCAAGAAAGACATTTCAAATACCCAATTATGTTTTAGCTACTATGATATGTTTGTGTTTAAATCTACATCACTCCATTTTATTCCTGGTAAATTGATGCTTCTCATTCAGTTGCCCTTGTCTTGATAGAAAGGATTTGGGGTTTGTAGTAAGAAGGTGTATTGAATGATTGCATTTCTGTGAGTTTAGCTCTCCTAAAACAGACTCTGTGTGAACCCCTTTGTCACTTGGTAGCAGATTTTTCTTGGTTGTTTGAAGAAATTAGCTAATATCTGCCATACCATAAGCAATCAGGTAGACATGACATCCAGTCATCTGGTTGTGAGCTTTTACTTTTTCAACTAATGACTGTGAACCTTGCTGTATATGAAACAAAGAGATGATGCAATATCTAGAAATAAAGTAAAAAAATTTTTCTTCATCAGATTGCCTAATGACATAAGAATTAGTTTCAAAAAACAATCAGAAAAATCCAAAAATTTTGAAAAGCAAAGATAAATTGATTAATAGGGCTTCCCTTGTGACTCAGATGTTAAAGAATCTGCCTGCAATGTGGGAGACCTGGGTTCGATTCCTGGATGGGGGAGATCCCCCAGTAGGGAAAGGCTACCTACTCCAATATTCTTACCTGGAGAATGTCATAGACAGAGGAGCCTGGCGAACTACAGTCCATGTGGTAGCAAAGAGTCAGACATGACTAAGTGACTAACACTTTCACTTTCAACTTATTTATATTCAGTTTTACATTTGCTTGTTAATCATTTTTTGTATAACATCATTTTTTGTAAAACTAAAGTCAAGGTATTTCTGATAGCTGAAAAACCAAATGTCATAACTTTAACCATCCCTGAAATGGTTTGTGAAAAAGTGTAATATTGAATAAAATGTTTATATAGTACCATCAAATTTTGATAATAGTTTAATATTTTCCTTATCAGCAATTGAATAAGAGTGTTAAGGAAGCTGTACTTTTATTATTACAAGATATTTCTAGTTATGATGAATTGACCATGAATGACTAACTCTGCTCACTTTGAAAATGGGGTCATCACCAAATTTACTGACTGAAGTCCGTTTAGAAAACTGGAAATTATTTAGGCTATATATCAAATTAATTTAGAAATTTTAAGTGGAAAACCAAGAATCTATATGAATTTCTGAGGTTTTCTTTAAAATCTGTACTTTCGCTGATTGTTTGCTTATCTTGATAATCATTAAAAATATTTAATGTAGAACTTGCTGTTAATGTTAGAGCTCTTTTCTAATATTAGGTATTTATAATAATAATTTTCTAATATTTAGAATCATATGTTAGTTTTAATACTTATCCTTAGAGTTATTTAGCTAAAATTTACATAAGGAACATAGAAACAAAAATATATTCCTTCGTTCATAGAAAACGCTATGCAGGAGCATTGAAATAAACATTTCTAGTCAAATTTCTAGTCTAGATACACTTCTAAATGTATTTATAAATTGTATGTTAGTGACTCTGTCTTGTCCGACTCTTTGCAACCCCATGGCCTGTAGTCTGCCAGGCTCCTTCTAGTCAAACTTAATTAAAATAATTAGTAATTAATTCTTACACTTAACTTTGACTTCACTTGTTATTCAGTAGGCCAAACTTTATGTTCTTTTTTTTTTTTAAATCTACTTCTTAGCTAAAATTGAGGGTGACCATTGCTATGTAAAATAAGCATTAAATTTAAAACATATCATCTAAGTCAGCTTATGTACCACCAGTGAAATAGCTATTATTTTAGAAGGCCTATGGTTCATGGTACACAGGAATTACTTCTTCCTTTGATATGAAGAATAGTTCATAACACATTTAATTAGAAACAAGTGATTCTGGATTCTTTTTCATTTTCCATGATTTCCTGCAGTAGGTCTGTTCCCAGGAGAATTTATAGTCTAGCAGGTAAATGAGACATGGAACAGGTAACTGAGTATTGAGGAAAAAAAGCTGTGTAAGAGCCACACCTAATCTAGTCTGGGCTCTGATATCAGGAAAGGAGGAAGGGAAAGTAATTTAAAATTTAGCATTGAAAAATTTGTAGGGATGCAATGGAAGAAAGGTGTTAGGATTGGAGGAAATTACATGTACAAAGGGATGGGGATGAGCAAAGCATTTTCCAGGAAACGGTATTCTTTATGTCATCTTCCCATTTTCTTTTACATTATGAGAGACATTTTCAAGGTTGTCCTTCATGTAATCAACACTATATTTTGCAGGATTCTTTATTAATTTTATTTTTACATTTTGCTATAGCTTTATAAATTCTTTAGAGTTTTCTGAGTCCGGTCATTTCTCTTGTTTAAAAAATCTCTTTCTCCTCACCTTTGTGTCATGTCATGACATGTGTTGAGTTGTGTTTGACTCCCTGTGACCCCATGGGCTGTATGTAGCCTGCCAGGCTCCTCTGTCTGTGAAAGTTTGCAGGCAAGAATAATGGAGTGGGTTGCCATTTCCTCCTCTATTCCTTACCTTTACCCAGACATTTATATGAAATAGTTGTTCTTTTACTAATATTACATGTGAAAAATAGGGGTTGAATGAGATTTAAAAAATTACCTAAAGTCACCCAGTTTGTTGTCAATAAAAGGCAATTTACATATGGCTAATGTACAGTGTAATAGTTACTTTTCAGGGCTATTTTTTTTTTAATTAGGATATAAACTAATTAACCCAGTATCAGTATGTTTCCCAGTACTTTCAGAGATGATAGAGACCTAGATCACCATTAAAATTTATGAAAGTCTAATGTTCGCGCACACACCACCCCCCTCCATGGTTTCCCATTTCCTAGAACTGGAGCTAGATAAACTTCATTTCCTTATTTTATTTTGTCTTGCAATTTAAGTTTGTAGAATTAATCAACAAGTTTCTCACAAATTGTCTATTTATTCTTCTATAGTATCCTTATATGTAAACAAAAAGAGCAATAGTCCACATTTATAATATCAGAAGGAATCTTATTCTGTAATTATATACAACTTCACTTGAAAAACTAGACTTTTGCTCCAAAGTTAATAATGTGAAAATGGACTCATTAATTCCAACTGTCCATTTTGGGATTGAATGTGCCACCCAGCCTGTACAATTCTGGATATTCCATTGCATTTTTAGGGCTTGCAAATTCTACATTTGTTTCATATGTTCTGTTTTCCTTAAATAGGCACGTGTCTTCACCTAATTTATAAGAATAGTCAATTCAGGTTACTTGTATTTAATGTCACCACTTCCTGTAACTAATCCTCTACAGTATTTATGGAAAAATCTCAGAAGGAGATTGTCTGTCAAAGGTGTAGAGGTGATTTTTAAAGAAAAAAATTCTGAGAAGCATGCTGGAAATGAGTTATACAGTGTTAATATATCAGTGTTAATATATACAGTGTTAAATATAATATATTTAGAAACACCAGGGCAAGTGAGTAGTCCAGGTAAAAGGAAATAATACCAGTCAGGCATTGCGGTGAGTGAAGATGTCACCTTAAAGGGAAAGTAATCATATTATGCCTTATTAGAGCAAAGGTTGTGTGTTGAAAAGAAACAGAATACGACATTGGAAAGGGATATTGACTGGTGGATCAAGAAAGCAAAGAAGAGTGTAAGTTTGGTTCACCATTAAAGACAATAATGATGCATTGTCAGTTCTTAAGCAAAGAAAAAAAGCAATATGCTTAAAACTATGTTTAACCGTAGTCTTGGTTACAGATTAGAATAACAAAGAAGAGAAAGAATCAAAGGAGACTTTGAGTTACATGAGGAGAAGCCAGTCTTCACTTTAGCAGTGAACTATAGTGTCACAGTTTACATTCCATACAAAGATGTTGCTTATAGAGAAAATGTATTGTTCATTCTAAAGTAGTATCTTTGGCTGAATGTCTCCTCTTATGTTACATAGTTTCGTTAAGTGAATTGGTCATTCTTATAAAAAACATCAACAATTTACTGCATGTTTACTGTGAGATTCTTGGATTCTTGGCACTGATAAAAAAATTATGAGAATGCTGAAAAACAGAGACACAACGGCAATGTCTAGATAAGACACAACAAACAAATATATAAGACCATCCACCTTTGTCCATCAACAAACCTACATCTTCAAGACTGAGTTTAAGTATCACATCTTCCTGAGTGCTTACCAAATATCCCATAAAGAAATGGCTATTTTTCATGATTGTCTTAATTTAATCATAAATTTTATTGTATTATTTTAATTTTTTTTTACTGTCTTATATTTTTATTCTGATCTTTATGGAGTAATATTATTTAAGACGTACTCTGGCATTATTCCCCATCTATTTCCCATGAAAAATGGGACCATGATCTTAGTTTTTGTCCCATCTAATGATGCCATGATCTTCGTTTTCTGAATGTTGAGCTTAAAGCCAACTTTTTCACTCTCCACTTTCACTTTCATCAAGAGGCTTTTGAGTTCCTCTTCACTTTTCTGCAATAAGGGTGGTGTCATCTGCATATCTGAGGTGATTGATATTTCTCCCGGCAATCTTGATTCCAGCTTGTGTTTCTTCCAGTCCAGCGTTTCTCATGATGTACTCTGCATATAAATTAAATAAGCAGGGGGACAATATACAGCCTTGACGTACTCCTTTTCCTATTTGGAACCAGTCTGTTGTTCCATGTCCAGTTCTAACTGTTGCTTCCAGACCTGCATACAAAGTTCTCAAGAGGCAGGTCAGGTGGTCTGGTATTCCCATCTCTTTCAGAATTTTCCACAGTTTATTGTGATCCACACAGTCAAAGGCTTTGGCATAATCAATAAAGCAGAAATAGATGTTTTTCTGGAACTCTCTTGCTTTTTCCATGATCTAGCGGATGTTGGCAATTTGATCTCTGGTTCCTCTGCCTTTTCTAAAACCAGCTTGAACATCTGGAAGTTCACGGTTCACGTATTGCTGAAGCCTGGCTTGGAGAATTTTGAGCGTTAGTTTACTAGCATGTGAGATGAGTGTAATTGTGCGGTAGTTTGAGCATTCTTTGGCATTGCATTTCTTTGGGATTGGAATGAAAACTGACCTTTTCCAGTCCTGTGGCCACTGCTGAGTTTTCCAAATTTGCTGGCATATTGAGTGCAGCACTTTCACAGCATCATCTTTTAGGATTTGAAATAGCTCAATTGGAATTCAATCACCTCTACCAGCTTTGTTTGTAGTGATACTTTCTAAGGCCCACTTGACTTCACATTCCAGGATGTCTGGCTCTAGGTCAGTGATCACACCATCGTGATTATCTTGGTTGTGAAAATCTTTTTTGAACAGTTCTTCTGTGTATTCTTGCCATCTCTTCTTAATATCTTCTGCTTATGTTAGGTCCATACCATTTCTGTCCTTTATCGAGCCCATCTTTGCATGAAATGTTCCCTTGGTATCTCTAATTTTCTTGAAGAGATCTCTAGTGTTTCCCATTCTGTTGTTTTCCTCTATTTCTTTGCATTGATTGCTGAGGAAGGCTTTCTTATCTCTTCTTGCTATTCTTTGGAACTCTGCATTCGGATGCTTATATCTTTCCTTTTCTCCTTTGCTTTTCGCTTCTCTTCTTTTCACAGCTATTTGTAAGGCATCCCCACACAGCCATTTTACTTTTTTTGCATTTCTTTCCATGGGGATGGTCTTGATCCCTGTCTCCTGTACAATGTCATGAACCTCATTCCATAGTTCATCAGGCACTCTTATCAGATCTAGTCCCTTATATCTATTTCTATTTCTCACTTCCACTGTATAATCATAAGGGATTTGATTTACGTCATACCTGAATGGTCTAGTTGTTTTCCCTACTTTCTTCAATTTAAGTCTGAATTTGGCAATAAGGAGTTCACGATCTGAGCCACTGTCAGCTCCTGGTCTTGTTTTTGCTGACTGTACAGAGCTTCTCCATCTTTGGCTGCAAAGAATATAATCAATCTGATTTCAGTGTTGACCATCTGGTGATGTCCAGTACATTGGCCACCTCATGCGAAGAGTTGACTCATTGGAAAAGACTCTGATGCTGGGAGGGATTGAGGGCAGGAGGAGAAGGGGACGACAGAGGATGAGATGGCTGGATGGCATCACTGACTCGATGGACGTGAGTTTGAGTGAACTCTGGGAGTTGGTAATGGACAGGGAGGCCTGGCATGCTGCAATTCATGGGGTCGCAAAGAGTCAGACATGACTGAGCGACTGAACTGAACTGAACTGAACTGACATTATTCATTTAATAGGTGATATGTGTCATTTGGATTACAAGCACTTTGAGGATAAATCAAAGGCAAAAGTTGTTTAATGAATCTATACTTATATGCTACTTTTGGTATGGTAGAAACGTGATAATATTCACAGAAAGAATAAAATAATAAGTGTTTTCCCATCTTCCATAAGTATTGCTGCATTCATATCATGAATATTTACAAATGATTACTGTTTAAAAGGGGCATTCAGGGAGAGTAATGAATGCTCTTTTGTTCAAAAGGTCACAATTGAAAAGTTAGAAAAAATTATATGAACCTGAGAAGAAAAACTTTCTTTGTGTGTCTGTGTGTGTGTGTTTTAAAATGCAGCTTAATATATTTTTAATTGAAATATAGTTGATTTACAATGCTGTGTTTGTTTCAGGTGTAAAGCACAGTGATTCAGTTATATATACATGTATGTCTATTAGTTTTCATATTCTTTTCCCTTATAGGTTAATACAGAATTTTGAGTGTAGTTCTCTGCACTATGTAGTAGGTCCTTGCTGGTAAAAGCATTCTTCTATGTGTGAACATGCATGTATACTCCCTGATAATATATGCTTGCTATTCAACAGTATGTGATTTTTAAAAGTTTAGTATACTTTATACTAAAGTATAAAATATGTTGTATTCTTTGAAAAAAAGTAAACACTGAAGTCAAGAAGCAGGCAGGGAAGTACCTAAGATAAACAGCCAGGGGAAGTACATCATACAGAAAGGTAGATCTGAGAGAGAAGATCAGTAGCAAGAAGGAATGAACACAATACAATTTATGAAGATCCATTAGCAATTCACACAAAATTAAATATGTTTTAAGTCACATGTAAGGGTGTAGGTGCTAAGGGAAAGAGAACATCTCAGATATGGTAATAAGTCTTAATAATCAAGGCAACAAGTTCAATTAATTGCCTATTCAAATGGGATATACCATTGCAATCTAATAAAGGTAAATTATCCTCAAACTATTCATTTTTTAATTTAAAATATTTAGGCAATATGTAGTCTATATTAGATATGCAGTCTTTGAACTCATACATAAAATGCATAATATATTATCTAATGTTCTCAGAACTCAGTATATGTTTTCAAATGAAACCATATGTGACCAGCCATTCCAGGAGAATGACAGGAGTTATCTGGAATCCATGTCTTCTTAGCTTAACTCTTCCCTGGTGCATATATCATGCTGAAAATTATCAACATCCTGAGAGTTTATGAAGGAAAATGGTAGGAGAAGCTAATACTCACTGAGGATGCACCATGTGTAACAGGACCAGACAGTCCATACACTTTATCTCATGTTAATCTTCATAATAAACCAGTAATATTGGTGAAATTATCATCTTTATAATGAAGAAACCGAGGCTTCGACAGGGGGTGAAATATGTCTAACATCACCCAGCTAGTAAGTGGCAGAGCTGGTATTTAGTGCTAGAGCACCAGCTCTTCTCCTCTGCAATGACTTCACTCATAAAATGGTAACTGGTTGAAAACAGAAGCCAAATTATTTAACCTGTATATTTACAGAGATTTTAGTTAGTTTTCTGCAAAATATTTTGGAGGGTTTGTATTGGAATGATACCATTGCCAGATTGATTTAAAATAAAAAAACCTCAATTGAATCATGCTTAAAAAAAATAAATTTGGAGGATTTCCCTGGTGGTCCGGTGGTTAAGAATCTGCCTTCCAATACAGCAGATGCAGGTTCAATCCCTGTTCGTGGAACTAAGATCCGCACGCTATGAAACAACTAACCCCTCTTGCCATAACTAGAGAGTCGTGTGCTGTAACTAGAGTCTGTGCACTGCAATGAAAGATCCCACGTGCCACAATAGAGACCCAATGCTGCCAAATAAATTAATGTATTGAAAAAAAATTTTCTGCTTTCTCATATTTTCCTACCTTGAGAGTTTTTTTTTTTTTTAACATTCAAAACATAGTTTGCACTGTGGCAAGACATATAGGGTTAAAAATAGAGTAGGACATGACCGTACAAAATTGAAAGCAAGTTTTTTATTGGAATATGTATGGTAACGGTAGTTAGTTGCAGATAGTCTTTAATCTTAAAAAAGCTAAAGCATTTATGTGCCAGAAGAGTGCTTAGTGTTTGGTAGTTAATCAATACTTTTTATAATATAAATGGTTACCTTATGATACCAACATTGATTTATGGTCTAGTGCAGACTGGCAAATTTTAAATTCTCTCCTTAGAAATATCAAAGTATAATTTGATGAAAATATCAAAGCAATGATGTTTTGATTGTTTCATTTCCTGCTTCTTATAGATAAATCAGTCAAGGTAAAATGAATCAAGTGCATTCATATTTATCTTCCAGTGCTCAGCTTCCTGTGGTAAAGGTTTAAAATACCGTGAGGTGCTTTGCATTGACCAATTCCACGGGAAATTAGAAGAAAAATATTGCAGTCATCTACGGAAACCTCGAACGCATAAAGCTTGTAGATCTGTCCGATGCCCTTCATGGAAAGCCAACAGATGGAAGGAGGTATGTAAGGTGTTTTATGGTTATATATGTATTTTTGGATTTAAAAAGAAAATCTTAATTCATTCTGCATGCTTTCAATAACCTTGAAACCCACTAAATGTGTTTTATTCTATTACACATTTTTTTTCACACTATGCTCTGAATTGATACTATACAGTGTTAACACGTTTGCTAAGTTCATAGTTTAATAACAAATTAGTCTTGATTATTTTGGGGGCTATAAACTTTACAAGAAATTCTGTTACTGAATACTAGGGAGGCTACCAATGATTATAACATTATTCCAGGTGGTCTAACTGTAAAATACATATGTTGAGGTATTTAGTAACTGCCTTGTTACGGCACTAAAGTCTTGGATTTGCGCTGAGGTAGCAACTTGGAAAAGGGACTGGTAAGTTCCAGATGGATCATAATTGGAGATGGTTTAAGAGTTAGGGACATGACAGATCCAGGGAGCCTGGCTGGTCTAAGGCCAGAGTGGACACACTTGGAAAGACTCAGCAAAAACAAAGCTTATACTGAGATGAGAACAGGGCTAAGAATGTCAGGTTATAGAAGCAGGCTGATGGATACTTGCTTTGGCACACTCAGAGAGGTAAACTCCAAATCTAAACTTGGAAAGGCATGTATTTGAATGTGGTTATTCAGCAAAGACCAGTGTGGGTAATAGTAAAGAGGAGAAAAACATAAATGAGGCCAGAAATGTTAACCAGAATAATTTCCTGAAGCTTGATTTCAGTGGGGCTAAGCTTTCAGCAAAGCTACCTGGCTGCTTGCCGCCGTATCTCAGGGTATGTATCCATCTTTTAAAAGAGCTAGTCCTGCCGTGGGGAAAAGAAACCCATCTTCTGCTGATGGAACTTTCTTGTCTTTGTCTGATGTAGGAGCTACATTAGGAAGACAGGGACTCAGACAGGAGCTGGGAGTGGGTTCCACTGGGCCCCTAAATTTTATCCTTCACTCCTTGAGACTGGGGCTTCCCAGGTGGTGCTACTGGAAAAGAATCTACCTGTCAATGCAGGAGACTCAAGAGACATGGGTTTGATCCCTGAGTTGGGAAGATTGCCCTGGAGGAGGGCATGGCAACCCACTCCAGTATTCTTGCCTGGAAAATCCATGGATAGAGGAGTCTGGTGGGCTACAGTCCATGGGGTCACAAAGAGTCGGATATGACTGAAGTGACTGAGCATGCACACACAGTAAATGAAATTATTTTTCATGGTTTAGCAGAGACCATGGTTTAAAAGATTTCACATTAATCTGTGAATGCCACTGCTACCCACTAAGTCGTTCAAGAAAGAAACACTGGGTCATTCTGTTTTCCGTGACCCCACAGTTATTCCCTGAGTGAGTGAGTGAGTGAAGTCGCTCAGTTGCGTCCAACTCTTTGCGACCCCGTGGACTGTAGCTCCCCTAGCTTCTCTCAATTCTTCCATCAGCGTCACTCTTGCGTCTCCATGGCAATCACCCCAGTCTAGTTCATCATCATCTGTTTCCAGGTGACCTCGTAACATACATTTTTGCCATTATTTACTTACACATAGTATGAGCTCTGGAAGAAGTCTTAATTCTTCTATGGCTTAGTTTAAAGTCTTTGTGAGTGCGTGCTCAGTTGTGTCTGACTCTTTGCAACCCCATGGACTGTAGCCCGCCAGGCTCCTCTGTCCATGGGTGTTTTCAGGCAAAAATACTGGCCTGGGCTGCCATTTCCTCCTCCAGGGGATTGTCCCAATCCAGGGATTGAGCCCATGTCTCCTGTGTCTCCTGCATTGGCAGGCAGACTCTTTACAACACTTATCTAACCATGCCTATTTCTTTAGCATTATCACAGGCCTCAAAATCTTAGATACAATGGATATCTTGTTCACTAAGTGCCCAGCTTAGTACAGAGCTACATACTTCTTCCTTTGAATTCTATAATTCAGTTGCAAAAAAAAAAAAGGACCTGCCATCTGTTAATTTATACATTTTTCACGTTGTGGTTTTGCTTAAAGTAGGGGTAGGCTTTATTTTATCTGGACCAAGATGTGGCAGGGTAACGACAAAGCAGCTTTCCACTGGAGAGACAAACCTTCCAAAGGCCCTGCACCCCGCACGTGGCAGAAACCTTTCAATTCTGACGTCAGGTGGGAGATGCTGGGGGATGGGAGTGGGCGAGACTCCCCTTTTGGCCAGCAGTAGCCCTGGTGATCCCCAGGACTCTTTCGCTGCCTTGTAGCTGCTGTGGTTGCTATTCGTGAGGGACTCTTCCTGACCCTTGGCTTCCAGTCCCACAAGAGCTAATCAATCACTGTTGCTAACAACTCAGCCTTGGCTTGCCACCAAGTCTGAAATTATATAAGATTCACTAAAGGAACATATTCCAGGGGTTTGTAAGATACAGATATGAATATGTAAAGACTATAAAAATCACAGATGCTTTTGTACAGAGTCGACCTTCTTCTCTTTGAATTGATTTTCTTGTCATAGAAATTAGCTTCATACACCCACACAGAACCTAAAACTCTGCCAAAAACAAATGACCACTTGTGAAGTCATTGGTTTTTGATTTATTCTATAAAAAGTACCCACATGGAGTTAATGATCGCAGGCTGTCGCTGTGCTACATATAATAATATATTTAACAGAAGCATAATTTCAGAGGTAGTTAAGAGATAATTACTGGTTACTACTTTGTTCTGACTGCATAAATTGTAACATTGCTTTAATAGCACTCACTAGAAAATAATTTCATTTTATTACTATTTTACATTATACCTCCAATGGAAAGATTTGTTTGGCAAATTGTGACCACAGAGGTGTTCAATGAATTTTGAAGTTAACACTTCTGAGTTGGTATTTGATATCATTTTTTTAATGAAAGGATTTAGTAATGCATTTTAATGACTGCAACCAAACAGGAACAAACATTACTGCATAGAATTTTGTCTCCTGAGTCCAGATGTATGCCATTAGATACAACAGAAATACTAGAATCATTTAAAAAGAAAAAAAAAAAAGGCTCATCCTCTTCTTTTTGGAACCAGACATTTTTTATTTATGTTTTCACGTAATTTTACCCATTTGAGAGTACCAGCTTTACTTATAAATTCAAGTTTTTAAGGCTAGGCCGGTGTTAGATTCCTCATGTCTCATGCTTAGTTCAGTGCCATCCCAACATAGTTTACATGCTCAGAAAAAAGTTGTTCAGAATTCTCCCTTCCCCTTGATCAAGAGAAACCTGCTGGACAGCTTAGAAAGGACCTAATCTCAGGCCTTGCTAGTGAATCAAAAACCTTGTGACTACAGTCACTTACTTGGTTCCCCTTCTTAGAGACCCATCATTTTCTTTCTAGTATTTTAAGATCAGAGCTGGAAGCAAAGGTGATATGTGTTCCAAAAATCTCACAAATCTGTTGGTTAGTGCCCTCTTTCCCAAACCCCCTGATCTGGAAAAAGAGTTTTTTGGAAACTATCTGCTAAACGCTGGCATGTTTAAGTGATTTGGTATTTCTCTGTAATTCCATATTTTCTATATTTCCAAAATACACACACACATGCACATATGTATATAGTCATACTTGAAAAAGTTCCACTGTATACATATATATCTTTTATAATCTAAAAGATAGTAAACCTTAAGCTCCCACGGGCCCCTCATCTTTATACCCAGGTTGAGTGTTTCTTCTAGGAAGACAGCTTGGAGCCCAAGGTGAAGGAGGATGCCTCTTTGCTCTGGGAATGGGTGAATATGGTTCTCAATCTTTTCTAGCTAGTGCCAGCAATTCTGTTTTTGCACTTGTCTGCTGCCTGTGAAATCTCTTCCTTTATCATCTTTCTTGATACTTAAGACAGTCTGTCTTTGAGTGGGCTGAGATGACTAATACTCTTTGGTTTGAGGCATGTGTTGAGAAATTTTTCAAGGCAGGGATAATTGTATTTCTGTAAGAAAAGTGAAAAAATAGGAATAGGAAGGAAGCAGCAAGGGTCAGTGACCTCCTAACACTGTGTGAGAGACTTCTGTATTCCTCACAATTGTAGGTCTTATTCATTATGTATATGAGGAAACAAGGCTTAAATGGTCTAAGTAGCTTGTGCAGGTCACTGGCAGGAAGTGATAGGGAGACAGATGAGCATTTGAATGCTAGTCTGAGTTTTCCCTACTGTAATTGCTGCCATAATTATTTTATTTTTATCATTTTACATTAGCTTGTCTTTATATTATCTTAGCAACATCTTTTACTTCCTTAGCAACCCATTGCTCCTCTTACAAAGCACCTAAAGTCAACAACTGCCGAATGTCACTGGGCTACACATAATAATGCATTCAAGAGAAATATGGTTTCTATGTTGTGTTGAGTTCATTACAGGCTTACTTATATATAAAATCTGTTGCATCAATTTAAGGTATACATGGATGTCACACAACATAGGTAAATAACTGAAGGTTCTATTGATCATGTATTAAATCACTAGCAACATATTAGATTACATTAATAGGTGAAGTGTTCATATCTTTGCACTAATAAATTCTGCTCAGATTTTTGGAGTAGTACCTATTCTGAGACCCACACTAAAAGAAAAGTCTTGCCAAATTACCAAATCCCCAGAGAAGCACAATTGAATTATAACTCTTTTGTATAAGTTCCATTGTATTCTGTTGCAAGCAGGAAAAGCCCTGATTATTAGTGGCTTGAACTCAAAGACGTTTATTCTTTACATAATAAAATCAGAAAGTCACTAGATTTAAGTTAGATTCAGGAGTTCTACAATGGCAAGGATGCTGGATTGGCATTTGTGTAGTTCTGTTGATCAACTGCTAATGGTCGTAAAACAGCTGCCACAGTTCCAGGCCTCACATCTTTATACTTTCTCACATGGAAGTCAGTATGCATTTGTTCTA
The DNA here is from genome assembly GCF_032452875.1 of Bos javanicus. Lineage (NCBI taxonomy): Eukaryota > Metazoa > Chordata > Mammalia > Artiodactyla > Bovidae > Bos > Bos javanicus. The sequence goes on from NC_083872.1 coordinate 37,525,700, forward strand.
TGTTGGTAGGGAGGACAGATTCTAAACGGTGGGTAAAAGTTTAAGGAAGAATATTTCAGCTCAATATAGGAGAGAATTTGCTAACTTCGGAGTCAGCTAAACCAAAACCAGAATGCTTTAAGGATATAGTGAAGGTACCCATATTGAAGCTATGGAAGTCTGGATGGATTTGATGTTCATTCATTCACCACTGCTGTAAAACAGATTTCAGTATTGAAGAGAAATTGGAATTAGATATTTCTAGAGTCTTTTTTTTTTTTTTTTTGGAGAAGGCAATGGCAACCCACCCCAGTACTCTTGCCTGGAAAATCCCATGGACGGAGGAGCCTGGTAGGCTGCAGTCCATGGGGTCGCTAAGAGTCGGACACGACTGAGCGACTTCACTTTCACTTTTCCCTTTCATGCATCAGAGAAGGAAATGGCAAGCCACTCCAGTGTGCTTGCCTGGAGAATCCCAGGGATGGGGGAGCCTGGTGGGCTGCTGTCTGTGGGGTTGCACAGAGTCAGACACGACTGAAGCAACTTAGCAGCAGAGTCTTTTTTTAACTCAAAATCGTCTCCTACTGCTCCAATACAATTACATTTTAAATGATTGTTTCTTAAATGACAGAGTGAATTAGCATTAATGAACCCATTTTGGCAAAGCATGTTCTAACATTTCTTCATCTGTGTTCCGTAGTAGCTAACGTGGCTATGTACCTGTGGATTGGCTAAAATGTATCTTCTACACTTCCACTTCACACTTCAGGCTTATGTTGGACAGTTGTAGTGTTGTAGCACATTTATGCATAAGTAGGAGATTTGGCAGACTTTTCCTATCTGAATTAAATTATACAGTGGTGGTGAGTTAGTGCCTTAAATCACTTATTTGTGTCATACTTATAATAATGACCTCAAATTGCCTTCATATGAGTTACTTGGATTTTTAAAGAAAGACAAAATTTAACATGCTTATAAATATGTGGCTCTATAAAGCTGTTGAATAAGGGTGCCTATTTTGGAGTTAGGGATATACCTTGGGAGGTCATTCTAATAGTAATATATTGCTGGACTTAAGAGTGAGGTATCATATCTTCACAGCATTTACAACTGGAAGAGGAGCTAATGGGCAAAGGCCCTAAGTTCTCCTTTGGAAATGTTGGATTTGAGGTGCCTTTGATAAATCTATGTAGAAAACACATGAAAATCTTGTCAATAGATAAAAAAGTATAAAAAGTAGTGTTAGTTGTTCAGCTGTGTCCAACTCTTTGCATTCCTGTGGACTGTAGCCCTCCAGGCTCCTCTGTCAATTGAATTCTCCAGGCAAGAATTATGGAGTGGGTTGCCATTCCAGCTGGAGAGAACAGATTTAGAAATTATTGGTATATAGAAGAAATTGCTCAGAGAGACCTCAGAAGGTATAAAGAGAAGCAAGTTATAAACCCTGGGAAACACTAACATTTAAAGGCTAAACAAAGAAAATAAAGTCAATTAAGGACTCCAAGAGAAAAGTACCTGGAACCAGAGAGGATTGAAGCCAGAATAGCTCAACAGAACATGATTAGTGGTGCTGAATGTGTCAGTGAGATTAACTAAGAAAAGACAAGAAAAGTTTTTGCTGGACTTGGCAGTTAGGGTTATTGATGACACTCAGCTAAGAAATATTTCATTTAAGCAATGGGTTCTCTTCTCTGTTCAAATCTGAAATACATCAGTTTACTCTTTTATATTCTTCTCTCTTAAAAAAAGAAAAGAAAAGCAAGCAGTAGTCCAATAGTCCAGTTTTTTTCATTTTTTTTGTTTGTTGGTTTGTTTCCTTTGAGGATAAGCTCCACAATAGTAGTTACTCGTGGCCTCAGTGGAGTCTTCTAAACCTGTGCTATGGTCAGTCAGGATCAATCAGCAACTTGGATTATTGCATTACAGAATATTATATTTGTGTGACAAAATGTTTTACTAAGCTGTCTTTGTGAATTTCTTTCTCAGGAATATTTTTTTTTTCACGTTTAGAGGTAGAAAGTTTTCTGAATATAGTTTATATTTCTGTAATTATTGCTGGAAAATATTTGCAGGAGTCTTATTTTATAGGCTAAACATTTTCGCCAGAGGTTGAAATAAGCAAAATCACATCCCAACATCTTCACCTGCTTAATATTGTGCCCTGGACAAAATATACAAAATAATATGTGATTATTATCTGCATACAAAGGAGCCATGTCTTTTTTTTTAAAACATTCAACAACTTGGCAAAATTCAACTGCAAAAGCATTGATTGAGGGTTAGTATAAGTAACCTACGGGCTTCCGAGGTGGTGCTAGTGGTAAAGAACCAGACTGCCAATGCAGGCAACAGAAGAAACACGAGCTCGATCCCTGGGTCGAGAAGATCCCCTGGAGGAGGGCTTGGAGAATCCCAGGGACAGATGAGTCTGGTGGGCTATCGTCCATGGGATCATGAAGACTCAGACACAACTAAAGCAACTTAGCATGCGCGTATAAGTAAGCTACGTGGATATGCAGAGTATTCTTCGTAAGTTAAAAAATAATATAAAAATTCTCTTTTGAGTCAGTGGTTGCTATTTACAGACACAACCCAAAAAACTAAATTTAAAGGGGCCTCTAGAGTAAAACTGATATAAGAATCTATTAGAGAAATTTGAATCTATCAAGTGAACTACGTTTTTTAGCATTTGTGGCTTTAAATGTTTTTTTAAGTTCATGATGAAACTATATTCTGCAGATAAATATTTACTGTTAGGAAAGAGAGATCAATGACTCTGGGAATCTTGTAGAAATAAAGACCTTAATGAAAAACCTGAATTTTTACCCTTATACTATCACAGTTGGGAACAATGATAAGGCCCCACATAACACTCAATATGACCTCCAGTCCCTTCTGGAATAACAAAGAGTATAAAAACCAAGCTCACAAATTAAATAAATACCCTTAGACATTGTCCATACTTTATTACTGTTGGCATCACAGCTCCTGGTTGTGGTCAGGCTCTGTTGTTTTACGGCTTGGCCTTGTGGAGCTGAAAAAGCCCTGAGAGGCTGCCAAGTCCTTCTCCATTCCCTGGAGGCAGCACAAGGAGAGTTTGAAAAGAAGTGAGCTTAAATCTGCTTCACCAGTGACTCCAGGCAGCAGCTCAGGCAAATGACCTAACATCTCTGAGTCTCAGGACCTCAGTCTTGGTATGTCCTTTGGAGATCTGCTGTCAGGAATAAATGTGTGGAACAAGTTCTATGAAATTTTACAAACAATGCAAAATCTTCTTTGTGTAAATAAGGCAAATGAGACCTGGAGAGGTTAAGGCAAGGTTGCCTAGGTAAACTGTAAGTTGATGCAGTTTCCTCAAACACCTCTTTATTGAAATATAATCATTAGTCAACAAATATTTGGATCCCAAGCTATACTACCTACTGTAGGTATAAAGATGAATAGAACCCAAACTTGGAAATTATTGTTGCTTTGAGGGAAATTATGCATACAGTGTAAGGATTTAAATAATTTTCAAAAGCAATGTAATAGTAGAATAGTTTGATTGAATGTTGTGGCAAATTTTGTAGATATTAAGCATGTTTAAGTCAGAAGAGAATTACCAATTCGGATGGAGTATCAGGTCATAGTTTCTATACAACTTGAATAAATATTGCAAAATAAAGAACATCTATTTGTGTATTCGAATAGCTGCTCCAGACCAATGTTAAAAATACTTCCTGCATGTATTTTCTTATTTGTGATATAATATCAGGCTATGTTAAAAGAAACAAGAAAATAGGTCATGACTCTATTTTGTGATTTTTACATAATTTGATGTTTGTTAGTTGATTATTCAAATCGTTTGGGCTTCTTCATAGTGCTCTGTGACCTGCGGCTCCGGAGTTCAGCAACGGGATGTGTACTGCAGACTGAGAGGAGTTGGTCGGGTGGCGGAGGAAAAGTGTGATCCATCCACACGGCCTTATTTTCAGAGAGAGTGTTGGCATCGGAACTGCACACAGTACCACTGGGTGGCAGGAGAATGGTTGGATGTGAGTATTGTCAAGTAAGCTTTCACACAGCCGTTCAGTGAGAGAGTGTTCTTCATTTCATCATTGTATTTCTAGTGCTCAATATCATGTAAGAAAAGAGAGACATATCGGCAAGTGAAGTGCCTGAATGCACAAAACATTGAAGTGAGTGAGAGTTTCTGTGACCTCGCAACCAGACCTCTCGCAATCAAAAAGTGCAGAAACTCTCCCTGCAAGTATATCGTGATAACAGGAGACTCATCCCAGGTAAGGCAAAGAAAGGAAGTTGAGGATTTTCACTCTTAGAAAGTAAAATTGAATCTCAAATTTGATACAGTTGAAACTGAGTCTGAATTTGAATACTGGAGCGGGTAATAGTGTGTATATTAACCTAAGAAATAAAAGCGCTGGGAGATTAGATGATGCAAATACAAGAACAGTGACATACATGTTAAATTCTGGTGCATTTCTGAAGTGTCAAGCGGTGATAACTGGGAAACCAACTACCAGGAACAGTTTGGCATCTGGCCCTGCATAGTTGGCTGCTTTAAAAAATGTTTTTCTTCCAATTTTATTTAGGTATAATTGACCCACAGCACTGTACAAGTTTAAGGTGTATATATGAAGTATATACCTTATTTATTTATTTATTTATGGAAACTTAGATTGCTGTCATATCTTGGATGTTGTAAGTAACGGTGCTATGAATATTGGGGTGCATATATCTTTTTGAATTAGTGTTTTCATTTTCTTCAGAAAAATATCCAGAAATGGAATTGCTGGATCATATGGTAATTCTACTTAAAATTTTTTGAGGAAACTCTATACTATTTTCCACAGTGACTGTACCAATTTATATCTCCACCAGAAGTGCATGGGGGTTACCTTTTTTCCACATCCTTGCCAACACTTGTTTTTTTTTTTTTTAATCTTTTTGATTATAGCCATTCTGACAAGTCTGAGGTGATATCATGGTTTTGATTTGAATTTCCTTGATGATTAATAATGCTGAACATTTTTTCATGTGTCTGTTGGCCATCTGTATGTCTTCCTTGGAAAAGTGTCTATTCAGAGTCTCTGCCCATTTTTCAGCTGGATTGTTTGCTTTTTTTGGGGGGGGATACTGAGTTGTGTAAGTTTATTTATTTTAGGTATTTTCTTATCAGATGCATTATTTGCAAATATATTGTCCCATTCAGTAGGCTGCCTTCTCATTTTGTTGATAGTCTCCTTGGCTGTGTAAAAGATTTTTAATGTGCCGAGGACCCATTTGTTTGCTTTTGCTTTTCTTACCCTTGCCTAAGGAGATGTATACAAAAAAAAAAAAGAAAAAACATTGCTAAGCCTGGTGTGAAAGAATATATTGCCTATGTTTTCTTCTGGGAGTTTTATGGTTTCAGGCACTATATTTAAATCTCTAGTCATTTTAAGTTTATTTTTGTATAAGTTGTAAGAAAGTTGTCCAGTTTCATTCTTTTGCATGTAGCTGTCCAGTTTCCCCAATGCCATTTATTGATAAGACTGTCTATTCTCCGTTGTATAGTCTTAGCTTTTTTGTTGTTTGATTGATCACATAAGCATAAGTTCATCTGGGGGCTTTCTGTTCTGTACCATTCATGTGTGTGTCTGTTTTTGCGCCAGTACCATAGAGTTTTGATTACTATAGCTTTATAGTATAGTTTGAAAGCAGAGTTTGGTACCTCCAACCTTTTTTTTCCCTCAAGATTGCTGTGGCTATTCAATTCAAATTTTAGGATTCTTTGTTCTACTTCTGTGAAAAATTCCACTGATATTTTGATAGGGATTGCATTACATCTGTAGATGGCTTTGTGTAGTATGGACACTTTAACATATTAGTTCTTCCAGTCCAAATGCACATGCTACATCTTTCTGTTTATATGTGTCTTATTCTGTTTATTTCACCAATGTCTTATAGTTTGCCAAGTGCAGGTATTTCACTTTACTGGTTAAATGTAGTCCTAGATATTTTATTATTTTAAAGGAGGCTATAAATGGAATTAAACTTTTTTTGTCTTTATGACAGCTCATTATTAATGTATAGAAATGCAATAGATTTCTGTACATTTATTTTGTATTCCACAACTTAACTGAATTCATTTATTAGCTCTAATAGATTTTTGGTGGAGTCTTTAGAGTTTTCTATATATAATATCTTATCCTCTGCAAATGGTGAAAATTTTGCTTCTTCCTTTCCCATTTGAATGCCTTTTGTCTCTTTTTTTATCTGACCACTATGGTTATAACTTCTAAAACTATGTTGAATAAAGGTGATAAGTGGGTATTCTTGACTTTTTCCTGTTCTTAGAGGAAAAGTTTTCAACTTTTCATCATTAAGTGTGATGTTAGTTATTGGTTTATCATATATAATTTTTATTATTAATATATTTAGGTATGTTGCCTGTACTATTAAGATAATCATATGATTTTTATCCTTCATTTTCTTAATGTGGTGCATTATTCATGTTGACTAGTGGATATTGAAACAGTCTTGCATCCCTGGACTAAACTCCACTTGAATTTGGTTTGCTAATATTTTGTTGAGGATTTTTGCATCTATGTTCATCAGTGATATTGACCTGTATTTGTATGTATGTATGTGTGTGTGTGTGTGAGATATTTGTCTAGTTTTTGTAAGTTTTGGTATCAAGCTAATGTTGGCCTTGTAGAATGAATTGGAAAGTGTTCCTTCATCAATTTTGGGGATATTTTGAATAGATAGATGTTAACTCTTCTCTAAATGTTTGGTAGGATTTACCTGTGAAGCAGTCTGGTCCTGGATTGTTGTTTTTTAAGAGTTGCTTTACTACTGATATAATTGCATTACTGGTAATCAGTCTGTTCATATATTTTGTTTTTTCCTGGTTCAGTTTTGGGAGACTGTACATTTCTAGAAATTTATCCATTTATCCATCCATGTCTTCTAGGTTGTCTAATTTGTTGGTATATAATTGTTTGGAGTAATCTTTTATGATACTTGTATTTCTGTGATGTCAGTTGTAAATTTTCACCCTATGTTTTAATTTTCTTAGTGTCTTTTCATGTACAAATATATTTAATTTGATGAAGTCATATTTATTTTTGTTCACTTATACTTTAGGTATCATATCTAAGAAAATAAGGTTACAAAGTTTATATTTTCTTCTAAGAATTTTATAACTTTAGCTGTTACATTTAGGCATGTGATCCACTTTGTATTATTTTTTTGTATATGATGTAAAGTGGGATCCAACTTTATCCTTTTGCATGTGGCTATCCAGATATTTCAACACAATTTTTGGAAAAATTATTCTTTCTGCATTGAATTATCTGTTATTGAAGAGTTATTTCTGCACTCTCAATTCAGTTACCTGACCTATGTGTCTATCCTTATATTGGTTCCACATAATCATGGTTTTATTGTAAGGTAGTTTTATAGTAAGTTTTGAAATCAGGAACTGGAGGGAACAAATTTTGCTTTTCTTTTTCAAGATTATTTGCTTATGCTGTGTCCCTCACATGCCTATGTAAATTTTAGGATCAGCTTGTCATATTGTGTGTAAACTTGAGCATCATTGAATCATGATCAAGTTGAGGAATATTGCCATCTTAATTGTCTTCTAATCCATGAATATGACCTGTCTTTTCATTTATTTAGGTCTTATTAATTTCTTTCAAGGATGCTTTAAAGTTTATAATTTTCATTGTGCAGACCTTACACTTCTGTGGTTAATTTTGTTTCTAAGAATTTTGTTAATTTTTTATGCTTCTGAAAATGAAATTGTACTCTTTTCATTTTCTGCTTATCCATTTATAATGTGCAGAAATATAATTAATTTTTGTATGTTACAGCACATTTATTTCTTTTTTTGTGTAGATTACTTTTCTATATGCGGAAGTATATCGTTTGCAAATTCACATAGTTTTACTTCTTCCTTTAAATGTGGATGCTTTTTGCTTCTTTTTCTTGCCTAGTTTCCCTGGCTAGAAACTCCAAATCTGTTGAGTACAAGTGGTAAAAACAGACACCTTCCTCTTTGGAGGAAAATTTTCATAATTAAATATGTTAGCTATTAATTTTTTGTAGATTCTGTTATCATGTCCTTATATACCTAGTTTGCTTAGTGTTTATATCATAAAAATGTGTTAGATTTTGTTAAATGCTTTTTCTGCATCTATTGAGATACTTATGTGGTCTTTGTATATGAGTCTATTCTTATGATGTAGTCCATTGATTGATTTTCATATATTGAAACAATCTTACATTCCTGGGATAAATTTCACTTTGTCTTGATGTACAATCCTTTTTATTTGCTTCTGGGATTGTTTTTTTAGTGTTTTGTTGAGTGTTTTTGCATCTATATTCATAAAAGATATTGGTCTGTAGTATTTTTTCTTTGATATGTCTTCATCTAGTTTTGGTGTGAGGGAAATACTGGTCTCATCAGGAAGTGTTCTTTTCTAGTCTGTGTTTTGGAAGTGTTTTGGAAGAGTTGGTGCTAATTCTTCTCTAAACATTTGGGGCAATTCACCAATGAAGCCTCTAGTCATGGATTTTTGATTATATGAAATTTTTTGATTATTAATTCAACCTATTTACTTGTTTATGGGTCTACATGGATTTCTATACATGTTCTCCCATCTCCCCATAGTTTCTTTACTACTATTTGTTGTTCTTTGTGACTTTTCTGAACTAACTGTAACATCTATTTTCTTTGTCACATGTGGTCACTAAAGTCTCTATGTGATTAATTTAGTTTTAAACTTATGACTGGACAATTACTTTTTGAGTTATTTGGAACCAATAATCTCCAGTCTTTGCCAAGGGGCCCTGTGTAATGTGTGAGCACCTTTAACAGACAACTGTTCGTTAACTTTACTTCCTGCTTATGCAGAATCTTGACATCAGTCAGGAGTGAGAGTGTAGGCGCTTCTCAGTTATTTCCTAAGTTTGCAACAGCCCTAGATAAACACTTGTCCACAAGGCTTTAAAGGCTCCAACAGAGTCATAAACAACTAGGAGGCCATGGACATCCACAAGTTTATCTAGAGCTGTTGCAAACTTAGGACATTTCTTTTCCAAGCTTTTCCTTTTAAACTTTTTTGATTTGCCCATTGATTGCCTGCTTATCCACCTCCTGTGGAAGTTGCAAAGTTAAACATAGCCTTTAATTGTGTCCAAAAATGCCCTCAAGGAGAAGGCTTTTAGCACTGGGCAAATGCTGAATAAAGTCAAATAGAGACTTGCAAGGGAGGTCTTTCAGAAAACCACCCAACAGTTCAAATAATGATAGTTTTCTGGAAATGAGGCTTAGACAGTTCAGTTCCTCTGGTGGCTTCCAGGCTTTTGTTCCTATCTATGTTTGCAGAGGTATTGATTTTCAAGGCCACGATAGGGCTGGAGAGGGGGAATGGGAATAGGGCACCTAAAACATACAAAAGTCTTCTTCCCAAGACTTAGCCTTATTTCTTTAATAAATGCTTCTAGGATTGCTGCAAGCCTTTGGTTAGTTTACAAAGCTCGGAAAAATTTGATTTTCACAAGTTTTGCCAGTTTTCTCACTGCGTTTATAGCAGAGAACATTTTCAGACATTCTTGCTCTGCTATTTTCACTGATGTCACTCACCCCTCAGGATCGGCTTTGATAGATGGATTTTTCTCATCATAGTTTATATTTTCCTGTCTCTTTGCGTGCTAGTTATTTTTATTGTGAATTTTGATTGTTATTGTGTTGGCTACTGGATAGTTTTTATTCTTGTATCTGTATGTATATTTTGAACTTTGTTCCAGAATGTAGTTATTTTGTTTGTAAGCAGTTTGCTCTTTTCTTGTCTAGCTCTTACAATTTTTTTATGTGAGACAGGTGCGTTGTGACACTGGTCTTACATAAAGAAAATCCCAAAGCATTGTTTAGGCCTTCCCTGGTGGCTCAGATGGTAAAGAATCTGCCTTCAATGCAGGAGACCTAGATTTGATCCCTGGGTCAGGAAGATCCCCTGGAGGAGGGCATGGCAAACCACTCCAGTATTCTTGCCTGGAGAATCCCATGGACAGAGGAACCTGATGGGTTAAGTCCATGGGATCAGAGAGTCAGACATAACTGAAGTGACTTAGCATGCTTGCACAGTGCATTGTTTAGTCTAGGGTTAGCTATTCCCCTCTACTGTGCCACAAGACCCTTTTGAATACGGTACCTATTGCTGCATGTATATAAGGTTTTACAGTCTGAATGAAGGGAACTGACACTGTATCTGGTCCTGTGTGAGTGCCAGATACAGTGATTCATTTTTTGATCAGTCCAACCTTGGCCTCAGTTGGTGTCCTCACATGTTTACACTAGTCTGAACTCTGCTGTCCCACTGGGGTCCCTTTCCTTGTTCCAAAACCTGGGCACTCTCTCAAGGCAGGAAGCTGGAGGAATTACAGGGTCACTTTGTTTCCCTCTCCCAGGGACCACTATCCTTTATCGCCTAATATCCAGTGTTTTAAGAGCTATTGTTTTATATATTTTGTCCAGGTGTTTCTGTTGTTTTAGGTTAGAAGGTAACTCTATTCCTTGTTATTCCTTTTTCCTGGAGTCAGAAATTTGTTTGCCCATTTTTGCTCTGGATCTTTCATTTATATCTAAATCACTTACCTATTCTAGTCAATGGTAATATACATCACATTGTGTGTATGAAGATAGATGTATGCTAAACTTATATAGAGTTACAAGTATGTTAACACTAATAAATGTTCTTTATTTCAGTTAAGAACCATTGATGTTTCATTTTTCCAAATCTGTGCTTATCAGGAGATAACTTTTCATTCAGTTAAGCTATTCTTAAATATCAACAAGAAAAATAAGCGAAGTAAAAAAAGAACCCAAATGAGCAAAAAACATAGGCACTACAAATAGTCAGTCCTGAATCCAGATCCTTTCCATTTACTGGGAAAGTTGCCTAATGTCTCTGAACCTTTGTTTACCCATCTGTAAACGAGGCTAATATATAGGATTGTGTGGGGAAACTCTAAGCAGTGAACCCTTAAATTGAAGGGCATCTTCTTCACCCCTTGTAACACTGTATTTTTCAGTGTGCAGGTAACTGTGGATTTAATTATCGACAAAGGATTACATATTGCATTGGGGTCCAATCTATGGAGAAACATAAGCTTCATGAGCTGTGGCCTATAGACTATCGAGTATGCCCTGTGCTGCCTTCCCCTCAGGTTTACAAATGCAATTTTAAGACCTGTTTGCATATGGCCACTTGGAAAGTCGGAAAATGGAGCAAGGTCAGTATGTAATTATGCATTTAAAATCTTATGAATGAGACTTTCTAGTTGTGGGGTGCATGGCTATCTGCACATCTATCTAGATATCAGAGTTGACTCATACCCCTGTTTTCTAACAATCACTATCCGTTATTTGTACAAATATCTAGTCTCTATGTTTCCTATAACTTGGTTTATGACTAATCCTGTGTCTGTTCCTCAGAGAGCCTGGCACAGTGGCTTGCATTTTGAGCAATACTTAAGCAGTATTTTTTAGTTCAGTGAAAAAGTAAATAAATGTAACATATGAGTAATACAGGTTATTTGCACCCTGCTCCATTTCCAATCTAACTGATAGAAAGCAGGTAAATATTGCTATGCAAACTTAACCTGTTTCACTGAGTAAAAACTCAGGAGTTTGAATAACCATCATTAAATAATATTTATCAAGGATTTACAACATATTGCTGAGATAACTATACAAAATGAAGGGAAAGAAGTTAGTAACCAAGAAAGAATAGATTCAGTCTATTAAGGATTAATCCCACTTGTGACTCTCCAGCCTCCTGGACGTTACTGATCATCAATTTGTTCCAAAAGGACCTAGTCAGGGAGGAGGAGATGTGTATTTACTGGCCTTATTATCCGTCTTATAGTTTACCTTCCAATTTTGCTCTATTCACAGTGCTCTGTGACTTGTGGAGTTGGGATGATGGAGAGAAGAGTGGAATGTATGGCCGATAATGGTCTGTCCAGTGATTTATGTTTAAAGCATTTAAAACCAGATGCTCAAAAGAAATGTTATGTCAGTGACTGTAAGTTAAGACTTCAAAAATATATTTAGAAACTAAGTATTTTAAAGAAGTTTTAGTTAAAATTTGAAAAAAATATTTAGAGTAGTCATAAGCTCCACAAAATGAAGGTTTCTTTTTTCAGAGTATAACAATATTGGTATAATTAAGTTAAATTCATGTTGTGTCTGTAATATGTTCATTGTTGATAAGTTGTACTCACTTGTCCTTGAAGGTAAAACATTTACCAGCTGTAAAGAAATACAAATGAAAAACAACATTACCAAGGATGGTGACTATTACCTTAACATTAAAGGAAGAATAACAAAGGTATTACGTAAACAGTTTCTATTTGATTTTAACACTGACCATTGACTTTGAAACAAGCTTTTCCAGATCTTTGCATTTTCCCTTTAGATCTATTGTGCTGGCATGCACTTGCAGAACCCTAAGGAATATATATCATTGGTCAAAGGTGAAGAAGACAACTTTTCTGAAGTGTATGGTTTTAGGTATGAGCTATATTTTGCCTTCTCTGTGCATTTTTATGGACCATAAAGAGAATTAGAAGTTCCAGAGATCAGAGTGGTAGTTGAATAGCTCGCAGTGGGACAAGTAATTTAAGAGCAGGTGGACATATTAGGACATAAGCCAGATGTTGTCCATGCCTGTTCAGTAATAAAACTTTGGTTATTAACATGTACTCACAGAAAGACTGAATAAGGGGATGCTGTGGGTGAGCAATGGGACAACAGAGGAGGGTAGAATTTAAGACCTGTGTATGTTTTCGTAGAAATCAAGTTCATTTCGGTAACAAAAGCTAGGAGAACTACAGCTGAATTATTTTTCTACAAACTGGTCTTGAATTTCCCATTGATCATTTTGTACATTAACCTTGAGTGATTTTTACTTCTTTCACATTTAACTTGTTGACACAAAAAATATTGAAGAGGGTTTCTTTTTCCCTCCCACTTCCAAAGTTACTATTTACATTATGGTCTAATAACTGTACCTAACACCAAAATATTCTAATGTTGTTATAGACTACGAAATCCATATGAATGTCCCTTTAATGGAAGCAGGAGGCAAGACTGTGAATGTAAAAATGACTATATGGCTGCTGGACACACTGTTTTTAGCAAAATAAGAATTGATCTTACTTCCATGCAAATTAAAAGTAAGTACTAAATCTCTAGTTGTATAATGAGAAACATTTATTTGCTGGTGCAAGTTTAACAATATGCTATATGGTGTATGTGGTGACTGGGGTCTAGCATAGTACAATAATTACTTAAAATTTAAAAAAAAGTGTTATTAGCTACATACTTCAATTCAACAGTATAGACCTTGGGAGTTCTTAATAAAAATGTGGTGGTAATGACACTGTTATTACTAAAGATACTGTTGTAGTAAAGATATCGCCCTTCCGAGGTATAACCCTGTACCCTAAAATTCCAAATTACATTAAAAACAAGGAAATCAATATTTTAAATGTAGTTGTATAAGCTTCCTGGAAAGGTTTAAAGTAATAATTAACATTAGTTTCAGGTGACAGTTTGTCTAATATTTTCTTATACTTTGTCTGTTTTGATTTTTTTAACGACCTTATACTAGATAAGGCAGTATTTCATCATATTGTTACAAGTGATAAAATTAGGATACACTTACAGAATTAAGTGACTTGCCCCACTTCTTGGAGTTAGTAACTGGCATTGCAGAGATAAAGTCCCTCCCACCCACAATCCCAGATTATGGACCAGCTGCCTTTCTAGGAATCAATTTACAGAACAGTAAAGTTGAAGTATATTTATGAACCCTGACATACACTGACCATCAGACAGTCTACCCTCCTGGATATTACATAGTGACATGAAAAGGCAAAGAAGTTCATTTCAGAAGCAGAAACTCTAAATCAAAATTAAATCACCAAAGCCTAGCACAGTGCCTAAATCATAAAAAGAAACAAAAAAATGTTTGTTGAGACAGTGAATGCATGAATACGTAATCTCTAACTTGCAGTCATATGATGGTGAACTATTACTGTCAGTAATAGTGGCTACCATGTGCTAAACACCCACCGTTACTGTAGTGGGTAAGGATTATGCTGCTTTGGATATGATCATAAACTGAAGTTAGACTCCTGAGTGTAAGCTGTCTGCATCTGGTTACTAGTCTGTGACCTTGGGCATGTCTCTCTAAGCCTAAAGTAAGATGCCTCTCAAGCTTTTTCTTTTTTTTTTTTTTTATGTCTTCTTTCCTTCTTTTCTTTATTTATGTTTTGTTTTTGGATAGAATTAAGAGATAATACTTGCAACATACCTAGTAAATTCCCTGTAGGTAGTAAGTGCTCTATAAATAATGTTATTATTTAATAATATATGCTGTGTCAGCATTGCTGAGTAAATAATGGACATTTAGGAACTGATTTGCTGTTCATTAACTTTTTATTTTTCATTCATTTATCTAACAAACCTGCCATTTTGCCAGGCATTGGGCTGGGCTCTGAAGATACAATATTAAATGTATACACTTTCCACTTGCTTTCATTGTCCTTCCTCAGACTTGTGTGCCAAAACTCCAGTCTTGATTAAATTAAACCTTGCACCTGCTCTGCATCTGCACCATGAAATTTGTGTGTGGCAAATAATACACAGGCCTCCTGACTGATTTACTTTAAATGCTGACTCCTGAGCTTGCATGGACCCTACTCCATTCCTCCTCCACCCCTTTCAATGTCTAACTCACAGCTTCTTCTCCAGCTTCAAGTTTCTAAAATTTCTAATACCTCCACTCTAGTCCCTAATTACTGATGATCTGTTTCCTCTCTCATTGAGAAACTAAGAACAACAAGAATGGAATTTCTGCAAACTACCACTGAAATGGTGCAGGACCCTATGGTCCTTGCCCTTCATGTTCTCAGCTTGCCTTCTGTCTGTAGAGAAACTTTAGCCAAAGAGTAAGTTTAATCAGAGAAGTGAGAAAATGCAGAAACAAAGGAAAACAGTCAAAGGAGACCAATAGTCATTAAGCAAAGTCAAAGATCTTTAGTTTCTCCCAAAGTGAAAGAAAGTAAAGTCGCTCAGTCATGTCTGACTCTTTGCGACCCCATGGACTGTAGCCTATCAGGCTCCTCCATCCATGGGATTTTCCAGGCAAGAGTGCTGGAGTGGATTGCCATTTCCTTCTCATTTCCTTCTCCAGGGGATCTTCCCAACCCAGGAATCGAACCTGGATCTCCCACATTGCAGGCAGACGCTTTACCGTCTGAGCCACCAGGGAAGCCCAAGGGCTATAGATAATATTCTGAGCCATATCCTTTGAGCTGTCTTATAGATACTGAAACTCCCACCATGTTGAAGAAGATAACTACATGATGATCATCAGACTGTAGCTGTGACATAAGCTGCCACAATTTTGAGAACTGGCCTTAAAGAAATGGGAAGAAACTGATCCTGGAACTAAAGACTGTGTGTGTGTGTGTGCATGATGCTTCAGTCGTGTCTGACTCTTTGCGACCCCATGGACTATAGACCTCCAGGCTCCTCTGTCTATGGAATTTTCCGTGCAAGGAGTGGGTTACCATTTCCTCCTTCATGGGATCCTCTTGACCCAGGGATCCAACCAGAGTTTCTTATGTCTCCTGCCTTGGCAGGCAGGTTCTTTACCACTAGCACTACCTGGAAAGCCTGGAACTAAAAACTAACTGTACTTAAAACAATCAGGATGACTCTGATCAGACTACTGCACGACTAATTCCAAGATGACTCTCAGAGCTGACTGTGCTGTTTTTGCATGTAGCCCCCTCCCTCTGTCTATAAAAGCTTCTGCCCACTGACTGTCAGTGGTGGGGGAACCAGCTTGTGGATAGGAGCCTGCCCAGTCCTCTGGTTGCTGGTCTCTGAAATAAAGCAACCTTTCCTTTTCACCACACTTAACTATTTGGGATTCCCTGGTGGCTCAGATGGTAAAGAGTCTGCCGGCAATGCAGGAGACCTGGGTTCAATCCCTGGGTCAGGAAGATCCCCTGGAGAAGGAAATGGCAACCCACTCCAACAGTCTTGCCTGGAAAATCCCATGGACAGAGGAGCCTGGAGGGCTACAGTTCATGGGGTCACAAAGAGTCAGACACGACTGAGTGACTTCACTTTCTGACTCTTTATTAGCTTGAGACCTGGGTTCAATCCCTGGGTCAGGAAGATCCCCTGGAAAAGGAAATGGCAACCCACTCCAATATTCTTGCCTAGAAAATCCCATGGATGGAGGAGCCTGGAGGGCTACAGTTCATGGGGTCACAAAGAGTCGGACATGACTGAGTGACTTCGCTTTCTGACTCTTTATTGGCTTTAGAGTGGCAAGCAGTTGGATCCCACTTTTGGTAACATCACAACTACTAACCCACCTAAACCTTGACCTAGACTTTGCCTTCTCTCCTGGTTACTGTGGATGAACTGTTCCCGCTCCCATTTGAGGCAACCCTCTCTACTTGTGCTTTGGGTTTCTTGC
The DNA here is from genome assembly GCF_032452875.1 of Bos javanicus. NCBI lineage: Eukaryota > Metazoa > Chordata > Mammalia > Artiodactyla > Bovidae > Bos > Bos javanicus. The sequence continues at coordinate 37,542,238 of NC_083872.1, forward strand.
TTGGAACCAACTCCAGAACATTATTTCAGCAAGCTTTCCTTTCTCTCTTACATCACCAGTTTTTCCTCCATTTCTCTAAATCCAGTGACAAATTCTTGGTTTTTATTTCACTCGATCCATCAGCAGCATTTGGCTTCCAGGAGTCCACACGCTCATCATTTGGTACCTGTCTTGGTCACTCTTTCTTCCATTTTTCTCACTGTTTCTCAACTTGGTTCTTTATCTTCTACAACAATGAGTATTGAAGAAATTCAGGACTCCATCATTTCCTTAGAGGTCTCTTTCAACCTACAGATTTCAAACACCATCTGTTAAATGACAGTCCCAAATGTATAGCTCCAATTTGGACTGCTGCCCTGAATTTCAAGAGTCAACTCCCTTCTCAGCATACATACATCTAATAGGTACCTGACAATGTATCCACAACTCAACTTTCAATGTTTCTTCACAAAAACTCCTTCTACCCCTAATTTTCACCATTTCAATATATGGCAACTATAATCTTCTAGTTACTCTTGTTGAAACATAGCAACATCTTTAACTCCCCCCTTTCTCTCACACCTGCATGCCATCCATTACCAAGTTCTACAAGCCAGATAGGGGACTTTCATCAGAGCCTGATGATGTTGGCACCTGATCTTAGGTTCTAGAACTGGGAGAAATAAGTTTCTGTTAAGACACCCAGTCTTTGAGCTTGTTAGGGCAGCTTGAGCTAAGACACACACCAAGTCCCTCTTTGATATTCCTCATTAGCTACTACCTTGATAGAAGTCTATATTATTTTTTTCCACCTGAATTCTTATACCTATGGAGTGGCATCCCTGTTTACTCTCGTAGTGCTCAAGTTCCTTTTTACCTTTCCTCCTACTCCTGACCTAGATTCTCTTCTCAGCAGAAAAGCCAGAGTGATCCATAAAACAAGCCATGTCATGCCTCACACATGATCTGCTTTCATCTTTTTAACAATTCCAACCTTTGCTCAAAACTCTCCAAACATCTCCCATCTAACTCATAAAATAAAAACCTTGCCAGTGGCCAGTAAAACTCAACACGACCTTCCCAACCCATTATTTTTCTGCTCCTTCCCTCCACATTCCTCCCGTGCATGAACTGCTTCAGACACACTTGTCCCTTTGCTGTTCTTTCAATACATCAAGCATCTACCCCATCCCTCCATAAAGCCTTTGCACTTTCTGTTCTATCTGCCTAGAATGATTGTCCCACAGTTATATGTTGGATTTACCACTTAATATTTTTTGAGTCTCTGCTTAAATATACTTTCCCAATGAATGCATCCTAGACCCTCTCCATGCCTAAACTTCCTTTTCCCCTGTCCTTTTCCTGGTTGTTTATTTTTCCTATAGCAATAATCACCTGTAACATATGATAGTATCTACTCTGTTACTTATCTCTCTCTCTGGTAGCACTCAGAGTCCATCGGGCCCTGTTTCATTCACTTGCAGTACTTATAATAATGCCCAATACATAATATGTTCTGAAGAAATATTTGCTGAATGAGTCAACTTTCCTCAAGAAGCTATCTTCAGGAAATCTTGAAGCCAAATTTGTATTAACCAAAGAGAGAAAATGGAGTTTCAGGAGGCAAAGACATCTTGAACAAAGCATGGGATGGTGAAGCATCTTGGTTCCATCAGTGATTAAGTCATCCAGTTTTGCCTAAGCATAAAATGAGTGGATGTTGGTAGCAGTTTGTTAAAGAATTTCCCAGAAAGAAGATCATAAATGACAATGTATACTAAACTATACATTGAATTTATATATTTTTTTTCTTTTGAGTTATGAGGACCTTTGGGGTAAAAGTATAAGCAAAGGAGGAAACAGACTTATTTGGAGGGAAAACAAATTTTATCCATGAAGATGATTAGAAAGCTAATATTATTAATAATATAATAGTTCAGATAGAAAGTGATGAGGGTCTAAATTATTAAGGACAAGGTTTAAGACAGAGAGCATGAGAACCTGAGAGGAATATTAAAGAGGCACACTCTGTGATTTTCTAACAGACAGAATATGGGGATTTGTGGCATGAAATGTTAATTGTGACATGAAAGGATAATTGCATTTAGCTTGGGACCTGTTATTGTTCAGTCACTCAGTTGTGTCTGACTCTTAGCAACACCATGGACTGCAACATGCCAGACTTTCCTGTCCTTTACTTTCTGGAGCTTGCTCAAGCTCATGTTTATTGAGTTGTTGATGCCATCCAACCATCTTGTACTCTGTTGTCCCCTTCTCCTCCTGCCTTCAATCTTTCCCAGCATCAGCATCTTTTTCAGTGAGTCGGCCAAATATTGGAGCTTCAGCCTCAGCATCAGTCCCTCCAATGAATATTCAGGATTTATTTCTTTTAGAATTGACTAGTTGGATCTCCTTGCAGTCCAAGGGACTCTGCAGAGTCTTCTCCAACACTACAGTTCAAAAGCATCAATTCTTGGGCTTTCAGCTTTCTTTGGACTCTTTAAGTGAAAGCTATTTTGGGGTTATCCAGGTAATGGTGTAGGAGACCACAGCAAAGGATGATTTGAAAATTGTGTCTGTTTGCCTCAGCCTAACCCTAAGTGACATACATAAGCAATGGGTAAATGTTCAACAATCAACTCTTAACAACCAGGGAAAAAGTTTGATTTGTATTATTTTTCAGTTTCTTGAGGTATATATTCCCACCACGACCAATTTTAAGCTACCATCATGAGCTTATTTTGCATGCAGATAGGAAAAGACACACCAAACTTGTTCTCATGATTGGGTACAGGCTGACCTGGCACACCACGGAAGGCCTCCTGGATTTGGAAACTACTCTTAGAGATATGATAAATATTTCCAGAGATACTACCTTTGGGGATTGCCTCTAGGGGACTAGTGTCATCACTGGGGCATGCAGTGGTCTTGCAGTCTTCTTGAAAAGTATTTGAAACAACGTTAGCAGAGGTGAAATCCACTGACTGAATGAACATTAGTTGTAATATTAAGTGGTTTAAGCATCAAAAAGTGATTGGTCCAGCTTATCTTCAGGGTTTCTCCTATTTTTGAGCCAAGATCTCTATTTTTTTGATACTTTATGTAGAATCCCCAGCATTTTTTCCAATCAAGAAATTTTGTTAACATCATTAGAAAAAGTAAAATAGGAATGAAATAATAATATAATGTAATAATATAAGAAATCAAAGAAATAGCATACTTTTTAGCTGGGTGTTTTTGAATTCCCTAAATGAATTGATAATGTGTACTCTCTATAAGCACTTGCATATTGCTTTGTCATAATTTATCTTTTTTAAAATTTGTTTGTTTTTTTGGTCACACCACAGTTTGTGGAATCTTAGTTCCTGGACCAGGGATTGAACCTGGGCCCTTGAGCAGTGAAAGCACTGAGTCCTAGCCACTGGAATTCCCTATTTATCTTTAGTATGTGTCTTGGTGTGTTCCTCCTTGGGTTATCCTTCCTGGAACTCTCTGTGCTTCCTGGACTTGGTTGACTGTTTCCTTTCCCATGTTCAGGAAGTTTTCAGCTATTATCTCTTCTAATATTTTCTCAGGTGCTTTTTCTCTCTCTTCTCCTTCAGGTACTCCTATAATGCAAATATTGGTGTATTTAATGTTGTCCCCAAGGTCTCTTAGTCTGTCTTCGTTTCTATTCATTCTTTTTTCTATATTCTGTTCTGTGGCAGAGATTTCCACCATTCTGTCCTCCAGGTCATTTGTCCATTCTTCTGCCTCAGTTACTCTGCTGTTGATTCCTTCTAGTGTACCATTCATCTCTGTTTGTTTGTTCTTTAGTTCTAGGTCTTTGCTAAGCATTTCTTTCATATTCTCAATCTTTGCCTCCATTCTTTTCCCAAGATCCTAGATCATCTTCACTACCATTATTCTGAATTCTTTTTTTGGAAGGTTGCCTATCTCCACTTCATTTGCTTGTTTTTCTAGGGTTTTATCTTGTTCCTTCATCTGGGATATAATTTTATGCATTTTCATCATGATTAACTTTATCTAATGTGGTTTTGTTTTAGCTGCTTTAAAACTATCCTTCTTCTTGCTTCTACTTGTTTGCCCTTTGATGGATGAGGCTAACAGGCTTGTGTAAGCTTCTTGATGGGAGGGAATGGTGATGGTAAAAACTGGGTCTTGCTCTGGTGGGCAGGGCCTTGCTCAATGAAGCTTTAATTCAGTTATCCACTGATGGGTGGGTTTGTGCTCCCTTCCTGGTAGTTGTTTGGCCTGAGGTGACCCAGCCTGGAGTCTATAGGCTCTATGGTAGGGTTAATGGTTAACTCCAAGGGGGTTTACACTGGGGGACCTTCCAGTGCCACCATCCCTGTGGTAAGTCCCTGCCAACCCATGCCTCCACACCTATTTATATTTAAATAATGCTTCTTCTAATTTTGTTCCTTGACCCCACTTTATCTATTTTAGATATTCACTATGATCTAAAATACAATAGAGCACATATTTAGCTTTTAAAACATCTGGATTAGTTACAGATGTCCCTGCCATTTTTAGGGCAGTTTTTGAGATGAACATTTTTATGTTAAATAAAAATTTGAGAGCCTAATCTATGTTATATATGACAATTGTGCAACAGTTTTGCTTAAGTTTTGGATTAATTATATGAATGTATTTAAGAATATAATGTGAAGACTGTATGTTTTGTATTCAATGAAGATTTGAATACAGTGTCTTAGTGCTGAAAAGTTTCATTTATTATTTTCTAGCTACAGACCTTCTTTTTGCCCAGACAATATTTGGAAATGCAGTTCCATTTGCCACAGCTGGAGATTGCTATAGTGCTGCCAGATGCCCACAGGTATTTCATATTTGTTTATTATTTTCGCACTGAAAAAAATTAATAATATTTGTCCTCATTTATTTTCTTGACCACAGTACTGCAAAAACATAAGTAAATAGAAAATGCTAACTTCTTAGATGAAATTTATTGCAAAGCTTATAGATAAACTTTGGAAGAAAAGCATCTTTGCTAATATTGCATTTGTTTGAAAGGTATAATATAAGAATTTAAAATAGTTTAGATCCTGTTTCTCCTTCCACAATGCTTTATTATTTTTAATCTTTCCACTTAGTTCCTAGAAATGAATAGACATATATTACAAGGTAAAGAAATGCATCACAAGCATGTGACTTTCATTACACTGCTACTAACATCAGTTATTTTAGCTTCCTGGGCCTGTAACATTCTCAGAATAATTTTCTATTATTTGTGAAGTAATACATTTCCATGTCTTCTTGGTTTTATTCTTTCTTTTCCAGGGTCCTCTTCATATATTTTTTTATGTCACCTTTGAGATTTCTAGTACAAAGTGTGTTTTCTAGAAGAAATTTACTATCTCATTTTTAATAAAGGATTTTATAGAGTTGTTATGAGCGAGCAATATTTTTATAATAAGATGGAGAGATAAAAGCTAGGTGAATATAGCATCATTAGGTAGATTTATTGAAAATTTTAAAATCATGCACAGGAGGACTAATTATAATATTGATGTCATTTTGAAGACAAGTAGTCAACAGTTTGCTTGTATTGTCTCTTCCAGGAATTTTGTATTCACAATTTCCATCAAATGGCATAGAAGATATGCTTAATGTTAAAAAAAAGAGGACTTTTTCTGTATTAGAGAAGTGCACTTAAAGGAGGTCACTAGAACTATAGGCTCAAATGAATATGAAAAAAGTTAACTGAGATAAATATATAAATCTTAGACCCAGAAATACAAATAGAACCTGGTAAAGGGATATGAGGGCTACCCTGGTAGCTCATTCCAGTACATTTTAGTCAGTTCAGTTCAGTCACTCAGTTGTGTCTGACTCTTTGTGACCCATGGAATGAAGCATGACAGGCTCTCCTGTCCATCATCAGCTCCCTGAGCTTGCTCAAATTCAAGTCCATTAAGTTGGTGATGCCATTAAACCATCTCATCCTCTGTCATCTCCTTCTCCTCCTGCCTTCAGTCTTTCCCAGCATCAAGGTTTTTTCCAAAGAGTCAGCTCTTTGAGTCAAGGGGCCAAAGTATTGGAGCTTTATCTTCAGCATCGATCCTTCCAATGAATATTCAGGACTGATTTCCTTTAGGATTGACTGGTTTGATCTGCTTCAGTCCAAGGACTCTCAAGAGTCTTCCCCAGCACCACAGTTCAAAAGCATCAATTCTTTGGTACTCAGCTTTCTTTATAGTCCATCTCTCACAACCATACCTGACTACTGGAAAAACCATAGCTTTGATTAAACGGACCTTTGTCGAGAAAGTAATGTCTCTGCCGTTTAATATGCTGTCTAGGTTGGTCATAGCTTTTCTTGCAAGGAGCAAGCATCTTTTAATTTCATGGCTAGAGTCACCATCTGCAGTGATTTTGGAGCCCAAGAAAATAGTCTGTCACTGTTTCCATTGTTTCTCCATCTATTTGCCCTGAAGTGATGGGACCAGATACCATGATCTTAGTTTTTTGAAGGTTGAGCTTTAAGCCAACTTTTTCACTATCCTCTTTCACTTTCATCAAGAGGCTCCTTAGTTCTTCTTCGCTTTCTGCCATGAGGGTGGTGTCATCTGCATATCGGATGTTATTAATATTTCTCCCAGAAATCTTGATTCCAGCTTTTGCTCAGTTCAACTCGGCATTTTCCATGATGTACTCTACATATAAGTTAATGAAGCAGGGTGGCTATATACAACCTTGTCTTACTCCTTTCTGGAACAACAGACTGGTTTCAAATCGGGAAAGGAGTATTTCAAGGCTGTATAGTCACGCTGCTTATTTAACTTATATACAGAGTACATCATGAGAAATGATGGACTGAATGAAGCACAAACTGGAATCAAGATTGCTGGGAGAAATATCAATAAACTCAGATATAAGATGACACCACTCTTATGGCAGAAAGTGAAGAAGAACTAAAGAGCCCCTTGATGAAAGTGAAAGAGGGGAGTGAAGAAGTTGGCTCTAGTGCACTGGGACGACCCAGAGGGATGGTATGGGGAGGGAGGAGGGAGGAGGGTTCAGGATGGGGAACACGTGTATACCTGTGGCTGATTCATTTTGATATTTGGCAAAACTAATACAATTATGTAAAGTTTAAAAATAAAATAAAATTAAAAAAAAAAAAAGAAAACTAAGATCATGGCATCTGGTCCCATCACTTCATGGCAAATAGATGTGGAAACAGTGGAAACAGTGACAGACTTTATTTTGGGGGGCTCCAAAATCTCTGCAGATGGTTACTACAGCCATGAAATCAAAAGATTCTTGGTCATTGGAAGAAAGTTATGACCAACCTAGACAACATATTAAAAAGCAGAGATATGCTTTGCCAACAAAAGTCTGTCTAGTCAAATCCATGGTTTCTCCAGTAGTCATGTATGGATGTGAGAGTTGAACTATAAAGAAAGCTGAGCACTGAAGAATTGATTCTTTTGAACTATAGTGTTGGAGAAGACTCTTGAGATTCCCCTGGACTGCAGAGGATCCAGTCAGTCTACCCTAAAGAAAATCAGTCCTGAATATTCATTGGAAGGACTGATGCTAAAGCTGAAACTCCAATACTTTGGCCACCTGATGCAAAGAATTGACTCACTAGAAAAGACCCTGATGCTGGGAAAGATTGAAGGCAGAAGAAAGGGACAACAGAGGATGAGATGGTTGGATGACATCACTGACTTGATGGACATGAGTTTGAGTAAGCTCCAGAAGTTGGTGATCGACAGGGAAGCCTGGCTTGCTGCAGTCAATGGGGTCACAAGGAGTTGGACACGACTGAGTGACTGAACTGAACTGATATTGATTTGGCATACTGTACAAAGAAAATTTCAAATAAAGGTTTTGACTTTATGGTTTGTAGAGAAACACAAATGCCAGCTACGAAGCAGGAAAATTCCTTTACTGAGTAAGTGGTTGAAAAGAGCATCTTTTGTAATACTAATTATCCATCTTCCACTGTATTTAATGAAGATGTGGCCTGTGTTCATTTTCTTTCCCCACAAAAATGCATTCAGTACTGTACAAGCACAAATCTAGGCAAAGGAAGTGCCTAGATCACAAGTTTTGAGAAAACTCCAGGAGTTAATTATAGACAGGGAGGCCTGGCAAGCTGTAGTCCATGGGGTCACAAAGTGTCGGACATGACTAAGCAACTGAACTGAGATGTTCTTCTGGAATTCTATTATTTTTTTTAGGATCCAATGTATGTTGACAATTTGATCTCTGGTTCCTCTGCCTTTTCTAAATCCAGCTTGAACATATGGAAGTTCTTGGTTCACATACTGTTGTAGCCTAGCTTAGAGAGTTTTGAGTATTACTTTGCTAGTGTATGAGACGAGTGCAGTTGTGTGTTGAGGAAACGTGGTCCAAGGAGAAGGGAAGGGCAAACCACTTTACTATTCTTGCCTTGAGAAACCCATGAACAGTGTGAAAAGGCAAAAAGATACGACAGTGAAAGATGAACTCCCCAGGCAAGTAGGTACCTAATATGCTACTGGAGAAGAGTGGAGAAATAGCTCCACAAAGAATGAAAACAATGCCCAGTTGTGGATGTGACTGGATGTCAACACAAAGAATTGAACACTCTTTGCCATTGCCTATCTTTGGGACTGGAATGAAAACTAACCTTTTCCAGTTCTGTGGCCACTGCTGAGTTTTCCAAATTTGCTAGCATATTGAGTGCTGCACTTTAATTGCATCATCTTTTAGGATTTGAAGTAGCTCATCTGGAATCCATTTTAGTTCGCTGATCCCTAAAAAATTGATGTTTACTCTTTCCATCTCCTGTTTGACCACTTCCAATTTACCTTGATTCATGGGCCTTCCATTCCAGGTTCCTATGCAATATTGCTCTTTATAGTAGTGGACTTTACTTCCATCACCAGTCACATCCACATCTTTCAGTGTCATATCTTTTTGCCTTTTCACACTGTTCATGGGTTTTTCAAGGCAAGAATACTGAAGTGGTTTGCCATTCCCTTCTCTACCTGACCACATTTCCTCAATACTCTCTACCATGACCCATCTGTCTTGGGTGTCCCTGCATGACATGGCTCATAGTTTCATTGAGTTAGACAGCACTGTGATCCAAGTGATCAGTTTGTTTTCTGTGATTGTGGTTTCCATTCTGTCTGCCCTCTCATGGATAAGGAAAAGAGGCTTGTGGAAACTTCCTGATTGGAGGGAATGGCTGTGGGGGAATCTGGGTCTTGCTCTGATAGGGAGGGTGCACAGTAAATCTTTAATCCAATTTTCTGTTGTTGGATGGGACTGTGTTCCTTGCCTGTAGTTTGGCCTGAGGCCAAACTTGATGTGGAAATGGGGTTCCATTAGCTCAGTCAGTAAAAAGTCCTGACAGGAGCCTGTCAGGCTACAGTCCATGGGGTTGCAAGAGTCAGACAAAACTTAGCAGCTAAACCAAATGGTGATAATGGCAACCTCCTTCAAAAGGACTCATGCCAGGGCTGTTGTATTCAGTGCCCCGACCCCATGGCAGGCCACTGTTGACCCACATCTTCACTGGCTACTCCAGGACACTCACAGGCAAGTCTGGCTCAGCCTCTTGTGGGGTCACTGCTCCTTTCTCCTGGGTCCTGGTGCACACAAGGTTTGGTTTGTGCCCTCCAAGAGTCTGTTTCCCCAGACCTGTGAAAGTTCTGTAATCAAATCCCACTGGCTTTAAAACTCAGATTCCCTGGGGGTTCCTAAAGGAAATCAGTCCTAAATATTCATTGGAAGGACTAATGCTGAAGCTGAAGCTCCAATACTTTGGCCACCTGATAGGAAGAGCTGACTCATTGGAAAAGACCTTGATTCTGGGAAAGACTGAAGGCAGGAGGAAAAGGAGATGACAGAGGATGAGATGGTTGGATGTCATCACCAACTTGATGAAAACATGAGTTTGAGCAGGCTCCAGGAGTTGGTACCAGACAGATAAGCCTGATATGCTGCAGTCCATGGGGTCACAAATACTTGGACATGACTGAATGACTGAACTGAATTGAACAGGCAGCTCACCTGCAAGCAGGAGACCCAGGTTTAATTCCTGGGTCGAAAAGTTCCCCTGAAGGAGGGACAGGCTACACACTCCAGTATTCTTAGGCTTTCCTGCTGGCTCAGTAGGTAAAAAATCCACCTGCAATGTGGGAGACCTGGGTTTGATCCCTGGGTTGGGAAGACCTCTGGAAGAGGGCATGGCAACCCACTCCAGTATTCTTTCCTGAAGAATCCCATGGTCAGAGGAGCCTGGCTGACTACAATCCATGGGGTTGCAAAGACTCCGACATGACTGAGTGACTAAGCACAGCACACAGCACAGTGATATGAAAGTGACTTCAATTCAGTTCAGTTCAGTTGCTCAGTTGTGTCCGACTCTTTGTGACCCCATGAATTGCAGCACCAACTCCCGGAGTTCACTCAAACTCATGTCCATCGAGTGAGTGATGCCATCCAGCCATCTCATCCTTTGTCATCCCCTTCTCCTCCTGCCCCCAATCCCTCCCAGCATCAGAGTCTTGTCCAATGAGTCAACTCTTTGCATAAGGTGGCCAAAATACTGGAGTTTCAGCTTCAGTATCATTCCTTCCAAAGAACACCCAGAACTGATCTCCTTTAGAACGGACTGGTTGGATCTCCTTGCAGTCCAAGGGACTCTCAAGAATCTTCTCCAACACCACAGTTCAAAAGCATCAATTCTTCAGTGCTCAGCTTTCTTTACAGTCCAACTCTCACATCCATACATGACTACTGGAAAAACCACAACCTTGACTAGATGGACCTTTGTTGGCAAAGTAATGTCTCTGCTTTTGAATATGCCATTTAGGTTGGTCATAACTTTTCTTCCAAGGAGTAAGCGTCTTTTAATTTCATGGCTGCAATCATCATCTGCAGTGATTTTGGAGCCCCCAAAATAAAGTCTGACACTGTTTCCACTGTTTCCCCATCTATATCCCATGAAGTGATGGGACCGAATGCCATGATCTTTGTTTTCTGAATGTTGAGCTTTAAGCCAACTTTTTCACTCTCCTCTTTCACTTTCATCAATATGCTTTTTAGTTCCTCTTCACTTTCTGCCATAAGCATGGTGTCATCTGCATATCTGAGGTTATTGATATTTCTCCCAGGAATCTTGATTCCAGCTTGTGCTTCTTCCAGCCCAGCATTTCTCATGATGTACTCTGCATATAAGTTAAATAATTAGGGTAACAATATGCAGCCTTGATGTACTCCTTTTCCTATTTGGAACCAGTCTGTTGTTCCATGTCTAGTGCTAACTGTTGCTTCCTGATCTGCATACAGATTTCTCAAGAGGCAGGTCAGGTGGTCTGGTATTCCCATCTCTTGAAGATTTTTCCTCAGTGTATTGTGATCCACACAGTCAAAGGCTTTGGCATAGTCAGTAAAGCAGAAATAGATGTTTTTCTGGAACTCTCTTGCTTTTTTGATGATCCAGAGGATGTTGGCAATTTGATCTCTGGTTCCTCTGCCTTTTCTAAAACTAGCTTGGACATCTGGAAGTTCACGGTTCACGTTTTGCTGAAGCCTGGCTTGGAGAATTTTGAGCATTACTTTACTAGCGTGTGAGATGAGTGCAATTGTGCAGTAGGTTTTTTCATTCAACCACCCTAAGTCCAATATGACTCATGTAGACCATGTAGTAATGTCTAAACTGCCCAGTATAATTCTAAGGTACCAAAACAATGTTGAGACCAAAAGATTTATTTGTACTTGACACTGGAATATTATATTTATTTAAAATTTTCTGCCTGAGAAAGATAAAATTTTAATCTATCTAGGTGTAGAATCAGGGGGGAAAAGGGGAAGGTCTAAGTCATGTTTTGTAAAGAAAATGAAGAAGGTAGCCAGGAAAAGGGGTTAGATTAACTATCATTAAGTATGTTGAGAGTGCCATGAGAGAGCAGTGGCATCGGTATGTGTTACTCAAGGAGATATTAATGGGACAGAAGATTCCAGCTTAAGGTAAAGAAGACTTTTGTCAGAGAGAGTTTTCCAGTAAGGAGACACTCTGCAAAATCTGAGGCCTCAGTAAATCACTAATTTTTATCCATATTTTTGTAAATTGATCTTGTATTCTGCAAGCCTGCTAAGTTCATTTATTAGTTGTAATAATTTTTTGTTGGATTCCTTAGGATTTTCTGTATACAGAGGAATGTTATCTACAAATAGTTTTACTTCTTCCTTTGCAGTCTGGATTTTTTTTTTTTTAATTTCTTTATCTTGCCTCATTGCACTGTCTAAAACTTTGAGTATACTGCTGAATAGAAGTGGCTACAGTGGACATCCTTGTCTTATTCTTGATTGCAGAGGAAAAGCATTAAGTCCGTTATTATTTATTGTGTTAGTTGTGAGTGTTTTGTAGATGCCTTTGATCAATTTGGGAAGTGCCCTTCTATTCCTAATTTAAGTGGTTTTATCATAAATGTTGTGTGTGTGTTCAGTCATGTCTGACTCTTTGTGACCCCTATGAACTGTAGCCCACCAGGCTGCTTTGTCTTTGGGATTTTCCTGGCAAGAATACTGGAGTTGGCTGCCATTTCCTCCTCCAGGGTATCTTCCTGACCTGATCAAACCCATCTCCTGTGTCTCTTGCTTCTCCTGCATTGACAGGCAGATTCTTTACCGCTGAGCCACCAGGGAGGCTCATTATGAATGCTGGATTTGTCAAATGCTTCTTCTGCATCTGTTGAGATAATCCTGTGGTTACTGTTCATTACTATAGTGATAGTGAAATGGTGTATCACACTGATTTTTGTGTGTTGAAGCAGTTTTGCATTCCTGAGAGAAATCCTTGATGATATCTAATCCATTTTGTATGTCACTAGATTTGGTATGCTTTGTTGAGAATTTTTTGTCTGTTTACAGAAAAGATAGTGGCTTATCATTTTCTTTTTTTGTGATGCCTTTGTCCGGTTTTGGTATCAGGGAAATACTGGCTTCATAGAATAAATTGGTAAGTACACCCCCACTTCTAGTTTTTTGGAAGAGTTTGTGAAAAAGTCATGTTTGGTGGGATTCACCAGCAAAGCCATCTGAGCTTGGGCTTTTCTTTTTGAATGTTGTTTTATTTACTAATTCAATCTCTTTATTTATTGTGGATTTTTTCAGATTTTCTAGCTCTTAAGTCTATTTTGGTAGTTTTTTTCCCCTAGGAGTTTGTCCATTTCATCAAAGTTATCTAAATTGTTGGCTTACAATTGTCCATAGTACTGCCTTATAATCCTTTATAGTCCTGTAAGATTTGCAGTTGTTCCTGATTTCAGTGATTTGAATCTCCTCTCTTTTCTTGATTTTGTTCTTTTCAAAAAACCAACTTTTGATTTTGCTGATTTTCTCTGTAATTTTTCTCATTTGTTTCTTCAGTTTCCACTCTATTCATTATCATTTCTTTCCTTCTGCTTGCTTTAGATTTAATTTGCTCCCCCCCCTACCTTTTTTTTTTTTTTCAGTGCTTAAGGTAGAAGTTTAGGTCATTGGAATGAGAGCCTTTTTATCTTTTAATATGGGCATTTACAACTATAAATTCCCCTTTAAATACTTCTTTTGCAGAATTCCTTAAGTTTTGGTGTTGTGCATTCATTTTTATTCATCTTGAGTGTTTTCTATTATCATTTGTGATGTCTTATTTGACTCACTGGTTATCTAAGAGTGTGGTGGTTTTGTTCTTGCATCACTGAGTCTTGTCTGACTCTTTGCAACCCCATGGACTGCAGCACACCAGGCTTACCTGTCCTTCACTATCTCCCAGAGTTTGCTCAAATTCATGTCCATTGATTCAGTGATGTTATCTAATCTTCTCATCCTCTGTTGTGAATTTCCCACATTTCCTTCTGTTACTGATTTCTACTTTCATTCCATTGTGGTTGGAAAATACATTTTGTATTATTCAATCTTTTGAAATTTATTGAGGCTTGTTTTATAGCATAGCATATGGCTATCCTGGAAAATGTGCAGTGTGTGCTTGGAAAGAATGTGTGTTCTGTTGTTGTTGGGTGAAGTGTTCTCTGGATGTCTGTCAGGGCTAGTTGGTTTAAAGTATTGTTCAACTCTTCCATTTCCTTGTTGATCTCCCTAGTTATTTTATCTATTGAAACTGCAGTTATTATTGCTGAATTATCTACTTCTCACATCAATCTTTTAGTTTCATTTACTTTGTATGTAATTTATTTGAGATTTTTATTGCACATGATTGTCTGTTTATAATTGTCATAATTTCCTGATATATTGACACTTTTGTCTTTATAAAACGTTCCCTTTTATCTGTAGTATCATTTTATGTTTTAAAGTCTAATTTATCCGATATTATAGTGGCAACTCAGCTTGTTTATAGTACGTGGTATATATATTTTCCTCCCATTTGCTTTTGACTTATATAATTCTGACTCTTAATACTGTCTCCTACAGAGAGCATTTTGTTGAATTTCTGCCATTTGATTGGACTGTTTAATGTTATTATTGATATATCTGTATCTTTGCCATTTTGTTTTTTATATGTCATATCATTTCTGTTCCCTTTTTCTGTTTTTTAAAAATTCAGTGAATGTTTTCAAGTGTAACATTTTAATTTCTTTAATAATTTTCTCACTATGTTTTTTTTTAATTTTATTTTATTTTTAAAACTTTACAATATTGTATTAGTTTTGCCAAATATCGAAATGAATCCGCCACAGGTATACCCGCATTCCCCATCCTGAACCCTCCTCCCTCCTCCCTCCCCTACCTCCCTCTGGGTCATCCCAGTGCACCAGCCCCAAGCATCCAGTACCATGCATCGAACCTGGACTGGCAACTTGTTTCATACATGATATTATACATGTTTCAGTGCTATTCTCCCAAATCTCCCCACCCTCTCCCTCTCCCACAGAGTCCATAAGACTGATCTATACATCAGTGTCTCTTTTGTTGTCTCGTACACAGGGTTATTGTTACCATCTTTCTAAATTCCATATATATGCGTTAGTATACTGTATTGGTGTTTTTCTTTCTGGCTTACTTCACTCTGTATAATAGGTTCCAGTTTCATCCATCTCATTAGAACTGACAGCAAACATTATCCTCAATGGTGAAAAATTGAAAGCATTTCCTCTAAAGTCAGGAACAAGACAAGGGTGCCCACTTTCACCACTACTATTCAACATAGTTTTGGAAGTTTTGGCCACAGCAATCAGAGCAGAAAAAGAAATAAAAGGAATCCAAATTGGAAAAGAAGAAGTAAAAGTCTCACTGTTTGCAGATGACATGATCCTCTACATAGAAAACCCTAAAGACTCCACCAGAAAATTACTAGAACTAGTCAATGACTATAGTAAAGTTGCAGGATATAAAATCAACACACAGAAATCCCTTGCATTCCTATACACTAATAATGAGAAAACTGAAAGAGAAATTAAGGAAACAATTCCATTCACCATTGCAACGAAAAGAATAAAATACTTAGGAATATATCTACCTAAAGAAACTAAAGACCTATATATAGAAAACTCACTATGTTTTTAATTGCTTTCTTAATAGTTGCTCTAGGGCTTATAGTGTACATCTTAATAGAATTTACTCCAGATTTATGTTACCTAATTGCAGTGACATAGAAGTATTACTCCTACATATACTTTTTGCCCTTTCCTTTTCTGTTGTTGTATTTGTAACGCATACACCATCTAACCTATATAACAAACCCACAATACATTTTTATAATATTACTTTATATAATTTGGGGCTTCCCTTGTGGCTTAGCTGGTAAAGAATCCACCTGCAATGCAGGAGACCTGGGTTCGATCCCTGGGTTAGGAAAATCCCCTGGAGAAGGGAAAGGTACCCACTCCAGTATTCTGGCCTAGAGAATTCCATGGACTGTATAGTCCATGGGGTTGCAAAGAGTCAGACACGAGTGAGCAACTTTCACTTTCACTATATAATTTTATATCTTTTAGAGGTAAGAAATGAGAGAACTTAAATTTCACAGAGTTTTTTTGTGTGTCTGTGAAACTTTTTGCTTCTCTTCATTTCCTCCTGTGGATTTCAGTTATCAGCTGCTTTCATTTAATTATTCCCAAACATCTTTGGTTCCACCTGCTTCATTTGTGGCAATCTTTTCAAGTATGTTAAATTTCTGTATGTGTGCTAAGTCGCTTCAGTCATATCTGACTCTTTGCAACCTATGCACCATAGCCAGCAGACTCCTCTGTCTGTGGCATTCTCTAGGCAAGTATACTGGAGGTTGCCATGCCCTTCTCCAGAGGATCTTCCCCACCCAGAGATCAAACCAGTGTCTCTTACATCTCCTGCATTGGCAGGTGGGTTCTTTACTACTAGCGCCACCTGGGAAGCCCACGTTTCTGTATATTACTGGTCAATGGTATAATTACATACATGCTGGTTTAAACAATTACTTTTAAATAAGTTGAGAATAAAGAAACATACAATTATAATGTCTTTTATAGTTGCTATTGATGAAATTATCTTTACTTGTATGCTTTACTTCTGTGGCAACTTTAAATTCATTCCCTAAGTCTGTGAGTCTAAATATGCCATCCCACTGTCCTCTGGCTTCTAGATGAACAACAGAACTCAGCAATTTATCTTACTGAGATTCCCATATATGTGCTTATTTTTCTGTAGATGCTCTCAGATTTTTTCCTTTGTTTTTGACTTTCAGCATCTTTCTTGTGATATATTTGGATATGGATCTCTTTGTGTCTACTCACTTGGAATCCGTTGACTTCTTAGATGTGTAGATTAATGTAGTTTCACCAAACTTACAAAATTTTCAGCCAGGATTTCTTCAAATATATTATCTGGTCCTTTTGGTACTTCCATCATCCATGGTTTTGTGTACTTATGGTGTCCCTCATTTCTCTGAGGCTCTATTTATTTTTCTTCATTTTTTTTTTTTTTTGCTACTTTTTCAGCTTGTATCATCACTATTGGTATCTTTTCAAGTTTGCTGATTCTTCTGCCAGCTCCAATCTGCTGGTTGATCCCCTCTAGTGAAATTTTATTTTGGTTATTGTACTTTTCAGCTCCAGAATTATCCTTTACGTCTTTTTATAAATATAATGTTTATCTCTTTAGTGATACTCTCTTTTGATGAGACATTATTATCATTTTTCTTACTTTTTTAAACATGGGTTTTCTTTAGTTCTTTGGACATATTTTTAATAGCTGCTTTGAATCTTTATCTGCACACTCTGACATCTGAAACCTCTCAGAGGCAGTTTCTGCTGCCTTTTCTGCCGTTATATGAGTCATCCTTTCCAGTTTCTTTGCATGTGTCACAATTTTTTGTTGAAAATGGATCATTTTAGATAGTATATTTTAGCAACAGTGGATGCTAAATTTCCCTTCCCCTTTAGGATTTGTTGTTTGCTTAGTTGTTTATTTGTTTAGCTCCTTGACTGGGCTATTTCAGTGACATATATTTCCCCTGTGATATGTAGCCTTTAGTGTCACTCCTCAGAGGGCTCAGCCTGGGACATGTACACAGTCACCCAATCCTTCTGGAAAGACAGTGTTTTTAGCTGGGCTCTCTTTGATGAAGTTTCTAGCTGGTCTGCCTCTACTGATATCACACTCAACTCTTACCCACTACTAATTGGTAGATGATGGCTCTGTTCTTTCAATAACATCCTGGAGGCATAAATTACTCTATGGTCTGAGCCAATTAAACTCAAGCCCCAGGGCCGGCGTAGGCTTATAGGTCAGTCTTTGAGGTCAGGTCAGAAAAACCTCAAAAAGAGACATTCTTAGCTATCTCTTTCCCTGATTTTCTCTGTTAAACTGAGATCTGACCTACTGTTTTGCTTGTTACTCTCATCCAGTTACTCCCATGCTCCTCTTAACTACACACCACTAAAATCTTTTCTTTTTTTTTTTTTCAATAGCCCCTTTAGGCTTGAACTTTCTCATTTTCTGTCCCAAATACTCAGGCTACTTAAGAAAATCTGTGAAACTCTCTGTTCTTACAACTTGATTTTTCCCTGAGGAAGAGCCTTTGCACCCATTCTGTGGATTGAGTGGGTAGATCCCACTTTGCAGATCTAGATCCCCAGTCTATAAGCAGAATGATGGGTCAGGATATTATTCCCTGGTCTTTTCAGCTTGTACTGCTCAGCATGAAACCTGTGCCCTACCAGTGATTTTAAGTGGGAATGATTCAGGCCTTGAGTTCTTGGCCAACATTGCCTGGGGCAGATCTCCTGACCACTCAGTAAGGACTGAGTGGTGGACAGGAGCTGCAGATCTCTGTAGTTCTTACCTCTGATCCAGCTTCTGTAGCACAGAGCTGGGTGAGATGAGGAGGGCTGGTGTCCTGCCTGCCTCCTGCTGCCCTTGACATATACCCTGGAGAAAGCTTATCCCTAACAGAGAGGTGGGGGAAATAAAATCCTCTATTCTTAGCTGTACCCATGAAGAGTGGAGCTATCATCTTGCTGAGGTGGGGAAAAGAGAAGACAGGCCATAGACAGGTCATGGTTCAAATGTCACAGATGCTTACTCTTCTAACCTATATTTCATAGATTTTCTTGAATGTTTCTCCAACTGTTGTATAACCTTAGGATGATTTCAGTCAGTACAGTCACTCAGTCATGTCCGACTCTTTGCGACCCCATGAATCGCAGCACGCCAAGCCTCCCTGTCCGTTACCAACTCCCGGTGTTCACCCAGACTCATGTCCATCGAGTCAGTGATGCCATCCAGCCATCTCCTCCTCTGTCGTCCCCTTCTCCTCCTGCCCCCAATCCCTCCCAGCATCAGAGTCTTTTCCAATTAGTCAACTCTTCGCATGAGGTGGCCAAAGTACTGGAGTTTCAGCTTTAGCATCACTCCTTCCAAAGAAATCCCAGGGCTGATCTCCTTCAGAATGGACTGGTTGGATCTCCTTGCAGTCCAAGGGACTCTCAAGAGTCTTCTCCAACACCACAGTTCAAAAGCATCAATTCTTCAGTGCTCAGCTTTCTTCACAGTCCAACTCTCACATCCATACATGACCACTGGAAAAACCATAGCCTTGACTAGATGAACCTTTGTTGGCAAAGTAATGTCTCTGCTTTTGAATATGCTATCTAGGTTGGTCATAACTTTCCTTCCAAGGAGTAAGCGCCTTTTAATTTCATGGCTGCAGTCACCATCTGTAGTGATTTTGGAGCCCAGAAAAATAAAGTCTGACACTATTTCCACTGTTTACCCATCTATTCCCATGAAGTGATGGGACCGGATGCCATGATCTTCGCTTTCTGAATGTTGAGCTTTAAGCCAACTTTTTCACTCTCCTCTTTCACTTTCATCAAGAGGCTTTTTAGTTCCTCTTCACTTTCTGCCATAAGGGTGGTGTCATCTGCATATCTGAGGTTATTAATATTTCTCCCGGAATTCTTGATTCCAGCTTGTGTTTCTTCCAGTCCAGCGTTTCTCATGATGTACTCTGCATAGAAGTTAAATAAGCAGGGTGACATTATACAGCCTTGACGTACTCCTTTTCCTATTTGGAACAGGTCTGTAGTTCCATGTCCAGTTCTAACTGTTGCTTCCTGACCTGCATACAGATTTCTCAAGAAGCAGATCAGGTGGTCTGGTATTCCCATCTCTTTCAGAATTTTCCACAGTTTATTGTGATCCACACAATCAAAGGCTTTGGCATAGTCAATAAAGCAGAAATAGATGTTTTTCTGGAACTCTCTTGCTTTTTCCATGATCCAGAGGATGTTCGCAATTTGATCTCTGGTTCCTCTGCCTTTTCTAAAACCAGCTTGAACATCAGGAAGTTCACGGTTCACATATTGCTGAAGCCTGGCTTGGAGAATTTTGAGCGTTAGTTTACTAGCATGTGAGATGAGTGCAATTGTGCAGTAGTTTGAGCATTCTTTGGCATTGCATTTCTTTGGGATTGGAATGAAAACTGACCTTTTCCAGTCCTGTGGCCACTGCTGAGTTTTCCACATTTGCTGGCATATTGAGTGCAGCACTTTCACAGCATCATCTTTCAGGATTTGGAATAGCTCAACTGGAATTCCATCACCTCCATTAGCTTTGTTCGTAGTGATGCTTTCTAAGGCCCACTTGACTTCACATTCCAGGATGTCTGGCTCTAGGTCAGTGGTCACACCATCGTGATTATCTGGGTCGTGAAGCTCTTTTTTGTACAGTTCTGTGTATTCTTGCCATCTCTTCTTAATATCTTCTGCTTCTGTTAGGTCCATACTATTTCTGTCCTTTATTGAGCCCATCTTTGCATGAAATGTTCCCTTGGTATCTCTAATTTTCTTGAAGAGATCTTTAGTCTTTCCCATTCTGTTGTTTTCCTCTATTTCTTTGCATTGATCACTGAAGAAGGCTTTCTTATCTCTTCTTGCTATTCTTTGGAACTCTGCATTCAGATGCTTATATCTTTCCTTTTCTCCTTTGCTTTTCACTTCTCTTCTTTTCACAGCTGTTTGTAAGGCCTACCCAGACAGCCATTTTGCTTTTTGCATTTCTTTTCCATGGGGATGGTGTTGATCCCTGTCTCCTGTACAGTGTCACGAACCTCATTCCATAGTTCATCAGGCACTTTATCTATCAGATCTAGTCCCTTAAATTTATTTCTCACTTCCACTGTATAATCATAAGGGATTTGATTTAGGTCATACCTGAATGGTCTAGTGGTTTTCCCTAATTTCTTCAATTTAAGTCTGAATTTGGCAATAAGGAGTTCATGATCTGAGCCACAGACAGCTCCCGGTCTTGTTTTTGCTGACTGTATAGAGCTTCTCCATCTTTGGCTGCAAAGAATATAATCAATCTGATTTCGGTGTTGACCATCTGGTGATATCCATGTGTAGAGTCTTCTCTTGTGTTGTTGGAAGAGGGTGTTTGTTATGACCAGTGCATTTTCTTGGCAAAACTCTATTAGTCTTTGCCCTGCTTCATTCCTTATTCCAAGGCCAAATTTGCCTGTTAGTCCAGGTGTTTCTTGACTTCCTACTTTTGCATTCCAGTCCCCTATAATGAAAAAGACATCTTTTTGGGGTGTTAGTTCTAAAAGGTCTTGTAGGTCTTCACAGAACTGTACAACTTCAGCTTCTTCAGCATTACTGGTTGGGGCATAGACTTCGATTACTGTGATATTGAATGGTTTGCCTTGGAAAAGAACAGAGATCATTCTGTCGTTTTTGAGATTGCATCCAAGTACTGCATTTCGGACTCTTTTGTTGACCATGATGGCTACTCCATTTCTTCTGAGGGATTCCTGCCCGCAGTAGTAGATATAATGGTCATCTGAGTTAAATTTACCCATTCCAGTCCATTTTAGTTCACTGATTCCTAGAATGTCGACATTCACTCTTGCCATCTCTTGTTTGACCACTTCCAATTTGCCTTGATTCATGGACCTGACATTCCAGGTTCCTATGCAATATTGCTCTTTATAGCATCGGACCTTGCTTCTATCACCAGTCACATCCACAGCTGGGTATTGTTTTTGCTTTGGCTCCATCCCTTCATTCTTTCTGGAGTTATTTCTCCACTGATCTTCAGTAGCATATTGGGCACCTAATGATCTGCAGAGTTCCTCTTTCAGTATCCAATCATTTTGCCTTTTCATACTGTTCATGGGGTTCACAAGGCAAGAATACTGAAGTGGTTTGCCATTCCCTTCTCCAGTGGACCACATTCTGTCAGATCTCTCCACCATGACCCGCCCATCTTGGGTTGCCCCATGGGCATGGCTTAGTTTCATTGAGTTAGACAAGGCTGTGGTCCTAGTGTGATTAGATTGACTAGTTTTCTGTGAGTATGGTTTCAGTGTGTCTGCCCTCTGATGCCCTCTTGCAACACCTACCGTCTTACTTGGGTTTCTCTTACCTTGGGCGTGGTGTATCTCTCCAGGGCTGCTCCAGCAAAGCGCAGCCACTGCTCCTTACCTTGGACGAGGGGTATCTCCTCACCGCCACCCTTCCTGACCTTCAACATGGGATAGCTCCTCTAGGCCCTCCTGCGCCCACACAGCCACTGCTCCTTGGACGTGGGGTTGGTCCTCCCGGCCGCTGCCCCTGGCCTCAGGCGTGGGGTTGCTCCTCCCGGCTGCAGCCCCTGGCCTCGGGCTTGGGGGCATGGGGTAGCTCTTCCTGGCCGCGGCCCCTGACCTCGGATGCGGGGTAGCTCCTCTTGGCCATTCCTGCGCCATCGCAGCCTGGCACTCTCAGACGCTGCCCCTGACCTCGGACATATTCCAAGGCCGTGGGGTAACTCCTCTTGGATGTGGGGTAACTCCTCTTGGCCGCCACCCTTCAGGCATGGGGTCCTCCCGGCTTCTGCCCCTGACCTTGGCCGCGGGGTAGCTCCTCACAGCCACGCTTAGTGGGCCGGTTGCAGCTGCCTGTGCTTAGTGCACCAGTGATTTCAAGAGAATTTAAATGGTTGTTGTATTTTATAATTTTTTTATTGCTTGAAATCAAACATTTTGTTCTGAGATAACCGTTGACGTGTAGCTCTAAGAAATAATACAGGGATCCCATGTACCCAGTATCCCCAAATGGTAACATCTTATAGGATTATAGTATAATATTGCAATTAGGATATTGACACCACTACATCAAGATACAGAACATTTTCATCATCACAAGGACTTTTATAATGACAACTACTCCCCTTGCACCACCAGCTTCACCTTATCCCCTAGAAACCACTAATCTAGTCTTCCTTTCCGTAATTTTTGTCTTTTTTTGTCTATTATATAAGTAGAATCATATTAGTACATATGTCTGTAACTTCTAGCATTTTGAAGAGTGGCAATAGTGAATATGCTTTAATTGCTTCTGATCTTAGGGGGAAAGCAGTCAAACTTCCATCATTAACTGAATTGTTGGCTACAGACTTTTGGTATATTTTCTTTATCAAGTTGAGGAAATTCCCCTCTATTCCTGTCTTTCCCTATGTTTCACTCTTTAGTCCACAGGTCTCTTCAAATTGTCATTCCAAAAGTGCTCCCTTTCTTGGCTCTGTTTTTTAAGGTAGATAACTTTTCAGAGGAATCTCAAGGTCTCACTCAATCTTTGAGCCTGGGCAGCTTGATTCATGTCCATTCTTCTCTTTCTCTCCTTCTCTCATGTTGGTCTACCAGACGATTGGTCTCTCTCCAAGATGATGACTCTCTGACCTACATCTTTTATTTAGTTCTTTGCCCAGGACTGTGTTTCCCCTGATGAACTCCCCCTTCTGAAGTTTTATATTGCATCTCTTTGAACACCTGTTCCAAGGTCAAGGATGTGTAATCTTAAACTTTTACTGCTCTAAACAATCTTTTCCCTCATATATGTATTTTTAAATAACATTTCCATTTTTACTCTTTTAAATGGAGATTATTCATTCTCCAATGACCAACTCATGTCAAGACTGGTCAGCTTTGTCCAATAATCCGTTTTCCTTCTAATCTCTTCCTTTTGGTCATGTACTTGATATGATCAGAGAGAAGGAAATTGAAGATGCCACCTAGAGATGTGAAGAGTCTGCTACAAGGTACCATCATTTTGGGAAGATCATGAAGTTCTGGAAAGCTGGTCCTTTGTATAACATGTTGAATTGAATAAGGTCTGGAAAATGAGAAGATGTATGACATATGTTCACATAGAGACTTGTAAACAAACATTTATGGCTGTGCTCAGTCACTCAGTTGTGTCCGACTCTTTGTGATCCCATGGACTATACCTCTGTTCATGGGATTTCCCGGGAAAGAATGTTGGAGTGAGTTGCCATTTCCTTCTCCAGGAGTCTTCTCAACTCAGATACTGAACCCTTGTCTCTTGCATCTCTTGCAGATTCCTTACCCCTGCACCACCTCAGAAGCCCCTGGTCAATGAGACATCAATAAATTTCACAGGAGACTGATACACAAATAAGTAATAAATGGTCATTTTCCCCTACAATATCTTGAGAGAGTTTGTAGTTATAAACTAGGTAACCCCAGTTTACAGTTGGAGAAAGAGACACTCTGTGTCAACAACCTTTCTAAGATCCTTGAGAAAGTCAAAGGCAGCATCATTATAGTAATAAAATGCTCCTCCTGCTCATCAAGGTGAGATGTCTTCCCCACAGAGTTCTCTAGGCATTTCTGGAACACAAAGCTTTATTTCCAAAATTAGATGTTACTGGGCATAAGTATGTGCTTCCAAAAAAAGATATGCCCATTTTTTTCCCAGTCTGTGTCCAATTGCCTGAAGTTACTGTTACTAAGAGTACAAACTGCCCAGTATTCTTGAAGATATTCTGTCAAATATATAAACCAGATTCTGTGTTAATTTATACAACATTTTCATGAATACTCTCCAGATGTTTAATGTCACAGAAAGAACTTATTCTGTTGTTTAGCATTCATCCAAACCACATCCTCTGTGTTTGCATATGACAGGGCACCCCAGGACATAAATGCTAAAAAGAGAATGGACACATATGGCAATATTCAGGGAAAATAAACTTTGCCACATTGTAATATAAGATGAAGTTAAGGAGTGTGATGTGACTTTAGAATACATATATCAAAAGTGAAGTGAAGTAAAATGTTTGGTACTTTTCACAGAGCCACAAAAAAGAGAAATCCCCAATGTGTATCTCTTTAGCTATTTTGTAATTAATATTGATTATACGAGAACAGGAGAAATGCCCAGTGCCAAAGGATCATGGCCAGCATACATTTTGAGTATTTGGAGCCA
Organism: Bos javanicus; assembly: GCF_032452875.1. Taxonomy (NCBI): domain Eukaryota; kingdom Metazoa; phylum Chordata; class Mammalia; order Artiodactyla; family Bovidae; genus Bos; species Bos javanicus. The sequence goes on from NC_083872.1 coordinate 37,566,930, forward strand.
GTTTTTAAATATTTTGAATGTGTATCCTTTGTTATAATGTGTCGAGTTAGATATATATGCATACCCTTTTGATTATATTGCTTAGATCCTCTTTCTCCTTATTCTTGTCCTCTTGACCTATCTTGTTGCTAAAAGTGGTATATTACAATTTCCTATTATTAGGGTGTTTCTACCTATGTCTCCTTTCATCTCCTGTAGTTATGCTTCATAAAAGTAGCTGTGTTATTTGGTGTATAATATTCATGTGCTATATCTTCATTGTGGATCATGGTTTTCAGCACTTCCTTGTCATGTTTTCCTGATTTCAGACTTGAATTCTATTTTACATTATCAGGATTTGCTTCACTTGCTCTCTTTTTATGCCCAGTTTCCAGGTATACTCTTGCATGCATGTGTGTGTGCAAAGTCACCTCAGTCATGTGCAACTCTTTCCAACCCTGTGAACTATAACCCCACCAGGCTCCTCTGTCCATGGGATTTTACACACAAGAATACTGGAGTGGATTGCCGTGTCCCTTTCCAGGGTATCTTCTTGACCCAGGGATCAAACCCACATCTCTTCTGTCTCCTGCATTGGCAGGCAGGTTCTTTAGCACTGGCACTACTTGGGAAGTCCGTGTAGTCTTGCACATCCTTTTTTTAAAAATTAATTAATTTATTTTAATTTTTTTAAGACAATCACCGTAAGTCAGCACAGTAATTCTCTCTTCACTGCCGCACATACTTTTAATTTTTGCTTTTCTGAGTCACTTTGTTTGAAATGTGTTTCTTACATATAGAATGTAGTTGGGTTTTGCTTTCAAGTCAATTGGAATGTTTTTTTCTTTAGATGTTATATCCATTCACATTTTAAATTGAAAAAGCTAACAGTAAAATTGCCTTTATTAGTATACAGTTTGAAACATGTATGCAAATTCATGTTGTTAGCACCATAATCTGAATATAGAACAACTCCCTCACACTTCCTCCATGGAGTCAATTCCTTCCTCCCACCTACCTCCTGGTAAACACTGATCTTTTCTTCATTGCTTTAATTTTGCATTTTCTGGGATGACATAGAAATGTCATAGAATTGAAGTCACACAATGTGTAACCTCTTGAGATTGGCCTCCTTCTCATTACATTGGTCAATGTAATGCTTTTGAGGTCCATCTGTTTTTTGCATGCTGCATGTGTCAATAATTTGTTCCTTTTCATTGCTAAGCATTGTTTCATCAATCAGATGTCATACAGTTATCCTACAGGGTTCATTTGTTGGAAGAAAATGGGTTGTTTATAGAATTTGGAAATTATGGATAGAGTGGATATGCTCGTTTGTGTACAGGTTTTTGTGTGTACATGTATTTTCATTTCTCTGGGATAAATGCCTGTGAGTGAGATTGTAGGGTCATATGGTATATGTATGTTTAACTTTATAGGAAACTTGCAAACTAGTTTATTTTTGTTGTTTTAGTTTATTTTTAATTGAAGAATAACTGCTCTACAATGTTGTATTGGTTTTCACTGTACGGCCATGTGAATCAGTCATGAGTATACATGTATCCCGGCCTTCTTGGACCTCCCTCCTACCCACCCCCCATCCAAACTGTTTGATACAGTGACTGTACCATTTTAAAATTCCCATCAGCAAAGATTAAATTTCTAGTTGTTTTTCTTCTTTGTTAGCACTTAGTAATGTCAAGTTTTTTATTTCTCCATCTTCAGTGATATCTTTTTGTAGTTTTAATTTATATTTCACTAATAATGTTAAGGCAACCCACTCCAGTATTCTTGCCTGGAGAATCCCAGGGACAGAGGAGCCTAGTGGGCTGCCGTCTATGGGGTCGCACAGAGTCGGGCACGACTGAAGCGACTTAGCAGCAGCAGCAGCAATAATGTTAAGCATCTTTCATGTGCTTATTTGTCATCTGAGTATCCTTTTTGGTAAAGTGTATATCCAAGTCTTTTCTCATCTAAACAATTAAGTTGTTTGTTTCCTAATTGTTCATTAATGTTTATAGTTTTGACAGTTCTTTTTTTAAAATTAGTTAATTAATTTTTGGCTTCCCTGGGTCTTTGTTGCTGCTCATCAGCTTTCTCTAGCTGTGGTGGCAGGGGTTTCTCTCTAGTTGTGGTGTGTGTTCTTCTCATTGCAGTGGTTTATCTTGTCGTCGAGTATGGGCTCCAAGTGCATGGGCTTAGTTGCCCCATGGCATGTGGAATCTTCTTACACCAAGGAGCAAATCTTTCTACATCTGTGTCCCCTGCATTGGCAGGCAGATTCTTATCCACTGTACTACCAGGGAAGTCCTGAAAGTTCTGTATATAGTCTGGATACAAATCTTTTGTTGTATATAAGGTTTGCAAATGTTTCACTCATGGTCTGGACCTTATCTCTTCTTTTTCTTTAGTGTCTTATACTTAAGTGGAGGTTTTAAAGTTTAATGAATTCAAATTTACCATTTTTTTTCTTTATGACATTTAGTGTCATATTTAAGAACTCTTTGACTTAGTCCTAGTTACAAAGATTTTCTGCTATGTTTTCTTAAAAAAATTTATAGTTGTATGTTTTACATCTAGACCTATGATTGATTTTGAACTAATTTTGTATGAAGTTGGAAGAGTTTTGCCTATAGACATCCAATTGTCCTAACACCACTTGTTGAGAAGGCAGTTGTTTCTCTCCTTTCCACCTTTGTCAAAAATCAAATGGAGGGGACTTCCTTGGTGGTTCAGTGTTTAAGAATCTGTGCTTCCAATGCAGTGGCTACAGGTTCTATCTCTAGTCAGGGAACTAAGATTCCACTTGCCATGTGGTGTGGCATGTGTCAATTGCACATATTTTGAGTCTGTTTCTGACTCTCTGTTCTGATCCATGTCTCTCTCTCACCATCACAGCACTGCCTTGGTTATGATAGCTTTATGTTTGGGTGTGGATGTGTGTGTGTGCTCAGTTGCATCTGACTCTTTGACCCCATGGACCATAGCCTGATAGGCTCCTCTGTCCGTAGAATTTTCCAGGCAAGAATACTGGAGCATGTTGCCATTTCTTACTCCAGGAGATTTTCCCATCCCAGGGATTAAACCCACATCTCTTATATCTCCTGCATTGGCAGGCAGGTTCTTTAACACTAGCACCACCTGTGACAGCTTTATGCTCACATGTGTGCTAAATTGTGTCTGGCTCGATTGTGTCTGGCTCTTTGCATCCCTATGGACTGAAGCCTAGCAGGCCCCTCTGTCCATGGGGTTCTCCAGGCAAGAATACTGAAGTGGGTTGCCATGCCCTTTTCCAGTGATAGCCTTATAATAAGTGTTAAAACAAGGTAGTGTGGGTCCTTTAACTTTATTCTTTTTTTTTTCAAACTTGTTTTAATTATTTTAATTTCTTTATAAAATAAATATAAATATAAAGTTATATAAATTTTAGAATCAGTTCTCTTTTTGGAATGCATTAGATCCCTTTCATAGTAAAATAGATGGGACAAACTTTATTTATTTTTTTTCTAATTTTGTTTTATTTTTAAACTTTACATAATTGTATTAGTTTTGCCAAATATCAAAATGAATCCGCCACAGGTATACATGTGTTCCCCATCCTGAACCCTCCTCCTTCCTCCCTCCCCATACCATCCCTCTGGGTCGTCCCAGTGCACTAGCCCCAAGCATCCAGTATCGTGCATCGAACCTGGACTGGCAACTCGTTTCTTACATGATATTTTACATGTTTCAATGCCATTCTCCCAAATCTTCCCACCCTCTCCCTCTCCCACAGAGTCCATAAGACTGTTCTATACATCAGTGTCTCTTTTGCTGTCTCGTACACAGGGTTATTGTTACCATCTTTCTAAATTCCATATATATGCGTTAGTATACTGTATTTATGTTTTTCCTTCTGGCTTACTTCACTCTGTATAATAGGCTCCAGTTTCATCCACCTCATTAGAACTGATTCAAATGTATTCTTTTGAATGGCTGAGTAATACTCCATTGTGTATATGTACCACTGCTTTCTTGTCCATTCATCTGCTGATGGACATCTAGGTTGCTTCCATGTCCTGGCTATTATAAACAATGCTGCGATGAACATTGGGGTACACGTGTCTCTTTCCCTTCTGGTTTCCTCAGTGTGTATGCCCAGCAGTGGGATTGCTGGATCATAAGGCAGTTCTATTTCCAGTTTTTTAAGGAATCTCCACACTGTTCTGGCCACAGCAATCAGAGCAGAAAAAGAAATAAAAGGAATCCAAATTGGAAAAGAAGTAAAACTCTCACTATTTGCAGATGACATGATCCTTTACATAGAAAACCCTAAAGATTCCACCAGAAAATTACTAGAAATAATCAATGACTATAGTAAAGTTGCAGGATATAAAATCAACACACAGAAATCCCTTGCATTCCTATACACTAATAATGAGAAAACAGAAAGAGAAATTAAGGAAACAATTCCATTCACCATTGCAACGGAAAGAATAAAATACTTAGGAATATATCTACCTAAAGAAACTAAAGACCTATATATAGAAAACTATAAAACACTAGTGAAAGAAATCAAAGAGGACACTAATAGATGGAGAAATATACCATGTTCATGGATTGGAAGAATCAATATAGTGAAAATGAGTATACTACCCAAAGCAATTTGTAGATTCAATGCAATCCCTATCAAGCTACCAACAGTATTCTTCACAGAGCTAGAACAAATAATTTCACAATTTGTATGGAAATACAAAAAACCTCGAATAGCCAAAGCGATCTTGAGAAAGAAGAATGGAACTGGAGGGATCAACCTACCTGACTTCAGGCTCTACTACAAAGCCACAGTTATCAAGACAGTATGGTACTGGCACAAAGACAGAAATATTGATCAATGGAATAAAATAGAAAGCCCAGAGATAAATCCACACACATATGGACACCTTATCTTTGACAAAGGAGGCAAGAATATACAATGGATTAAAGACAATCTCTTTAACAAGTGCTGCTGGGAAATCTGGTCAACCACTTATAAAAGAATGAAACTAGACCACTTTCTAACACCATACACAAAAATAAACTCAAAGTGGATTAAAGATCTAAACGTAAGACCAGAAACCATAAAACTCCTAGAGGAGAACATAGGCAAAACACTCTCCGACATACATCACAGCAGGATCCTCTATGACCCACCTCCCAGAATATTGGAAATAAAAGCAAAAATAAACAAATGGGACCTAATTAACCTTAAAAGCTTCTGCACATCAAAGGAAACTATTAGCAAGGTGAAAAGACAGCCTTCAGAATGGGAGAAAATAATAGCAAATGAAGCAACTGACAAACAATTAATCTCAAAAATATACAAGCAACTCCTACAGCTCAACTCCAGAAAAATAAATGACCCAATCAAAAAATGGGCCAAAGAACTAAATAGACATTTCTCCAATGAAGACATACAGATGGCTAACAAACACAAGAAAAGATGCTCAACATCACTCATTATCAGAGAAATGCAAATCAAAACCACTATGAGGTACCATTTCACACCAGTCAGAATGGCTGCGATCCAAAAGTCTACAAATAATAAATGCTGGAGAGGGTGTGGAGAAAAGGGAACCCTCTTACACTGTTGGTGGGAATGCAAACTAGTACAGCCACTATGGGGACAAACTTTAAAACTGTAAAACCTAATGACATAATGGGGATGTATGAACCAAGCAGTCAGTCCAAGAAGTGGAACTTTAAAGCTTGCATCTATTTCTATGCTTTCCCTCTGTATCCATAAGTATATTTTCCTTTAATGAAGCTAATTATTCAAGGAAGACATTCCTATTTGTTGAAATCTTAGTTCTTTGGAATCACCTTACTTCCACTTGTGATTCATCTTGTCACTGGAAGGTTTTCTTTTTTGTCCACCCTCACACACTTCCCTTCCTCTTGACTCCTACCTCTGGCAACCATCAGTCCATGCTTCCCTTCTCAGATCAAGACTAAGACCTTTCTCTGTACTCCCATAGTTGTTGTTATTCAGTCACCAAGTTGTGTCTGACTCTTTGTGACCCCATGGACTGCAGCACATCAGGCTTTCTTGTCTCTCAGCATCTCCCAGAGTTGTCTTCTGATTTCATGGCTGCAGTCAATGTCTGCAGTGATTTTAGAGCCCAAGAAGAGGAAATCAGTCACTGCTTCCACCTTTTCCCCTTCTGTTTGCCATGAAGTGATGGGCCGGTTGCTATGATCTTAGTTTTTTAACTATTTCATTTTAAGCTGGCCTTTTCACTCTTCTCCTTCACCCTCATCAAGAGGTTGTTTTGTTCCTCTTCACTTTCTGCCATTAGAGTGGTACCATCCACATATCTGAGGTTGTTGGTGTTTCTCCTGGTAATCTTGATTCCAGCTTGTAATTCATCCAACCCAGCATTTCTCATGATGTGCTCGGCTTATAAGTTATATAAACAGGGTGACAGTAAATAGGCCTTATCGTACTCCTTTCTCAATCTTGAACCAGTCAGTTGTTCTGTATAAGATTCTAACTGTTGCTTCTTGACCGGCATACAGGTTTCTCAAGAGACCGGTAAGATGGTTTGGTATTCCTGTCTCTTTAAGAGTTTTCCACAGTTTGTTATTATCCACAGAGTTGAAGGCTTTAGCACAGTGAATGCAACAGAGGTAGATGTTTTTCTAGAATTCCCTTGCTTTCTCTGTGATCCAGCAAATGTTGGCAATTTGGTCTCTGGTTCCTCTGCCTTTTCTAAACCCAGCTTGAACATCTGGAAGTTCTCAGTTCACATAATGCTGAAGCCTAGCATGCAGGATTTTAAGCATAACATTACTAGCATGGGAGATGAGTGCAATTGTTTGGTGGTTTGAACATTCTTTAGTACTGCCCTTCTTGGGAATTGGGATAAGGATTGACCTTTCCACTCCTGTGGCTACTTGACACCAAGTCTGCCACTCAATTTTGAACAAATGAATGAAATGTATTTTTACCTCAATTGATATCATCCCCAGTTTCAGATGATCTGTTTTTCTACTTCTTAGTACCATTATGTAGCTTTTGAAGAAGGACTAAAGACGTAAGCAAAGCTCTTGAAAATTAATCTGGAGGAAAGAAGCAATAGATATTTCTAGATCCAACTGATTGTGTTAATGACCACTTGACTCTCTCATTACTCAGTTGGATTTTTTTTCTTTCACTTCCAGTGTATATACATTTGAATGCTTCCCAGCAGGGTTGAGCAGGGAGGTAAATGATAAATATTAAGTTGTGAAAATACTGCAAGACACAACAAGAGTGCCATAAATGGTTAGTTACAGAAGAGCTACTTCACAGAATATATTTCCATTTCTTTTGTTTGGCAAGAAGCTGACTTATGAGTTAATGTGGGATTAAGTATTTAGTCCAAAACCTGTATCAGATGACTAAGTATCAAATAATAGAATATATCCTTAGAATTAGTTTTAATTTAAATATTTACTAATATAAAATTCTGATGTGTCTAGTGTTAATGTCATTCATTATCACAAGTATAAAGGGTTTAGATATGTATTTATATATTAACTTTTATGGTGCTAAAATTTAATATTTATAATATTGCACTTAATTCATCCATTTAAAAACACTTTCTGAGTACCTGAATGGGCCTTCCTGATGGCTCAGATAGTAAAGAATCTGCCTGCAATGCAGGCCTTTTCTTCATATAAAATCTAACACCTCTGACATACCCTGAAGTCTCTGCATAATTTGGCTGCTGCCTACCTCCCTAATGGGCTTCCCTGGTAGCTCAGCTGGTAAAGAATCCACCTGCAATGCAGGAAACCCCAGTTCAATTCCTTGGTTGGGAAGATCTGCTGGAGAAGGGATAGGCTACCCACTCCAGTATTCTTTGGCTTCCCTGGTGGCTCAGCTGGTAAAGAATCCTCCTGCAATGTGTAAGCCTGGGTTTGATTCCTGGGTTGGGAAGATCCTCTGGAGGAGGGCGTGGCAACCCATTCCAGTATTCTTGCCTGGAGAATCCCCATAGACAGAGGAGTCTGGAGGACTATAGTTCATGGGGTCGCAAAGAGTTGGACATGACTAAGTGACTAAGCACACACACACACTGGGTTCCTAGGCCTTCTTTTGGAATCTAGGATTACATCAATGAAGCAAACATACAGGTATTTTAAATTCCATAACCAAATGATGTATATAATAATAAACTTTCTTTGGAATTTATCTAAAACAAATTATTTCTGTTTTGGGGAAAATTCTGCATATATTATCATTGTATTATAAATACATTTGAATCTATTTTGATTTTAAATAAGTATGTGATTGATAAGAAATATAACTTAATAAACTGAATTGATACATAATTTTTAGCAATTGTAGTAATTTATATTACAAATATATGTGAAATCTATTTTACTTTTGCTTTCATGAAAGACAATATTTCCCATCACATAACATAATCCTTAATGTTTTATCACAGTTTTGCTCAAGATTCCTGTGCCCTAGGCCACAGAATATTGTGATGTGATCTAAGATTGGCCTAATATAGCTCTAAATCTATATGTATATTGAACATTGGCATAGGCTTAGTTAGCATTCATTAAATACTTCAGCTTTTCAGTGTGTGATTCTGTACTGTGAGATCATATACATGAATGCCACAAATTTTATCCATTTTAGTCATGTGCTTTCTTACTTAACAGATATTTAAAGTTTAGTTTTTAACAGTGATAGTCTAGAATATTTTGACATAAAATGGTTCTTGTGTCTTGAAAATAATTAGACCATAATGCCACTAGGGGGCTCACATACCATGTGTGTAATTCATGTGGTATCACATATCTGCATAACACTTTTGGGTACTTAAAAGGATGTGATAGCTGGGACCATAATACTATATTCAATAGTTTTTGTGTGATAGATGTAAGGGCACAATAACAGAAGGAAATACATTAAATAGATGTAACTTATCAGTGAAATTAGCAATGAGGGGTCAAAAATTGAAACTGGATAAATGCTAGTCTGGTACCAGTCCCTATGACGCCCCTTCTATCTAGACTTGCTGTTGCTGATGCTATAGGAATGTAAGCTCCAAGTGTCCCCGGGCCAAGATGGCGGCGCGGCGCTCCACACACTGGTTGCTGGTGGCTGTGGGGACCCCGCGGCTGCCGGCTGCAGCGGGGAAAGGGGCCCAGCCGCCCATGGGGGGCGTGGTGGGGCGTCGCTGGGCCGCAATTTGAGCGTCACCGCCTTCCCGCCTTCCCTGGGAGGTCGCGGTCCCGGGGCGCTGCTGACATTGAGACCCGGTGTCAGCTTCACAGGAATAAAACGGTACCCTTTTGTTTGTACTGCCTCCTTCCACACGAGCACCCATTTGGCTAAAGAAGATTATTACCAGATACTAGGAGTGCCCCGGAACGCCAGCCAGAAGATCAAGAAAGTCTATTACCAGCTTGCCAAGAAATATCACCCAGACACGAATAAGGATGATCCCAAAGCCAAGGAGAAATTCTCCCAGCTGGCAGAGGCCTATGAGGTCCTGAGTGATGAAGTGAAGAGGAAACAGTATGACACCTATGGCTCCGCTGGCTTCGATCCTGGGGCCGGCAGCTCTGGGCAGAGCTACTGGAAAGGAGGTCCCACGGTTGACCCAGAGGAGCTCTTCAGGAAGATCTTTGGGGAGTTCTCATCCTCCTCCTTTGGCGATTTCCAGAGTGTGTTCAATCAGCCTCAGGAGTACATCATGGACTTGACGTTCAATCAAGCTGCCAAGGGCGTCAACAAGGAGTTCACCGTGAACATCACTGACACCTGTGAGCGGTGTGATGGCAAAGGGAACGAGCCCGGAACCAAAGTTCAGCACTGCCACTACTGCGGTGGCTCCGGCATGGAAACCATAAACACAGGCCCTTTTGTGATGCGCTCCACGTGTCGGAGGTGTGGTGGCCGGGGCTCCATCATCACTTCTCCCTCTGTGGTGTGCAGAGGAGGAGGACAGGCTAAGCAGAAGAAGAAGGTGGTGATCCCCGTGCCTGCCGGAGTTGAGGATGGCCAGACTGTGAGGATGCCTGTAGGAAAACGAGAAATTTTCATCACATTCAGGGTGCAGAAAAGCCCTGTGTTCCGGAGGGATGGCGCAGACATCCACTCGGACCTCTTCATCTCCATAGCTCAGGCCATCCTCGGGGGCACCGCCAGAACGCAGGGCCTGTACGAGACCATCAACGTGACGATCCCCCCTGGGACTCAGTCAGATCAGAAGATTCGGATGAGTGGGAGGGCATCCCGCGGATTAACAGTTATGGCTACGGAGACCACTACATTCACATCAAGATCAGAGTTCCAAAGAGACTGACAAGCCGGCAGCAGAGCCTGATCCTGAGCTACGCAGAGGACGAGACCGACGTGGAAGGGACAGTGAACGGCCTCACCAACGCAAGCACTGGAAAACGGTCCACTGGGAACTAGGCAGGGAGCAGCAGCACCTCCTCGTGGCCAGGGCACCTTGGACGCAGGAGGATTCCCCACGGCAGCACTGAGCCCCTGCCTGCAGAGGCCTCCGGGCCGCCTTGGCAACAGCAAACTCTCGTGACCACGCAGCTCTTCACGGAAGGTCACTGCGGACGGGACAGACCCTGGGCAGTCAGGCATGGCTGGCCTCAGGGCTGGTAGTTTCCTGTCTGTGGGTAGGTAACTTGGCCTCTTCAGGCTCTGGCAAAGTCAGACGGCTGGACACTTCCTGCAGAGCTGAAACTCTTAATTTGGAACTGAATGTGGTTAAAGAATTAAAGGCCATGCTTACAGCTTGAAAATGAAGCCTTAAGCTGCACCAAGTTGTGACGTGATTGATTTCCCTCTCAGCAAACCTCCGGGACGTTCCAGAATGAGTCTTTCCTGACAGGTTGTCCTTTCCGGGAACCTGGGGCACATGCCCCGCTGGTGTCACCCACCCTTCAGCTGGAGTTGGTTTTAATTCCCAAAGGTACTGAGCAGCTGGAACCTGGGGGCCTGGGGCCTGGGGTGATGCCTAGAGGACAGTCCCTGCAGAGGCCACTCTTGATCACATGGGCTGTGATCTCCGTCAGGACGGACAGGGTGGCCCTGTCCCCCGACAGTGGAGTTGTGTTGTTCTAAGGCACGCGTAAGTGGGGCTCCTGCCCTTCTGTTGGACCTCAGCTGGCATGGTCTGGGGCTGACTGAGGGCCTCTCAACCCCAGCCCTGCCCCGCTGCTATCAGGGCCTTGGGTCTCACCACTCACTACTGACTTGTTTTCAGATGTATGTTTAAATTATTCAATGCTGAGAATCATTGTCTTTTCCCATACGAGTGTTTGTTCAGAGGAGAACGTAGTCTCAGCAATCGAAGGTTCTCCAGCATCCAGCCAGACCAAGCACCATTTCCCAGCCTTGGCTTCTGGGACGTGCAGGTTCCCCTGTGTTTCTAGATCCCCCCGCTGTGGCAAGACAGGCTAATGGAGAACCCTTCTGACTAGTGTCTTTTCTGTTTCCCCCCCATAATTTATTAAAATAAAGCATCTGCTAGTGTCTGCTCTAAGAATGTAAAATGATTCTGTATCAATGTAAATAAGATTATCTACTGCAAAGAGATATTTAAAACCTGGAAAAAAAAAAAAAAAAGTAATGTAAGCTCTAGCTGTCAATTGCTAGAGTCCAAGGACTGGACAGAATTACTCTTCAACAAATAACACAATCTGGCATTATTTCAGTTTTCCCTTGTAATTGAGAAGATTTATTTGTAATAAGTTAAAAAAATCTTTAGCTTGTTCATTTCGTTAGTGTAAGAAAGTGTATGGTTTGTATCAATGTTCTTTCATTTTCTAAAGAACCTAGAAAGGCAAGTTTTTTAGATCATGCCAAATCATGTGTTTCCAGCCAAGTACATGCTTAAATATTTTTTTACTAATTCCATCTAGTCTTATTTTTTTATTTTTTATTTATAATCAAGGGACAGTTCAGCATTAATTTGGCAGGAACTGGGATGAAGATATCCAGTACAGCAAAGTGGCTGGCTCAGGGCAGTTATGCCTCTGTGATCATTCACAGATCACAGGTAAGTCCTGCTGGACCAAAAAGCCTGTCTGAAATACTTCTGTGCTGTGAAGTAGTATTAAATTCCTCTACCTTAAATCCAGAATTATGAAGTTAATGACTAATGAGTTCTTTCATATAATGGGGTATGTTACATTATGATGAGGTATAACTAACATGAAATTATGGAATGTGGTTCTTTTTTTTTCATGTGCTTATGGAGGTTTTATATATATACACATTAATGTTTAGGCTATACATATCTGTGCATGAAATCAAGTGCCAGAGCATATAGATTTAAGTAGTTCAAGTTTGGGGCTAATGGTTTGTAAAACAGGTGCTTCAAAAAGAGGTAGTCTTTTTAGCTATACTCTAATTATTAAAGACTTACATTTTAATATTTCAAAGTGAGAGGTAAATTTTTGGTTTATTTTCCTCACTGCTTTGATTTAGTGATTTAGTGATGTCGGAGTCATTTGTCATTTAATGAACATCCTTTATAGTTTCTTCAAGAATTAGGAATATTTTTATGGTTGTATGAACATTTTCCTCATCTATCTTTATTTAGAAAATATTGTCATGATTTGAGAGAATAGCCCTGAAACATGTATATTACCATGTGTGAAACAGATCACCAGTCCATGTTCAATGCATGAGACAGGGAGCTCAGAGCCGGTGCACTGGGATTTTAATTTTTCCTATAGCACATGTATTATCTAAAGTATTATCTAATGTGCTGTCCTCCTAATTTTGGTGCTGGTGTAGTGTGCTAGCACATAAAACTTATGAGATGGCTCCTGGTACTTAGAATTACCACATCTTAGATAGCATGACCTGATGTACATTAAATCAAGATCTGTGTTATAATTTCTGTTCTCACCTATATTGCACCATTTAAATCAGTACCATCAACAGTCCCTGCCGACTCCAAGGTTTTATAACTTTTCTTTCTTTTGCTAAAAGTGACTTCATTCCTATATATGAATACTACTTGTAAATTAAATTCAATTTTCTGATATTTGCAGACTTTAAAATACTTTATTTCTGACTATTATGAAATTGTGTTTTAATTAATAATTAAAGAATTTATATTTGTATTATTTCTATCATATGGGTAAACAGTAGGCTTTGAAAATGGCTATTTATTTCTAAATATTTATTTGGCAAATTTAGGTCTCATCCTTTTGGGTAGAAGAATGGAAATAAATCAATTACTTAGTTAAAATATGTTCTGAGCAGGTATAAAATTTAGACAGTGCAATGCTGACTTTATCCAGTTGTTAGGTATCTTCTGGTTAAATGACAGCTGGCCAAGGGCAGCAGTAAAAATGAATATTTAGTACAATCATTCCTTTCGCATTTAAGTTTTATTGTAAAGACTATTTGTTTACTTAATTAAGAATTTCTTCCTCAATCAAAGATTTTGCGCATGAAGGTATTTCCTGAGATCTGATACATGGTGTGAATGAAACTCTGACTTATGAAACCCAAATGTACTTATGGAAATGAACACATATTTTCATTTCCTAGTAAAGTTAAACAAGATTAGGGGTTTACTTGATCCATTTGAGGACAGGAATGTATATAAATTGGAATTTTTACTGCCATCCCCTTCTCTGTTTACTCAGATTCTCTAGAGTGTAGAAAGCTTCTGAAAGAAGAGGCAACTTCAAAAGCCCCTGATCTCAAAACATTCTTTATCCTCAAAAGTTTCAGGAACCCAGTTTCCTTTCCTATCCTTCCTCCTTAGATTAAAAAAAGAAAAACATAAATAAATAAAGCAAAACTTACCTTTTGCAGAAACCATAAGAGTTCAAACTATTTTTGTTTCATCCTATCAAAAGGCCTTTTGACTTTTGGACCTAAAGTTGGAGGACAGTCTGGAAAGAAAATCTACCCTGTCCTCATCACTTCCTTCACCAGCCTCTGCCCACCCATTCCTCAGTTAGCAGCTCTGCTTTTCTAAAAAAAAAAAAAAAGCGAAGAAGAATCTCCTTTTTTGTTGTTGTTTAGTCACTAAGTTGTGTCTAACTCTGTGTCTAATTATAAGTATTACTTTCAATCCAGTTTTTTCCCTCCATTCTATCACCTTTTATGTTTTCTTTAAGCTGTGTTTCTAATGCTTCCAGGAGATATTTGAAGTTAAGGTCAAGTTTGCATAATATCCTTCTTTTATTCAGTCCATGAGAATCTTATATAAAATCCTAATACCTTTCTTTTATTCAGTCTGTTAGAAACACTGGACAACAAATTGTGAGAGGTTTTAATAAACTCATTGAAGCAAGTAGATACCTTGATGAAAAATACATGGATTGAGATGAATTGTCTAACGTAAAGTGTGGTTTATAATCATCAAGTGGCTAATATGAATCTCGGGTTCTCTAATTCCTGTGACCACAGATTTCAACTAATCCTGAAATGGCATAATCTTTGACTTCAAGTGTAATTGTTATAGGAAACTTTGGCTAATTATTTCAGCCACATGATTCAAAGCGTTTGCTTTTCTGCCTTGTGCACACAGATACCAGCATGTAACAGATTCTCCTGTATCTCTGCCTCTTCTCTTTTCAGGATGGAACCAAAGTCTATGGCAGATGTGGAGGATTCTGTGGAAAGTGTATTCCTCACATGACTACTGGTCTCCCAATTCAAGTAGTATGAACATTCAGAAGGAAAGTGTGTCCCAAAGAGGAGACATTCTCTGGAACCTGCAAATAGCTGGTGCTTGTTTTTTTTATTCCTTCCTGAGATTTATGTCTAAAATATTTGTGCCTTTTTTCTAGGATGTTCATGAGGAGTCAATCACTGCTTGATTTTTCAAGGCCTTTGAAGTAAACTGAATGATACATGGTTCTAATCAGGATCCTTAAAAGGATGAAATAATTTATGGTAGGGCATACAGGGATGTTTGAACTATGCTAAGATAATACTGCTGTTAACAGATTGCACTGGACCAGAATTATGTTATGCCTGTAAACACACATGTAAATCTCTGCTCACATCCTACTGTACAATGAAATGCTTATTCTACTTGTTAAAATGGAGCAAGTAAAAATTAGGAAAATGAACTTAAATCATAAACATTATTGAATCTGTCAGGAGAATAACAAATCAATGGTCACATCAAAAAAGTACATAGCCATTATACTTTCTACTGATACAGCTTAGATACCTTGTTTTATGTTTCCTTTAATTTTTAACTGTGCATTATGGTGCTTCAAAAAAATCATCCTAAAATATAATATAGTTTTGTAATTAAAGTATATAGTTGGGTTAAATACTAAACATGAAATTTTGTGGGTATAATACAGAATAAGATATGATATAGTAGAATTTCACTTAAAAACACCTACCTCTAATTTGATTGTACTTATAAGAGCAATATATTGTTTTTAAAATGTTTATATTCTATCATGTCTTTATAACTTATACGCCTATATGTCTACTCTTAAAAAATTTATTTTCTCAAAGTTATGTACTGTATTTTATTAATCAAGTAGAAAATTAAGAATTATTGACATTTTGAAGAACCTGTTTTGGTAAACATAAAATTATGTTTACATATGCAAAATTTTTATTAGAGAGTTCAAGTTATTTTATATCTGAGGTCTCTCAAATCCAGAACATGAAAGATAGTATAAAAATTAACTATTCATGAGTAAATGCTCAGGTATTAAGATTTTTTTAGGTGAATAATTTAATTGTGTATTATACAACCATTTGATTTTAAAAGAATCATAGATAATATTTTTCTATGATAACCTCCTCTATAAACCAAGGAAGCTGAATCTAATGATAGATTTTTGCCAGGAAATAGTAGTATAGTAATTTTACCCACAAAGTTTTTATTTTTCAAACTATTAGGGGTATACTGTACCATATAAGGTACTAAAGCAATTTTGTACCAGTGTGGTTAAATAAACATTTAGGGATCTCTGTATCAGAAAAGAAGTATTTTGCACTATGTGCCTGAAACCAGTTACAAACATTATTACAAAATGTATAACATGTTCTAGAAATGTTTTTATGCATAAATAAAATCATATAATTTATAAACATTTGAATAATAAAGATATTTGTGTGATACATTGGGACTTTGCTTTCATTTTCCTTACATGTAAAAAAAAAAAGAAAAAAAGAATTCTTAACCAAAAGAAGTCTGTAACTGGAAAATCTCTTCAGAAATTCTAAAATATTTTACTCTAATTGTTGCAATTTCAATGGAAATAGCTCCTGCCTAGTGCACACCCTTATGGAAATAGGGGCATGGGGCTGACAGAAATTTGCAATGACTTCTGTTTATAGAAGGGGTACCATGTATACTCATATTCAGTTGGCCAAATTAAATCACATGACCAAATCCTGGGCAATGGGACGGGGAAATATACTTCCGCTACAGGGCACGATGGCCAGATGTATGGAAATGAGTGAGGACTCACAATCTTCTCCCAAGAGAGGGAGAAGATCCTTGGGAACAATAAGATTTTATGTCCACCTGTCTTCAACTTCACCAGAAATTGCCAGAGTACTACTTTCTAAAGGGATGGAATAAATTTAAATTACCACTGCCTCTGTGTACAAATATTAGAATATCTACATTCTCAGTGACATGTCAATTTTTTCTGATCTGATGGGGTAGAGAGCAATATTCAACTGTTTGAATTTATATTTTGTCTAACACAATTGCACTCATCTCACATGATAGGAAAGTAATGCTCAAAATTCTCCAAGCCAGGCTTCAACACTATGTGAACTGTGAAAATTTCAGATGTTCAAGTTGGTTTTAGAAAAGGCAGAGGAACCAGAGATCAAATTGCCAACATCCAACAGATCATTGAAAAAGCAGGAGAGTTCCAGAAAAGCATCTATTTCTGCTTCACTGACTACAATAAAGCCTTCGATTGTGTGGATCACGACAAACTGGAAAATTCTGCAAGTGATGGGAATACTAGGCCACCTTACCTGTCTCCTGAGAAATCTGTATGTAAGTCAAGAAGCAGCAGTTAGAAACGGACAAGGAACAACAGACTGGTTTCAAATTGGGAAAGGAGTACGTCAAGGCTGTATATTGTCACCCTGCTTATTTAACTTCTATGCAGAGTACATCATGAGAAACACTGGGCTGATTGAAGCACAAGCTGGAATCAAGATTGCCAGGAGAAATATCAATAACCTCAGATATGAAGATGATACCACCCTTATTGCAGAAAGTGAAGAAGAACTAAAAAGCCTCTTGATGAAAGTGAAAGAGGAGTGTGAAAAAGCTGTGTTAAAATTCAACATTCAAAAAACTAAGATCATGGCATCTGGTCTCATCACTTCATGGCACATAGATGGGGAAACAATGGAAACAGTGACAGACTTTATTTACTTGGGTTCCAAAATCACTGCAGATGGTAACTGCAGCCATGGAATTAAAAGACGCTTGCTCCTCGGAAGAAAAGCTATGACCAACCCAGACAGCACATTGAAAAGCAGAGACAGTACTTTGTCAACAAAGTTCCACCTAGTCAAAGCTAAGGTTTTTCCAGTAGTCAGGTATGGATGTGAGAATTGGACCATAAAGAAAGTTGAGTGCTGAAGAATTGATGCTTTTGAAGTGTGATGTTGGAGAAGACTCTTGAGAGTCCCCTGGACTGCAAGGAGATCCAACCAATCCTAAAGGAAATCAGTCTGAATATTCATTGGAAGGACTGATGCTGAAGCTGAAACTCCAGTACTTTGGCCACCTGATGGGAAGAACTGACTGAATGGAAAAGACCCTGATGCTGGGAAAGATTGAAGGCAGGAAGAGAAGGGGACGACAGAGAATGAGATGGTTTGATGACATCACTGACTCGATGGACATGAGTTAGAGTAAGCTCAGGGAGTGCTGCAGTCCATGGAGTCACAAAGAGTCTCAAAGGACTGAGGGACTGAACTGAACTGTTGAGAGGGCCTTGTAGAGTAAAACTTACAATTAAAACTTAATCAAGTAAAACTTAATCCAGTTATCTGCTGATGAGTGGGGTTGAGCTCCCTCCCTGGTAGTTTTTTGGTCTGAGGCAACCCAGCTGTTTGATCTAAGGGTTGTATGGTCAGGTTAATGGTGACCTCCAGCAGGGTTTAGGCCAAAAGGGAACTTCCCAGAAAGCTGCTGCCAGTCCTTCCATTCCTGTGGTGAGGCCCTGCTGACCCAGGCTTCCACAGGAGACCCTCCAACACTAGCAGGTAGTTTTGGTTCAGTCTCCTGTGGAGTCATGGCTCCTTTCCTCTGAGTCTTGGTGTGCACAAGGTTTTGTTTGTACCCTCTAAGACTTGAGTCTTTGTTTCCCCCAGTCCTGTGGAAGTTTTGTAATCAAGTCCCTTTGCCCTTCAAGGTCAGCTTCCCTGGGGTTTCCTAGTCCCTTTGTCGGGTCCCCAGGCTGGGAAGCCTGACACGTGGTCCCAAACCTTCACAACAGTGGGAGAACTTCTTTGGTATTATTGTTCTCCAGTTTGTGGGTCATCCTTACAGCGGCTATGTGATTTGATTTTATCATGATTAACCCCTCCTACCATCTTGCTGAGGCTTATTCTTTGTCTTTTGACATGGGGTATCTTCTTTTAGTAGGTTCCAGCATCTTCCTCGGAGAAGGCAATGGCACCTCACTCTAGTACTCTTGCCTGGAGAATTCCATGGACGGAGGAGCCTGGTAGGCTGCAGTCCATGGGGTCACTAAGAGTCGGACATGACTGAGCGACTTCACTTTCACTTTTCACTTTCATGCATTGGTGAAGTAAATGGCAACCCATTCCAGTGTTCTTGCCTGGAGAATCCCAGGGATGGGGGAGCCTGGTGGGCTGCCGTCTATGGGGTCGCACAGAGTCGGGCACGACTGAAGCGACTTAGCAGCAGCAGCAGCAGCAGCATCCTCCTCCTGTTGATGGTTATTCAACAGTTAGTTGTGATTTTGGTGCTCCAGCAGGAGATGAGTGCCTATCCTTCTACTCTGCCATTTTGAACCAGAAGAAACAAAACTATTTAGTATTTAATTGTGAGGAAATAACGCAGTCCTGGAATGGAGTAGATCAACACTTTTAATGCACAAAACCTGTTCAGTTTACTAAACAAAGCAAAAAGATTTCATTCACAGTGTTTCATAGTTAAGTCTGCCTGAGTTTTTGATGTACTTTGCATTTTCTATCTTTTGGGTCTCATAATAGACACACAACTTTAACCTCAATGTTGTAAATTGTAAAATGGTGGGAAGAAAAATTTCACTGCTTGCCCTCCTAATATATAAATTATGAGATTAAATGGGCTATTTTTTGTGAATATGCCTTGAATGGTAGAAAGTCCTAAATTAGCTATCTTCTTTAATGTTAAACATAGAAAATAATTCCAAAAGGGCTCTAGTGACCAAGCAGCAGGTTCTGAAGGTCTGCACTCCAGTTCTGCTGCTTATGTAAGCTCTATGACCTTGGGAAAATAACAGACTTTTTATGAACATTATGGTAACTATACATGTGAGCTGTTAGTAGTATCTTTCTCACTTTGTGGCTAAAATATTAATCTATAAAAATTTGGCACTAGGTCAGGTTCATAAGTTAGGTTAAAAACCATTTTTGCTTAAACATTCTTATTGTGGAAGATATGAAGTACATGTTATTTACCACCTTACCCATTTAAAAAGTTCAGTTTAGGGATATTCAGTACTTCAGCCATCGCCACCATCCATCTTCAGAACTCTTTTCATCTTGGAAATCTGAAACACTCTGCCATTAAACAGTAATTCCCCATTTAATGTTCATCCATGTTGTAGCATGTGTCAGAATTTCCTTCTATTTTTAAGACTAATAATATTTCATTGTATACATAATCCATTGCTTATCCATTCAACTGTCAGTGGACATTTGGATTCCTTTCATGTTTTAGCTATTGTGAATAATGCTCTGTCAAGATGGATGTACAAGAATTTCTTTGAGACTCTGTCTTCTTTTGGGTGTATACCCAGAAGTGAAATTATTGATAATATGGTTGTTCTGTGTTTATTTTTTTGAGGACCCACCATACTGCTTCATGCTGTTTTCCAAAGTGGTTGTTCCATTTTACAATCCCATGAACAGATCCAATTTCTCCATATCTTCACTGACAGTGATTATTTTTAATGTTTCTCCAATGCATGAAAGTGAAAAGTGAAAGTGAAGTCGCTTAGTCGTGTCCGACCCTCAGCGATCCCATGGACTGCAGCCTTCTAGGCTCCTCTGTCCATGAGGTTTTCCAGGCAAGAGTACTGGAGTGGGGTGCCACCGCCTTCTCCGAATGTTTTTGATAGTAGCCACACTAATGGATGTAAGGTGCTCTCTCATTGTGGTTTTGATTTACATTTTCCTAATGATTAATAATTTTGGCATTTTTATATGCTCATTGGTCATTCATATACCTTCTTTGGAAAAATGTCTATTCAAGTTCTTTGCCCATTTTTTAATTAGGTTGTTTGTTTTTGCTGTTATTGTTGGGTTTTATTCTGGATATTACTCCTTTATATGCAAGTATATATTTTCGGTTGCATAGTTTGCATCAATGTTTATAAGGGTGTTGGTCTGTGGTTTCCTTTCCTTCTAGTGTCTTTGACTTCGATGTTAGAGGAATGCTGTCCTCATAGGATGAGAAATTTGAAGTTAGAAAATGTTCTCTCACCTTCAAATTATTTTTTTAAAGTTTGAGAAAAATCGGTGTTAGTTTTTCTTTACATGTTCAATGGAATTCACAAGTGAACCCATTAAGTTCAGGAATTTTGTTGGAATGCATTTGATTTCTGATTCAACCTCCTAACTAGTTTCAGTTTAATCATGTTTTCTATATCTCTGTGATTCAATCTTGATTGGTTTTGTGTTTCTCAGATTTGTCCATTTCATCTAAATTATCCAATTTGATGGCACAAAGTTGTTCATCTTACTCTTTATAATCCTTTTTGTTGTCTATATTTATTGTTGATGGTAATGCCGCCACTTTCATTTTTTATTTTAGTTATTCAGTTCTACTCTGTCTTTTCTTAGGCCAACTAAAGGTTTTCAGTTTTGTTCATATTTTCAAAGAATCAACTTTTGGTTTTATTGATTTTTCTTTATTATATTTATGTTGTTTCATTTATCTCTAATCATTATTTTCTTCCTTCTGCTAGTTTTATTTTTAGTTGGTTCTTTTCTAGTTCTTTAAGTTGCAAAGTTAGCTTGTTGATTTGAGATATCTCTTCTTTTTTAATGTGCTTGTAACAATAAATTGCCTAGTTAGCATTGTTTTTATGTTCCCAAATGGTGCTAGTGGTAAATAACCCACCTACCAATGCAAGAAATACAGGTTAAGTCCTGGGATGAGATTCCCTGGAGGAGTGCATGGCAACCCACTCCAGTATTCTTACTTGAAGAATCCCATGGACAGGGGAAACTGGCAGGCCACAGTCCATAGGGTCTCAAAGAGTCAGATGAGACAGCACCCACATAATTTTCAGTGTATTCATCTATAAGTATTTTCTAATTTCCCTTGTGATTTCTCCATTGATGCATTTGTTGTTTAAGAGTATGTTGTCTAATTTCTACAAATTTGTGCATTTTCCAGTTTTAGTTCTATTTTATTTTCTAACTTCATCGTTAGATGAAAAAAAAATACTCCGTTATAAAAAAATACTCTGTATGATATCTATCTTATTAAACCTGTTAAGACTTAATTTGTGGCCTAACATATATTCCTTGCTGGAAAATGTCCACTGTTCAGTTGAGAAGAATGTGTGTTCTGTTGTTGTTACAGTTTTGTATATGTCTGTTAGATTTAATTGGTTTATTGTGTTATGAGTTCTCTATTTCCTTACTTCTGTCTGATTGCTCTATCCACTATTGAGAGTAGAGCATTGGTGTCAATTATTGCAGAAATGTCTCTTTCTCTCTTCAATTTTGTCCATTTATATTTCATGTATGTTTGTCATCTGTTATTAGTATAAATGCTTCTAATTATTATATCTTCCTGCTGTGTTGAAACTCTTACTTATATATGATGTCTTTCTTTGTCTCATACCTTTATTTGATTTAAAGTCATTTTGTCTATTAGTATAGCTTCTCCTGTGGCTCTCTTGTTTAGTATTTGCAAGAAATATTATTTTCCATTCTTCAAACCTATTTTTGTCTTTGAACTAAAGTGAGTCTCTTATTTCTTTTCCATGGGGATGGTCTTGATCCCTGTCTCCTGTACAAGGTCACAAACTTCAGTCCATAGTTCATCAGGCACTCTATCTATCAGATCTAGGCCCTTAAATCTATTTCTCACTTCTACTATATAATCATAAGGGATTTGATTTAGGTCATACCTGAATGGTCTAGTGGTTTTCCCTACTTTCTTCAATTTAAGTCTGAATTTGGCGATAAGGAGCTCATGATCTGAGCCACAGTCAGCTCCTGGTCTTGTTTTTGCTGACTGTATAGAGCTTCTCCATCTTTGGCTGCAAAGAATATAATCAATCTGATTTTGGTGTTGACCATCTGGTGATGTCCATGTGTAGAGTCTTCTCTTGTGTTGTTGGAAGAGGGTGTTTGCTATGACCAGTGTGTTCTCTTGGCAAAACTCTATTAGTCTTTGCCCTGCTTCATTCTGTATTCCAAGGCCAAATTTGCCTGTTACTCCAGGTGTTTCTTGACTTCCTACTTTTGCATTCCAGTCCCCTGTAATGAAAAGGGCATCTTTTTTGGGTGTTAGTTCTGAAAAGTCTTGGAGGTCTTCATAGAACCGTACAACTTCAGCTTCTTCAGTGTTACTGGTTGGGGCATAGACTTGGATTACTGTGATATTGAATGGTTTGCCTTGGAAACGAACAGAGATCATTCTGTCGTTTTTGAGATTGCATCCAAGTACTGCATTTCAGACTCTTTTGTTGACCATGATGGCTACTCCATTTCTTCTGAGGGATTCCTGCCCTCAGTAGTAGATATAATGGTCATCTGAGTTAAATTCACCCATTCCAGTCCATTTTAGTTCACTGATTCCTAGAATGTTGACGTTCACTCTTGCCATCTCCTGTTTGACCACTTCCAATTTGCCTTGATTCATGGACCTGACAATCCAGGTTCCTATGCAATATTGCTCTTTACAGCATCGGACCTTGCTTCTATCACCAGTCACATCCACAGCTTGGTATTGTTTTTGCTTTGGCTCCATCCCTTCATTCTTTCTGGAGTTATTTCTCCACTGATCTCCAGTAGCATAGTGGGCATGTACTGACCTGGGGAGTTCCTTTTTCAGTATCCTATCATTTTGCCTTTTCATTCTGTTCATGGAGTTCTCAAGGCAAGAATACTGAAGTGGTTTGCCATTCCCCATGGAAAAGAAATGCAAAAAAGCAAAATGGCTGTCTGGGGAGGCCTTACAAATAGCTGTGAAAAGAAGAGAAGCAAAAAGCAAAGGAGAAAAGGAAAGATATAAGCATTTGAATACAGAGTTCCAAAGAATAGCAAGGAGAGATAAGAAAGCCTTCCTCAGTGATCAATGCAAAGAAATGGAGGAAAACAACAGAATGGGAAAGACTAGAGATCTCTTCAAGAAAATTAGAGATACCAAGGGAACATTTCATGCAAAGATGGGCTAGATAAAGGACGGAAATGATATGGACCTAACAGAAGCAGAAGATATCAAGAGGAGGTGGCAAGAATACACAGAAGAACTGTACAAAAAAGAGCTTCACAACCCAGATAATCATGATGGTATGATCACTCACCTAGAGCCAGACATCCTGTAATGTGAAGTCATGGGCCTTAGAAAGCATCATTATGAACAAAGCTAGTGGAGGTGATGGAATTCCAGTTGAGCTATTTCAAATCCTGAAAGATGATGCTGTGAAAGTGCTGCACTCAATATGCCAGTAAATTTGGAACACTCAGCAGTGGCCACAGGACTGGAAAAGGTCAGTTTTCATTCCAATCCCAAAGAAAGGTAATGCCAGAGAATGCTCAAACTACCTCACAACTGCACTCATTTCACACGCTAGTAAAGTAATGCTCAAAATTCTCCAAGCCAGGCTTCAGCAGTATGTGAGCCGTGAACTTCCAGATGTTCAAGCTGGTTTTAGAAAAGGCAGAGGAATCAGAGATCCAATTGCCAACATCCACTGGATCATCGAAAAAGGAAGAGAGTTCCAGAAAAATATCTATTTCTGCTTTATTGACTATACCAAAGCCATTGACTGTGTGGATCACAAGAAACTGGAAAATTCTTCAAGAGATGGGAATACCAGACCACCTGACCTGCCTCTTGAGAAACCTATATGCAGGTCAGGAAGCAACAGTTAGAACTGGACATGAAACGACAGAGTGGTTCCAAATAGCAAAAGGAGTACGTCAAGGCTGTATATTGTCACCCTGCTTACTTAACTTATATGCAGAGTACATCATGAGAAACACTGGGCTGGATGAAGCACAAGCTGGAATCAAGATTGCTGGGAGAAATATCAACCTCAGATATGCAGATGACACAACCCTTATGGCAGAAAGTGAAGTGGAACTAAAAAGCCTCTTGATGAAAGTGAAAGAGGAGAGTGGAAAAGTTGGCTTAAAGCTCAACATTCAGAAAACGAAGATCATGGCATCTGGTCCCATCACTGCATGGGAAATAGATGGGGAAACAGTGGAAACAGTGTCAGATTTTATTATTTTGGGCTCCAAAATCACTGCAGATGGTGACTGCAGCCATGAAATTAAAGGACGCTTACTCCTTGGAAGGAAAGTTATGACCAACCTGGATAGCATATTCAAAAGCAGAGACATCACTTTGCCAACAAAGGTTCGTCTAGTCAAGGCTATGGTTTTTCCAGTGGTCATGTATGGATGTGAGAGTTGGACTGTGAAGAAAGCTGAACACAGGAGAATTGATGCTTTTGAACTGTGGTGTTGGAGAAGACTCTTTCGAGTCCCTTGGACTGCAAGGAGATCCAACCACTCCATCCTAAAGGAGATCAGCCCTGGATGTTCTTTGGAAGGAATGATGCTAAAGCTGAAACTCCACTACTTTGGCCACCTCATGCGATGAGTTGACTCATTGGAAAAGACTCTGATGCTGGGAGGGATTGGGGGCAGGAGGAGAAGGAGACGACAGAGGATGAGATGGCTGGATGGCATCACTGACTCGATGGACTTGAGTCTGAGTGAACTCCGGGAGTTGGTGATGGACAGGGAGGCCTGGCCTGCTGCGATTCATGGGGTCACAAAGAGTCGGACACGACTGAGTGACTGAACTTAACTGAGTCTCTTATAAACAGCATATAATTAACATAACAGTATATCATATTTTTTTATCTATTATTCCAATCTCTATCTTTTAATTAGAGAATTTAATTCTCTTACATTTAGAGTAAATACTGATACGGTCTTACATCTGTTATTTGCTGTTTATATTCTGTGTGCTCTATGATGCTTTTTTTGTACCTCATTTCCTGAATTATTGTCTTCTTTTGTATTTAGTCAATAACTTTTTTAAAGTATTTTAATTCCACTTTTATTGCCTTTTGTGATAGTCTATAACTATTTTATTTGTGGTTACCATGGGGATTACATTTAATATTCTAAAGTTAAAATATTCTAATTTGAATTTATACCAGCTTAACCTCAAAAACACAAAAGCATTTTTTTACAGCTCCTTCCCATGTTTTTCAGTTATTGATGTCATGTAAGTATAGCTTTATACATTATGTGATCTAAAGCATAAGTTAGTAATTGATTTTCATAATACATTATTCTCTTAAATCATGTAGAAAACAAAATTAGAGCTACAAACAAATTTTAAAATAATATTAGCTTTTATAATGAGTCACTTATTTACCTTTATTGACATCTTTATTTCTTCTTATAACTAAGTTACTAGCTAGTGTTCTTTCATTTCAACTTTCAGGAGTACTTATAGCATTTTTTACAGCGCAAGACTAGTAGTAATAAGCTCCATCTTTTGTTTATCTGGAAATATCTTAATCTTTGTCTGGTTTTGCCAGATATGGGATTCTTGGTTGATTTTTTTTTTTTCTCTTTACACTTTGAATGTATTAGCTCACTGCCTTTTTTTTATTTTTTTATTTTTAAACTTTACATAATTGTATTAGTTTTGCCAAATATCAAAATGAATCCACCACAGGTATACATGTGTTCCCCATCCTGAACCCTCCTCCCTCCTCCCTCCCCATACCATCCCTCTGGGTCGTCCCAGTGCACTAGCCCCAAGCATCCAGTATTGTGCATCGAACCTGGACTGGCATCTCGTTTCATACATGATATTTTACATGTTTCAATGCGATTCTCCCAAATCTTCCCACCCTCTCCCTCTCCCTGAACTCCAAAGTTTCTGGTGACAAATCTGTCCAAAATCTTATTAAGGATCACTTGAATATGATGGGTTAATTCTCTCTTGCTGCTTCCAATACTCTGCTTCTTTTTGAATTTGGACAGTTTGATTTTAACGTGTGTCAATTTGAGTTTCTTTTAGTTCATCTTACTTGGAGTTCATTGAGCTTACTGTACACTTTTGTTCATATCTTTCATCAGATTTGGAAAGTTCCTGGTCATTATTTCTTTAAATAACTTCTCTGCCCCTTTCTCTCTTCTCCTTCTGGGATTCCCACAATTCATATGATGGTCTGTTTGATGGTGTGCCGCAGGTCCCTTAGGCTCTATTCACACTTGTTTTTACAATTGTTTTTCTTCCTGTTTCTCAGACTTGATAATTTAAATTATCCTGTCTTCAAGTTAATGGGTTATTTTGCCACTCAAACCTACCTATGAATTTCCCTAGTGTATTTTACTTTTCAATTATAGTTTTTAAAAATTTCTTTACAGGTTTTCTATGCCTTTACTGATATTTCCATTTATTTCCATTTTCTTGACTTTCTCTAAATCTTCCTTTAGTTCTTTGAGCATCTTTCTAAAATCTTTATCTAGTAGGTCTGCCATCTAGTCTTTTTTCAGGGGCATTTTTGTTTTGTTGGTTTATTTTTTCCCAATGAATGGTCTATACTTACATGTTTTTTTTTGATATGTCTTGTGACATTTTGTTGAAAATGGAACATTTAAATTTAATTATGTAGAAATTCTGGCAGTCAGATTCTCTTTTTCAAAAAGGATTTGCTCTTTGTTGTTTCTTTCTTGGTTTGGACTGTTATAGGCTATCTCTGTGCCAACAATCAACTTGGATGTAAGTGTAAAGTCTTCTCAGATCTTTTTTGAGTCTGCTTCTTTTCCAAACCATGCACAGTGACTTTCTAAATTCAAATACAATTGCTTTTGAATGTCTTGGTCATTAATGTCTGGCTCCCAAAAGGGGAAAAAGAGAAAAGCAAAGGAGGGAAAAAGATCTCGCCCTTTAAATCTCCTGGAAGTTTCTTTAGGCTGAGAGTGAGGGGATTGCAACAGTGGGTGTGTATGTGGGGATGTGTTTCATAGTAACTGCCTGTCTCCATATCTGTATTGTCATGATCAGAAGCAGCTCACAGTGAACAAACATATGTCCCCCACACTTTCAGGACAGGTCCTTTTTGCTCACCCTGGATTCCTCAAGCTATGTGCAAGCTCCTCCAGGAACAAATCATGACTGTCTTCCTTGGGAATGGGAACAGGCTATGGGTATGCTGTTGAGTTAAATCTGAAATTGAAAGAGTATGTATGATAGTCAGTCAGTCATATCCAACTCTATGTGATTCCATGGACTGTAGCCCACCAGGCTCCTCTGTCCATGAAATTCTCCAGGTAAGAATACAGGAGTGGGTTACCATTCTCTTCTCAAGGAGATTTTCCCAACCCATGGATCAAACTCAGATCTCCTGCATTTTAGGCAGACTCTTTACCATCTGAACCACCAGGGAAGCCCCCAAATTGACTGAAGTTGATCACAATTTACTGTCCAAGCCATCACCTGGAAGTTGCAAAGCTTCAGTAGATGCCAGAGATCCAAAATGGTTATATCAGACAGGTTCTGCCAGTACAATTGTTTTCTAGGTGGGAAAACAGATTCTTGATGAATTCTTACTACACCATTTTCCTAGATTTCTCTCTCCAATAAGTTTTTAAAGTGTTAACTGTCATTACTACTTTCATCATGACCTGTGGGATCATAGATAATGCTTTTGTGAACTAGTTTCACAGTATACAAACATGTTATATGTATCGAGAGATTGGGTGTGTACCCCTTTGGAAACCTAGAGTCTCAGGGATAGTAGAGAGACTGTTTACTTTAAAATCTTAAAAAAAAAAAAAAAGTATTCAATTTTTAAAAGTTGAAGTGAAGTGAAAGTCATTCAGTCATGTCTGACTCTTTGCAACTGTATAGTCCATGGAATTCTCCAGGCCAGAATACTGGAGTGGGTAGCTGCTCCCTTCTCCAGGGGATCTTCCCAACCCAGGGATCAAACCCAGGTCTCCCAAATTGCAGGCAGATTCTTTACCAGCTGAGCCACCAGGGAAGCCCAAGAATACTGGAGTGAGTAGCCTATCCCTTCTCTAGCATATCTTCCCGACCCAGGAATCGAACCAGGGTCTCCTGCATTGAAGGCAGATTCTTTACCAGCTAAGCTACCAGGGACTCACTTTTAAAAGTTACTTTCAATTTACAGTTATTACAAAATGTTAGCTGTATTCCCTGTGTTGTACAATACATCCTTGAGCCATCTTACACCCAATAGCTTGTACTTCCCATTCACCCACCTCTATATTGCTCCTCTCACCTGCCTATTGGTAACCACTAATTTGTTCTCTATATCTGTGAGTCTGCTTCTTCTTTGTTGTATATTTTAGGTTCCACATATAAGTGATATATAGTTTTTGTCTTTTTCTGTCTGACTTATTTCAATTACCATAATGCCTTCTGCTGCTGCTGCTATATAAGTTGCTTTAGTCATGCCTGACTCTGTGTGACCCTATAGACAGCAGCCCACCAGGCCCTTCTGTCCATAGGATTCTCCAGGCAAGAATACTGGAGTGGGTTGCCATTTCCTTCTCCAATGCACGTATGAATGCTGAGTCGCTTCAGTCGTGTCCGACTCTGTGAGACCCTACAGACAGCAGCCCACCAGGCCACTCTGTCCACAGGATTCTCTAGGCAAGAATACTGGAGTGGGTTGCCAATTCCTTCCCTAATGCCTCCTAAGACTCTCTGCTACTAAGTCGCTTCAGTTGTGTCCGACTCTGTGCGACCCCATAGACGGCAGCCCACCAGGCTCCCCCATCCCTGGGATTCTCCAGGCAAGAACACTGGAGTGGGTTGACGTTTCCTTCTCCAATGCATGAAAGTGAAAAGTGAAAGTGAAGTTGCTCTGTCCTGTCCGACTCTTAGCGACCCAGGGACTGCAGCCCACCAGGCTCCTCTGTCCGTGGGATTTTCCAGGCAAGAGTACTGGAGTGGGGTGCCATTGCCTTCTCCGTGAGACTCTCTATATTACTGCAAATGGCAAAATTTCTTTCATTTTTATGCTGAATAGTTCCTTAATTATAAATACACAATGGAGTATTACTCAGCCATTAAAAAGAATACATTTGAATCAGTTCTAATGAGATGGATGAAACTGGAACCTATTATAAAGAGTGAAGTAAGCCAGAAAGAAAAACACCAATACAGTATACTAACGCATATATATGGAATTTAGAAAGATGGTAACAATAACCCTGTGTACAAGACAGCAAAAGAGACACTGATGTATAGAACAGTCTTATGGACTCTGTGGGAGAGGGAGAGGGTGGGGAGATTTGGGAGAATAGCATTGAAACATGTATAATATCATGTATGAAATGAGTCTCCAGTCCAGGTTCGATGCATGATACTGGATGCTTGGGGCTGGTGCACTGGGACTACCCAGAGGGAGGGTATGGGAAGGGAGGAGGGAGGAGGGTTCAGGATGGGGAACACATGTATACCTGTGGTGGATTCATTTCGATATTTGGCAAAACTAATACAATATTGTAAAGTTTTAAAAAAAAAACCCATATCTTCTTTTATCCATTCATCTGTTGATTGACACTTAGGTTGCTTCCATGTCTTGGTAATTGTAAATAATGATGCTATTAATATTGGGGTGCAGGTATCTTTTTGAATTAGTGTTTTTGGTATATATATATGAGTGGAATTGCTGGTCCATATGGTAGTTCTATTCTTAGTTTTTTTTTTTTATCTTAGACATATTATTTACTAGTTTTCCAAGCATGACAGAAATAGAAAAATATATGTATATTAGAACAAGAACAATTTATGTTAATTTACACAATTTGTGTTCTTCCTGTGCCGGATTCTATTAAAATTAACAAATTTAAGTTTAGTCTTATGCTTAAAGAAAAAAAAAAAACCTAGTGAGACTCATTTACAAAGTATACAAGAATATAATTTTATAATAAATCTTTCCAGTGTTCGCTATAACTACATTACATGAAATGTTTCCCTTCAAATAAACTCAGAAGGATAGCACTTACAAAATGAAACAAAACTTTCTCTGTTCATCTCTGGCAAGCAATGAACAAATACAATTTGCTTAGGAAGGATCCAGAAGTGCTGCCTCGGGAGCAGAAACTACCACTAACATGCTGCTGTGTAAAAGAGTCTTGGTGAGTGGCTACTATCTGGAAGTTCTTCATTTCTTCTCATACCAGTGAATCCATTTCATATAAAGCGTAAGAGACAACTAAAGCTTTGCATAAGTGAAACTCAGCATGTTCCACTCAAATACTTCTAAGGTAACCACTCTACAGCAAAAACAGCAGAAGTCATCTCTTTTATCCCTGTCCCCCAAAAAACAAAAAACTATTCTTAGTTTTTTGAGAAACCTCCATACTGTTTTCAACAGTCACTCTACCAATTTATGTTCCCACCAATAGTGTTCAGGATGACAGTTCTTATGTTAACTATGCTTATCATAAATAATAACAATAATAGAGAGTAGAAGGCAACTTTGTGATCTGATTTGTATGTTTATGGTATAGATTGTGGTGATGATTTTAGTCTTATCTCCAAGCTCATCAAGTTGTATATATTAAATATGTACAGTTTTTTGCATGTTAGTTATATACCTCAATAAAGTGGCTTTAAAAGTTAAATACCAAGGTTTTATTTTCATTCTTAAACAGCCTAAAATAAAGACATAAGAAACACTGACAAGGGCACTAAAGAAGAATGGTGCAAATCCCACTGAAATACTGAAGGGAACTGGTGCCCCTTTGACGCTGTAACCCACAGTCAGTAGAGGATGCTGTTGCTCCTCTTTCAAAGACAGTTTTCCAGGGCTATGACCCTTTACCAAGGGCATGAAGGGAAAATGAAAGTGAGTTGCAGAGATGGGGATTGCCTGGTGGAAATGATTCACCCAATTTGACTTCCTGCTGGGTAAAGCAGCAAGGACTGAAAAGTCCATGAAAATGCAAGGGAAATTATAAGCAGATGGAGGCTTTGCTGCCAAAAACTGTCCTGAGAGTAATGCTCAAAGGTGATTTCAAAAATCAGGAGACTGTATAATTGAAGCATGTGTATACTGCTATTTCCTTCAATATACGATTAGTCAGCCTAAGAGTTGACCATTCCTGGATTTCTGGAAACTTGACCTTAATTAACAAAGTTACTCTGATGTAATATATGGGTTCAGACAATTTTGATTTATTTCATTGTTTTTTGACTTCTTGGCAAGGTCAAATGTGTACAATATGGTTTGCAGCATTTTCCCTATTCCCCAGATTGTAGATTTCTTTCATTTATTCATGGAGATATATTTTGGAGTACGATTGCAAAAAAAAATAGAAATCACCAACACAGACGTTGGAATAGGGCTGAAAGACCTTAAAAGTTGCACAATCATTTGGTCATAAAAAGTGTGGGAGCAGGTAACTACTCGTTGGGACTGAATACCAGTTGAACTCTTCTTTGGTCTGCAGTGTGAATCCTGACAAGTTGTTTTGCCTCGCTGATACTCAATCTCTTTATTTGTAAATTAATTGCCATAGTAGCGTGGATATAGTAACCCTTCCATATGTGTTAGTGTTATTTATAAATTATTTCCATTGTCATGTTTGATTTTCACAATAGTTATGAGGTGGGTGAACAAAGTATTCTTGTCCCCACTTTAGAAGTGGAAAAAATAGGGGCTTGGAGAGTTTGAGCTGCATGCAGATATCCCCATGACTGGGCTTCCCCGGTGGTAAAGAACCCACTTGCTAATGCAGGTAGACATAAGAGATGCAGGTTAGATCCTTGGGTCAGGAAGATCCCCTGGAGGAGGGCACAGCAACCCACTCCAGTATTCTTGCCTGGAGAATCCTATGGACAGAGTAGCATGGTGGGTTAAGGTTCATAGGGTTGCAAAGAGTTGGACACGACTAAAATGACTTTGCATGCACACATGCATCCCCATGCCTAATAAGGAGGGATTCTGGTTCTGCTCCGTCTGAAGTCAAGGGTCACACCCTTTTTTCTAATCTACATCAGTTCTTCTGGTGTAGTCAGTGGGCATGAGGCTTATCCGTGGATCCCAGTGAAGTACAGCTTCCAGTTCAGTAGGACTGCAGTTGGCCTGAAGTCTTGCAATTCACACCTGCTCTGTGGTGGCCAGTGGGCCAGTAGCATCCCCTGGGAGCTGATTAGAAATAAGAATCTTGAATCCAGATCCACTGAATCTGCATTTTAACAAGAGTCCTGAAAGATTAATTTGTTAACGTTTAAGAAGTATTCATTTAGAGCAGGAGACAGCAATGTTTTTCTGTAAATGATCATATAGTAAATATTGGCTTTGTAATCTTTGGTGATTCTCTTGTATACCTTAAAAGTCTCAAAAGCTCAGGTTTTATCCACACTTTCTTCTTCCATGATGGCAGAGTGATGTCTGATGAATTTATGTCTCACTATGGCAACCCACTCCAGTACTCTTGCCTGGAAAATCCCATGAATGGAGGAGCCTGGTGGGCTGCAGTCCATGGGGTCGCTAAAGAGTTGGACAAGACTGAGCGACTTCACTTTCACTTTTCACTTTCATGCATTGGAGAAGGAAATGGCAACCCACTCCAGTGTTCTTGCCTGGAGAATCCCAGGGATGGCGGAGCCTGGTGGGCTGCCGTCTATGGGAATCGGACACGACTGAAGCGACTTAGCAGCAGCAGCAGCAGCAGCAAGGTCCCATAGGCTTCCCTGGTGGCTCAGATGGTAAAGAATCTGCTTGCAATGCAAAACTGGGTTCAGTCCCTGGGTCAGGAAGATCCCCTGGAGGAGAGAACGGCAACTCACTCCAGTATTCTTACCTGGAGAGTTCTATGGACAGAGGAACCTGGTGGGCTACAGTCCATGGGGTTGCAAAGAGTTGAACAGGACTGAGTGACTAATACTTTCACTTTCAGGGACCCATGAGTAACTATTTTTCTCTGGACAAGTTCTGTAAAGGTCAGGGTTCTCAACTGTTGCCTGACAATGAGATACCTTCTAATAGAAAAATACCTCTATCTGTGGTAACTGAAATTCCAGTTAAGTGAAATGTTTGACACAGTGTATGTTTTAACCACCATTTTGTGATGCTTTTTTTGTCAATTCTTTAAGTACACCACAAATATCCTAAAACAAGAATTTTAAATGGCAGTGTTCATAAGAACAGTGTGCAACTTTTGATTGAATGCATATGGGATCTTCCATAAGAGACGATTGGAAGTTCTGGTAAGACCTAGGGATCTTCCTCTGAAGACAGCTGCTCAGGTGATTTGAATCAGGGAGGCCTCGAGAGACCTTGGTCTGAGCCAAATGAGCTGAACTTGGATTTGGCACCTCTGGTAGAAAAGCTTTTTCACTGAAGTCTCAAGAAGAATTGATAAGTGGGATTTCAAATGATGTTCTTTTGAATTCATTATATCTTGTTTTACATTGATTACATGTCAAAATTATATTTTTAGATATACAGGCTTATTAAAAATTTTAATTATGTTCTTTTATTTTGGTGATTGAATCAGTTTTCTGCATGTTTACAAAATGGCTGGATGTGTTCTCTAGAGGCCATGATAGAATTGTACCAAGGCCAAGTTACTGTTATAGCAACAGTTCTCTAACCTTCTGTTTCAGGGCCTCTTTAAGCTCTTAAAAATTGGTGAAGACTCCAAAGAGCTTTTGTTCAGCTGAGTTACATCTGCATTGATATATGTATAGGTATATGTATTCATATATATATATATGAAAACTGAGAACTTCAAAAATATTTATTAGTTTATTATAAATTAACTTTAATAAGCCAATACATATTGATGTAAATTATATATTTTTATAAAAATTAACTATATTCTCCAAAACAAAGCACACTTATCAAGAAAAATGGCATGTGTTTTTGTTTCATAAATGTCTTTAATGTCTACCTTAAGAGAATACACATGGATTCTCACATCAGCTTGTGCAATTAATCTTTTGTGATGTCCCACATCATGGGAAACTCCGCAGTAAACCTGTGGGACAATGAGAGTAACAGTGGCTATGAATATCTTAGTATTCTTATGAAGATAGTTTCGTGGATTCTGAAAACCTCATGGAGGCTCCGATGTTCCCTAGACAACACTTTGAGAACCACTTCTTCGAATAAAGATAAAGCCAGGACTTCAGAGGCTGGAGAGTAAATGTGCAAATTATTTATCTTAGCATTTTCAGACGTTCAAATTCTGATTCCGACCATCCTTTCAAATACTTATCTCTCATTTCTCTACTACCTGAAATGTTTAGTTATACCAATTGCTATTAATCTTCTTATTTATTTTTCTCCTCTCGAATCTCTGTTCTTGTGTGCTTGTGCCACTGCTTATTTTGATTCCTTTTTTCAGATCATCCTCAGTTATACTCTTTACTGTATTCTTATTATATCAAAGATAAGATTTTCACATACAAACTTTCTCTATTCAGAATAAATTGCCTTTTCCTAAACACTGGTCTTGGGTTAAATGTTGTCATTGATTTTTATTATAGCCCCTTCAGCAAAAATATGATTTCCCCTTGCTAAACTGAAAGTTCATTGAAGATGCCTTTGTATATGAAACTCAGTAAAGGTATTTTCTTTCTGAATGTGACTACTAGTGCTATTTAACAGATGAATAAAGGAAACATAGTGATTTTTTTATATTAAGATGCTGCTATATAAATTGAAAAATGAGTAAAATAAGGCTGTATTATGTCTCCCTGCTTATTTAACTTACACAGAGAATATATCATGCAAAACGCTGGGCTGGATGAATCATAAACTGGAATCAAGATTGCCAGAAGCAATATCAGCAGCCTAAGATAAACAGATGATGCCAATCTAATGGCAGAAAGTGAAGAGTCTCTTGATGAGTGTTAAAGAGGAAAGCGAAAAAGCTGACTTGAAATTCAACATTCAAAAAAATAAGATCATGGCCTTGGTTGCATCCCTTCATGGCAAATAGAAGGGGAAAGAGTGGAAGCAGTGACAAATTTATTTTCTCAAGCTCCAAAATCACTGTGGATGGTGACTGCAGCCACAAAATTAAAAGATGCTTTCTTCTTGGAAGTAAAGCTATGACAAACCTATACAGAGTATTAAAAAGCAGAGATATCACTTTGCTGAGAAAGGTCCATCTACTCAAAGCTCCATCTACTCAAAACTATGTTTTTTCCAGTAGTCTTGTATAGATGTGAGAGTTGGACCATAAAGAAGGCTGAGTGACAATGAATCAATGCTTTCAAATTGTGGTGCTGGAGAAGACTCTTTAATCCCTTGAATCTCAAGATCAAACCAGTCAATCCTAAGGGAAGTCAACCTTGAATATTCATTGGAAAAACTGTTGCTGAAGCTGAAGCTTCAAAACTTTGGCCACCTGATGCAAAGAGCTGACTCACTGGAAGGACCCTGGGAAAGATTGAAGGCAAAAGGAGAAGGCGGAGACAGAGGATGAGATGGTTAGATAGCATCACTGACTCAGTTGGACATGAATTTGAACAAATTGCAGG
Source organism: Bos javanicus (assembly GCF_032452875.1). Classification (NCBI taxonomy): domain Eukaryota; kingdom Metazoa; phylum Chordata; class Mammalia; order Artiodactyla; family Bovidae; genus Bos; species Bos javanicus. The sequence goes on from NC_083872.1 coordinate 37,602,863, forward strand.
AGATAGTGGAGGCCAGTGGAGCCTGGTATGCTGCAGTCCATGAGGTTGAAAAGAGTTGAACAGGACAGCAACTGAACAAAGCAATATAAAAAGCATTTTAAATAAGGTTTCTAAAAAATAGTCAAATCTTTTAAATAAGTTCTTTATAATGTTAGAATTTCAGGGACATCCCTGGTGGTCCAGTGGTTAAGACTGCACCTTCCAATGCAGGGGGTGAGACTGATTCCTGTTCAGAGAGCTAAGATCCCACATGCCTCTTGGCCAAAAAACCAAAATATAAAACAGAAGCAATATTATAACATTCAATAAAGACTTTTAAAAATGGTATATATTAAAAAACTTTAAAACTGTTAGAATTTCAAAACTTAGAATGAATAATAATATATAAATGAATTTATAATACTTACATAGAATCAAAGCTTATAATTTAGTATTTAAAGTGTTGCTTAATTCCCAAGATCATATTCATCATATGGCAAAAGGTGATGAGCTAAAAAGTGGAGCTAACTTCATCTGTAGTTTAGCAGAAATTTGGAAACTTTTTAAATATAGGAATGATAAATAATTTTAGATATTTCATAACCTACAAAGTGTCATTTGGAAATATGTTTATGTAGACAAACCATATATTTCATGGTAGTTTTCTTTTTTCGGACCATATAACCAATGAGTTTGAAGCCAATTTCATATGTTTATGTATATCTCTCCATGTGTCTGAGGAGGAAATAGAGTCTCTTTTTCTGTTCTGTAGTATCATCCATTAGGCTGTCAGTATGAAAATTACCAGTTCTAAACATACTTGAGACAAAGAAATAGTCCCTCTGTAGCTAGCAGAAAGCAAGAATGAAGTTCCTATCTTCCCTAATATTACTTTTCCTTTCTATTATATCTTATTCCCTGGTGGCTCAGATGGTAAAGAACCTGCCTGCAATGCAGGAAACCTGGGTTTGATCCCTGGGTTATGAAGATCCCCTGGAGAAAGGAACGGCAACCCACTTTAGTATTCTGGCCTGAAAAATCCCAAGAACAGGGGAGCCTGTTGGGCGACAGTCTCTGGAATCGCACAGTCAGACACGACTGAACGATTAACACTACTACTACTATAAAATTTTCAATTGTAAACTTTCAAACTAAAATTTATTGCAAGCAGAATATTTTAAACTGAAACATTTGAATCTCTGAGTTCTTTTCTCATGGTTAAACTGCAAGAAAAACCGGAATCTCCACTTAACTGCTCATTCAATCCAACTTTAAACTTCCTTTAAAATGTCCACACTGTAATTTTCTCTTAGAGTGCAGAAAACTCTGACTTTCAGCAGACCACGATTTAATACTCTGTTTCAAATCTCTGGCAAGTTAGTACACATTTCTGAGACTGTTTCCTCATTAGTTCAAAACAAATTTTACCCTGCAAAATTTTGATGGCTTATTCAAATGATAACAGTTATGATTTGATGTGAATTTTTGAATGCATTGTCTTATTTAAGCCATGAAACAAACCTATGTGATAACTACTGTGATTTTTCCCCCCACTTCTTACAGTAATGATAATTTTAAAGCAATTTTGTCCTTCTTAATTGAGATATAATTTATATAAAATAAAATCCACACATTTTAAATGTTCAGTCAAATGGAATTTGATAAATTTTTACATCCAGTAACCAACTCTCCAATCAAGGTAAGCAATATGTAAGAACCTTGATTTTAATTAATTTGCTTAAGATTACATAGTTAACTTTTGAGCTGGGATTTGAACAAAGGCAGTCTAGTTTTTCAGAGTCCTCACTCTTGACCTTGATGTTCATCCTCAGCTACTTTTCAATTTAATAGTGGAATGTAGAGACAGGAGTGCTTAAAATTATGCACATCACAACATATATGTTATTTTATTTACATGATTTATATGTATTAAATACAGGCTGCATCAATGTATTTATATGTATTAAATACATCATTAATTGGCTATTAATTTACCCATTTCAAAAACCAGATTTGCTGAATTAAATAGTTTTATTTTTCTTATGTAAATACAACCCAAATAGCTTTTATCAGATTATCCAGTGATGGGAGAGAGATTGCCTGGTATAATCTCTTTCAACTATATTATTAATGTTTCAAGCTTGAGACTCTAGTGTTTGTTTTCTTAAACTCCAAGTCCACATAAGCTGATGATGGGCAATGATAAGTACTTTTTGGAAACTCATGACTCATATAGTTTTATAGAACATGACAATTGATCCTTCACAGGTGACAGAAAGGAATTTAGCTAATGCAGAAATGTGTTTCTCTGCATCATGTATAAAGCTTCTCATTGACATTTTTGTTGTTGTTGTTCCAAATAGGGCTTAAAAGATCATTTTACAAGTTTCATCATTTATTTATTTATACTTTAAAACTAAGTGTCTTTACTTTGAACAATTTTATTTAGGGTGGGACTGTTTCTGGGAAGTATTTGTTAAATGTAAAGTATCCAACTACATGAGTAATAAGCATGACTGCATAACCCAAGAAACTGAAGATAACAACATAATGGCACTTTGGATTTGAGTTATGTTATCGTTCTGAGGTGCTGAAAGCACTTTGTGGATAAATACTGAATTTTTAAACTTTAAGATTGACTGTAAATCAAAACAAACATATTATCTTGCTTTGAGAAATATTTTGTACTTGCTCCAAATCATCTCTCTGTACGATGGGTTTGAAGGTGGTCAGGCTTAAAGAGAAGAGGCAAGGAAGAGGCTGACCTTGGTACAAGTAATCATTACAGGTACTCTGAATACCCCCACCCCCAAGACTGCAGAAATATAGTGAAAATAAAAGTTGAAGGGGGAGAGAATAGGCTCCCACACTAGACAATCTCTATACAATTTGACATCAGTTTATTTTTGAATACATATGTGATTCACTCTTTTATTCATTTACCAATGTTTATTGACTATGCCAAAGCCTTTGACTGTGTTAATCACAATAAACTGTGGAAATTCTTCAAGAGATGGGAATACCAGACCACCTGACCTGCCTGTTGAGAAACCTATATGCAGGTCAGGAAGCAACCGTTAGAACTGGACTTGGAACAACAGACTGGTTCCAAATAGGAAAAGGAGTACGTCAAGGCTGTATATTGTCACCCTGCTTATTTAACTTATATGCAGTGTACATCATGAGAAACACTGGGCTGGAAGAAGCACAAGCTGGAATCAAGATTTCTGGGAGAAATACCAATAACCTCAGATATGTAGATGACACCACCCTTATGGCAGAAAATGAAGAGGAACTAAAAAGCCTCTTGATGAAAGTGAAAGAGGAGAGTGAAAAAGTTGGCTTAAAGCTCAACGTTCAGAAAACTAAGATCATGGTATCTGGTCCCATCACTTCATGGCAAATAGATGGGGAAACAGTGGAAACAGTGTCAGACTTTATTTTTGGGGGCTCCAAAATCACTGCGGATGGTGATTGCAACCATAAAATTAAAAGACGTTTACTCCTTGGAAGGAAAGTTATGACCAACCTAGATAGCATATTGAAAAGCAGAGACATTACTTTGCCAAAAAAGGTCTGTCTAGACAAGGCTATGGTTTTTCCAGTGGTCATGTATGGATGTGAGAGTTGGACTGTGAAGAAAGCTGAGCGCCGAAGAATTGATGCTTTTGAACTGTGGTGTTGGAGAAGACTCTTGAGAGTCCCTTGGACTGCAAGGAGATCCAACCAGTCCATACTAAAGGAGATCGGTCCTGGGTGTTCATTGGAAGAACTGATGCTGAAGCTGAAATTCCAATACTTTGGCTACCTCATGCAAAGAATTGACTTATTGGAAAAGACCCTGATGCTGGGAGTGATTGGGGACAGGAGCAGAAGTGGGCGATGGAGGATGAGATGGCTGGATGGCATTGCCGAGTCTATGGACCTGAGTTTGGGTGAACTCCGGGAGTTGGTAATGAAAAGGCAGGCCTGGTGTGCTGTGGTTCATGGGGTTGCAAAGAGTTGGACATGACTGAGTGACTGAACTGAAATGAACTGAATGTTTATTATTCTTTGTTGAGCAAAATGTGATTAATGAATATATATATATATATATATATATATATAACCAAATAGTACCTGACTTCTAAATTTTACATTTTGGTAGTAGAGATATACAAGTCAGTATAATGTTAGACAGAATTTAGTAAGCACCGAAGGACAAGTTAAAACTATATAACAGGAAGATGGGGTTTTCCTGGTGGCTCAGCTGGTAAAAAAAAAAATCTACCTGCAATGCAGGAGACCTGGGTTTGATCCCTGGGTCAGGAAGATTACCTGGAGAAGGGAATGGCTACTCACTCTAGTATTCTTGCCTGGAAAATTCCATAGACAGAGGCTACTGCATGGCGTCTCAAAGATTAAGTGACTAATACACACACACACACACAACAGGAAGATGTAGAGCCAAGCAAACTCATGAGATCTTGCTGGAGCATAAATGAAATTTTCATTAAAAAAGTAGTACTTAAATAGTGACATGGATAACAGGTAGGATTTCTAAAGCGAACGTTTAAAGAGAAAATTACTAAATGTAACTTGGAAAATGGCAAGTAGCGGTGATTTTGGGGATACATTAATGAAGCACTAAAGAGTTTGGTTTGAGTGAACCATAAGCAATAGGAATCATAAAACAAGAAATATCTTGGGATAAAAATTTGACATTCAACTACAGCAAAAAGCCAAGGAAAAATTCTAGCTGAAAACTAGTATCATGAGAACCGTGCTTAACAGTGGTGAAGGGAGGAGATTGGGCAGAGGAATAGGTGGAAGTGAAATTCAGGTGCAACAAATTCTTTGCCAACTTGGCAGGGAGCTCTGAGGTAGGTATTGCCCTCAGAGTTGTCCCAGGTTGTATTGAAATGGCCAGGCATTTACAACTGGCTCAATCTCCAAGTGCCGTGCAGCTCTGGACAAAGCAGGGAAATGTGGAGGTGAAGGTTCCCCTGCAACTGAGGCAGACCCTGAGGGAGCTGTTGGTGAAAGTCATTCTTCTGGTGATGCTTCCTGTCGCGGGGTGACAGGCCTCTTTCTAGAAGATGTGGGAAATACATCTACCTGTCTATCAGTAAATGGTCTAAATAGTTCAAAAAAAAAAAAAAAAAAGAATAGATTGTCAGACGGATGAAGGGCCAAAAGATTATTACAGGCAGCTTACAAGAGACCTCTTAAATATAAGTACACAGAAAGTTTAAAAAGAATTACAGTCACTATGGAGAATAATATGGTGAGTCCTTAAAAAACTAGGAATGAAGTGACCATATGACCTAGTAATCCCACTATTGGACATATACCCTGAGAAAACCATAATTCTAAAAGACATATGTACCCCAGTGTTCATTGCAGCACTATTAACAATAGCCAGGACAAGGAAGCAAACTTGATGTCCATTGACAGATAAATGGATAAAGAAGATGTGGTGCATATATACAATGGAATAATAAAAGAGACTACTTTGAGTCATTTGTAGTGATGTGGATGAATCTAGAGCTTGTCATACAGAGTGAAGTTAGTTAGAAAGAGAAAAGCAAATATAGTATATTAATGCATATATACGGAATCTAGAAAAATGTGCTGATGGACATATTTGCAGGAAAGTAATGGAGATGCAAAGGAGAAAAGGAAAGATAAACCCATTTGAATGCAGAGTTCCAAAGAATAGCAAGGAGAGATAAGAAAGCCTTCCTCAGTGATCTATGCAAAGAAATAGAGGAAAACTATAGAATGGGAAAGACTAGAGATCTCTTCAAGAAAATTAGAGATTATCAAGGGAACATCTCATGCAAAGATGGGCTCAATAAAGGACAGAAATGGTATGGACCTAACAGGAGCAGAAGATATTAAGAAGAGGTGGCAAGAATACACAGAAGAACTGTACAAAATAGATCTTCACGACCCAGATAATCATGATGGTGTGATCACTCACCTAGAGCCAGACATCCTGGAATGAGACGTCAAGTGGGCCTTAGGAAGCATCACTACGAACAAAGCTAATGGAGGTGATGGGATTCCAGTTTGCACTACTTCAAATCCTGAAAGATGACGCTATGAAGGTGCTGCACTCAATATGCCAGTAAATTTAGAAAACTCAGCAGTGGCCACAGGACTGGAAAATATCAGTTTTCATTCCAATCCCAAAGAAAGGCAATGCCAGAGAATACTCAAACTACCGCACAATTGCACTCATCTCACACGCTGGTAAAGTAATGCTTAAAATTCTTCAAACCAGTTTTTTAAGGAATCTCCACACTGTTCTCCATAGTGGCTGTACTAGTTTGCATTCCCACCAACAGTGTAAGAGGGTTCCCTTTTCTCCACACCCTCTCCAGCATTTATTGCTTGTAGACTTTTGGATCGCAGCCATTCTGCCTTTTGATCCAGCAATCCCACTGCTGGGCATACACACTGAGGAAACCAGAAGGGAAAGAGACACGTGTACCCCAATGTTCATTGCAGCACTGTTTATACTAGCCAGGACATGGAAGCAACCTAGATGTCCATCAGCAGATGAATGGATAAGAAAGCTATGGTACATATACACAATGGAGTATTACTCAGCCATTCAAAAGAATACATTTGAATCAGTTCTAATGAGGTGGATGAAACTGGAGCCTATTATACAGAGTGAAGTAAGCCAGAAAGAAAAACACCAATACAGTATACTAATGCATATATATGGAATTTAGAAAGATGGTAACAATAACCCTGTATGAGAGACAGCAAAAGAGACACTGATGTATAGAACAGTCTTATGGACTCTGTGGGAGAGGGAGAGGGTGGGAAGATTTGGGAGAATGGCATTGAAACATGTATAATATCATGTACAAAACGAGTCACCAGTCCAGGTTCGATGCACGATACTGGATGCTCGGGGCTGGTGCAATGGGACGACCCAGAGGGATGGTATGGGGAGGGAGGAGGGAGGAGGGTTCAGCATGGGGAACACATGTATACCTGTGGCGGATTCATTTCGATATTTGGCAAAACCAATACAGCATTGTAAAGTTTAAAAATAAAATAAAATATTTTAAAAAATAAATAAAAAATAAAACCAGCTTGAACATCTGGAAGCTGTAATTAGCCTCCAATTAAAATAAATAAATTTTTTAAAAATTTAGAAAAAAAAAATTCTCCAAACCAGTGCTCACTTCGGCAGCACATATGCTAAAATTGGAATGATACAGAGAAGATTAGTGTGGCCCTGAGCAAGGATGACACACAAATTCATGAAGCGTTCCATATTTTTAAAACCTCCAATAGCCAAAACAATTTTGAGAAAAAATAGAACTGGAGGAATCAACCTGCCTGACTTGAGGTTCTACTACAAAGCCACAGTCATCAAGACAGTATGATACTGGCACAAAGACAGAAATATAGATCAATGGAACAAAATAGAAAGCCCAGAGATAAATCCATGCACCTATGGACATCTTATCTTTGACAAAGGAGGCAAGAATATACGATGGAGAAAAGACAATCTCTTTAACAAATGGTGCTGAGAAAACTGGTCAACCACTTGTAAAAGAATGAAACTAGAACACTTTCTAACACCATACACAAAAATAAACTCAAAATGGATTAAAGATCTAAACGTAAGACCAGAAACTATAAAACTCCTAGAGGAGAACATAGGCAAAACACTCTCCAACATAAATCACAGAAGGATCCTCTATGACCCACCTCCCAGAATATTGGAAATAAAAGCAAAAATAAACAAATGGGACCCAATTAAACTTAAAAGCTTCTGCACAACAAAGGAAACTATAAGCAAGGTGAAAAGACAGCCTTCAGAATGGGAAAAAATAATAACAAACAAAGCAACTGACAAAGAATTAATTTCAAAAATATACAAGCAACTCTTGCAGCTCAATTCCAGAAAAATAAACGACCCAGTCAAAAAATGGGCCAAAGAACTAAAGAGACATTTCTCCAAAGAAGACATACAGATGGCTAACAAACACATGAAAAGATGCTCAGCATCACTCATTATCAGAGAAATGCAAATCAAAACCTCAGTGAGCTACCATCTCATGCCAGTCAGAATGGCTGCGATCCAAAAGTCTACAAGCAATAAATGCTGGAGAGGGTGTGGAGAAAAGGGAACCGTCTTACACTGTTGTTGGGAATACAAACTAGTACAGCCACTATGAAGAACAGTGTGGAGATTCTTAAAAAACTGGAAATAGAACTGCCATATGACCCAGCAATCCCACTGCTGGGGATACACACTGAGGAAACCAGAATTGAAAGAGACACATGCACCCCAAAGTTCATTGCAGCACTGTTTATAATAGCCAGGACATGGAAGCAACCTAGATGTCCATCAGCAGATGAATGGATAAGAAAGCTGTAGTACGTATACACAATGGAGTATTACTCAGCCATTCAAAAGAATACATTTGAATCAGTTCTAATGAGGTGGATGAAACTGGAGCCTATTATACAGAATGAAGTAAGCCAGAAAGAAAAATACCAATACAGTATACTAACACATATATATGGAATTTAGAAAGATGGTAACAATAACCCTGTATGAGAGACAGCAAAAAAGACACAGACATATAGAACAGTCTTTTGGACTCTGTTGGAGAGGGCGAGGGTGGGATGATTTGGGAGAATGGCATTGAAACTTGTATAATATCATATGTGAAATGAATGGCCAGTCCAGGTTCGATGCATGATACAGGATGCTCGGGGCTGGTGCACTGGGATGACCCAGAGGGATGGTACAGGGAGGGAGGTGGGAGGGGGTTTCAGGATGGGAAACACGTGTACACCCGTGGCAGATTCATGCTGATATATAGCAAAACCAATACAATATTGTAAAGTAATTAGTCTCCAATTAAAATAAATAGATTTATATTTAAAAAAATAAATAAAAAACTTGAAAAAATAAATAAATAAAATAAAATTCTCCAAACCAGGCTTCAGCAATAGGTGAACTGTGAACTTACAGATGTTCAAGCTGGTTTTAGAAAAGGCAGAGGAACCAGAGATCAAATTGCCAACATCCACTGGATCACCGAAAAAGCAAGAGAGTTTCAAAAAAACATCTATTTCTGCTTTATTGACTATGCCAAAGCCTTTGACTGTGTGGATCACAATAAACTGTGGAAAATTCTTCAAGGGATGGGAATATCAGACCACTTGACCTGCCTCTTGAGAAAGCTGTATGCAGGTCAGGGAGCAACAATTAGAACTGGACTTGGAACAACAGACTGGTTCCAAATAGGAAAAGGAGTATGTCAAGTCTGTATATTGTCACCCTGCTTATTTAACTTATTTGCAGAGTACATCATGAGAATCGCTGGGCTGGAAGAAGCACAAGCTGGAATCAGGATTTCTGGGAGAAATACCAATAACCTCAGATATGCAGATGACACCCCCGTTATGGCAGAAAGTGAAGAAGAACTAAAGAACCTCTTGATGAAAGTGAAAGAGGAGAGTGAAAAAGTTGGCTTAAATCTCATTATTCTGAAAACTAAGATCATGGCATCTGGTCCCATCACTTCATGGCATATAGATGGGGAAACAGTGGAAACAGTGTCAGACTTTATTTTTTGGGGCTCCAAAATCACTGAAGACGGTGATTGCAGCCATGAATTAAAAGATGCTTACTCCCTGGAAGGAAAGTTATGACCAACCTAGACAGCATATGAAAAAGCATAGACATTACTTTGCCAACAAAGGTCCATCTAGTAAAGGCTATGGTTTTTCCAGTGGTCATGTATGGATGTGATAGAGCACAGAAGAATTGATCCTTTTGAACTGTGTTGTTGGAGAAGACTCTTGAGAGTCCCTTGGACTGCAAGGAGATCCAACCAGTCCATCCTAAAGGAGATCAGTCCTGGGTGTTCATTGGAAGTACTGATGCTGAAGCTGAAACGCTAATACTTTGGCTACCTCATGCAAAGAATTGACTCACTGGAAAAGACTCTGATGCTGGGAGGGATTGGGGGCAGGAGGAAAAGGGGACGACAGAGGATGAGATGGCTGGATGGCATTACTGACTCGATGGACATGGGTTTGGGTGGACTCTGAGAGCTGGTGATGGCCAGGGAGGCCTGGCATGCTGCGGTTCACAGGGTAGCAAGAATTGGACACGACAGAGCTACTGAATTGAACTGAACTCAATGGAGATGCAGTTGTAGAGAACTGACTTGTGGACACAATGGGAGAAAGGGAAGGTGGGACAGACTGAGAAAGTAGCATTGATGTATATACAATATTATGTGTAAAATAGATAGCTAGTGGGAAGCTGCTGTATAACACAGGGAGGCCAGCTCTGTGATGACCTAGAGAGGTGAGTTGTGGAGGAGGGGAGGGAAACTCAAGAAGGAGGCTATATATATTTCATAAATACACACACACACACACACACACACACACACACACATATATATATATATATATATATACATATATAAAGTTGACTGGTTCACATTGTTTTATGGCAGAAACCAACGCAACATTGTAAAGCAATTTTCCTTCAATTAAAAAATAAATTTAAAAAAGAGAAAAGAACTATAACATACAAACACTACCCAAAGTAAAGCTGATGTGACTATTCTTACCAAAGAAAATATAGACGTTAAAGCTCAGAGCATTATTGAAGATTAGGAAGAACATTATACAATGATCTCTTCCAGCAGAAAGATATCTCAATCATCAATCTGTATGCATCCAATAACAGTTTAAAAAGAAAGGAAGAGACAAATTTGCTATCTTAGTGAAGACTGTAATACACCTTTCTCAATTGAATACGGAAAATGCAGAAGGAGTAATTAACCTACATAGAACACAGCCTCCAACAAGAACATAATCTCGTTTTTTTCAGGCACACGTGGTACATTTATTCAAACAAAATCAAGTGGAAATGCTAACAATCTAAAGTGTGCTAACAGCAAAGAAGAATGCCTTTGATGGGCCCACGGGTAGATGCAACAAGCTAAGGAAAGCACAAGTGAACATGAAGAGAGGTCAAAAAATATTACCCAAACTGAAACACAAAGAGAAAAGAGAGTGAAAATAGAACAGAGCATTCAAATGCTGTGGGACGTTATCAGTCTAATATATATCGAATGGGTATGCCAGAAGCAGAAGAAAGTATTGAACTAACATTGTATTCCTTGATCAACTGTTCTTTGTCATAAAATGGTCATTTTTGAGTTACTAATCAGATTTTTAAACTAATATTGTATTTAGAGATTGGCCAATAGTTTTCTCTCCTCTTTCTGTTTTTTCTCTATGTTTCTATTTATATCTTTTTCACTGTCTCTGTCTCTCTCTTCCTCTTTTATTGGTACCATATCAGGGCTTCCCTGGTGGCTCAGATGGTGAAGAATCTGCCTGCAATGCAGGAGACCTGAGTTTGATCCCCGGGTTGGGAAGATCCCTTGGAAGAAGGCATGGGAACCCACTTCGGTATTCTTGCCTGGAGAATTCCCATGGACAGAGAAGCCTGGTGGGCTATAGTCCATAGGGTCACAAAAAGTTGGACATGACTGAATGCCTAAGCACAGAGCATACATATCAGGTTTTGGTATTGAGGTGTCTGGTTTGATAAAATAAACTAAGAATATTTATATCCTTTTACTATAGTCAGGTAAAGATACAATATATCCTGAGACTACCTGTTTTTAAGATCAGAGAAAAATCAGCTATGAAATTTTATATTTGATTTTTGTCCATGTATCTTTTTGGTTAATTCTGCCAGTCTTAGTTTTTATATTGTATTCCTTCCTTAAATTTGAAGGCATTCCAGTTTTAGCTGTATCTGAGATTTTGATATAATGCTTTCTTTTTTTTTTTTTTTTCTGTATATAGTTCTATAGTTTTTGGTTTTAGCTTGTTATTTAGAGTTTCTTTAGAAAGATAATTCCTAATTTACAGATTGTTCTATATATAAAGACTTCCTATTACCTTTTTATATTTTATTTGATTTATGATAAAAAATGTAGCCTTTAAAAGCTCTACTATTTTTTATTTCATCTAGGCTTGTTTGTGGGAAATAATGCAGTAGATTGGTTTTTAAAAAATATTTCTTTCTTTTATGTATTCTACTAAGTATGTCTGATTCTGAAGGAGTTATACTAAATCTGACACTGCAAGTTTTTAATCAAGTTCTATATGTATTTACGTTGTTTTTGTTTTGCATATTTATCTTCTTTTTATTTGATATATATGAGTTACGATTTTTAGTCATATGATGTCATTACCCTATTTTGTAATTTTCTTAAATTATACCTTCTCTGTTATTAATATTATCATTCTGCTTTTCACTTTTTGCCCATTCCATTGTGTGCATGTATGTAGTATTATCTAGTTTTTAGTACATTTTCGGAGAAGGCAATGGCACCCCATTCCAGTACTCTTGCCTGGAAAATCCCATGGATGGAGAAGCCTGGTAGGTTGCAGTCCATGGGGTCTTGAAGAGTCGCGTGCCAGGAGCCGGCATATTGCATATTGAGTGCAGCACTTTCCACAGCATCATCTTTCAGGATCTGGAATAGCTCAACTGGAATTCTATCACTGCCAGGAGCCAGTGTGAGGAACTCCGCCCATGACAAAGGTCATGAGGAAGGAGGCTCGGCATACACAAAGGCGGGATCGAGCCTCAGGAGTCCCCCATCTACCCCCAAAACCAGAGTCTGCCTACTTTCTGCTTTGTGCTTTCACCTACACCTCTGACTTTACGGGGGGCTGTCCCCACTACCTCTCTCTGAAAAAAGAGTTAGGTTACAGCTCCAGTTAATAATTCCTGGGTGTGACAGTGTTTCAACCTACAAACTCCTTTGGAAATCCTCTAGCCTGCCTGAATAGGTTTTTCTGGCCACAGGTGATTGTTCAGAGCCTCCCAACTGTGAGAGGCAGGAGATGTTCTAAACTGTCTAAACACAGATTCTTTTGAGTAGTTAAAAGATTGATTAGAAATTGTATTGGTGAAGGGATTTTCACTTGTTGGGCCAATGTTTGCTGCTAAGTTTCCATATCCCTTACCTGCTGTGTCCCTGGCAGTGTATTGATTAATATAATTGGTGTAAGTAGCTTTAATGTTTGTAACCTGGGACCCTTGAGTTAATTCTTTTTCTTGTTATAGCCCACCACACCTTTGCTCTGTAGGAATGCAACTTTATCTAATGCTTTTGGAGGGTGGCTCCTGACCAATCACCTTTAGAGAAAAATAAGTTTTCTGAAGAAAGGGTCTTAAAATGTTAACAGGCCTCTGGGCCAGAAGATGATGCAAATCACCTAAGCTTTTGCATATGATAAGTTTGCAGGAAGAAAGCCTGGCTTGCTGCATGACTCTACCCCTTCCCCCATTATCCTCTATGCATAACTTAAGGTATAAAAACTACTTTGGAAAATAAAGTGCGGGCCTTGTTCACCGAAACTTGGTCTCACCATGTCGTTCCTTCTCTTACCTTCTGGCTGAATTATTCAGCCTCTTTTCTCCACTGAATTTCCTCACTGAGCTATCCTTATTCCATTACTCTTTATATCCTTAATTAAAGTTTAATTAAGCAGTTGTTTCCTAATCCTCGCCGATGCCGTCCCCGCTTCGAATTCCCTGGATCCACCGGAGCTGGACCCCGGCAGACACGACTGAGTGACTTCACTTTCACTTTTCACTTTCATGCATTGGAGAAGGAAATGGCAACCCACTCCAGTGTTCTTGCCTGGAGAATCCCAGGGACGGGGGAGCCTGGTAGCTGCCATCTATGGGGTCACACAGAGTTGGACACGACTGAAGTGACTTAGCAGCAGCAGCAGTACATTTTACCTAAAAAATATTTTCTGATTTTTTTAACCTAATCTCAAAAATCATTTAAGAAGGGAATTAATCTTGATCACTTTTAATTTTGTAATGTTAATGCATTTTAAAATAATATTAATACATTAATACATTTTATTTTATTTCTGCTCTCTTTATATTCCTGTATATGTATGTGATTTTGCTACCTAAAAAAATTTCCACTTGCTAACTTAGAAGTGAATTCTGCTATCTCCTCTACTAGTAGTTAGAATTTATCCTTTGTTACAATGAGATAATGGTGTTACTGACAGATGCCAACAGAAGAGGATGCAAAATGTTTTCAATGACAAAAGCTATGGGATGTGAATGATATCACTCTCTCACAGGAGTGCAGATTCTACTAGGCCAGAAGAAGCTCTTTGTAATTCTCACATGGGCTTTCTTCCTTGATCTCCTTCGCATCTGGCTGTTCTGAAGACTGGCCTGTTCATCAGAAGCAAGTGGCTGATATAAACAATTCCAACACATTCCAGATGTTTACTGAGATATTGGACAAAACAAAGATCAATTTCCTAAAGCCCAGAGTACTCCTCAGTGAACTCAGGCTTCAGTTTGTCTAAAGACTGCTCTTATTTCCCATTCCAGGACCCCAACTGCCATCTGTGTCAACTCAGCAGGACTGCTTTTCCCTTCTCTTTCTTTTCATGTTTCTTTCTTTATTTCTTTGGTTTCTTGTTTCCTTAATATTTTTCACTTCCCAACCAGAGTTATAAGGAAGAGGATGTATCAGTTAAACATATCAAAATATTTGATCCTTGTTATTAATAGAATGGCTTGTTCTCTGAATCTTCTCAATTTTTAGCAGACATTGGACATTGATCTTTGACTCCCATCAGTAAGTACAACTTTTGTTTAGCATGCTTTATATTTTTTGTCTTTGTCAAGCATCCTCATAGACATGTAGCCTGTCCCAAGCTCAAACTATTCCAATTAGCTCCCTTTTCCCAGATCATAAGTCATGCTGCTACTTCCAATTCAAATAAGTGTCTTTTTTACTTTGCTCTAATGTAATAGCTTATTAATACATTCCCCTCTGTTTTTCACTAGATTTAGTGTACTATCCTAAATCAGACATATCAAGCAATGTGTTCAAATTAGTATTTTTCCTCGTTTTGAACAATTCATTTCCCTTTTCAATGACATTGGAGTTGAATGTAGGCATGCTGTCTTTATTAAGTGTGCTAATTTTGTATGAAAAGTAAAAAGGAATTCCCAGCCCTTTCCAAGGACACTCCAAACAGCAAGCAAGCACAGAATGCATGATGGCTCAGAGAGCATCCAGTTCAATAGGCAAGGGATAGGAAATGGACATTAGAGACAAATAAAAATCTTCAGATTTTTGCCTAAAAGTCTCTCCTGACTACTCATGTTCATGATTATTAAAGTCATTTTTAAACTTTTATCTCAAGCAGTTTTAGTACTGTGCTCTAGTTTCTTAAAGACTTTTGGACAATTGTAGATATAACTCTTAAGGATACTGTAGTTATCAGTATTTCTCAGTCAAGTCAAAATCAATTAAGAAGGAATGCTAGAAACTACAATCCAATTGACATAAAAAAATGTCAGCAATGTTTACAACTTTTCCCAGAGTTCAAAGTAGGGCAATTTCTTTAGGTCACAATATTTTTATGTTCTTGTGTTCCACCACAGGCAGCTCATAAAAGATGCTAGCATATTTAGATTATGTACAGCTGTGGACCATACCACCCACAGAGTGCAAGGCTCTGACCAGGTGTGAGAAATTCCTTTTTGCTGTTCCCAGATGATTTGTAAAGGGTTGGGCCCTTAACGCCCACCACCCTTCCTGACCAGCCTGTTCTGCAGATTCTGGCTACATGCCTGCAGTGGAGGTCTATTTCTCAGAAATACCCTTCCTTTTTTGATGCCTGTAATCAAATGCAGATTTCTCCACTCTTCTATAGAAATAAGACACTGACCCACTGCCCACCACATGATGTCATTTTTGTTCCCAGTTTAGTGTCTCTTCATCAAGATAAGAGCTTTAGCACATTGTTACTTGCCCACACTTGTTTGTTGACAGAGCAAAACTGTAAGAATATTTTAATTCTGCCAACTCACCAGCCCTACATCACTAATTCCCAGACTTTACTAAAACAGCTAATGTTTTTAATTACAACTTACTATTAGATTTTCCTTTGTAAGTACTGCAGAACTATTTTCTATCTGTATAGAACTATATCTTATCTTTTTTTAACCTACAGGTAAAAAGTACTTTTAAAATAATTATTGATAGCTGATTTATATCTTGTCTGACCTCTCTGATTACATGTCCAGACCTATGTGATTTTGGATACTCAAAGACAGTGGCCCTGATAGTGATCTGCTCTGTTCTGAAACTGTTGGGAAACCTAGAGTATGCCTAAGAGAGAGATTCCACTTGTTACTCATCAGTTCAGTTCAGTTCAGTAGCTCAGTCGTGTCCGACTCTTTGTGACTCCATGAACTGCAGCATGCCAGGCCTCCCTGTCCTACTCAGACTCAAGTGAAAATGACTTTTCTGATGATGTCTAGTCAAGACCTCAAGACATGATAACTATAAAGGAAATGAAAAATGCAAATAAGGGGCCTGGAAATTCAGTGCTGTTTATGAGCAGAAATAAGATAAAAAATTTTAATTAAAGAAAGATCCCCTTAAGTTTAAGTTGTAGAATGTAAAAAATTCTCTGTGACATATCTCTGCTGTTTTATCAGCATGGATGTCTCACAGAGTGGGATATTAGGATAAAATCCTAAGCAAATATTTACACTATTCCAAGAACAACCCTAAGTCAGTTGTTGGAGGAAAATGGATGATGTCAAGGAAGGAAAGAAATGCAGACTTTTGTAACCAGTCTCTGTCATAATGGGTAGAGATTTGAGAATGAAAGAATGAAACAAAAACTGCTCAGTTAAAAATTATAGCAAAGGTAGGCTACTTACTGGCTTTATGGGTGGCCCATTAAAAGAGAAGAAAACGGGGGAGACAATAAGTAGAGAAAAAAATGCAATTAGGAGAAGGAAGCTAAAGTTTAGAAAATAAATATGTAATGAGTAAATTGGTGAATGCACTGCATAAAAAGAGAAATTAAAGTTGATGTCAAGAAGAAACTTGGCAGAACACGGTAGTACACCTAAAACAGAGCTAAGCGTGAAGGACAGCATGAGAAAACAGATCCTGTGGAACTTCTAAATCTCACAGAAGTCAAAACTATACAGTATCTCTCCTATTTTTTTTAAGTCTTCTGAAAACAATGACCAGGGGTTTATAACTTTGAATTTTTTGCCATTTGATGACCATACTGATGAAAGAAAGAATGTAGTATCACAGTAACATGTATAATTACTGGAAGCTAGATATTAAAGAATGACCATCACTAAATAATTGAGATAATATAGTCATGTTGGACTCAACAGAATTTTAGGGAGTTGTTTTAGTGGGGTAGAGATGGTATTTCAAACAACCCCAAGATGAATTCATAGATTCAATGGTGTTTCTGTAATTTGTAAGAACAGATTTTTATGTAGAGGGTTTCATTTCTTAGATCGATGGATTAAGACCCTACTAGGAAGAAAAATCCCAGGGACGGCAGAAAACCGGTGGGCTGCCGTCTATGGAGTCGCACAAAGTTGGACACAACTGAAGTGATTTAGCAGCAGCAGGAAGAAAAATCAGCAGAAAATAATTTAAAACTTGGAAGTAACACATAAAACAGTTACCTGAAGGTATTGGACAGTGAGGAGAAGACAGACTGATGGGGAGTCTATGCTCACTTGAAGGAGCAAACAGGGGGTATTCTCCTTAAATAAATTCCCTTCTCAGCAGCTCTTATCCTGGGCTAAGTGCACTCCAGGGAATAAACACAAAAAGAGTAGGGGTTCATGTGGAAAGATCCAGACATTCTGGCCAGTGAAATTAGAAACATGTATCCCCAAAATGTGATCCACTGAGCCAAAATATGAATCCTTAAATTCTATCTGCCAACACTTTCGACTGACACCTGAACAATGCATGCATGAAGCAGAGTCAAGCAACCAGGTAAAGGCAAAAGACCTGAACTGAAATGAAAGAAGTCAGTCAAGATATTCAGCAGTTTGTAGTTCAAGCTCAGTGGAGAAAATTGCTTGCTAAAAGCAAATGCTTATCACAGCAAAAGAACAAAATCTAGAATCCTCACAACTTAAAATTCATCAAGCCCAGGATACAGTTGAAGATTACACAACATATGAAAAACCAAGAAAAAGAAACAGTCTCAAGAGAAAAAAAATTCATACAGTTTGAACCTAAGATGAACTACATATTGAAACTATCAGACAAGGATTTTAAAGTAATATTATAACTCTTCTTAATAAAGTAAAACAAAACCCCAAACAGAAAAAAAAACCCCAAAAAACAGAAAGACATGTTTTCAGTGGATAAAAGTCTCAATGGAGAAATGAAAATTCAGCTGAAAAAAAAAAAAAAAAAAAAGAACCAAATGGAAATTCTAGAACTTAAAAATAAACTTTATGAAATAAAGGTGACTTAAACAAGTGGAGGAATATTTTCATGAATTGCAAGACCATGTTCATGAATTGGAAGATTCAATTTGGTAACTTGGCCATCTTTCCTAAACCAATCTATAGATTTGATGCAATCCTACTCAAAATCCGGGTAACTATTTTTTTTAAAAAATTAATAAGCCAACTAAAAAATTCATGTGGAAAGGCAAAGAACCCAGAATTCTTTAGATTGGTGGGGTTACACATGATATCTACTGATGGGAATATGTAATTCCTGTGAGGACAGAATGGTACAATCTCATTTACCCAGCAACTCGACTATCCAGAAAGAGTAGTGACATACAACAAAATATCTTCATGGAGGAAGTCTATGTAAGTCTCCTGCTGTAAGTCCAAAATTTGTTAACACAAATAAAATACACAGTTTTAAGTGAGTATGTTTGTGCATGTGTATTTGATGGAACATCAGGTCCATGACAGGAACTTCAGAAAAAAGGGTTTCAGTGTCTACTATGGCTGGGAAATAATTCACATGTCATTACCTTTCTGAAGATTCACTGTGCCTAGTTACCTGAGCCATGGCTCTGAGATTAACTGCAAGTCAAAACCTATTCAACATTATCTTTAAGTATACACAACTTGAGAAAACCATTTGGATAATGTAGAAAATTAAGATGATTAATGTAAATGTCTTGATCAGCTGTCACCTACTGGTGGCATTCAGTTCTTCTCAGAAGGGAGAAAACAGCAAAACAGGGGAAGTGAGACTGTTGCTGAAAGTGGACATTTTAAAAGAATAGCCATCATCAAGCCATCCTCTAATTAAAGAAAAAAGAAACTGAATTGTTCACAGTCCAATAGATACCAACATTGACACCATATTACTTAAAAAGAATTACTAATAAAATGATCATTATGATGACAATAGAGAAAAATTGATATCACTCTCATTCTACATATCAAATACATTTCCAAGTTCTATTCATTCTAACATTAAAATGTCTTTAGTATTTACTCTTTCATCTCCGGGTTTAGCATGTCTCCCCTGGTTCTTGCCCCCGTTTTCAATACCTTACTGAAAGAGCAAAAAGGGTTAAAAATACAGATGCTAGAATACCTGCAGGCAGCATTTGAAAGAATATGGAGAGATCAAACTTCAAAGTAATTTAATGATATCTTTCTAAGATTTCTTGGGATTTGGGCTCCTTTATACCATTTAGCAGAAAAACAATTAGTTTCACTCATTCATTTAAATTGGTTCTCATTTTAATTTCTTAATCTACATGAAGATTCTCAGGATCAGGAAGTAATTAATCATCTGGAAGAAGGTCAGATTGATTGAATCATCTCTGCCTGAATGGCCAACCTAAATAATTAAAGTAGACTTTGTCATGGAAATGAGTAATTCTGACCTGAAGAAAAGGAAACATTAAATTTTGATGTATATTGCATGTTCAAGGATATCAGCCTTAATTCCCATGGCCAGGATCCAGAAGAATGTTAGTAGCCTATCAAATGAACATTGAATTTAATTGGTTACTCCATTAAGAAATATTATTGACCTCTGGGTGTCATGACAGCATGACATTCAATTATATTTTTTCCTCAGTTTATGTTTTTTCAAACTGCATTTATAATAATTTCAGTCAGACTTCACAGGGTGGCTCACCTTGTCCCTAAAATGATTTTAACTTTTTCTAACACATTTTCCAATGTCATTATATTTTTCTTGAGTAAAGCAGCTATTTCACTGTTTCTCAAGTAGTAGGCCAAGGACTGCCTACATCAGAAACATCTCGAGACTTGTTAAAATTTTACTTCTAGGAGTATACAGGCCAAAGGTTGTTGGAGAATGTATATTTACAATAAGCACATTAGATGGTATTTACATCCTCTAACGTTTGGGAAACACTGAACTACTCCAGTGAAAGCGCAACTAGACCCAGATCACTGACCTTCACTTGTCTAGACAAGCAGAAGAGTGGCTGTTCATCCATGACAGACTTTCTAATTTTTGAGATCAAAATAACAGAGTTAAGACTGAATTAGTTTTATAGTAAGGCAATGGCAACCCACTCCAGTACTCTTGCATGGAGAATCCCATGGACGGAGGAGCCTGGTGGGCTGCCGTCCATGGGGTCGCTAAGAGTCGGACATGACTAAGCGACTTCACTTTCACGTTTCACTTTCATGTATCGGAGAGGGAAATGGCAACCCACTCCAGTGTCCTTGCCTGGAGAATCCCAGGGACGGGGGAGCCTGGTGGGCTGCCGTCTATGGGGTCGCACAGGGTCGGACATGACTGACGTGACTTAGCAGCAGCAGCAGCAGCAGGGTTGTCCATTAAAACAGGACTCCCAGGTGAATATAAGGTTTGGGTAAGCAACAAGTAATTAGCACATGTAGGTCCCAAATTCTACATTGGATTTACTTGTTTTTAAACATTTGTTGTTTATCTGAAATTAAAAATAACTGGTTGTCACACATGTATCGGTTAAATTTGGCAACCTTACTTTAGAATATCATAGGTATGGGCTTGAGTCTGCCATTTATTATTAGTTGAGTAACTTTGGAAAATGTTCCTAACCCCTCTGAACTTCAATTTCCTAAATCATAAGATGAAACAGAACTACAACAAAATAAAAAAACCACAAAACAAAAAACCCCCTTGAAAACATACCTTAAAGGATTGTCAAGAAAATTATACATTTGTTATATAATGTATGTATTTTATGTATAGTATATCATCTGTACACTATTGACACTTTATACGGTATCATGCAAATATTAAGCTTGATAAGATGTAGTTTTTATTGTTATTGCCATTGCATTGATATAATTTAATAATGTACAAGTAAAAGGGAAGGTCTAAGCCCATTTAACAAATATTGTCCGTTAAAAATTGACAATATGTTTTTAGATAGCACCTTAATGGAACATAAAAATCAGTAGATTCAATATTTCACTTTCTGTTCACTATCTCCTTCTTTGTTTGGCTTTTTGCCATCATTGTATCAGTAATTTAGGAACAAAGTATGTGACTTGTATTTTTCAGGAAGGCTCCTTCTTGTGGTTGTAAGTTTACAATTGATTCAGTAAATCTAAGCAGTTTGCTCCTTTATAAAATATATATATATATATATATATATATTTGATATAATTTTTCACACAAATTGAGATAAGCTCATTATATTTTTCTGTATCAGACATTTCATTCATTAAAATTAATAGTCAATGTATTTCATTCCAACTGTTAATAGAATAAATGTGTATGTATGTTCACTTCAAGGATCATTTTTGTTGAAATAACTTTTTTTATAAATTATTCAGATGAATATTAAAAGTTGTATAGAACCTTGGTATCTTTTAAAACATTTTATATATTTTTAGATTTATCTTTAATTAAAATGTATTTATTTTATTTAAAATTTAATCTAATCTTTAAAAAATTATTTATTTTTAATTGGAGCATAATTGCTTTACAATGTTGTATTGGTTCCTGCCATATATCAGCATGAATCAGCCATAGGTATACATATGTGCCCTCCCTCTTAAACCTCCCTCCCACCTCCTACCCCATTCCACCCCTCTAGGTTGTCACAGAGCAGTGAGGTGAGTTCCCTGCATTATATAGCAAATTCCCACTGCTGCTACTGCTGCTAAGTCACTTCAGTCATGTCCGACTCTGTGTGACCCCATAGACGTCAGCCCACCAGGCTCTCCTGCCCCTGGGATTCTCCAGGCAAGAACACTGGAGTGGGTTGCCATTTCCTTCTCCAATGCATGAAAGTGAAAAGTGAAAGTGAAGTCGCTCAGTCGTGTCCGACTCTTAGCGACCCCACAGACTGCAGCCTACCAGGCTCCTCCATCCATGGGAGTTTCCAGGCAAGAGTACTAGAGTGGGGTGCCATTGCCTTCTCCCGCTGGCTGTCTGTTTTTCACATATGGTAGTATATCTCTCTCAATGCTCCTCTCTCAATTCAGCTATCTCCCTCCCCTACTGTGTCCCACGGGTCTGTTCTCTTTGTCTTTGTCTCTATTGCTGCCCTAAAAATAGGTTCATCAGTACCACTTTCGGTAGATTCCATATATATGTGTTAATATTTGCTTTTATCTTCTGACTTTCCTCACTCTGTATAACAGACTCTGGGTCCATCCACCTCACTGGAACTGACTCAAATTCATTGCTTTTCGTGGCTGAGTAATATTTGATTGTATGTATGTGTACCACAACTTCTTTATCCAGTCATCTGTTTATGGACATCTAGGTGGCTTCCATGTCCTAGCTATTGTACATCATACTGCAATGAACATTGGGGTATACGAGCCTGTTAGAATTGTGGTTTCCTCAGAGTATATCTGAGAAGGCGATGGCACCCCACTCCAGTACTCTTGCCTGGAAAATCCCATGGACGGAGGAGCCTGGTGGGCTGCAGTCCATGGGTTGAAGAGTTGGACACGACCAAGCGACTTCACTTTCACTTTTCACTTTCATGCATTGGAGAAGGAAATGGCAATCCACTCCAGTATTCTTGCTTGGAGAATTCCAGGGACGGGGGAGCCTGGTGGGCTGCCGTCTCTGGGGTCACACAGGGTCGGACATGACTGAAGCGACTTAGCAGCAGCAGCAGCAGAGTATATACCCAGCAGAGGAACTGCTAGGTCATATGGTAGTTTTATTCCTAGTTTTTAAAGATACCTTTCATACTGTTTTCCCTGGTGGCTGTATCAATTTGCATTGACACCAACTGTTTCTCCACATTCTCTCCAGCATTTATTGTTGTAAATTTTTTGATGATGGCCTTTCTGACTTTTGTGAGGATCTCATTTTAATTGGCATTTCTCTAATAAAGAACAATGCTGAGAATATTTTCATGTGTCTGTTGGCCATCTGTATGTCTTCTTTGAAGAAATGTCCTTTTAGATCTTCTGCCCAGTTTTTTATTGAATTGTTTGTTTTTCTGGTTAGAGCTACATGAGTTGCTCGTATATTTTGGAGATTAACCCTTTGTCAGTTGTTTAACTTGCTATTATTTTCTCCCATTCTGAGGGTTGTCTTTTCATCTTATTTGTGGTTTCCTTTGCAAGAGCTTTTAAGTTAAATTAGGTCACATTTGTTTATTTTTGTTTTTATTTCCGTTACTCTAGGAGGTGGGTAATAAAAGATATAACTACGATTTATGTCATACTGCATTCTGCCTATATTTTCCTTTAACAGTTTTACAGTTTCTGGTCTTACATTTAATTAGGCCTTTAATCTGTTTTGAGTTTATTATCGTCAATGGCATTAGGAAGTGTTCTAATTTTATTATTTTACACATAGCTATCCAATTTTCCCAGCACCATTTAGTGAAAAGACTGTTTTTTGCCCATTGTATATTCTTGCCTCTGTTGCCACAAGTAAGGTTTCCATAGGTACATGGGTTTATCTCTGAACTTTTTATATTGTTCCATTGATCTACATTTCTGTTTTTGTGCCAATACCATACTATCTTGATGACTGTAGCTTTGTAGTATAGTCTGAAGTCAAGGTACATTCCTCCAGCTCCCTTTTGCTTTCTCAAGATTTCTGTGGCTATTCAGCATCTTTTGTGTTTTCATACAAATTGTGAAATACTTTGTTCTTGTTCTGTGAAAATTGCCATTAGTAATTTGATAGGGATTGCATTGAATCTGTAAATTGCTTTGGGTAATATAGTCATTTTCACAATATAGATTCTTCTAGTCCAAGGATATGGTATACCTCTGCATCTATTTATGTCCTTTTTGATTTCTTTCATCAGTGTATTATAGTTTTCTGTATATAGTTCTTTTGTCTCCTTATGTAGGTTTTTTCCTAGGTATTTTATTCTTTTTGCTGAAATGGTAAATGGGATTGATTCCATAATTTTTCTTTCTGATTTTTCATTGTTAGTGTGTTGGAATGCAAAGAATTTCTGTGTACTGATTTTATATCCTGTGACCTTACCAAATTCCCTGATTAACTCAAGTAATTTCTGATAGTATCTTTAGGGTTTTATATGTATAGCATCATGTCATCTGCAAACAGTGAGAGTTTTAAATCTTCTTTCCAATTTGGATTCCTCTTATTTCTTTAGCATATTCAAAAGCAGAGACATTACTTTGCCAACAAAGGTTCGTCTAGTCAAGGCTATGGTTTTTCCTGTGGTCATGTATGGATGTGAGAGTTGGACTATGAAGAAGGCTGAGTGCTGAAGAATTGATGCTTTTGAACTGTGGTGTTGGAGAAGACTCTTGAGAGTCCCTTGGACTGCAAGGAGATCCAACCAGTCCATTCTGAAAGAGATCAGCCCTGGGATTTCTTTGGAAGGAATGATGCTAAAGCTGAAACTCCAGTACTTTGGCCACCTCATGCGAAGAGTTGACTCATTGGAAAAGGCTCTGATGCTGGGAGGGATTGGGGGCAGGAGGAGAAGGGGACGACAGAGGATGAGATGGCTGGATGGCATCACTGACTCGATGGACGTGAGTCTCAGTGAACTCTGGGTGTTGGTGATGGACAGGGAGGCCTGGCGTGCTGCAATTCATGGGGTTGCAAAGAGTCGGACACGACTGAGCGACTGATCTGATCTGATCTATTTCTTTTTATCCTTTGATTGCTGAGACTAGGACTTCCAAAACTCTATTGAATAATAGTGGCCAGAGTGGGCACCCTTGTCTTGTTCCTGATCTTAGAAGAAATGCTTTCAATTTTTCACCATTGAGAATAATTTTTGCTGTTGTTTTATCATATATGGCTTTTATTATGTTGAGGTAGATTCTTTCTGCCTATTTTCTGAAGAGTTTTTTTTTTAATCATAAATGGGTGCTGTATTTTGTCAAAAGATTTTCTGCATCTCTTGAGATTATCATATGGCTTTTATCTTTTCTTGTTAATATGGTGTATCACATGGATTGGTTTACATATGTTGAAAAATTCTTTCATCCTTTGGATAAACCCAAATGGATTATGGTGTATGATCCTTTTAATGTGTTGTTGGATTCTATTGCAGAATTTTGTTGAGGATTTTTGCATCTCTTTTCATTAGTGATATTGGCCTGTAATTTTCTTTTTTTGGGTTGTCCTTGTCTGGTTTTGGTATCAGGGTGATAGTGGCCTTGTAGGATGAATTTGAAAATGTTCCTTCTTCTGCAATTTTTTGGGAGACTTTGAGAAGGATAGATTTTAGCACTTCTCTAACCATTTGATAGATTTCACCTGTGAAGCCATCTGGCCTTGGGCTTTCATTTTTGGGAAGATTTTTTTAATCACAGTTTTGATTTCAGTACTTCTGATTGGCTTGTTCATAATTTCTATTTCTTCCTAGTTCAGTCTTGGAAAGTTGAACTTTTCTAAGAATCTGTCCATTTTTTTCCAGGTTGTCCATTTTATTGGTATATCAGGTCAGATCAGTCGCTCAGTCGTGTCCGACTCTTTGTGACCCCATGAATCGAAGCACGCCAGGCCTCCCTGTCCATCACCAACCCCCGGAGTTCATTGAGACTCACGTCCATCGAGTCAGTGATGCCATCCAGCCATCTCATCCTCTGTCGTCCCCTTCTCCTCCTGCCCCCAATCCCTCCCAGCATCACAGTCTTTTCCAATGAGTCAACTCTTCACATGAGGTGGCCAAAGTACTGAAGTTTCAGCTTTAGCATCATTCCTTCCAAAGAAATCCCAGGGCTGATCTCTTTCAGAATGGACTGGTTGTATCTCCTTGCAGTCCAAGGGACTCTCAAGAGTCTTCTCCAACACCACAGTTCAAAAGCATCAATTCTTCGGCGCTCAGCCTTCTTCACAGTCCAACTCTCACATCCATACATGACCACAGGAAAAACCATAGCCTATAGTTACTCATAATAGTCCCTTATGATGCTTTGTATTTCTGCATTGTTTGTTGTAACCTCTCCTTTTTCATTTCTAATTTTGTTGATTTGAGTCTTCTCCCCTTTTTCCTTGATGAGTCTAGCAAATGAATTGTCAATTGTTTATTTTCTCAAAGAATCAGCTTTTAGTTTTATTGATCTTTGCTATCGTTTTCTTCACTTCTTTTTCATTTATTTCTACTCTGATCTCTACAATTTCTTTCATTCTACTGATTTAAGGGTTTTCTCTCCTTTTCCCAGTTGTTTTAGATATAAGTTTAGGTTGTCTATTCAATGTTTTCCTTGTTTCTTGAGATAAGATATATTGCTATAAATGTCCCTCTTAGAACTGTTTTTGCTGCATCTCATAGGTTTTGAGTCATCATGTTTTCACTGTCATTTGTTTCCAGATTTTTTTATTTCCTCTTTGATTTTTTTCAGTAACCTGTTGGTTATTTAGAAGCATATTGTTTAATCTCCATGTGTTTGTGTTTTTAGTTTTTTTTTTTTTTAATGTAACTTTTATCTAGTCTCATAGTGTAGTCAGAAAAGATTTCTTATATAATTTCAGTTTCTTAAATTTACCAAGGCTTGATTTGTGACTCAAGATGTTATCTCTCCTTGAGAAAACTCCATGTGCCCTTGAGAAGAAAGTGTATTCTTCTGCATTTGGATAGAATGTCTAAAGATATCAATTAGGTCCATCTGTTCTAATGTGTCATTTAAGACTTGTGGTTCCTTATTAGTTTTTTGTTTTTTGCTGATCTGTCCATTCGTGTAAGTGGGGTGTTAAAGCATGCTACTATTATTGTGTTACTGTCAATTTCCCTTTTATGTCTGTTAGTGTTTGCCTTACGTAATGAGGTGCTACTTATGTTGGGTGTATAAATATTTACAATTGTTATGTCTGCTTCTTGGATTGACCCCTTGATCATTTGCTAGTGCCCTTCCTTATCTCTTATGATATTCTTCCTTTTAAGGTGTATTTTATGTGATATGAAAATTGCTACTCCAGATTTCTTTTTATTTCCATTTGCATGGAATGTCTTTTTCCAACCTCTCACTTTCATTCTTTGTTTGTCTCTAGGTCTGAAGAGGGTCTTGTAGACAGCATGTGTATGGTCTTCTTTTTGTATCCATCCAGCCAGTCTGTGTCTTTTGGTTGGAACATTTAATCCATTTACATTTAAAGTAATTATTAATATATATGCTCCTATTGACATTTTCTTAATTGTTCTGGGTTTTTGTAGGTCTTTTCCTTCTCTTGTTTTTCCTGCCTATATGGAAGTATTTTTAGCCAACCTGGTGGATCAGATGATAAAGGATCTAACTGCAATTCAGAATATCCAGGTTCAATCCCTTGGTTGGGAAGATCCCAGAGAAGGAAATAGCAAACCACTCCAGTGTTCTTGCCTGGAGAATCCCATGAAAAAAGAAGTGTGGTGGGTTTGGTGCATTTGTTGTAAAGCTGCTTTGATGGGACCAAATTCTCTTAATTTTTGCTTGTCTGTTAATTTTTTATTTCTCCATAAATTTTGTATGAGATCCTTACTGGGCAGAATAATCTTGGTTATAAATTTTGCCCTTGAATTACATTAAATATATCCTGCCATTCCCTTCTGGTGAGTAGAATTCTTGCTGAAGTATCAGCTGCAAATCCTATGGAGTTTAATTTGTATGTTACTTGTTGTCCCTTTCTGTTTTTAATATTTTTTCTTTGTGTTTAATTTTTGTTAGTTTGATTAATATGTGTCTTGACATGTTTCTCCTTGGAACTCTCTGCACTTCTTGAACTTGATTATTTCCTTTCCCATGTTAGGAAAGTTATAGACTGTAATCCCTTCAAAGATTTTCTCAGACTCTTTCTTTTTCTGTTCTTCTGGAACCCCTACAATTCAAATGTTGGTACATTTAATATTGTCCCAGAGGTCTCTCACATTATCTTCAATTCTTTTCATTCTTTTTTCTTTATTCTGCTATTCAGCAGATGTTTCCACCATTCTATCTTACAGCTCATTTATTTATTCTTCTGTCTCAATTATTCTGGTTTTGATTCCCTCTAGTGTATTTTTAATTTATGTAACTGTTATTCATAATTTTTTGTTAATTCTCTATTTTTTCTAGGCCTTTGTTAAATATGTTAAGTAATTCTTGCATTTTCTCCATTCTATTTTTGAGGTTTTTGGATCATCTTTGCTATCATTACTCTGAATTCTTTTTCAGGTAGTTTGCCTATTTCTTCTTTGTTTGTTTGGTCTTGTGGGTTTTTATGTTGTTCCTTCATTTCACAATATTTCTCTGTCTTATCATTTTATCTACTTTACTTTATTTGAGGTCTCCTTTCTTCAGGATATAGTGTTGTAGTTGCTTTTTCTTTTGGTCTCCACCCTCAGTGGCTGAGGTTGGTCCAGTGGATTATGTAGGCTCTGTCTTGGGAAGAACTTGTAACTGTATTCTGGTGGGAGGAGACTTTTTTTGCCTCTGATGGGCAGGTTTGTATGACAAGCAGGTTTTGTTGTGTCTGTGGGAATCCTGCCTGCTGCTGATTGGGTTTGTGTTCTTGTTTTGCTTGCTATTTGGGTGAGGCACCCTGCATTGGGTGTTGCTGGCAGTTGGGTGATGATAGTCTTGGATACAGGTGGAGGCCTTCATTGAGTTCTCACTGGTTAATAGACCCTGGGTTCAGGAGTTCTCTGGCAGTCTAGTGTCCTCTACTCAGCACTCCCACTCCAGAGGTCAGGCCTGATCTCTAGTCGGGGAACCAAGATCCCACAAACTGTCTGTTATTGCAATAAATGAGATTAAAACAAACAGATGACAAACAGACAAGAAAGAAACATAAAAGAACCCCAGACAAATGGTAAAGGCAAAATCAGACAAAGAAACAAAAACAAAGGAACATACACACAGAAACAAAACCAAAAGAGTCCATAGAAAACAAAGAATAAAAGAGTGACTCAGTGGGCAAAGGAAAATCAAAATGATATCAACCAATTCAAAACAAAATTAAATAAAACACAAAACAGAAAACAAGCCCATAGCAGACTGCCAACTTAAGTATAAAACAAAGAGAATAAATAGACTAACAAATATGGTGGGGGAAAAAAAATAAAGGAAAAAGCACAGAACTACAGTAAGCCAAGAAGTAGAAGTATATAAAGGAAATACAGTGTGATTGAAAAAAGAAAAGTTTTCAACAGCCTAAATGGAGATAATAATTATAAAAAACAACAACCTCAGCATCAGAGAAGAAAAAAGAAGAGAAAGATCCCAGAGCCAGCTACATGTGCTAAGTTGCTTCAGTAGTGCCTGACTCTTTGTGACCCTGTGGACTGTATCCCTCCAGGATTCTATGTCCATGGGATTTCTTAGGCAAGGAAACTGGAGTGGGTTGTCATTTCCTTCTCCAGGGGATCTTCTTGACCCAGGGATCTGCCCACGTCTCTTATGTCTCCTGCGCTGGCACACAGGTTCTTTACCATTAGCACCACCTAGGAATCCCTAAAACCAACTACAGAATGAATCAAAATATAAGAATAATAAATGTTTTTCTTGAGTTTCAGCTGTTGGCCTCCTTTCCCTCACTGTGAGCCAGAGCCCACCTTTACCTCCTAGGAGGCCCTCCAAATCTGAAGCAGGACTGGTTTCTGGACCTACTGTGGGGACAATTCAGATGCTAATCTGGTCCTACTCCTGTGCGTTCTTACCTCCAATGTCCACAGCTGCCAGAGCTAGGGCATTTTCTTTGGGAACAATGGTTGTCCTTTTATATATTCCATAGACACAGAATCTACCTAGTTGATCATTCAGATTTAATCTGAAGCTTGTATAGCTGGTTAAAGGTTTTCAATCCTCTTCCTTAGCCATTCCACCCCTAGAGGTCAACTGTGGTTTTATCCCCATCTCTGCATGTGAGTCGTCCACAGAAGTCTTCTCCCAAGACTGCCCTGGTGGACTTGGATCTGCCCCAGTGACGACCAGGTGTGGAGGTGTCACAGTTGCTTGGATTGCATTGACCCCATCAGTGAGAGGTGCACAGGGAAGCTGGAGGCCTTAGACATGGGGAATATGGCCTTTTGAGGACTCTTTCCTAGCCTCTGGCAGCTCTTCCCCAGTGAGGACTGAGTGTGGCAGTGGTATGGCTGCTTGGATCACAGGGACCCTAGAGGTGCCAGGTATGCAGGGAAGCTGGCAGTCACAAGTGCCGGAGACATGCTGCTATTAAAGTCTTTTTCTAGACTCTGGCAGCTCTCCCCCAGTGAGTACTGAGTGTGGTGGTGCTGTGGCTTCTTGGATTGTGGAGACCTCAGCAGCGCCAGGTGTGCAGTGAAGCCAGCAGCTGTGAGCACAGAAGACATAACACTGTTAGAATCCTTTTCCAGCCTCTATCAGCTGGCACTCAAAAAGGTCTTCCTGGCTGGACCTTCTCTATTTTGCAATGTGTCAGGAACTCAAAGGTTCCTTGATGGAGTCTTTCGCTATTGGTCAGCTGCTGGCACCAGCCTGTTGGGATAGAGTGGCTACAGAGATGGCTCCACCCTCTGTGCATGACTCAGCAGTAGCACTCTACCTCCCTGGCTGCTCAGCTTTCCTCCAAAGGCATTCTGTGCTGCAATCTCCTCCCTCCTGTCTTCTCCAGCCATCTTCCTGAAGTCAACAGCAGTCCTTGCACTGGGATTGCTCTCCAGTCTCTAGACTCCAGCTCCCAGCTGCTGCTCATTCCAGTGGGCGTGTGTCCCTGTCTGGGGTATGTAGGCCCACAGCACAAATTGCCTGTGTGGTTCTCACTCCATTCATTCACAGATCAGCTGCTTCACTCTCTGACAGCCTCAAACATGTCTACTCTGTCCCAACTGATTGCCCCGATGTGGGGATCTCATCCCTGCTTCAGTTCCCCAACCCCCTGGGTGCAGATCCGGTCCCAGCTCACTCTCCTCCTCTTTTTCTCTTCCTTCTTTCATCCTACTGCGTTTTGTGTGGATCTATATTTTCCTTCCCAGTGGTCAGGGACTCCTGCTGGCTCTTAGCTGGTCGTCTGAGAGATTCTTGATATCTTATAAGTAAGGAATGAACATACCATTCAGTCTCGTATGTCAACTAATTTGTTCATTTTTGAGGACATTTCCTACAGAGTAATTGCTTGTCTACTGGCTAAATGGGTAAACATAGAGTTTAATTTGGCAGTTTTATAACGACATACTTTTGAAGTGCTTTTGCAATATTTTTTGGATTTCGTTATTTACAGTGAGTGTATTTTTTATAGAATGCAGAAACATTATAAAGAGCATATCTTAGGTTCTAGATGTATACATAACAATAACTCAAAATCAATAAAAATCTCAACCATATAATACTGAAAGAAAGAAGAGTTGTAGAATGAAATACAAAAATGGTACTAAAATCTCTGTGTAAACTAAACAGGTTAATAATACACAATGATTATAGATGTATTTAGGATACAGTAGAAGTACAAAGCCACACAAGGAAATGATATCCACCAAATGTGGAATACTGCTGATCTTCATATATGTCATGGGCAGGGGTGGACTGGGTTCAAAGTGGGTGGCATGATGAACTGAACCATATCTGTTCTAGTGATACTTTGCTTCAAACAAGAGAGAGATCTAAAGCAGATATGGCAAAATATTGAGATTTAATAAGGCTATTATATAGAGAGATTATATACAGAGATTCATTGTATACAATTTTTTGTATGCTTGGAATATTTCATTTATAATGAGATGGGCAGAACTCTCACTCTTTCCCATTACATTCACATCTCATTGGCCAGGAACTCTATAACTGAGCCACTGAGGTGTTATGGTGGGGAAGTAGCCCCCTGATGGAATCTGGAGACAAACACAAATACACCAATGCACAGGCTTCATAGAGGCTGTTCAGGCCCACTGAGAAGTCTATACCTAATATAGTTATTCTGCTTGGTGACTCAGAAGTAGTAAATTGAATGGTGTGTGTGTATGTTGGGTTGGTGTCATAGAAAATGAATCAAAGAAGAGAATTTGGGACACACGTTTATGGGAACAAGATGAAGTGATGATGCTCCTCTGATACCAAGAAGTTAAAATTGCTTGGGCCTAAAAGTTCCACATAGAACACTCTTGGGAATGGTGATACTATCAGATGGACTATGATGTATTGTTCTTATTTTTCATGTGGTGAAACTGGCTCTTTCTTCTACAAAACTAACGTTATCCAAGTGGATAGTATAAAAAAATGACTTAAAATATGATCCTGTTTTTCCTGGTGAAGTCCAAGGTTAAAGACCAAGAAGAAAACAAGCCATTGTCATCCAGTGCTGTAGGTATTACGTTGACAGGCATGGCATCAAACAAGCACTGGGGAAAACAGGTATTGGGGAAAATCTTTGCATCACCATATAGTGCATAATTTTCCCTGTCACTCACAACAGTACTTTACTTTGTAAATTTGCAAATTTTATTTCTCTGCTAGTAGCCTTCAGTCTTTATTCTTAAGACTATTTAGAAAGCACCCTATATACAAATGTGTTCTGTTCTGAGAGTGCGTTCAACAGTCCAATTCGTTCATTAAGCCTACATATCCAACTAACACAATTGACTATATAGTACTGTACTGTAATAGGTTTATTATACTTTTCACACAAACAAGACATAAAAAGCAAACAAAAAAAAATTAATCTCTAAGTACAGTGCCTTGAAAAGTACAGTAGTATAGTACAACAGATGGCATATAGGAACTGGCATCAGGTGAATAGACAAGAAGAGTTATTGACTGGAGGAGGCAGAGGGGGTGGGAGACGGTAGAGCTGAAGGATCATCAGCCATAGGAGATGGAAGGCAAGCTGCAGTTTCCACTCATGCCTAAAGTTGATGGAACACACTTTTGCATCTTTCAAAGTTCACAACTTGAAGGTTTGCATGTAGAGGAACTGCTGTACTCAAAGTGAATAATAGACTGAGAATAAAATAATCAAGTCACAAAATCTGAACTCTCTCAAGAAGTTTATACAAAAAATAATTTAATTTAAAAAGCTTCCTCTTGGGAATATAAAACTCTTCAGGTTACTTTTCCCCCTCCAAATTATGATGCTACCATATATCCATGGAAATAAAAACACACTTTGTTTTACAGTATGAACTTCTTTCCAACACCGCTTCACGTATTAATTTCAAGTATATGAGATGAACGAAAAGGACTTTTCATTGCTTCATAATTTTACTTTCTTTCCATTGTTTTCCTGTTATATTTCTCTTTATATTTAATGACCTAAAATATGTAATTCTCAAAATTGTGAAAAACAAGGGCTACATAGAGAAATTTTACAATTTTTGAATACATGTAAAATCTTAGCAAGTGTTTCTGATTTGAGACATAGTATAAAATGCTTCAATTACATAGGCAAAAATTCTAACAGAAAATTCTTTTAGTCTTCTGTTTTCATCATGTCTTAAGCTAATAATGGCCAAGTTATCATAGTAGAGGTTAAAAGGACAGACTACTTTAAGTTGTCTTCTTTGGGTCTTGAACATTGTAAGTCACCCATGATTCTCAATATGATTTATTGAGTTGACAAGAAAACAAAACAAAACACTTCTTCAAAGTCCAAAGTTGTGTAAATAAAGTGTAACATTTCAGTATTACGGATATCTCTGCATCTTGGATTCTTTTAAACAAACCCTTTAAAGGAGTTGTTTTAGGATTTTCATCAAAACAAGAGTACCTTCTAAACAAAATGTGTAGTTACTTTGAAGAGTTGTTCTAAGCTGTTAAAGAGATTTTCTTGAAGGGAAGCCCTGGGGAGAGGGAAAGGAGCATTTGAAACATGAAAATCTTGGCAGATATAGTGTGAAAATAAATATTATCTATACCATTAATTAGAAAAGGTTATTTCAATGAATTTTGCTTTAAAATTAATTTACTTTATCAATATAGAACATAATGTAAATAATATTTCTTAACTAGATTAAGCTAAAAGAATAAGAACAAAGGAATTTTTAAAATTCCCTGTTAGTCTGTTTTCTGAGGCACACTTCTCAGACTTCAGGGTCATCATCACAAAAAACAAATTCTAGGATTCCTTAGAAAATTCTGTGACCCTGAGTCTCAGAGTTGTCATTTTTTATTCTATGCTTTTTGTATCATGCACAAGAAAACATCTTTTGGAAATCATTTGGCCATTGATATATACTATAGAAGTGTTGGTTTTTGTTTCATTACAAGCTTTTTAATGAGAAAGAAAAAGGATGTCAGTATGTCTTAGCTAAAGAAGGAAACTTAATGGCAAAGACAGCGATAGTGTTCTTTCATGGAGCTTTGTATTCTAGTGTTATTAGCTTTATACATAATAACAATTTTGATAGCAACAGAAAAGCCAGAGAAATCTACCTCTAGTCTTTAATTTCATAAATGACAGTACTTTCTGACAATATTTTTATGAATAAATAAGGTGGTTTTCTTTTGTACAGTGAAGTTTATTTTAAAAGACTGTAGCTTCATAGGCCCATATTGGTTTTGTTTTTCCTGGCTGTAGGGAAGGGGTCTGTGCTCTGTTTCTGATAAATTTCCCCTTGTTTTCAGTTCTGACAGATATTCCTTTGAATATGGTGTATGAAAATATTCTAGCATCAAACCAAGAATATCTAACCTTATTTATGTCTGTATTCTGTCCTTAAACACAAACAGCTGTGCACACATACATCTGTCTCACGTCTGACCAAGTACTGCTGTCCAGGTCTTCATATATACAAATAAATGTTCCCAGTTTTATGGGAAATCGTGGCTGGTGCAGCAGGAGTTTCAAAACCCACATGCATTTTTCAAATCTTACTTGCACAAACAAAAAGAGGAAAAATACAGGCAAGCCAGGTTTGGAATTGCTGACTTTTAGAGTCAGTACAGAATGACTGAAGAATCTATATTTTGACCAAAAAATTAAAAAAAATAAAGAGAACATGTAAAAAAATTACAATTTGTCAAATCTTTTAGAGCTTAGGTTATGCCTTGGTAAAGAAAAACTAATTCTAAAGTCTTCATTAGTGCTGCTTGCTGTATAACTCTGGGAAAGCAACTTACTGACTGATCATTAGAAAGACCAGATGAGCAAAGTCCTTGATAAATTTCTTGGTTCTCATTATTAAACACTTTGAGAAGTCACAGGCCAAGTAGAGATTCAAGAAGTTCCTCATTTTGATGATAAGATTAGGAGATATGTTTTATTTCATTATTATGTTTGTATGTCTTCCCCAATTTTCTATAATGAACATGAACCACTTTTATAATTAGTTTTAAAAGTTATTATAATAATTTCCCATTTAACCTTGAGGTTGATAAGTCAAACAATAAAGGCTATGGAGAGATTTTTTAAAAATACATATTATTATATTATATATTAAAAAAAATGTTTTATTCCTTGTTTCACCTTATCTGGAAAAAAAGACACCCTACCCTGGAGAATTGGGCTTCTCTCGTAGCTCAGATGGTAAAGAATCTGCCTGCAATGAGGGAGAGCTAGGTTTGATCCCTGGGTTGGGAACATCCTCTGGAGGAGGGCATGGCAATCCACTCCAATATTCTTGCTTGGAGAATCCCCATGGACCCAGGAGCCTGGCAGGTTACAGACCATGGGGTCACAAAGAGTCACACACAACTGAGTTACTAAGCATTGCACAGCACTCTGGAGAATTAATTTTAAAATAAAATGAAAATGAAAGCAAGTGGCAAAATATATTTGCCACCAATGGAGAAGCCAAGAAAAGCTTCTGCAAAATTCTACAAGGTTTGTGATCATTGGCATACTTCCAGTTATGTGATAGAAGATGGCTCTGTTTTGTCTGAAATAGTAATTAAATCATTAATTTTTCTGTACCTGTAAAAGTCAAGCAATATATCTAGGGAAATTTGAAATCTTTTTCAAGAATTCACAAAGTGTTTCTATTCTGATTGCCAGTTCAAGATGACAGATAGAGAACATGTATTAAACTTCCTTCCTCTTCAACCCCATTAAATTATAGGAAATGTGTACTAAATAAAATAAGTCCAAATAGCACAGGGCCATCAGTAGTCCAGAGACTATGAGGAATCCAAACTGAAAGACAGGTGTGAAATTTTTCTGGAGGAAAAAATTAGTGGGAACTCTCTTCCTGGTAGAATCTCTAATAGCTCTGTGTGAGACACTCATGGGAAAAATGAGAAGGCTTATAATTTTGTTAAAGATCTGCCCACTTTAAAAACAGGGAGTGATAAAAGACAAACTCAATCTAATTCCAACCCCAACTTTCATGGGTACAAAGACTGTAAGTTCAAGCTAAACAAAGCTCTTTTTAAAGAGATTAAAAGCTATGTGAGGGGAAGGCAGAGCAGTTAGAGGGGTTGGGGGTGGTTGCTGATTCAATTCCTTCTGCTTCTCAGCTCTAGGTGTCTATTATGTAGAAGGAAGCTTGCCACCTGAACACTGGAAAACATCTGACTCTGGAGAAAACAGAGATAGTTGAGAAGAAAAGGTAATGTGTATCTATGCATATGATCATTTCTAATATGTGGATCCTGAAAGACGGAAAATTTTCCTTTAGGATTTCAAGCCATAACTAAGCAGACTTGAAGAGTCCAGTTCCATAGCTTTCGCCAATGAAACCAGACCTACCCGTGAATATTCCCTTTATGCAATTAACAAATTATCTTTCTAAAAAATAGTTTGATTAGAAAAACATTTCAAAATAGAGACTTGACAACGTCTGCATAAAATAAGCTATGAACACAAACATTTAAATTCTCTCCTCCAAAAGCACGAACCATACAGCAAGACTACCTGAGTTCAAATTCTGTTTTAACCATATACCAGCTGAATGACCTTAAGGAAGTTGCTTAAATTCTCTGTCCTGTTTCCTCATCTTTAAACAGCTGTAATAAAGTGCACATACACATGGGATATTTGTGAGGATTAGATGAACTACTATAAGATACTTGTCAATTGGACCCTAGGACATATTACTAAGTAAGCATTTATTATTGACATTGCTATTGGATGACATCATCAACTCAATGGGCATGAGTTTGAACAAACCCCAAGGGTTGGTGATGGACAGGGAAGCCTGGCATGCTGCAATACATGAGGTCACAAAGACTTGGGCATGACTGAGCTACTGAACAGAATGGATCATGAAAAAAGGAAAAAGAGTTGTTTGTTTGCTGGCAAAGTGATAGTGATGTCTCTGCTTTTTAATACACTTCTAGGTTTGCCCCTTGGACAGAAAGGAGATCAAACCAATCCAAGCTAAAGTAAATCAACCCTGAATATTCATTGGATGGATGGTTGCTGAAGTGCCAATATTTTGGCCATCTGATGCAAAGAGCTGATACATTAAAAAAGACCCTGATCCTGGGAAAGATTGAAGGCATAAGAGGGCAATAGACTATAAGATGTTTGGATGGCAAAGCATATTAAAAAGCAGAGACGTTATTTTGCCAGCAAAGGTCCATCTAGTCAAAGCTATGATTTTTCAGTCTTCCATGGTGGCTCAGATGGTAAAGCATCTGCCTGCAATGTGGAAGACCCAGGTTCAATCCCTGGGTCAGGAAGATCCCCTGGAGAAGGAAATGGCAACCCACTCCAGTACTCTTGCCTAAAAAATTCCATGGACAGAGGAGCCTGGTGGGCTACAGTCCATGGGGTCACAAAAAGTCGAACCCAACTGAATGACTTCACACTCCTGGTTTTTCTAGTAGTCATGTGTGGATGTGAGAGTTGGACCATAAAGAAGGCTGAACACTGAAGAACTGATGCTTTGGAACTGTGGTGTTGGAAAAGACTCTTGAGAGTCTGCTGGACTGCAAGGATATCAAATCAGTCAACCCTAAAGGAAATCAATCCTAAATATACATTGGAAGGACTGATGCTGAAACTGAAGCTCCAATACTTTGACCATCTGATATGAAGAGCCAACTCATTAGAAAAGACCCTGATGCTTGGAAAGATTGAAAGCAGGAGGAAAAGGAGACTACAGAGGATGCAATGGTTGGATGGCATCTATGATTCAATGGACATGAGTTTGAGCAAGCTCTGGAAGATGGTGACGGACAGGGAAGCCTGGCATGCTGCAGTCCATGGGGTTGCAAAGAGTCAGTCATAACTTAGTGACTGAACAACAACAACAAAGTTTTGTCATAGCTTTTCTTCCAAGGAGCAAGCATCTTTTAATTTTGTGGCTGCAGTCACTGTTCACAGTTATTTTGGAGCCCAAGAAAATAAAATCTGTTACTGTTTCCAATTTTTTCCCATCTTTTTGCCATGAATTGAGGGGACCAGATGCCATGATCTTTGCTTTTTGAATGTTGAGTCTTAAGTCAGCTTTTTCACTCTCCCCTTTTACCCCTATCAAGGGGCTCTTTAGTTCCTCTTCACTTTCTGCCATAAGAGTGGTATCATCTGCATATCTGAGGTTATTGACATTTCTCTTGGCAATCTTGTTTCCAGCTTGTGATTTATCCAGCTGGGCAATTCCCATGATGTACTCTGCAAAGAAGTTAAATAAGCAGGAGTGACAATATACAGCCTTGATGTATTCCTTTCAAATTTTGAACCAGTCCATTGTTCCATGTCCAGTTTTAACTGTTGCTTTTTGATCCACATATAGGTTCTCAGGAGACAGGTAAGGTGGTCTGGTATTCCCACCTCTTTAAGAAATTTCTACAGTTTGGTAAATTCCACATGGTCAAAGGGTTTAGCATTGTCAAGCAGAAGTAGATTTTTTTTTTTTTTAATTCCTTTGGTTTTTCTATGATCCAATGGGTGTTGGCAGTTTGATCTCTGGTTCCTGTCCCTTTTGTAAATCTAGCTTGTGCATTTGGAAGTTCTTGGTTCAAGTACTATTAAAGTCTTTGTTGTTGATCAGTCGCTCAGTCACGTCTGATTCTTTGTGACCCCGTGGATTGCAGCACACCAGGTTTCCCTGTCATTCACAATCTCCCATAATTTGCTCAAACTCATGTCCATCGAGTCGGTGATGCCATCCAACCATTTCATCCTCTGTTGTCCGCTTCTCCTCCTGCCTTCAATCTCTCCCAGCATCATGGTCTTTTCTAATGACCATGACAATGACATGGCTAATGACACTGGCTCTTCACATCAGGTGGCCAAATTATTGCAGCTTCAGCATCAGTTCTTCCAATGAATCTTCAGTGTTAATTTTAAGATTGACTGATTTGATCTCTTTGCAGTCCAAGGGACTCTCAAGAGTCTTCTCCAACATCACAGTTTGAAAGCATCAGTTCTTCACTGTTCAGCCATCTTTATGGTTCAACTCTCACATCCATACATGACTACTGAATGTATGACCAGTAGTCATATTGAAATCTACCTTGAAGAATATTGAGCATTATCTTGCTAACATGTGAAATGATACCAATTGAACCATAGTTTCAAGATTATTTGGCATTGCCTTTCTTTGGGATTGAATTGAAAACTTTTTCCAGTCCTGTGGCCACTGCTGATTTTCCAAATTTGCTAGCATATTGAGTGCAGCACTTTAACAGCATCATCCTTTATGATTTGAAATAACTCAGATGAAATTCCATTATCTCCACTAGCTTTGTTCATAAGAATGCTTCCTAAGGTCCACCTGACTTCACACTCCAGAATGTCTGGCTCTAGGTGAGTGAACAGAGCATCACAATTATCTGGGTCATTAAGACATTTTTGCATCATTCTTCTGTGTATTCTTGCTACCTCTTCTTAATCTTTTCTGCTTTTGTTAGGTCCTTCCTTGTCATTTCTGTCATTTACTGTGCCCATCTTTACATGAAATGTTCCCTTGGTATCTCTAATTTTCAGGAAGAGATCTCTTGTCTTTCCTTTTCTATTGTTTTCCTCTATTTATTTGCAATATTCACTTAAGAAGACTTTTTTTTTTTTAATCTCTCCTTGCTCTTCTATGGAACTCTACATTCAGTTAGGTATATCTTTCTCTTTCTCCTTTGCCTTTTGGTTCTTTTATTTTCTAAGCTAGTTGTGAGGCCTCCTCAGACAACCATTTTGTCTTCTTGCAGTTCTTTTACTTTGGTATGGTTTTGGTCAATATCACAAATCTGTGCAATGTTATAAATCTCCATCCTTAGTTCTTCTGATCTCAGTCTACCAAATCTAATCCCTTGAATCTATCTGTCACCTCCACTGTATGATCATACAAGAACTAATTTAGGTCATACCTGAATGATGTAGTGGTTTTCCTTACTTTCTTCAATTTAAACCTGAATTTTACAATAAGAAGTTCATGATCTGAGTCACAGTTATCTCCCAGTCTTGTTTTTGCTGACTGTACAGAGTTTCTCCATCTTCAGCTGCAAAGAATATAATCAATTTGATTTCAGTTTTAACCATCTGGTGATGTCCATGTGTAGAATCATTTTTTGTGTTATTGGAAGAGGGTCTTTGCTATGACCAGTGTGTTCTCTTGGCAAAAATCTGTTAGTCTTTGCCCTACTTCATTTTGTACTCCAAGGCAAAACGTTCCTGTTACTCCAGATTTCTCTTGACTTCCTACTTTTGCATTCCAGTCCGCTATGATGAAAAGGACATCTTTTTAGGTGTTGGTTCCAGAAGTTCTAGTAGGTCATCATAGAACCATTCAATTTCAGCTTCTTCAGCATTAGTGGTTGGGGCATAGAGTTGGATTACTGTGATGCTGAATGAATCAAGATCATTGATTCATTTGAATCAATGGATGAACTCTTTGAAATTCATTCATCAATGAATCCTTGGAGATGAATCAAGATCATTCTGTCATTTTTGAGAATGCACCCAAGTACTGCATTTTTGACTACTGTTGACTATGAAGGCTACTCCATTTCTTTTAAGGGATTCTTGCCCACTGTAGTAGATATAATGGTCATCGGAATTAAATTCACCCATTCCTCTCCATTTCAGTTCACTGATTCCTAAAATGTTGATGTTCATTCTTGTCAATTTTATTTATCCTTTCAAAGAACCAGCTTTTGGCTTTGTTGATTTTTGCTATGGTCTCTTTTGTTTCTTTTGCATTTATTTCTGCTCTAATTTTTAAGATTTCTTTCCTTCTACTAACCCTGGGGTTCTTCATTTCTTCCTTTTCTAGTTGCTTTAGGTGTAGAGTTAGGTTATTTATTTGACTTTTTTCTTGTTTCTTGAGGTGTGCCTGTATTGCTATGAACTTTCCCCTTAGGACTGCTTTTACCGTGTCCCACAGGTTTTGGGTTGTTGTGTTTTCATTTTCATTCGTTTCTATGCAAATTTTGATTTCTTTTTTGATTTCTTCTGTGATTTGTTGGTTATTCAGCAGCGTGTTGTTCAGCCTCCATATGTTGGAATTTTTAATAGTTTTTCTCCTGTAATTGAGATCTAATCTTACTACATTGTGGTCAGAAAAGATGCTTGGAATGATTTCTATTTTTTTGAATTTACCAAGGCTAGCTTTATGGCCCAGGATGTGATCTATCCTGGAGAAGGTTCCATGTGCGCTTGAGAAAAAGGTGAAATTCATTGTTTTGGGATGAAATGTCCTATAGATATCAATTAGGTCTAACTGGTCTATTGTATCGTTTAAAGTTTGTGTTTCCTTGTTAATTTTCTGTTTAGTTAATCTATCCATAGGTGTGAGTGGGGTATTAAAGTCTCCCACTATTATTGTGTTATTGTTAATTTCTCCTTTCATACTTGTTAGTATTTGTCTTACATACTGTGGTGCTCCCGTGTTGGGTGCATATATATTTATAATTGTTATATCTTCTTCTTAGATTGATCCTTTGATCATTATGTAGTGACCTTCTTTGTCTCTTTTCACAACCTTTGTTTTAAAGTCTATTTTATCTGATATGAGTATTGCTACTCCTGCGTTCTTTTGGTCCCTATTTGCATGGAAAATCTTTTTCCAGCCCTTCACTTTCAGTCTGTATGTGTCCCCTATTTTGAGGTGGGTCTCCTGTAGACAACATATGTAGGGGTCTTGTTTTTGTATCCATTCAGCCAGTCTTTGTCTTTTGGTTGGGGCATTCAACCCATTTACGTTTAAGGTAATTACTGATAAGTATGATCCCGTTGCCATTTACTTTATTGTTTGGGGTTCGAATTTATACACTATTTTTGTGTTTCCTGTCTAGAGAATATCCTTTAGTATTTGTTGGAGAGCTGGTTTGGTGGTGCAGAATTCT
Organism: Bos javanicus; assembly: GCF_032452875.1. Lineage (NCBI taxonomy): Eukaryota > Metazoa > Chordata > Mammalia > Artiodactyla > Bovidae > Bos > Bos javanicus. The sequence goes on from NC_083872.1 coordinate 37,645,239, forward strand.
CTCAGCTTTTGCTTGTCTGAGAAGCTTTTGATTTCTCCTTCATACTTGAATGAAATCCTTGCTGGGTACAATAATCTGGGCTGTAGGTTATTTTCTTTCATCATTTTAAGTATGTCTTGCCATTCCCTCCTGGTTTGAAGAGTTTCTATTGAAAGATCAGCTGTTATCCTTATGGGAATTCCCTTGTGTGTTATTTGTTGTTTTTCCCTTGCTGCTTTTAATATTTGTTCTTTGTGTTTGATCTTTGTTAATTTGATTAATATGTGTCTTGGGGTGTTTCGCCTTGGGTTTATCCTGTTTGGGATTCTCTGGGTTTCTTGGACTTGGGTGATTATTTCCTTCCCCAGTTTAGGGAAGTTTTCAACTATTATCTCAAGTATTTTCTCATGGTCTTTCTTTTTGTCTTCTTCTTCTGGAACCCCTATGATTCGAATGTTGTAGCATTTAATATTGTCCTGGAGGTCTCTGAGATTGTCCTCATTTCTTTTAATTCGTTTTTCTTTTATTTTCTCTGATTCACTTATTTCTACCATTCTATCTTCTAATTCACTAATCCTATCTTCTGCCTCTGTTATTCTACTATTTCTTGCCTCCAGAGTGTTTTTAATTTCATTTATTGCATTATTCATTATATATTGACTCTTTTTTATTTCTTCTAGGTCCTTGTTAAACCTTGTTAAACCTTCTTGCCATTAATATGCCACTCTTGCCATCTTCAGCTTGACCTACTTGAGTATTATGATGATATTCTAATATGAGTTCTTTATTCTAGTCACTCATCCATTCATTCAGCAAATGTATAGTGAGTCTCTACTGTGTATTCTTGCCTGGAAAATCCCATAGACAGAGGAGCCTGGTAGGCTACAGTCCATGGGATCACAAAGAGTCAGACACGACTGAGCGACTTTACTTTCTTTCACTGTGTATTAGACACTGTGCAAAACACTGAGCTTAGCACATAGAACTTTGTGGTCTAATGAGAAACTTACACATTACTGAAAAATGTATTTAATTATAAATTATGAATATTATGAAAGAAAGGAATAAGACTCAGTAGCAATGAAAACTGTTTACTGATTCAGGGATAGAAAAAACAGTGGAAAAAAAACAGAATCAAGAGCCAGATCCACACATCTTTGGAAGCTTGATAAAGATCAAGTTTTTATAAATGGATGGGGAAAGGAAAGACTATCCAATACATTTTAAATATCAGGATATTTTGTTATCCAGACTAGAAAAAAAGTGGAATCATATTAATACCTCTTACCACACATAAAATAAATTCTAGGAGGTTAGTGTGAAAAAAAAAAAAAAGTTTGATATTAGATCTTTTTCAAAAGGATATATTTATGACTTTTATACAAGGAAGTAGTTTTTAGGTCACAAAGATCATAAATCATAAAAATATCAATAAGGATGACTAAGCACACAAAATTTTAGTGCTATCTATAAAAGCTTTATATCTAGAAAACATAAATACATAACAGAAAAGTGTAAATATATAACAAAATGAAAAACAAGGCAATAGATAGTGGTCAAAGGGCACAAACAGACTTCAGAAAAAATGAATAAAAGGAGATGCTAGAGAGTTTTGGAATTCTCTGATTTTCTTGCAAACAAAATAAACTCACCATTGATGGTTATTCTGACTAATATACCTGTGAAAAGGTGTTTAACCTCTTAGTGTCACTCCAGCCAAAGCCACCGTGAACATATGTAAAGCTGAACCATTGTGTTTCTTACTTGTTCCACTGGAGAGATCACTCACTATGGTGACCTGAGCTGCATCTGAGTGAGAGAGGGTCAGAAAGAACTTGTTATGGATTAAGGCTTGGATAAGTGCTTTAGAGGAGGATATAAGAGGTGAGACATTGCTTTGAACTGGATATTGTCTGGGAGTACAGTAATTGTGTAACTGTTAATTCTTACATAGAAAGAGCATGGCCCCACCCATCAGAACAACACCCAGTTTCCCCCTCAGTCCGTCTCCCCCATCAGGAATCTTCCATAAGCCTCTTATCCTTCTCCATCAGAAGACAGACAGACTGAAAACCACAGTCACAGAAAACTAACCAATCTAATAGCATGGACCACAGCCTTGTCTAACTCACTGAAACTATGAGCCATGCCACATAGGGCCACTCAAGACAGATGGGTCATGGTGGAGAGTTCTGACAAAATGTGGTCACTGGAGAAGGAAATGGCAAACCACTTCAGTATTCTTTCCTTGAGAACCCCATGAACAGTATGAAAAGACAAAAAGATTGGATACTGAAAGATGAACTCCCCAGGTCAGTAGGTGCCCAATATGCTACTGGAGATCAGTGGAGAAATAACTCCAGAAAGAGTGAAGAGACAGAGCCAAAGCAAAAACATCACCTAGTTGTGGATGTGACTGGTGATGGAAGCAAGGCCCGATGCTGTAAAGGACAATATTGCATAGGAACCTGGAATGTCAGGTCTATGAATCAAGGCAAATTGGAAGTGGTCAAACAGGAAATGGCAAGAGTGAGCATCAACAGTTTAGGAATCAGTGAATTAGATGGACTGGAATGGGTGAATTTAACTCAGAGGACCATTATATTTACTACTGTGGGTGAGAATCCCTTAGAAGAAATGGAGCAGCTATTATAGTCAACAAGAGTCCAGAATGCAGTACTTGGATGCAATCTCAAAAGCGACAAAATGATCTCTGTTCATTTCCAAGGCAAACCACTCAATAACACGGTAATCCAAATCTACGCCCTGACCAGTAATGATGAAGAAACTGAAGTTGAACGGTTCTATGAAGACCTACAAGACCTTCAAGAATTAACACCCCAAAAAGATGTCCTTTTCATTATAGGGGACTGGAATGCAAAAGTAGGAAGTCAAAAAACACCTGGCTGCTAAGCTGCTGTTAAGTCACTTCAGTTGTGTCCGACTCTGTGCGACCTCATAGATGGAAGCCCACCAGGCTCCCCTGTCCCTGGGATTCTTCAGGCAAGAACACTGGAGTGGGTTGCCATTTCCTTCTTCAATGCATGAAAGTGAAAAGTGAAAGTGAAGTTGCTCAGTCATGTCCAACTCTTTGCTACCCCATGGACTGCAGCCTACCAGGCTCCTCTGTCCATGGGATTTTCCAGGCAAGAGTACTGGAGTGAGGTGCCACTGCCTTCTCCCAAGAAACACCTGGAGTAACAGGCAAATTTGGCCTTGGAGTACAGAATGAAGCAGGGCAAAAGTTAATAGAGTTTTGCCGAGAGAATGCACTGGTCATAGCAAACACCCTCTTCCAACAACACAAGAGAAGACTCTACACATGGATATCACCAGATGGTGAACACCAAAATCAGATTGATTACATTCTTTGCAGCCAAAGATGGAGGAGCTCTATACAGTCAGCAAAAACAAGACCGGGAGCTGACTATGGCTCAGATCATGAATTCCTTATTGCCAAATTCAGACTTAAATTGAAGAAAGTAGGGAAAACCACTAGACCATTAAGGTATGACCTAAATCAAATCCCTTATGATTATACAGTGGAGGTGAGAAATAGATTTAAGGGACTAGATCTGATAGACAGAGTTCCTCATGAACTATGGATGGAGGTTCATAACATTGTACAGGAGACAGGGATCAAGACCATCCCAAGAAAAAGAAATGCAAAAAAGCAAAATGGCTGTCTGAGGAGGCCTTATAAATAGCTGTCAGAAAAAGAGAAGTGAAAAGCAAAGGAGGAAAGGAAAGATATACCCATTTGAATGCAGAGTTCCAAAGAATAGCAAGGAGAATTAAAGAAAGCTTTCCTCAGTGATCAGTGAAAAGAAATAGAGGAAAATAATAGAATGGGAAAGACTAGAGATCTCTCCAAGGGAACTTTTCATGCAAAGATGGGCTCAATAAAGGACAGAAATGGTATGGACTTAACAGAAGCAGAAGATATTAAGAGGTGGCAAGAATACACAGAAGAACTGTGCAAAAAAGATCTTCATGACCCAGATAAAGAAGAGGTGGCAAGAATACACAGAAGAACTGTACAAAAAATCTTCATGAGTGTGATCACTCACCTAGAGCCAGACATCCTGGAAAGAGGTCAAGGAGGCCTTAGGAAGCATCACTATGAATAAAGGTAGTGGAGGTGATGGAATTCCAGTTGAGCTATTTCAAAACCTAAAAGATGATGCTGTGAAAGTGCTGCACTCAATATGCCAGCAAATTTGGAAAACTCAGCAGTGGCCACAGGGCTGGAAAAGGTCTGTTTTCATTCCAATCCCTAAGAAAGGCAATGCCAAAGAATGCTCAAACTACTGCACAATTGTACTCATCTCACACACTAGTGAAGTAATGCTCAAAATTCTCCAAGTCAGGCTTCAACAATACACGAACCATGAACTTCCAGATGTTCAAGGTGGTTTTAGAAAGGCAGAGGAACCAGAGATCAAATTGTCAACATCTGCTGTATCATCAAAAAAGCAAGAGAGTTCCAGAAAAACATCTATTTCTGCTTTATTAACTATGCCAAAGCATTTGAGTATGTGGATCACAATAAACTATGGAAAATTCTTCAAGAGATGGGAATGCCAGACCACCTGACCTGCCTCTTGAGAAATCTGTATGCTGGTCAGGAAGCAACAGTTAGAACTGGACATGGAACAACAGCTGCTGCTGCTGATGCTAAGTCACTTCAGTCGTGTCTGATTCTGTGTGACTCCATAGATGACAGCCCATCAGGGACAGTCCCTGGGATTCTCCTGGCAAGAATAGCAGAGTGGGTTGCCATTTCCTTCTCCAAAGGAACAACAGACTGGTTCCAAATAGGAAAAGGAGTACATCAAGGCTGTATATTGTCACCCTGTTTTTTAAACTTCTATGCAGAGTACATCATGAAAAACACTGGACTGGATGAAGCACAAGCTGGAATCAAGATTGCCAAGAGAAATATTAATAACCTCAGATATGCAGATGACACCATTTTTATGGCAGAAAACAAAGAAAAACTAAAGAGCCTCTTCATGAAAGTGAAAGAGGAGAGTGAAAAAGTTAGCTGAAAGCTCAACATTCAGAAAACTAAGATCATGGCATCTGGTCCCATCACTTCATGGAAAATATATGGGGAAACAGTGGCAGACTTTATTTTTGGGGGTTTCAAAATCAGTGCAGATTGTGACTGCAGCCATGAAATTAAAAGACACTTCCTCTTTGGAAGGAAAATTATGACCAACTGAGACAGCACATTATAAAACAGAGACATTACTTTGCTATCAAAGGTCCGTCTAGTCAAGGCCATGGTCTTTCCAGTAGTCATGTATAGATGTGAGAGTTGGACTGTAAAGAAATCTGAGCACCAAAGAATTGATGCTTTTGAACTGTGGTGTTGGAGAAGACTCTTGAGAGTCCCTTGGACTGCAAGGAGATCCAACCAGTCCATCTTAAAGGAAATAAGTCCTTAATATTCATTGGAAGGACTGATGTTGAAGCTGAAACTCCAACACTTTGGCCACCTGATGGGAAGAACCGACTCACTGGAAAAGACCCTGATGCTGGGAAAGATTGAAGGTGGAAGAAGAAGGGGATGACAGAGGATGAGATGATTGGATGGCATCACTGACTCAATGGACATGAGTTTGAGTAAGCTCTGGGAATTGGCAATGGACAGAGAAGCCTGGCATGTTGCAGTCCATGGGGTCACAAAGAGTTAGACATGACTGAGGGAGTGAACTGAATTGATATAGAAATAGGGAAGTGTAGAATGAATCTGAAACTGTAATTGGAAAAGGAGAAACAGTTATTTTTATTAGCCAGGATAGAGGGATTCCTGGCCATTTTTATTTTTTGAGCAATGCTCCTGTTTCTGTTTATATTGAGTACAGTTACAACAGTACCCCAGGTTTTTGTCTTATCTATCACAGTCACAGAGTGGCCTTGTTTGTTGTTGATGTTTTATTAAATTGTCATTGTTTACCTTGAGAGCACCAATTTCTAAGTATTTATAGTAGGAAAAAATTGAGAACAACCTAAATGTCCATCAGCAGGAGAAAATGGAATAGAAATATGGAACATTAAAGAACATAGAAACCCAAATTATATATACAGTATTTTTTAATGTACAAGAATTATGTATATACATGGAATGCTGCTGCTGCTGCTAAGTTGCTTCAGTCATATCTGACTCCATGTGACTCCATAGGCACAAAAGATAGAATGTATCAATGAATATATCATTTGTGATGATAGTACATTTATGGATGTAGTAAGTCACAAATGTAAGATAATAGTTACATTTGGAAAGGAAAGAAAGTGAACTGAAGAAAGCATACATTATGGGTTTCAACAATCTGAAGCACTTTATTAAAAGAGTAACTTTAAAAAATTATGGTGAAAATGCCAACATTCAATGAATTTGAGTTATGAGTGAATGGGTGATTATTTATTAATTTTTACATCTGATGCTTGATATTTTTCATAATTATAGAAAATCAAATCATAGTTTCAAAACTTATATGCCAAAACTTTTGAAATTTTTCATTTTATCCTTTCTTTACGTGGAGAAAATCTATTGATGAAATCCCCCACTGCAGGAGAATTTAGTGTAATTTAGGATTCTTGTAGGAGTAATCTGAATGATCAGATTAAGGCAGCTTTCTACTGTGAAAGTTGGGATCACCCAGAAAATATCCTTGCATTGGGGGGCCTGTCCAATTTATGCCAGCATTAAATGCACACTTTGGAAAGAGTTTATTTAGAATGAATCTGCTCTTGATTCTGAAATTCTTTAAGAAAAAAGAACAAGTATGGGAGGACAAAAGGAATAATGGGGAAAATCCTATAATCTAAAAACTGTTTGATTAACTGCTAGAAAACCTAATTGAGTTATGCAAGCCTTTTACAGTTATAACACGTCTTGTTTATTTCATTACCAGTTAGAAATAATTCTCAGGGAGAATGTTAGTGTGATTTAGGACCCTTATAGGAATGATCTGAACGACGAGTAAGTCAGGGAGATGGAATTTTAATGATTCAACTGGTCTCCATTTTCTGGGTTTGGTCCATATGGTAATAACTTACCAACAAGTATTTTCAGAAAGTGAGAAGAGACATGAAAATCATCTCTAGTGACAGGCAAGAGTATTTTAAAAGTGTTAATGAAAGGCTTTTCACGACATGTGTTAAAGACGGTAAGGAGAACTTTCAAGAGGGACAACTGCAGAGAGAGTTTTCCAGTAGGAAAGAGTGCTTAACTCAGTTTAAGAACAAGTGAAGATTTACAGCCAGTAAACAGGGTGGGGTGGGGGATGAAAGATAACTGTGTAAATATCAAAGCTAAGGTTATTCTGGCTGACCTGACTTGACAATATTCTTGCTGAAGTTAGGCCAGATTGATAAAATATCAAGGAAGGGATTTTTGTTAATCTGACTCAGCAGGATTTTTGCTAAAACTGGGCAAAGCACAGAAAAAGCAGAGCACAAGGTCATAGAGGAAGAGGAGCCTCTCTGTTGCTGCTACTGCTAAGTCGCTTCAGTCGCGTCCGACTCTGCGACCCCATAGACGGCAGCCCACCAGGCTCCCCGTCCCTGGGATTCTTCAGGCAAGAACATTGGGGTGGGTTGCCATTTCCTTCTCCAATGCAGGAAAGTGAAAAATGAAAGTGAAGTCGCTCAGTCATGTCCGACTCTTAGCTTTCCCACTGACTGCAGCCCACCAGGCTCCTCCGTCCATGGGATTTTCCAGACAAGAGTACTGGAGTGGGGTGCCATTGCCTTCTCTGAAGAGCCTCTCAGAGGAGCCTAACTGAAGTTTGGTCAAGGAGAAAGTCTTTATCAAATATTAGTATAAGAATATGTGGCTAGACTTTGGGAAGAAATCATTGGGACTTGGAGCATTTGGGACAGAATAATATAAAATTAAAGTCTAAAGTCTAAATGTCACACACAAGGCTGCTTTCTGTCTTTTCATGATTCCAGGCTTTAACCTTCTAGCCAACAGCTCCAATATCTGAAAAGGAATAAAATATTATAAAATATTACCAATGAAGGACCTTATTGCCCAGTAGTTCTTAGACAGCTGCATCTTAGTTGTTGCTATTCAGTCATTCAGTCATGTTCAACTCTTCGTGACCCCATTTACTGCATGCCAGGCTTCCCTGTCCTTCACCACCTTTTGGAACTTGCTCAAACTCATGCCCATTGAGTTAGTGATGTCATCCAACCATCTCATCCTCTGTATCCCCCTTCTCCTCCTTCCCTGAATCTTTCCCAGCATCAGGGTCTTTTCCAATGAGTTGGCCCTTCACATTAGGTGACCAAAGAGCTTCACCTACAGCATCAGTCCTTCCAAAGAATATGCAGGGTGGGTTTCCTTAAGATTGACTGACTTGATCTCACTGCTGTCCAAGGGACTCTCAAAAGTCTTCTCCAGCATCACAGTTTGAAAGCATCAATTCTTCGGTGCTCAGTCTTCCTCATGATCCATCTCTCACATCCATATACATAACTACTGAAAAAGTCATAACTTTGACTGTACGGACTTTCTTGGTGAACGATGTCTCTGCTTTTTAATACACTGTCTAGGTTTTGTCATACCTTTTCCTTCAAGAGCAAGCGTCTTTTAATTTCATGGCTGCAGTCACCATCTATAGTGATTTGGGAGCCCAAGAAAATAAAGTCTGCCATTGTTTCCATTTTTTTCTCCATCTATTTGCTATGAAATAGTGGGACCAGATGCTAGGATCTTAGCATTTTGAATGTTGAGTTTTAAACCAGTTTTTTCACTCTCCTCTTTCACCTTCATCAAGAGGCTCTTTAGTTCCTCTTCACTTTCTGTCGTTAGGGTGGTATTTTCTGTATATCTGAGGTTATTGATATTCCTCCTGGAAATCTTGATTCTAGCTTGTGACTCATCCAGTCCAGCATTTCACATGATGTACTCTGCATATAAGTTAAATAAGCAGGGTGACAACATACAGCCTTGATGTAATTCTTTCCCAGTTTTGAACCAGTCCCTTATTGCATGTCCAGTTCTGCTGCTTTTTGTCCTGCATACAGGTTTCTCAGAAGACAGATAAGTTTGTCTGGTATTCCCATCTCTTTAAGAATTTTCCACAGTTTCCTGTGCTACTCGCTTCAAAGGCTTTAGTATAGTCAGTGAAGCAGAAGTAGATATTTTGCTGGAATTCTCTTGCTTTTTCTATGATCCAAAGTATGTTGACAATATAAAAATCAAGATGATATTCTATTGTGAACCTCTCATGATAAAACACGTATGGAAGAAGAAATATTGTGATATGTGACTCTAGACTACAGCATTTGCAATGGGAAAAAAGCATTGTAACCGCTTGTTCAACAAGAAATCAAAAACCATTGTTCTTTTTACTTTGTGGCTCTAGCCATCAGGAGTTATAATAAAACATTCAAAGTACAATGGTTGTGGACAAGATGTTTTTGTGAATTCTGCTACTTTATAACAACCTAGGGAGAATGTCTGAAATATTGCTTAGTGTACAACTACCACAAGAGTGTGGCTGAACTCTTGACATCATATAGTAGAAAACTCTCACCCACACTGATACAGTTGAAGAGTGACTGAGCCAGAAAGGTGTTTATAATTCTTGGAGCAAGAATAAGCATAGACAGCACATCTGTTTGATCTCTATCCTACAAATGTGTGTGTGCATGGAGTGGTCAAAGTGAGAATTCCGGATTCAGACTGAAGTCAGAACTAGACTCTAGCCCCTTCACATACCACATCTGTGACTTAGACAAGTTACTTTACTGTGCCTTAGTTTTCTCATTTTAAAATGAGATAAAAAGATGGGCATAATGTGAGGACCAACTGAAATAAAGAAATTTTTAGTGCTTAGCCCAGAGCTTAACACAGAAAGAAGTTAAAAGCATTAATCATTACTACTTCAACTACTACTACTACTATTATAATTGTTTAGCTCCATAGCCTACCAAGACCCAGGAGTTGGTGATGGACAGGAAAGCCTCCTGTGCTGTAGTCCATGGGGTTGCAAAGAGTTGGACACAATGGAGCAACTGAACTGAACTGATAGCCTACCACACTACTTTGTGCTTAATTTATACTTAATAAGTATTTTTTGGATTAATTCCTAAAGAAAAATAATCATTCTCTTTTAAGTTTTTGACTGAGTCTGGATAGAGACCAATGATTGAGACACCCCTGCTCCCTTTAGTAACTCATGGTGCTGCTGCTCGTGATACGTCAGCTGGAACATAAAAAAGACCACTTAGTCTCCTCCAGCAGTCTAATGTCTGGCTTAGGGTGATGTATGGAGGCACCTGGATAAATCTCCAGCCTGCAGTAAGTAGCCAAAGGGTAGCATTTGCTGAGTTGTGTGTTGCAAACACATGGTGAACAATTATAATTTTATCAGGAGATTTGAAGGAAGGCCTGGGAATATATTCAATAATTTTGAGAAACCGCTATAAAGTCTTCACTTGCTATGTTCCTAAAGATAAGCAATCTTGGTCAGGGCCCATGGTGAAAGTATGTCTTCAAGACATTGCACATTCAAGCATATGGCACACTTGTACATCGAGTTGTCAATATTCAAATGGATTCTAGTTCTCCAGACTGTTCTCTCCCAGCTGCAGAAGACAGGAAAGCAAACCCCAAACTAACCTATTCTGAGAGAGACACTGGGTAAGAAGTGCAAAGCAAAGATATTATATAGATATATATTTTATGTTAGGAAGATTTAAGAGCTAACTAGAATAAATGTCACAGTCCAAAGTATGAAATAGAGCTATGGCAGAGAACAACCTAAACGTAACAAGTCATCAGAGAATGAGAATTCGAGAAGGAAATATAGTTAGTACAACGTACTTCCAGCAGGCAGCAGCTTATTAAACTGGAGCTCTTTCAGAGGACGGAGCCATTCAGTGTACCTTGAATGGCTAAGCACCATCCTTGGCTTCCATCCTTAGAATTACTTAGTCTGCAAGCTAGAAGGATTTAGTGACTGCTAAAATTGACTGCTATTCACTAAGAAGAACTACAGTGAGATGGTGGATGCCGTGTTCTCAGGAGCCAGGCAGTATGGGTTTAAATCCTGGTTCTACAGGTTGCTAGGTGTGTAAGGATAGCTTTTTAAATTTCTTGTGCCTCCTTTTGCTCAGCTAAATGGGAATAATGATAATATACCTACTTTACAGTGCTGTTATGAGGATTAAGTGAGTTATCTACACAACTCAGAGTCACGTTTGGCATACAGTAAGTCTGGTATTTATCATCATCATCATCATTCAAAAAAATCAAAAGGTTCCACAGTAGTCTAGGTGTGTGTACTCAGTTGCTTCAGTCATGTCCATCTCTTTGTGATGCCAGACCCCATGGACTGTGGCCTGTCAGGCTCCTCTGTCAATGGGATTTTTTAGGCAAGAAGACTGGAGTGGGTTGCCATTCCTTCCTCCAGGAAGGAATCTGACCCAGGGATCAAACCCTCATCTCCTGTGTCTCCTGCATTGCAGAAGGATTCTTTATCCACTGAACCATCTGGGAAGCCTACTTTAGGTATATAATACTGCAATTTTAAAAAATCAATATTTACCTATGAGGTTTCAAAAACCATATTGGAGGATAATGTTCTGAGCTACCTACTTGCGTTTCTCACTGTGATTTCATATGTAACTGACTTTTTTCCCGATTCATTTGACATTTACACATGTATTTTTTTTCTTCTAAAACTTAAGTCAAATATCTAAACAAACAAGGTATCTTCTTTCATAGACAATCTTGGTGAAAGTGAAAGTGAAGTTGCTCAGTTGTGTCCGACTCTTAGCGACCTCATGGACTGCAGCCTACCAGGCTCCTCCATCCACGGGATTTTCCAGGCAAGAGTACTGGAGTGGGGTGCCATTGCCTTGGTGGAATAGACTTATTGTGTCAGGTTATTTTTTAATATATATTTTATTTTTAAATTAGAGAATAATAACTTTACAATATTGTGATGGTTTTGCCATATATTAAGATGAATTGGCATTAGGTATGCATATGTCCCCTCCCATTTGAGCCCCCCTCCCACCTCCCACCCCATCCCATCCCTCTAGGTTGTCTCAGAGCACCGACTTTGGTTTCCCTGAATCATACATTGAACTCCCACTGGCTATCTATTTTGCATATGGTGGTGTATATGTTTCAATGCTGTTCTCTCGTATCATCCCACCCTCTCCTTCCCCCAGTGTGTCCAAAATGTCTTTGTCTCTTTTGCTGCCTTGCAAGTAGGATCATCAGTACTATCTTTCTAGGTTTCATATTTATGCGATATTTAGCATACAATATTTGTCTTTCTCTTTATGAATTAATTCACTTTGTATAATAGGTTCTAGTTTTATCCACCTCATTAGAACTGACTCAAATGCATTCCTTTTTATAGTTGAGAAATATTGCATTGTTTATATGTACCACAGCTTCTTTATCCATTCATCTGTCAATGGACATCTAGGTTGCTTCCACATCCTACCTATTGTAAAGAGTACTGCAGTGAAGATTGAGGTACATGTATCTTTTTCAATTCTGGTTTCCTCAGGGTATATTTCCAGTAGTGGAATTGCTGGATCATATGATAGGTTTATTCCTAGTTTTTAAAAGTAATCTCCATGCTGTTCTCCATAGTGGCTGTATCAGTTTGCATTCCCACCAACAGGTAAAGGTGTTCCCTTTTCTCCACACCCTCTCAATCATTTATTGTTTGTAGACTTTTTGATGATGGTTGTTCTGACCTGTCAATTTATTTTGATTCTCTTTTTCAGTGAAGTTTTGATGTTCTTCAGGTTCTTATTGTTAGAAACTTAACATTATTCTGAGTCTTACATTGGATATGGAAGAGTGTCCAGCACAGAAAAATCCTTTTAAAATTTCAAACCTTTCAAAAGTCTTCAATGTGAGCTCTGTTGACAAAAGATGACATTTATGGGGAAATAATGTTGTTTTAACAGGTTCAGTTCTTGCCTTATTTCCTCTCTCCCTTCCTTCCTATTCCTGAATGTTGAATCTAGTAACAGGCTCTTTAGCAGGCTTTGGCCTGTTCAAGTGGTTGGGCCAAATCTGACTGGGCAGGAAGTAACGTCAGCCAAGTCTTCTGAGGAGGCTTTGGATTGAGTCATGCTGGAGGCCAGCCTGAGATACTGGCCCAAAGGGGGCCAGCAAAGTCTGGACGTCACCTCTGAGCCTTTCCCTCCTCCATTCCATCCTCTCTTGTGTTGGTTCAGGCTTCTGGCTCTTACTCCACTCCATAGAACATTTTGCCAAAAGAACCCAGTCTTAAAAGTCTTAAAATTCCTGCCAGCATGTTTATGTTAATGATATATTGCTGGAATATGCGGTACTAGATGATAAACCCATCTCAGGTTTTGTGTGTTTGTGTGTGTGTGTGTGTGTGTGTGTGTGTGTGTGTGTGTATGTGTGCATCTAAGGACGGGAGCATTGAAAGACACTAGAAAATACAAATGGCTAAAGAAAGTTTGAGTCTGATTTGATTTGGAATAGGCTTATCAGGACATGCACATAAATTCTCATCAGTGGGATGATATGATAGTCAGAAAACTGACAACTACATTTGATTTCTTATGGACCTAGTTTTCTCTCTGGATTAGCTGACACTATTTTTTTAAACTTTATTTTATTGACGCATAGTTGATTTATAATATTATGTTATCTTCTGCTGTACAGCAAAGTGATTCAGAATTATGTTAAGTAGAAACGACAACAAAGATTTTCTTTGCTGGGACAAAACATGAATCATTATAATATTGACCATATCTTAGAGGGTCTAAGAGCAAGAAAAAGAATTCAAAAGCATCAGAGAGAATATTCAGAATGCACAAATATTAAAATTGCTTTGAAATTGTAAAGTACCTTCTAAATGTCAAAAATTTTTGCACATGTTTCCTAATCCTTATAGAAAAACTCCTTTGTTTGTACTATATTTCTTATTTTATGTAAGAACTAAAATTGAGGCACAGCAAAGTAGATGAGTTTCCCAATGTCAAATGGCTAGCAAAGGAAAACTTAAGGATGTGTTCAGGCACTGTGTTAGCAATTTACATGTGTTACTTCATTTACTCTTTATAGCAACCCTTTAAAGATGAGGACATTTAAGAGGAGATTCAATAAAGATAGTGGCAAGACTTATTCCAGGACTACCTTTGGAATTTATAATCTTAAACATATATAGTTTATTGTCTTTTTAAATGGTCGAGTTTTCCTCTTGAGAGCATTTCAAGTTCAAAATAGGTTGCATCTGGTGTCTTGTTAATTTTCAAACAAGTGTGAGATGGTTATTCTTCATCCAAGAGTTCAAAATCAAACCTACACTATATCTCTCATAAAGAACTTTTGCTTTAAAAATTGGTATGTGCCAACTTTCAAGTTATTAGTACATCAAGAGGCTCAGTGGTCTTCAGACCTTTCCCTTTTCCATATAGTCTGATACTTGGTTGTACGTGTAAGGGTTAATACCACAGGCATGCTACTGATGACCTTGAAATGACTTTTACCTTCACAAATTACTAATTACATGACTGGTCAGTTAGGCAACCTCTCAGAAATAAAAGGAATTCTTACCCGCATTAAGGATAGTGTAGTTAAACTTATTTCCCATTTGTCAGGTTCAGGGTTTTGCAACACAGTAAACATGAGAAAATATATTAGAAAATTCACTGCATGGAATTATTTCACTGATAACATCAGTAAAGAAGAGAAAATAGATCTAACCAGGGAAGCTTTATCTCTTCAAAATCATTGAAGATACTTAGAAGTTTATTTTGGACTTATACATTTTGTGTAAATCCTCAAAAGAAATAATAGAGATCAAGTAATCATATTAAATAATTTGGGTATTTATTTTTAGCAAGAACTAAGTTTATTAATGTTTGTGTCGAACAGTTTCCAGATGGCCTACTTGTACATGATATAGGAATCAATTTTAAACTCTTAATAAATCGAAGGACAAAGTAGAAGTATTCAAAAGCATTTACCAAAGATTTTCTTTTTTTTAATATATACCTAAGATTTTAAAGTTGTTGATTATACTTGGTGCGTTCTTGAGACAATCCAGACAAGAAGATGTATTGCAATTGAATTATTTTCTGCTTTGTGTTTTATCCATTTGCTGAAAATTTGGAACCAAATTTTGAGTCTCAATTTTAATATAGATTATTAACTGGGTCTCTTCCTTCATCATATTTTCTCTTTCTTATTGAAAGTTGCTGTCATTTTAGGACCAATAAACAAATTCATAAAAGTTCAAGTAAAAAATTATGACAGTCTACTGTTAGATTTCATATTGCTTAGGAATCAGAAGTCTTAAAACTAACAAAAGAAATAATAATTGTGGAATTTCAGAAATTACATGTTTCTTCTACAAATGTTTATTGAAACCCTAGTAAATCCTAAGAATGAATGTAGTGGCTGAGAGCTCAAACTTTGGAGCCAGGCTGTCTGGATGAAAATCCAGGCTCCACACTTGCTCTCTGCGGATAACCTGAAGCAAGTTATCAAAATCTCTTGTTCCTGCTTCCTTACCTGTAAAATGGGGATAAAATAATATAATCGCATCCATAATGAAGGTAGCTGAGATTGCATGAAATAATGTAAGTAAGAGGATGAGAGTGGTGCTCTAGCCACATTCTGAGGGCTACATATGTAGTAGCTAGTGAGTATGGTTATTGTTACAACAACGAACCAACCATGATCATTGCCCTCATGGTGCTAAGGAGAGGCACTAAATAAAGACTTACTGAAGGGCTTCCCCTGGTGGCTCAGGGGAAAAGAATCTGCCTGCAATACAGGAGATGCAGGAAACATGGGTTTGATCCCTGGGTCAGAAAGATCCCCTGGAGGAGAAACTGGCAGTCCACTCCAGTATTCTTTTTGGGAAAAAAAATCCATGGACAGATGAGCCTGGGGGCTACACTTAGGAATGCATAGTGGATGGAAAGACTTATTATATTCTAGGTACAATACTGATCATTTTATTTTTATTATATTATTGAATTCTTATAATTGTTTTGAGGAAGATTTTACTCTTTTAGTTTATAGGTAAGAACATTGACACTTACAAGTGATAAAATAATTTTGCTAAGGGTTCAATTAGCAAGTGACAAAACCAGAATTCAAATCAAAGTTCTATTCTTTCAACAGCAGGCTGATCATTTAGAGAAAATATATCAATCATTTACTTAATAAGAAGACAGTATAAATGGTGGTTAGAAGTACAGACTCTGAAGACCACGTGATGAAGATTTGAATTCTGTCTAATCTTCTTCCCAGAATACTATCCTCAAGCAATTTGTTTAACTTCTCTGTACTTCAGCTTTCTCACTTGTAATATTATAATAAATTTTTAAAAACAGATTTGATATAAAGATTGAATGAGATAAAATACACAGTGCTTGATTTGTACTAAGTGCTTATTTTTCTTTGATTCATTTAATTGAACAGTATAAGAGGTTGTCTATTTTGCTTTCTCACTTCATGTTCCTGGGTGTCAAAGCCAAGTTTCTAGAAATTATGATGCAGGCTCTAGAGGATGACGTGGCTAATTTAAGAGAATTAATCTTAAATTTCCATCATTTAGTAAACTATAAAGACTAGAATTTTCTGGGCAAGGCTGATATTCAGCTGGTAAGCAGCACTACAAATATACAAGCCATTAAAATATTGAAATACAGGGTTTCTATACCAGATGGTGAGTGATTAAAGATCTTGAGTCCATGTGCTACCTAATAAGAGGCACAGTGGTGCCTGCTGGTGAGGGTGACCCTCGGCAGCTGCAGCGTGCACTGAGATAGAAGCTGACCGAAGCATCTGTGACACTCATCTTGTGCCCTGGAGTGGCCCAGCACAGATGAGGGCAGTAAGACATGTGATAGGGCAGACAGAGCGATAACGGTAATGCTGGTGAAGGTCACGGTGCAGGCTCTTTGGATCACTTGTCCTGCTTCTAGCTGGCAACAGCAAAGAACCAGCTTGTCCCTAATACTTTCAACTGAATGGGGAAAAAAATCAGGATTTCTATGTCTAATTCGTAGTTCAGATAGGGACATCTTTTAACTGATGACAATAGCATCAAACAAACAGAACACCAATCATTCCTAAAATTCAAGAAATGGTTTACAATTTGTTTGAATAGTTATTGGCACTACAACTTCTATCATTTGGTAAGCAATTCTGTATTACTTCTATCTTAGTTTATTTGGAAGATAAGAGGGACGTATAGTTTTTTGCTTTGTTAATTGGTTTCTATAGCAAATTTTAATTTCCAGTTGTTAACTATCTTTAACAGCATGTAATTAAAGGCCTTAGACCATGTACGAGGGCAGTAATATCTCACAAATGTTTGTAAAATAGATTTCTACAACAAAGATGCAATCAGTTCAGTTTAGTTCAGTCGCTCAGTCATGTCCGACTCTTTGTGACCCCATGGACTGTGGCACGCTAGTCCTCCCTATCCATCACCAACTCCCGGAGTTTACCCAAACTCATGTCCATTGAGTTGGTGATGCCATCCAATCATCTCATCCTCTGTCAACCCCTTCTCCTCCCACCTTCAATCTTTCCCAGCATCAGGATCTTTTCAGATGAGTTGGTTCTTTTCATCAGGTGGCCAAAGTATTGGAGTTTCAGCTTCAACATCAGTCCTTCCAATGAACATTCAAGACTGATTTACTTTAGGATGGATCTCCTTGCAGTCCAAGGGACTCTCAAGAGTCTTCTCCAACACCACAGTCCAAAAGCATCAATTCTTTGGCACTCAGCTTTCTTTATAGTCACACTCTCACATCCATACATGACTACTGGAAAGACCATGGCCTCGACTAGTTGGACCTTTGTTGGCAAAGTAATGTCTCTGCTTTTCCATATGCTGTCTAGGTTGGTCATAACTTTTCTTCCAAGGAGTAAGCGCCTTTTTATTTCATGGCTGCAGTCACCATCTGCAGTGATTTTGGAGCATTCCCCGCCTCCCCCCCAAAAAAAGTCAGCCACTGTTTCCCCATCTATTTGCCATGAAGTGATGGGACCAGATGCCATGATCTTCGTTTTCTGAATGTTGAGCTTTAAGCCAACTTTTTCATTCTCCTCTTTCACTTTCACCAAGAGGCTCTTTAGTGCTTCACTTTCTGCCATAAGGGAGGTGTCATCTGCATATCTGAGGTTATTGATATTTCTCCCGGCAATCTTGATTCCAGCTTGTGCTTCATCCAGCCCAGCGTTTCTCATTATTTACTCTGCATATAAGTTAAATAAGCAGGGTTACAATATACAGCCTTGAAGTACTCCTTTTTCTTTAGGAAACAGTCTGTTCCACGTCCAGTTCTAACTGTTGCTTCCTGACCTGCATACAGATTTCTTAAGAGGCAGTTCAGGTGGTCTGGTATTCCCATCTCTTTCAGAATTTTCCACAGTTTATTGTAATCAATTTCTCACAAATAAATTGAGACTTTTTTTCCTAGGTGATGTGCAGACACAGTGCTTAAAAATGAATAAAGGAGGACAAATCTGTTAGCTTTACAAAATATTCTGAAAATGACAGTGAAGAACTGATTATGAATTTATTAAAAAATATGACATTGCTCTCTTTTGTCTGATAATACTATTCCTTCTTTTCAAGTTCACTTTCTTTAGTTATTAGTTTCCTCTCCTGTTTCTCTGAAAAACACCTGCAATTTCGAAGTGGTTAAACTTCCCATTCCAGGTAAACAAATGTGGTAGATGGTAGCAAGTGTCAGAAAGTGTATTATCATCAGAGGACATCAGAACCAGCACTCAAATGATCCAGTTTTCTGAACCTAAATTTGAACACTTGGTTCAGATCATCAGATGATGCTGCCTCAATTCATCAAATACCTATTGAGTTCTACCACACGCTGTGCCCACGGGGTACAAACCTGGCAAGAATGCCTCTGCCCTCGTGGAATTTAGTCCAGTCTAATCTGTAGGTCAGGTTACTAATAAGTAACACAGTACTGTAATAACTGCTACAAAGGTAGAAAGAAGGAAGACAGTCCTCCACCCTTTTGGAGAAGGGAATCACATTTGAGGAGACTCTTATTCTAGTCCGGGAAAAAAAGGCATCTCCTTAACAAGCAAATGTTAGAGCCGGGGGAGGGCACTCTGGGCCAACCCAGGCACACAGGGAAGTTCTCTATTGAAAGAATGTATCTGCCACATGACTGGACACTTTAACATTCTCCAGGTATATGCAACTGAAAGAAAAAAATCTCATTTAGATGTCTTGGGATCTCATCCATTTTGATGTTTTGCTGTGCTTTATCAAAGTGCATTGGCTCTCCTAGTAGTAAGGAGACTTCAGCATACTGCTACATATGAAGGAGCTTTAGATGAACTAGGAAAGTGACTTCGTTCTTTTGCTTCTTAAAGTAAGTACAAACTTTGCTTCATTTTTGTGACCAGCCTCTTTAATGTATCATGAGTTAGAGACTGAGGATTTTCTCAGTAGGCTACTTTTGGAAATCAGTTTGAGGTTGAATCTCAGCAGTTACAAACCTCAGATGAAAGGAGCCACGTGTACAGAGGCTTCTTAAAGACCCAGTCAGCCTTCATTTCCTCTCACAATGGGAGGCTTAGGGCCTCTACTGACTAGGATGAACCACAACAAAACAATACCTCCATGTGTGGGTTTTAAAAATAAACTGACTGATTTGTATGTACAAATGGCATCTTAGAAAAAGGAATGTAGAAAAGCCAAGTTGAAAAAGAAAACAAACAATACTTGAAATTCTCCCCTCTTTTCTCTTTGAACAGATTTTCTTCCTTAGAACTGTTGTCTGGAAAGCTCATATATTATTATATCGCCTGCTGAGCAGTTCAACCACCCCAGTATTGCTCTGGGATTTTAATGATATTATTATAAATGGTATGATAGATAGGTTGGGGTTTTTGCATAGATAACGAAAAGCCTCCAGCCCTTTAAACCTAAAGGCAGAGCATATACATTTGTTATCTTGGCTACACTATTGACAACATAAGAGATTCTTTGGAGACTTGAAAGCTGGGGCCAGCCGTGTCAGCTTGCATTTTAGGAGCGTTTAATTAACTGATTAATAGCACAAAAGAATATATCCACTCACTTGAAGTTTCATTTGCATAGCTTATCAGTAGGAGATTTTTCCAGTAATTTGCATACTCTGCTGCTCTCACAATTAGAATAACAAGGAGAAATCATCAAACTATATAAACAATGGCTATCAGCTAAATCTAAGTATAGATGGGAAATTAGAATTTATCTAGACCACTGTTATTAACAAATACATATTTTTAATCACATAATTAATAGCAGAAATGGACTGAGTTGTATAGCCTTCATGTATTAAATTGTTTGGAATTTATAATTATCTTTAAATAAAGTCAATATTCTTAGTAACTTATGGAGATTAAGTCATTAGGTCAAGAAACTAGCTAAGATACACTTTACATTCAAATTAAGTTTGTGTCTGAATGTGCTTTTTTACTTATAGGAATCTCTAAGTACATGAAAAGTTACAATCACAAGGAATTTATATTAAAATGATATATTTATAGAAGACAGTAATACATAATACTAATATATAAAATTAAAGAATAAAAATTTCAGCCAAATGTCAATACTCTGACAAATAAATCTCTCTCCAAATATGTAGATAATTATGTTTAAAACATCAAATAATTTCTTTGGAATAGTTTGAAGGCAACATAGAACGACTTGAAAAGTCAATCCACCTTTAAGATTCTATCATCTCTGATGCTATATCTTTAAAGTGGTCCTAAAACTAGAAGAGCAAAGATACTTTGATAAAAGCTGAATGAAAGATCAAGAAAGATCAGATCTCAAGGTTTTACAAGTGACTTTTTTTTTTTCTTTTAAGGTGCGTATATCTGGAGAATGTTAAATTGTCTAGTCGTGTGGCAAATTATGTTCTCAGGAAGAGTCAGACTTTTATGTCTCTGATAGCTCAGCTTGTCCTTCTCACAACCCTAACAATTGCCAGCTAAAGCAACGTTTTATCTTCCAAGACTGGGTTAAGAGATCTGACTCCTTTCCCCACAGAGAATAGATGATTCTTTTTCTTCTTGCCACCTTTGTAGCAATTATTGCATTGTAACAAATAATTAGGATATTGTTCCTTCCAAAACTGACTTTATAAAATCACTGCATTTTTAAAAAATAACAGATTTTTATTAATCTTCTTCAAGTCCAAGAAACAAACACAAGAGCATGAGAAATTAAGGCTTTTGTTATGATGTTCTATACACTCTTCAGTAGATCAAACAGAATATTGAATTTTGACTTAACACAAGCTTTCTATTAAAAAATATGTTCAGGAATACAATTGAGTAGTTGAAAATTCTTTAGAGAGTCTGAAAAAGTAGAAATGACATATCTCAAAGATTTGTTTTCCTTTATTAAAATCTGTAAAACAGAGCCAGTTTTGTTATATATTTCTTTATTATTTTTAAATATATAATTATATTTTATTTATTTATATATAAATATATATAACATTATATTGCTTTCAGGTACAAGCATAATAAATCAACATTAGCATACAGTACAGAGCGATCACCACAATGTACGGTTACTATAGGAATGGTAACCTATTCCTTCACCCTTTTTACCCACTCCTATACCACTCCACCCCTCTGATAGTCACTTATCTGTTCTCTGTACCTATGAGTTTAGTTTGGTTTTATGCATTTGCTTTGTTTTCCAGATTCCATATATAAGTGAAATCATACAGTACTAGTCTTTCTCTGATTGACTTATTTCAATTTAGCATAAAACCCTCAGGGTCCATCCATGTGGTTGCCGATGGTAAAATTTCCTTCTTTTTATGGCTGAGTGGTATTTCATCGTGTTGTGAGTGTGTGTGTGTGTTTCTCATGTCTTTTTTATCTGTTCATCCATCAATGGATGTTTCCATATCTTTCCAACTATAAATAGGGCTGCAAAAAACATTGGGGTGCATATATCTTTTTGAATTAGTATTTTTGTTTTCTTCAGATACCCAGAAGTGAAACAGTTGAATTAGATGGTCCTATTTTTAATTTATAAAGGCACCTCCATATTGTTTTCATAGTGGTTGCACCTTCTTACATTTCCACCAACCACACAGGAAAGTTTGCTTTCCTCCACAACCTCTCCAACACTTGTTATTTCAGGAAACCATCAACAAAACCTACTGAATGGGAGAAGATATTTGCAAATCACATATTCAGTAAGGGGTTAATATTGAAAAAATATAGAGAACCCATATAACTTAACAACAACAAAAAACAAGTAAGCTGATTGTTAAAAGTGGGCAGAGAGAGTAGGAGATAGGAAGAAGGTTCAAGAGGGAGGGGACTTATGGATATCTGTGACTGAGTCATGTTGATGTATGGCAGAAACCAACACAATATTGGAAAGCAGTTATCCTCCAATTAAAATGGGCAGAGGATCTGAATGTGCATTTCTTCAAAGAAGACCTAGAGGGGACCAACAGACACATGAAAAGATACTCAACATCACTAATTCTCAGGAAAATGCAAATCAAAACCACAATGAGGTATCATCTCACACCTGTTGGAATGGTTTTTTATTAGAGCCAATTTTTAAAAATTATTATAAACATTTCCTATAGTTTTTGTTTCAAAATGGAAATATTTGTTGGATTCACTAAGTGTATAAAATCTTCATATAAAGTCACCAGGTTTAAGATGTTTTATTTCAAGTTTACCTGGTTCAAAAAAAAATCTCAAAAGTAAATATTATAGAAATGCTTTTTGGAAATTAAATTGATCTCTTGATTTTTTTCCATACCATTTGCTTCCTTCGAATCTTCCAGTATCAGTAAACTGTTGATGTCCTACTCAGTTACTGAAACCAAACTCCAGTAAAAATCTTTGATTCCTCCCTTTTCTCACTGTCATGCAATATGATGTTTCATTTACTTGACACTTTTCTCAAGATCTTGAGAATTCCTTATTGGAATCATCAAGCTTTGGTCCAAAGTAAGCACTTCCTGACCACTCCATCTAAATTACTAGTGTCCCAGCTCCTCACTCTCACTCACAGCATGAGATCACATCGCTCTGTTCTACTCACCTCATAGTCCTCAGCATCATCTGGAATTTATGCTGCTCGTTGCTGTTCTTAGTCTCTTTATCTTGTCCACCAGACTTTAAGCCTTTTCTTTCTTGTTCTCCCCAGTGTTCCAGTACTTAATAGAATACTTGCACATAATGCACACTGAAAAATATATTTCAAATGAATATTTTGAGAACAGATTTTTGAACATTTATTTCACTTAAGAAATACCTTGTGCCTAGTATTATATGAGGGAAAGGTAAGGGATATATATTGAAAGACAGACATTTTATCACTTTTTGCTAACCTGATAAAATAAGACAACTTGGCATCCTTCCCTGTACACCTCCCATTCACTGTCCAATTCTCATTTCTCTTTCTTTCTCTTCCCAGGAACCTTATTCACAGGAAAGCAGAATGACAGAATGAGAATAACACAGACCACAGGAGTTAGATGAGTTTGTGATT
The DNA here is from genome assembly GCF_032452875.1 of Bos javanicus. NCBI lineage: Eukaryota > Metazoa > Chordata > Mammalia > Artiodactyla > Bovidae > Bos > Bos javanicus. The sequence continues at coordinate 37,668,776 of NC_083872.1, forward strand.
TCCAAACTGGGTGAACTTGGGCCAGTTGTTTAGATTTATAGAGGTTGTGTATCTCACTTGAAAAATAGGAATTTTTTTTTTCTATCTTACTGGTTGTGAAAACTGAATATAACAGTGAATGTAATATATATCTTAGAATATTAATGGCGTTCATTAAATGGGAGCTTTATTTTTCATGAAATTATCTGATGTCAGTCATACCCCAAGCCAATTTTCTTTTGAATCAGATCAGATCAGATCAGATCAGTTGCTCAGTCGTGTCCAACTCTTTGCGAGCCCATGAATCGCAGCACGCCAGGCCTCCCTGTCCATCACCAACTCCCGGAGTTCACGCAGACTCACGTCCATCGAGTCAGTGATGCCATTCAGCCATCTCATCCTCTGTCGTCCCCTTCTCCTCTTGCCGCCAATCCCTCCCAGCATCAGAGCCTTTTCCAATGAGTCAACTCTTCACATGAGGTGGCCAAAGTACTGGAGTTTCAGCTTTAGCATCATTCTTTCCAAAGAAATCCCAGGGCTGATCTCCTTCAGAATGGACTGGTTGGATCTCCTTGCAGTCCAAGGGACTCTCAAGAGTCTTCTCCAACACCAGAGGTCAAAAGCGTCAATTCTTTGGCGCTCAGCCTTCTTCACAGTCCAACTCTCACATCCATACATGACCACAGGAAAAACCATAGCCTTGACTAGACGAACCTTTGTTGGCAAAGTAATGTCTCTGCTTTTGAATATGCTATCTAGGTTGGTCATAACTTTCCTTCCAAGGAGTAAGCATCTTTTAATTTCATGGCTGCAGTCACCATCTGCAGTGATTTTGGAGCCCAGAAAAATAGTCTGACACTGTTTCCACTGTTTACCCATCTATTTCCCATGTGCTTGCATAAGATCAATTTTTGAAAAGATAATTGGCAGCTAGCAAGCATACTAAAACACAATATGCATCATATTTTTAATGGTCTGATTCCTTTCCTTGAGAATAAAACAAGAGGTAATTATAACTCTAATTCCTGTTGCTTCCTGATGTGTTTGCTGGATCCCATGGCAGGCCTGGAGGCAGCAGTCTGTCAGTATTGGCCTGAGTGAGTAATAAGGTGCAGTAATGTCAGAGCCATTAAGCATCATCTCACAGTTAAAGGGTGAGAGGTCAAGTGGCTGCCTATGGAAGTAGCATCCAGTAGATCCAAAGCAGAGACAAAAAAAAAAAAAAAAAAAACAGTCAAGTCATCCCATCCAAGAGGAAATATGAAGTATTTCATACTGTATGTTATTAAAAAATAGTCTGGAGCTGAAAGGATATGTCTCTGAGGCCAAGAGACCCAGCAAATATGGGAACTTATGCAGTGTAATAAATTTTATCATGGAATAATGAAATATCTGACAAGACTAATTTTATTTATTGCTTGATAGATAGCATTTCTATATTTAAAATCAGTGGTAAATTAGGTGCTTTGGCAAGAGAATCTAAAGCAATTTCAGTTCCATTTTTATTTAGGCTTAAATCATCCTTTCTCTTACTTCATTACCTGATTAGAACTCTTAAAATAACTATGTCAAGCACATACGGTCGCCAAGTCTGATAGAGGCACCAACACCCAAAGGTGTATGTATGTGCATGACAGTGATATTTCCTACAGCAGTGCTCTGACCCTATTGGAGAAGGAACTTAAATACTCTTCCTTTATAGGTAACTGAGATAATCAGGAGGCAAATCTGCTCTTGTCATCTCTAACCATGATGGTAGCAATGCTTGGAACCCATCATTTTTGAGGGATTGCAGGAAAATATGGGATTCTGTTCTTAACTGAAATGGCCTAATTAATGCTGGGTTATCCCAGATCGACTAACCCCAGTAGAATTTTTCAATTTAAGATCTAATTCTGATCTGTTTGGGAATTGGATCTAATTGGAGTCTTGACTGGACTTGGTTTCCTAGAGCTACCTTATGTCGTCTTTGGAGCCACCCTAGAAATATAAATAAGGCTCCTATATATTCAGTTCAGTTCAGTTGCTCAGTTGTGTTCAACTCTTTGTGACCCCATGAATTGCAGCACTCCAGGCCTCCCTGTCCATCACCGACTCCCAGAGTTCACCCAAACCCATGTCCATTGTGTCGGTGACGCTATCCAACCATCTCATCCTCTATTGTCCCCTTCTCCTCCTGCCCTCAATCTTTCCTAGAATCAGGGTCTTTTCAAATGAGTCAGCTCTCCCCAATCAGGTGGCCAAAGTATTAGAGTTTCAGCTTCAACATCAGGACTGATCTCCTTTAGAATGCACTGGTTGGATCTCCTTGCAGTCCAAGGGACTCTCAAGAGTCTTCTCCAACACCACAGTTCAAAAGCATCAATTCTTCTGCACTCAGCTTTCTTTATAGTCCAACTCTCACATCCATACATGGCTACTGGAAAAACCATAGCCTTGACTAGATGGACCTTTGTTGGCAAAGTAATGTCTCTGCTTTTTAATATGCTGTCTAGATAGGTCATAATTTTCCTTCCAAGGAGCAAGCATCTTTTAATTTCATGGATGCTATCACCATCCTCAGTGATTTTGGAGCCCAGAAAAATAAAGTCAGCCACTATTTCCACTGTTTCCCCATCTATTTGCCATGAAATGATGGGACTGGATGCCATGATCTTATATATTAGAGGAGTCTGAATATGACTCAAGCAGAAATAAATTCCTTTAAGCTTTCTAGACTGGTCAATACCCATGTGTGCATGCTAAATCGCTTCAGCCATGTCCAAGTCTTTGCGACCCTACGGATCATAGACTACCAGGCTTCTCTGTTTGAGGGATTCTCAAGGCAAGGATACCGGAGTGGTTTGCCATGCCCTCCTGCAAGGGATCTTTCCAACAGAGGGAGTGAATCCATGTCTCTTATGTCTCCTGCATTGGCAGGCAGATTCTTTATCATTAGTGCCACCTGGGAAGTCTAATTGATACTCAAATATCCCCAAATGTAATGACAGAGGAGGCAAGTTTAAAATATTCCCAGCCACCTGGGAATCATCTAGAATTATAGTGTCAAATATGGTAGCTACTAACCATATGTGTGTGTGTGTGGGCTTAGTCATGTCCAACTCTAGCTGTTAAGTCACGTATAACTCTTTGTGATTCCATGGACTGTAGTGTGCTAGGCTCCTCTGTTTAGGAATTTCCAGGCAAGAATACCGGAGTGGGTTGCCATTTTCTAGTTTCTCTGGTGGCTCAGTGGTAAAGAATCTATAATCTGGGAGACCTGGGTTTGATACCTGGGTCGGGAAGATCCCCTGGAGGAGGACATGGGGGCCCACTCCAATTCTCTTGCCTGGAGAATCCCATGGACTGAGGAGCCTGGCAGGCTATGGTCCATAATGTTGCAAAGAGTTGGACATGACTTAGTGACCACGACCATATACATATACAATGGAATATTACTCAGCCATAAAAAGGATGAAATAATGCCATTTGTAGCAACATCGACAGACCTAGAGATTATCATACAAAGTGAAGTAAATCAGAGAAAAACAAATGCCAGATGATATCACTTATATGTGGAATCTAAAAAGAAAATGATATTAATGAGCTTATTTACAAAGCAGAAATAGACCCACAGAGATAATAAACTTACAGTAACTGAAGGGAATAGCAGGGCTGGGAGTGGGGAGAGATAAACCAGGAGGAGTTCGGGGTTAACATATACATACCACCACCCTTATGGCAGAAAGTGAAGAGAAACTAAAAAGCCTCTTGATGAAAGTGAAAGAGGAGAGTGAAAAAGTTGGCTTAAAGCTCAATATTCATAAAACTAAGATCATGGCATCTGGTCCCATCACTTCATGGGAAATAGATGGGGAAAGAGTGGAAACAGTGTCAGACTTTATTTTTTTGGGCTCCAAAATCACTGCAGATGGTGATTGCAGTCATGAAATTAAAAGATGCTTACTCCTTGAAAGGAAAGTTATGACCAACCTAGATAGCATATTCAAAAGCAGAGACATCACTTTGCCAACAAAGGTCCGTCTAGTCAAGGCTATGGTTTTTCCAGTGGTCATGTATGGTTGTGAGAGTTGGACTATGAAGCAAGCTGAGCACCAAAAAACTGATGCTTTTGAACTGTGGTGTTGGAGAAGACTCTTAGAGTCCCTTGGACTGCAAGGAGATCCAACCAGTCCATTCTAAAGGAGATCAGTCCTGGATGTTCTTTGGAAGGAATGATGCTAAAGCTGAAACTCCAGTACTTTGGGCACCTCATAGGAAGAGTTGACTCATTGGAAAAGACTTTGATGCTGGGTGGGATTGGGGGCAGGAGGAGAAGGGGACGACAGAGGATGAGATGGCTGGATGGTATCACCGACTTGATGGACACGAGTTTTAGTGAACTCCGGGAGATGGTGATGGACAGGGAGGCCTCAGATCAGATCAGATCAGTCACTCAGTCGTGTCCGACTCTTTGCAACCCCATGAATCGCAGCACGCCAGGCCTCCCTGTCCATCACCAACTCCCGGAGTTCACTCAGACTCACGTCCATCGAGTCAGTGATGCCATTCAGCCATCTCATTCTCTGTTGTCCACTTCTCCTCCTGCCCCCAATCCCTCCCAGCATCAGAGTCTTTTCCAATGAGTCAACTCTTCGCATGAGGTGGCCAAAGTACTGGAGTTTCAGCTTTAGCATCATTCCTTTCAAGGAAATCCCAGGGCTGATCTCCTTCAGAATGGACTGGTTGGATCTCCTTGCAGTCCAAGGGACTCGCAAGAGTCTTCTCCAACACCACAGTTCAAAAGCATCACAGGGAGGCCTGGCATGCTGCAATTCATGGGGTCGCAAGAAGTCGGATACGACTGAGTGACTGAACTGAACTGAACTGATATCTAAAATAGGTAAACAAGGACCCAGGTAGCGCTAGTGGTAAAGAACTCGCCTGCCAATGCAGGAGATGTAAGAGACATGGGTTTGATCCCTGGGGTAGGAAGATCCCCTGGAGGAGAGCATGGCAACCCACTCCAGTGTTCTTACCTGGGAAATCCCATGGACAGAGTAGCCTGGTGGGCTACACTCCATAGTAACAAAGAATTGGACATGACTGAAGAGATTATTTAGCACACACACTGTATAGCATGGGGAATTTTACTCAATATTCTATAATAACCTATAAGGGAAAAGAATCTGAAAAAGAATATGTATATATATGTGTGTGTGTGTGTATTACTGAATCACTGCATACTCACTGTACACTTGAAACTGACAAAATGTAGTAATTTAAACTTCAATTAAAAAAGGAAAAAATAAGTTTAAAACTATTAAAAACTAAACTTTAAATTAATCTAAATTAAATGGAAAATTAAAATTCAGTCCTTTAGTTACACAGAGTTCAGTAAGCACATGTACAGGATATAGAACATGTCCATGATCTAGAACACAGTACCTTTCCATAAGAGCACTACTTGGTTTCTTAAGCCAGAAGTTTGCTATAGATTTCAAAGCTAGTGTGTCTTGTGAAAGTCCAATAATCATGTGTTGAATGGTTGAGTAAATGATCTCTCTATTTTCTATACATGCTTATGCCCCTGTTGCCTCTTCTCTAATGCTCATCAGGAGTATAAATACTTATGCAGCATCTATCATCTCCACTAAACTAAAAGTTCTGTGAAGGCAAGCACCATGTCTATCCAGTTTCTCACTGTATCTCCAGCATCTAACACAGTGCCTGAAACATTGTTATTGTGCAAGAAATATTCATTGAATGAAATAATGAATAGATGGATCCTAACTTTCTATATAGCACTCATGTATAAAAATGGGGTTTGCGTGAGAACTAAATGCAATAGGATAAATAAAGTACCTGGCATGTACCTGATATATAATTGGAACTCAAATACTACCTCTCTTGTTCTCTGATTAATAGAAGCCTGGGTCACTTGGATATAACAGGTCACAAAGACTTCTGGTCAAGCCAATAATTTCCTTAGCTCTTAGCTTTGTGCTTCCTTCCCTTTGATCAAAAACTTGGCTTAAGTTACTAACTACAAGCAGAAAAGATCAGGGTTCAATTCCGTTATTTGGCACTAAGGCAGCAGGTTTCCAAGGGAACACAGTACCAACTCAGAGCAGTAAATGTCATAATTCATCCTAGAAATCTCTTCAAGACTAAAATTCTGGCTTTTGACCAATCATCCATTTTGTTCAGTCTTTCCTTCTCCTATCAGACTTCTGAATGCAATACTGCACCATAATTGTGGAAACCATTCCTAAAGATTCCTGGGCATGAATTAGCACTGCAGAGGCAATTGGAGGGAGAAATTCAGGGTGAATTTTCCTTTAGGATGAGCATTTCAAGTCTTTTGTTGTTGTTGTTGTTGTTGTTCTTGCTTTGTGCTTTCAACTCTCCCCTAAAGTGCTACCTTTAGATATTTTAGAGGTGAGGATGGATGGGACATTTTTGTTTAGTTTAGAGACAGTTATTAGAAAAGTCAATTTTAAAATGTACAAAGTGAAAAAGGGAAAGGAAAAGACACTGAATGTTCTCCAGGGTGGTTCTAAGTATTACAGGGCATGTTGTAGAAAAATTTTTAGCCATCTGCTAACGGATATTAGTAAAAGTGGAGACTGTGCTGAAAAATAAAGTGTCAGGTTGTCCTTTGCAGAAAGTTAATAAAAAGAAGGAAGTGAAAGACTGCTCATTATTTTTAATGACCTTGCTTTCCAGCAGAGTGCCTGTATCTCTCTGCCTTTACTTTCTGCCTTCTTTCAGTTCATTTTAACACACTAAACTACTCCTTAGAATGATGGCTTTGTTCTAAAGCACAGAGTTCATCAGAAGGCTCACAGTCCCAGGCTGACTTGTTAGTCACAGGTTCAGTGCCAAGGTGATGATGCAAAGATGATCCCAGGACATTGTCCACGAAACAGTCAACAATCATGACTGCTCTGGACTTCCTTTTGGACATGTCCACTTTGTTATGCGGAATAGCTCTCAAATGTTTTATTGTGTTTGGTGGGTGATACAAGTTTCAGCCATCCATAAAGAGAGTAATTACCAAAGTGGTTCCTCCTGCTTTGGTAAACCAGGAGGAATTACAGCGTGTTGTGGTTAGGAGTAGGCTCTGTTTCTGAAGAGCCCATATATGTATATGCATGTATGGAATTTTATACACACTTACTTTTCTAGTTTTAGTAGTTCTATACAAACTATTTGAATGAATAAAGTTCATGCTATACATGTAGCGTAGGTAACTTTCTGTGCTAATATCCTTAGTTATCAATGGCCTTGTATCTCAGAAAGAAATTATGGCAAGATAGATAATAAATTCATTAATAATGAGACAAAAAGTAATAAATAATCCTTCATTTCACAATGATGCTAAAAGAAGGTACACTCTTTAATCTAGGCATGTGTATGTTTCATACAGCAGTAAAATTAAGTCCACAGATACACAATAATGATAAACTCATAGTTGCATGCACATGCACACACACACACTGAAGGAATGAAAATTTAATTCCAAACTCTATATTAGATATACCTGCGGTCTTTGTTAGAATTTTTTTAACCTGATTTCTCTCTCCAAATAACGGCTAAACTGGCTGTGCTTAGGAAAGCCCTTTGAACTCAATATTCACAAGTCCTTGTGTTTTGAAAAAGAGATAAGTGCTCTGGAGAGTGCCTGCAATGGGTAAATGACACCAGACTCCTGCGGGTGGGCTTGGAGCTGGAAATGCAGCAGGAGCATTTTCTATGAATTTAATGGGGCTGAGTCTTTTTGACATCCTTCAGGCAAAGTCGTCAGAGATTTACCTATTTATAAAGTCAACAATTGGAGTGACGCTCTGCAGGGTTGACTTGCATTTCCATGTGAGTGTATGTGTTTTTTAAACAAAATTAACGGGTCTTTTTGCCAAAAGTATTCAGGCACCATCATACCCTTAAAAAAGCGTTTCTAGAAATAAAGTATATGTTTATTCATTAGCTGTCAGGCGCTTCTGGGCTCTGTACCCACACACACAGGCTGTTTAATGTGGAGTTTAATAACATTTATGTAGAACCAAGCTGGGGACGAGCTTGGTGGAGAAAAATCCATACTGACAAAACATACGGTTTTGCTTGTCTTCATCCAGGAGTGGAAAAGCCTGATTAAGATTGCCCTGTTTTATCTAAACACTGACATGCTGTTGATAAAAAAAGAAAAAAGCATTTTACTGTCATGCTAGAAACATAAAATGAACCCAGCCAGCCAATTTGAAAGAAACATTAACATATTTTCGTTTTCCCCTAAGCCCAGTAGAGATTCGGTTTGAGTTATTTTTAACCTCTCCCCCAAATGATTTAACTTTATTGTTTCCTAAGATCTAGAATTGTTTGATCTATTTAGTTTGCAAGAGACAAAGTCGATAAGCTGCTGAGCAGAAAACTAATTAAGAAAGAAAGAGTTCACTGGATTTCCAGTGAAACAAAATAAGTAAAGAAAAGAAAGCAAATGTTTTGCACTGTTGTCAATTGGGCTTATACTGTGTGGAGGGAGTTACCTAAGTCATTTCCCCAAGGGCAGGTCTGCTCTAAATGACTTATTATTAGAGTCCATATGAAAATCATCACACATGGCTATGACAACTGATTCTAGAATGGGTAGTATGAGGGGGTAGGGATGAACTGTGAGAAACAACAGGAAGAACAATTTGCCTTAGGGGGTGAAGATATACACTTAGGATGTATAAATTCACCACATTGATGGCCACAGTATCTATTAAGAGTCACCAACTGAAATGCTTAACCTGTATTCCCATTTTAGAACAGTAGGCTTTCCTGACCCTGGTGGTTCAGCTCAGTTCAGTCACTCAGTTGTGTCCGAATCTTTGTGACCCCATGAATTGCAGCACACTAGGCCTCCCTGTCGATCACCAACTCCTGGAGTTTACTCATGTCCATCAAGTCGGTGATGCCATCCAGCCATAAGTAGGGAAAACCACTAGACCATTCAAGTATGACCTAAATCAAATCCCTTATGATTATACAGTGGAAGTGAGAGCCTGGTGGTACAGGTATTTAATTGTCTAAATTTGTACATTTTTGTGTATGTGTTTAGGGGAGTGATTTGAGGAGAGGGTAGAGGGAAAAAAGAAATAGTTTCTATTGCATAAATCTCTGTTTGGAATTGTAATATTTAAACAGTAAATACTAACAGTATGTTGAGATATGTTATCCTCTTGAAGACTCAATTGCTCATTTATAAAAGGCAATATTAAGCAACTTCTGGCTTAGTTATGAGTATTGAATAAGAGTACCTGTGTAAATAACATTTTATTATCTCTAAAGGAACAAATAAATATGAATTTCTTTTTTTGCTCTCCACCCTGAGACCTACCTGAATAGCCATCCTTTTCTGCCACCTATCCAGGACAAAACAAATGAGAAAACAATCCACAGTAAGCTACCGATTGAGAGAACCATATGCTTACTCTATACCTGAATATGTAAAGAGGGTGGGGGTAGGGTAGAGAGATAGCAAAACATGTGTTTATCAGATGATTGGTGTTCAATTTAGTTTTCTATCTACTCCCCTCCGATTATTTTGGATGCTCTAGAATGGCACAATAGGGACATAGTACTAATAATAAACCCAGTTTTGGACTAAAAATAACTTAAACAGCTCTGCCTCTTTCATTCTTTTTCTTGTCGAGTCCATTGAGCTAATTAGTCTAGAGCAGGAATATGGAGAGAGAACTCCTAAAAATAGATAAGGTTATTAAGAGCCTTGGGGAAATACTCTGCTGTAATTTGCTTTCCAGATAAACTTTTTATATAGGTATATAAGAACGATTGCTCAATTATAATAAAATTCCTATAGAATTACACACTCAGTGGTAATCAGTATGAACTCATTCTGTCCCACATGTTATTACAGTGAATACCACAGTGTTGTGAAGGGTCAGACAAGACAGAGAAACAGATGATGTAGGTAACCAGGAAGCCAAAACTGAGAGCAGAGAAGCTAAAGACCACAACAGGTTTCAACTGAGAAAGAGGAGGGAGGCTGGGTTTTTGTGCAATGAAACTTTGTACTTTAAAGCTCACTTCCTGAAACTGTTGCAATACCATTTCTATCTCCAAAAGAGTCAAGTCTGGGTAAGGAAGGAGTAAATGGAACTTGCAGAAAGATTTTTTTTCTTTCTGGAACAATATAAAAATTCTGGCTGCCTTTTCTGGCAGAGAAATGTTGAATTATATTTCTTTTTCATATAATATATAGCCTTTCTATTAGATAAGTCTTTAGGGAAATGAGCCAGCATCCTTTCCCACCCTTACAAGCTGTCAGATTATTTTATTTGTTTTGCAAACTTGAATTGGCTAGAAGTTATCTATTGAGATGGGCCAAGTATAAGAAATCAAAGTGATGTACCCCACACAATCTCAATCACCTCAATGTGACTGCAATTTCTCATAGACTCCAGACTACCCATTTCCAAATCTCGTTCATCAGTGATCAAAACAACTTAAGGATGTTTGGTTTAATTTTATCTGATAAACAAGGTCAGGTCTGGACAACACCTTAAAGAGAGCTTTTCAGGAAAAAATTTAACCCAGAAAGTAATGATGTTAAATAAGTTTCACCTTTTTCAGGCAAGTTGAACACATAGAGAGGATATTTGATGTATGACACAGAACTAGATCCTGGTTCATGTTTTCTTATAAAAAAATCCATGTCTCTGTACTCTTTCTGCCAATTCTTTTTTTTTTTTTTAATATTATCTGAAACTCATTTCAAGTGGCTAACCTATATTTATACATTAGAAAATTTTATATTCTTTGGAACTATTGGATCCTTGCTGTTGTAAAAATGATTTGCAACCTTTTTCTGTCTAAAATGTTTACTTTTTATTAAAATTTAAATTCTTTTATTGAGGTAAAAGTCACATAACATAAAACATACTATTTTAGCCATCTGTACAGTTCAGCAGTACTGAGTACATTCGCATTGTTGTGCAACTCTCACCATCATCCATCTCCTGAATTTTTCACCTTCCTAAATTAACTTTTATATCAAAATGTTCCCCAGAAACCTCCTCACATACAGTGGACAGTCTCTGAATTATTCTGTCAATAATGGTGTAAAGTTGATCAGCAAGTTACTTTTCCGTGAATAACTGATGGTTAATAATGAGGTCGTACATTAATTGAAGACTTGTGACTAGAATATTATCTCATTTAATCCATTAGTTACATCATAAAAATTTGTCTGAAATTTGGCTTATTCATTTATCATTGTAGCTGTTAGTAATAGGCCTGCCATATCATTTGGAGCTCAATAAATATTGGGAGAATAAATGAATACATTACTGAGAGCTTGTAAGTCCATCAACTTTATATAAAATGCTAACTTTTTCTTGAATTACCAGCAAGTTTGTAAGTGTTCTTTCCTATAAAAATGAATTATATATGAATACGACTCTGATGACCTTACAGTTTGTTTGGAGAGAGGAAAAAAAAAACATAAATAGATAATAAAATCAGCAGCCACAAGTTGACACTAGAGAAAGATTAAAGATAGTGTTATGGAAGTTCAGAAGAGAGAAATTATGATCATTTAAGAGAATCAAGAAGGATTCTGAAAGGATGTAATTTAATAGAGCCTTAAAAATAGGTAAGATTTTTGTGTGGTGAAAAGGGCTATCATAAGGTATAACATAGACCCTAGAGCTGGGCTCTGGGTTCAAATTCCAGCTCTATCTAGTAAATTTGGCCATTATGGATGAAGTTATTTAACCACTCAAGGTAAAATAGCAATGGTAACAGGCTCCACTTTCTAGAGTAGTTGTGAAAATATCCCTAATTACTGAATGGATTTTCCTGATAAAGGCACAGTATCAGATTCAATTCTGGTGACCAGTCATCTAGTTTTTACAATACTTAGCGACCTTCTTTAGTGAAACTGAACCACGCTCCTACTTAGATGGTACTCAAACTGAGCCACACCTCGTATTGAGACTTGAACCCACAGTCCCTGACTTAGGAGGGGACTCAAATCCTTTTCTTTTAATTGAAACCACTCACCCGGTCCCAGGACTTACTGAAGCTCAGCTTTCTTTGTCTCATCACAGAAAGAATTCAGTGTAAGGCAAGTTCAGTTCAGTTCAGTCGCTCAGTCGTATCTGACTCTTTGCAACCCCAGGAATCTCAGCACGCCAGGCCTCCTTGTCTATCACCAACTCCCGGAGTTTACTTAAATTCATGTCCATCGAGTCGGTAATGCCATCCAGCCATTTCATCCTCTGTCGTCCCCTTCTCCTCCTGCCCCCAATCCCTCCCAGCATCAGGGTCTTTTCCAATGAGTCAACTCTTCGCATGAGGTGGCCAAAGCATTGGAGTTTCAGCTTTAGCATCAGTCCCTCCAATGAACACCCAGGACTGATTTCCTTTAGAATGGACGGGTTGGATCTCCTTGCAGTCCAAGTGGTGGGCAAAGAGTGAGTTTATTATCATGGGATGCTTCTGAGAGATACAAGGGGGCAAGCAAGGAGTGCAGGCCCAAGAACAGATGGGGAGACATTTTTATAATCAAAGAAAGAGTTGGGAGGGGAGAAGATCACTTTCTTCCTCAGTCTTGTATAAATGTCAAGACTTGAATCATTAATTCCTCCTTTGACCCCATATGGTCTAACTGGGATGATCATGGTGCTTTTTAAATCATATGTATTTCACAGAAGGATGATAACATATACTAAAATATGGTAATTCATCTCAGATTTCAGTATAATATCCACTTTCACTTGGTTTCTTTCCCTTTTCACCTATATTTCTGTCTTGGCTACATGCAGAAATAATTCTCTTTAAGGACTCCCTTACTTCATGTAACAAGAGTCAAACCACTCATCTGTTGTCTTGTACTTTAAGTACATATGTGATTGTTGCTTGCTTACTAGAGTCTTTTCTTGAGTGGTCATTAGCTAACAACAGTCTCCCAAAGTCTCTTAAAATTCCCTTTCTGTTTTTAATCCTCCAGTGGGAATTCTAAACACTTTATCCTACTCTATCCCTATCAAAATAGGATATGGAAAGTAATCAGACAGCATCATTTACAGCATAAGGAGAAGGAAATGGACATTAGATCATTCTTGAGCATGTGATCCTAGACTCCGCAAAGAACCTGCTGAGGGCCTCTGTTGTGCTCAGTGGGGACCACCTCGATCCTTGTAGTATTTCTACCACATGATTTGCAGTGGTGTTAGCACTACAGGACCTCATGTGGCAATCAGCACTCTTGACAAGAGTGCAAAACCTGGTGGGGTGGGTAATGAGAGCTGAGGGTCTTGATTCTTCAATTTAGAAACCTGTGCTGCTCTTGCAAAATTCCCTCTCATAATCTAACTTCCTGTCCTGCTTCCAGGAAATGTTTTACACAGAATGCGATGGATATATGGTAAAGACTGTCTCATTTGAGATTCCAGGAGGCAACTATACAGATCCCAGCACTTTTCTTACTTACTCAGAACTTTCAAGGAATGAAAATTGAAATGGGCTAAGACTTCTGACACCTACCAGAGCATTTCTCATTGTCCTTATTGAGTGTAACATTAAATTTCTTTTCATATAAGGTCTTTCTATTCTGAAATCTCTCCTCCAATTTTGTCTTTCAGATCAAGCACAAAGACTTAGGTACAAAGACTTTTGTCTGGTTCAATACCCCTTGAGGAAAATTGTAGGGCTGTAGAAATGATAAGTAAATGTTCTTTACAATTCATAGCACCATAGTATGACTCTTTGTACAGCTCTATCACTGAGCAGTAATATGAGAAATTATCAGCTCCAAGCAATAGATATATTTGTGTTGCTTTCCCTTCAGTTGTTTAATAAAAGTGAAATCAAGAACACTATTATTTATAGATTTAACTTCCTGGGAAATTAGAACTTACTTACAATGCGATCTTTTAAGTCAAAATGAAAATGAAACTCATTTTAAATGTTAGGTTTACTTGCATTCAATGTACCGACTGAGGTTAAAAAAATATATATATACATATATATATATTTGTATTAAAACTGGTATGTGTGTTATAAAAGCTATCATTTTAACTTGCAAAAATGGTGTTCACGATAAAATTCATTATCCTCTATTATGTTTCTCTCTTAATGAAATATATCATATATTTATACATCAAATTTTCAAAGAAAGAAGGCAAATAATATATTATTAGAATTGGCTGATTTGGTTTCCTAACACTAAAGGGAGAAAATCCTTTGATTACAAAAACTGCTTTACTTTGAAGTGGACAAGAGAGGGCACTCATGTATTTCATATATAATTGTACATAATTTTTTTCAGTTGTTAAAGGGTTGACTTAAACAATCCTTAATACAGTTTTAAAAGGGTTGAAAAATGTAAAAATAATACATAACATTGATACAAACATATTTTTATAAATAAAAGCAAGCAGGAAAAGAATTTTTGGAAGTTTTCTATACATATAGTTTTAAAGGGACTTTGACTAGCAAATTGAAATAGGAACAAACAAACATAAAAATCTTTTTCTACTGAGTTTCATTTTAATTCAATTTGAAATAAGCAAACATTTAAAAATAATGTTAACTTCCCCCCCACCCCAAATAAGAAAGACTTCTTTCAAATTAAAATTAGTCAGATGCTAGATTTTGATTTGAAAAGATGTTCCCTGGCTGATAACATGGAATCAAAATTGCCAAAATTTATAACTGAAAACAGTGGAATGGTCTCAGCTCAGTTCCAAGGAGAGTCCTGCTCCCTTTCCAAGGAGCAACCTAATACCTGCTGTGAACCAGCCCACCGAAGGGAGGCTGGAACCTGGAAGGAGAGCGATGCCTCAGGACAGAAGAGAGGTGAGAGGCAGAGCCTGCTCTGGGTTCTGGCTGCAGCTGTCACTTCTTGCCCCCAGCACCACTCTATTCCGTGTCCAGACCACGTTCCTGCAGACCATCATAGAGTTTTGCATCTGAGTGGATGTTTAGATTTTTCCTGAAATATTTTAGCCATCAAGTGTTAAACATAAAATGTGTAACATTTTTCAGAGAGATTTTCCTAGTGGACCTCAGAAGGTAAGGAGCCTGGGGACAGCATCTTTATCCAAAGATCAAAAGGTGGGGCACACAGCCAGAAATATTCAGAAACTTCAAAGCAAAGAAATAAATCAGATTTTTTTCTTCTTCTAAAGATAAGGGATTAGTCATTAAAATCTTTTCCACAAGTATTTGGTTCAGAGTTGGAGAACAAGTCATAACTTTTGCTGCCTTCAAATATTCTAATGTTTGTGTGCTTTAAAAGTCTTGCCTTTTGTAATGTACTGGAAACCACAGGGAAACAACACTGTCTCCCTAGTCAATTTCAAGTTTTTTTTTTTTTTAATCAAGACAGAGTGCTTTACAGAGAGGTAGACACATTTGTGAATTTGATCTTGTTGCTCATCGATCCTTACACGCTTCTCTTCAATGGTTGTAATAGCAGCCATTACTTCTGACACATCAATGGGAAATGAGGATTCAGGACAAAAGAGGTGGTAGTGATGTGAAAGCAAGATCCATTTATTCTTTCAGGCTTACAACAATGGGCAGTTCGAAACAGTGACTGAATGAAAGTGAAGTGACTCAACATTTATTGAGAAAGCTTACTGAACATTCATCAAACACACAGGATCAAGAAAACAGTTCTCAAAGAGATATACACAGAATCCCCATGACAGACATTCTCAAACTTTTTGTCTCAGAACACTTTTACACTCTTAAAAATTATTAAGAACCTTAAACAGCTTATGGGTTATATCACTCTATAGCCAAAAATAAAACATTTATTAATTTATCTTTTAAATAACAGTAGTAAATATTTTCTTATGCAGAATAACTATATTACCCCCAAAATTACAGCTGACCCCTGAACAATGAGGATTTGAATGCACAGGTCCATTTGCATACCAATATTTTTCAACAGGAAATATTATAGTACTACACAGTCTATGGTTGGTTGGTTGAATGCATGAATGCAGAGGAATTACAGATATGGAGTGACTATAAATTACATGAAGGATTAACCTCGACATTTTTCAAAGGCCAGCTGTAGTTATGAGAATACAATTGTTTTACATGTTTTAACATTGTTCTAAAGTTCTGGCTTAATAAACTGGAATTATCTTATCTGAGTCTTTATTAAATCTATTGTGATCTGTGATTTTCACTGCAGTATATGAAGGAAATCTGGTATCAGACAGATGGAAAAGGGAGCAGTATTTTAGTGGCTATTTTTTTAGATCATTGTAATATCCTTCTTTTATACTACCTCAAACTTCAAAAAGTGCTGGTTTCTTAAAGATTAATTGTCATATAGAATCTGAAACCATGTTCATGAAGTTTTTTGTAATCTGTTACATTAGCCTGTCTATACCTTGAATGTATTTTTTATGCATCTGTTTTGTTATATCATAATTTATTACTTGGAATATATTGGTTAATTCTTTTATGTAGATCTTCCAAATGTACAGTGGAAAATCCCACTGTATACTCATGAGAAAATGAGCTTCTAAAGGGAAATATTATACCAGCATTTTTGCAAAAATTAGGTGACTTCATAGACTCTGAAAATGTCTTAGAAAGCACCAGAGGCTTACACTCTTGGAGAAAAGGCTCAATGGCCTTTTTTTTTTTCCCCCTCTGTAGAGTTTAAACTCATTTGTTGCCCTTTTTGCTCTTTCAGATACCCCACTATAACCACTTTGACCTTTCAATTCACCATGTATGCTTTTTCTCATTTCAGAATCTTTGCTAACTTCTAGTCAGCCTTTGCTAAAGTTTTAGGTCAAATGATACATACTTTGCCTAAGAATCTTATTCTCACTTTTCTTAATCAGAGGTGGGTGCTCTGTCCTATAGGTATTAATCAAAACAATTATTTGTTAATTTTATGAAAATTTGAAATAGAATAAAATCCCTTTGGGGCAAGAATCATGACTGTCTGGATTAGTATGTGCCTTAGTGTATGTCCCTGATAGCTCAGTTGGTAAAGAATTCGCCTGCAATGCAGGAGACTCTGGTTTGATTCATGGATCAGGAAGATCTGCTGGAGAAGGGATAGGCTACCCACTCCAGTATTCTAGGGCTTCCCTTGTGGCTCAGCTGGTAAAGAATCTGCCCGCGATGCGGGAGACCTGGGTTTGATTCCTGGGTTGGGAAGATCACCTAGAGAAGGGAAAGGTTACCCACTGCAGTATTCTGGCCTGGAGAATTCCATGGGTTGCAAAGGGTCAGACACGACTGAGCCAACTTTCATTTGCACTTTAGTGTGTATTAGTCACTCAGTTGTGTCCGACTCTTTGTAACGCCATGGACTGTAGCCCGCCAGGCTCCTCTGTCCATGGTATTCTCCAGGCAAGAGTACTGGAGTGGGTAGTCATTCCCTTCTCCAGGGCATCTTCATGACCCAGGGATCAAACCCAGGTCTCCTGCACTGCAGGTGGACTCTTTACCATCTGAGCCACCAAGGAAACTCAGGATGTGACTTACGTTTTTACTACATCTATTCTTTTTCATTTCAAATAATAAACAAGTAATAATACTTTGGGAGTAAAGAGAAAGAGATGATTTTCTGCTGCACTGAATTCTACTACCTTTGGTCTAGTACTGGATTCTTGATATAGCCAAGTACGTTATGTGGGATTTTCTCTTTGTAGGCAAAAGTAATCCCTCTGTTAAATCTTTCCATTCTTCAAGGCACAGGTCAGGTTATATGTCCTCTAATAAAATAAAGAAAAGTGTTTCTAATCAGTTCCATCTAACAATGATTGCTCATTCCTTTGAACATATGTAACCCTGAATACTCATTGGAAGGACTGATGCTGAAGCTCCAATACTTTGGCTACCTGATGCAAAGAGCCAACTCATTGGAAAAAGACCCTGATGCTGGGAAAGATTGAGGTAGAAGGAAAAGAGAGTGACAGAGGATGAGATGGTTGGACTGCATCCCCAATTCAATGGACATGAACTGGTGAGGAACACGAAGGCCTGGCATGCTGCTGTCCGTGGAGTACAGAGAGTCAGACATGACTTGGTGACTGAACAACAAAACAATCCTTAAAGTATTTTCATACTGCTCATTTGGCAACTTACCATGTATTCATTACCTTAAAGCAATGGTTAATTTGGGTCCATATTTTCCCTACAAGTAGTGAGCTTCTTGAAAGTAGTAACATGTTCTCTCTATCTTGGGAGCCTCCCTGTACACATTTGGAACTTCCTAGTACACTTCACACTTTTTGACACACAGCAGATGATTAGTAATTGATTTTGACTGATTGACTAATTTGTTATTGGGAATCTTAGACATTTTCTGTAAAGCACCATTCCAGAGTAACATATCATTAATTTTGAATGTGTAGAACAGTCTTATTTTACATTTTATTCTGAGGAACCTGCACCGTGCAAGGCAATAGTTGTCCACATAAGAAGATAAACATATCCTAGTTTAAACTTTTCTTGAGTATACATTCATTAAATGTATTTGTCCCAAATAATGTGTGTTTCTTTCTTTCTTTTTTTTTTTTTTTTGAGACATCTGATTGTGTAATTGACAGCGGCAAGTGACAGAAATTCAAAGTCTTAAGTAAAAGGGAAATTTTTTGGTTCATACAAATATTAAGTCCATGGGTGGAGATGTTTACTTAAGCCTGATAAAATCCAGAAGCTCAAATAATAATAGAAGCTTATCCATCTCTTGGATCTATCTAAACATCTACTTGTTTTTCATCTCTTTTCCTTCTGATCTCATTCTCTCATACCTTAGTCAAGACCTCAAGGAAATTCAGGTCTCTTTGCTTACAGCCTACAATCCACAAGAAATAAACACACATTCTCTCTAGCTTCTCCAGTTGCAATCTCAGTGGAAGCACTCCGATTGGTTCAGCTTAGATCATGTGACCATCCCTTTTAGACCAATCAGTATAGATAAAATTTTGGACGGCCAAGGTTGGATAACCCCCAGTCTTACGCACTTCACTACTTTCATTCTCAGTCTAGCCATAACCAGATGAGATGGAGATGGTACAGAAGCCTAACAGAAATTAAAACGCTAGACAAAAAAGGGTTATAAACTATATCAGGATTCAAGATTTCTTTGCAATAAAATAAATTTATATTTAGTCAAAGCAAGAAGTATTTAAAGTTGGATATAAAGAAAACATTTTATGTTTGGGTTATTAGATAGGGAAAATATTGTATACTTGGAGAGAAAATAACTTCCTCTTTAAAAAATAACAAGATTATAATTTGGAAGAGAAGATACACTTATTTTATCAACACATGAGCTGAGGCTTGAAGGCGTATCATTTACCATTTCAGAATTTCAGTTCCAATAAAGTTAAGAAATTTTATACTATTCTTTTATGGTTCTAGGGAGAATATTAGATAATGTGTTGAAGTACCTAAAATGAACTTGACACATAGCAGTTACTTAATACATGTTAGATTATTATTAGATCCATTATTCTCTACAATATTATTATTTTCTTCTCCTTTTTTCCTTTCTCTCTACTGCAGAAGGTGAGGCATCAGCTGGCCAGTTTGGGGATATTAAAGGTCCAAATTTGCTTTTCCCCACCTGTCCTGTTCACTCCTACTCTTAATCATTGCTTTTTAACCTAGGTTACATGTTAAAATTCCTGATGCCCAGGTGCACCATAGACATATTAAAGTCACAATCCAGGATGGGTCTCAAGAGCAGTACTTTTGTAATTTCCTGGAGATTCCAAAATATCGCCAAGGCTGAGAATCATTTTCTTTCAATTCTTCAATTCTTTTGGTATATTACACACATTAATGGTACACTATGCTGTTAACACTTACCAAGTTTTGAGTTATTTCTGCATTAAGCATGTCTTTTATTTTATATATTCTGATGCTCTGACATTCAGATGCTTTGACACGTGGGGCCTTGCTGACCCTGGAGCAAGTGCCTCTCCCAGGTTTAGCCAATTCCTACTGATGGTAAAGAGCTCACCCACAAGAGTACTTTTCACACACAAACCAACCGATCTAGGGTTCACAGCCCAATCACTTCCTTCACACTTGGGCCACCACTCACCTGCTCTAATCAATCCTGGGCAAAGTGCCAGACAACTAGTGATAACTCCCATGTCTTAAATATTCTAAACCAATTCAAACTAGCTAATTTAAGCCTAGCTGTTCCTTCCTGCAGGAGCCACAGTGAAGTCTTTCACCCAGTTTCCTCTCTTCCCACCTCCTCCCTGATTCTTCCTCATGTGGCCCCCCCCTGGCCTTGCCTGCCTCCTCTGAAGCAAACCGTGTTTCCAGTGGCAATCATCTCCTAATGATTGGTCTTACTAGCCTCAAATTTGTACTAACAGATGATTGTTCCCTGGACAGCACTGGGATTAAGCACAGATCCTAAAATCCATATATAACTTTACTCTTTGTATCTGAGGTTCCACATTTGCAGTTGCAACCGACCACAGATTTTGTAGAATTGTAGTATTTACTATTGAAAAAAATTGCCTATAGTGGATCCTTACAGTTCAGATTCGTGTTGTTCAAGGGTCAACCGTACTATCTCTAAAAACAGTTTTCCTCAAGCATACTGTGAGCACTTTAAGAGAAGAGATGACCTTTCACATTTTCCTAGTACCCTCCTAGTACTTCATTTAGTGTGGTCAGTGTTAGCTTTTCAATAAATACTTGCTACTTGATTCCATTTAGGACCTTTGTGTTAAATTGAAAATAATTCTCTGGAAAAACACAGATATTTACTTAAATAATGTGAATTGCAATCTACTATAATTCTTTAGGAAAATTGGTGTAAGACCATGTGAAAGATTAAGATTAGGGGCTTTCTAATTAACTCTGTATATTTCTCCCCTTTATATCTTTCATTCATGTTTTTAAAAAGCCGAATGAGGCTCATGACTTGATGTTTTAATAGCCTTTTAAAAACAGGTTCTCACCTGCTTTGAAAACCATATACATGAAGCCAAGAGCAGGTTAAAACCTGGTCACCTCATTAATACCTTTAGTGAGGGTCAAAGGCAGGTTAGGATTCGGTCATCTCATTACTACTTATTTAAGCACCTCAAATTTAGTAGCCAGGGAAGGCATTAATGAGGTGACTGAGTTCTAACCCACTTCTGATGCAAGTAAAGGCACAATGTTTAAGGTAGATGACAACATATTGTGAAAAATGCAACCCAACCAGAGAAATAGTACGGTTGCAAGATTGTTAAGAATAATATTAATACCTTCTTACCATGCTTACCACATTTCATACTTAAATGTATTTTGCTGTATTATGGGCTTCCCAAGTGGTACAGATGGTAAAGAATCCACCTGCCAATGCAGGAGACACAGGAGACATAGATTCAATCCCTGAGTTGGGAAGAGCCCCTGGAGTAGGAAATGACAACCCACTCCAGTATTCTTGCCTGGAAAATTTCATGGCTAGAGGAGTCTGGCAAGGTCTACAGTCCATGGGGTTGCAGAGTCGGACATGACTGAGCATGCAGTGGCTTGCTGCATTATGTCATTTCATGACACAACAGCTCTGTGTGAAAGGTCCTATTATTATCTTTGACAGGTGAGAACACTGAGACTCAAAGAGGTTAAGTGACTTATCCAAGGTCATACAGCAAATAATTAGCAGAAATGATCTGCCTTCCTTTAGTATCATCACTCTCTATTTGCCCTTCCCTAGCCCTAACTTGGCATCTGGTCCCATCACTTCATGGGAAATAGATGGGGAAACAGTGGAAACAGTGTCAGACTTTATTTTTTGGGGTTCCAAAATCACTGCAGATGGTGACTGCAGCCATGAAATTAAAAGACACTTACTCCTTGGAAGAAAAGTTATGACCAACCTAGATAGCATATTCAAAAGCAGAGACATTACTTTGCCAACAAAGGTCCATCTAGTCAAGGCTATGGTTTTTCCAGTGGTCATGTATGGATGTGAGAGTTGGACTGTGAAGAAAGCTGAGCGCCGAAGAATTAATGCTTTTGAACTGTGGTGTTGGAGAAGACTCTTGAGAGTCCCTTGGACTGCAAGGAGATCCAACCAGTCCATTCTGAAGGAGATCAGCCCTGGGATATCTTTGGAGGGAATGATACTGAAGCTGAAACTCCAGTACTTTGGCCACCTCATGCAAAGAGTTGACTCATTGGAAAAGACCCTGATGCTGGGAGAGATTGGGGGCAGGAGGAGAAGGGGACGACAGAGGATGAGATGGCTGGATGGCATCACTGACTCAATGGACATGAGTCTGAGTGAACTCCGGGAGTTGGTGATGGACAGAGAGGCCTGGCGTGCTGTGATTCATGGGATTGCAAAGAGTCGGACATGACTGAACGACTGAACTGCACTGAACTGAGCCCTAACTTAATGTTTGCGAAGACTCTCTGGGTGATTTTTCTGAACAGCTGGATGTGAGAAGTATTGAACTTTGGCAGTGCTTTATAAACTGGGGGTCATGACGTACTTGTGTGTAACAAAGTCAACTTGGTGGTTTGAAGCAACTGTGCCAAAATTAAACAGAATGAAATAGAGATTATCAGAGCCTATTATATGCAGTAAGGATAAATATTTTTCATGAAGCTTTTTTTTTTTTACATATGTATATACAGGATCTGGATGAACATGAATTTCTTGCTTTGATGATTTTATGGGTTCAAAGCCATTTGAGAAACACTAGCTTGGGGCTTTGAATTGGTAGTAGAAGCTGAAGAGCAGAATACACTGGTCTTGAAGGAGAGGTCTGTATTGTTAGAAGTACCTCCCTAACCATTGTCTCCTTGGAAATCTTTGATGAGGGATGAGGAATCAGTTAAGAGCTGCAGGAATGGGACAGGCTTCTGTAGCAGAAAAGGCCTTTAAGAAAAGAATACCTCACTCATTTGTCCTTTAAATGTAGAAGGCCTCATGGTTTTTGTGGTTACATTTCTCAGCTTGTTAGGCTGGAAGTTTTTCAGCTAACATGGCTCATGTAGAGACATGTGACTTTGATTCTTACACGATAAACCTGAGGGAGTCTGCATAGAGCAGGCTTGCTATGAGTTACACTCTAATCCTCTCGTGGCAGCAGACAAGATGTTTCCTTATTTTTGCAGCTGCCACTGACTCTGGTCTGGACCAAACCACTATCAGCTGCAGAAATGATACAACTAGGATTTTTAATACTAATAAAACTAATATGGTTCAAGATTGGGCAAAGTAAGTTGTACCAAATGTTACAGTTTGTTTTTTCTGAATAATATTTCTTGGTACGTTGGGAAGTTGGCCTCAATTTGAGCTTTCCTTTGAGGAGTTTCTTTGAATTATTCACATTTGAAAGGGAACAAAACTGAACTTGTAGAACCTGATATGCAAGCCCATACTGTCAAACTTGATGTCGAACAAGGTCACTGTAACTTTAAAACAAAACAATAGTCAAATGCCTTTTATTTACTGCTTCTTAGAAGAAAGGAGAAAATTAAAAGAATTTAAAATGGTTTGTATAAAACGGATAAGCAACAAAGATTTACTGTTTAGTGCAGTATCAATATCCTGGAATAAACTATAATGGGAAATAATCTGAAAAATACATATGTATAATTGAATTATTTTGCTGTACACTTAAAACTAACACAGTGTTGTAAATTAACTGTACTTCGATTGAAAAGGGAAAATGAAACTCCACCAACAAGCTTTAAAAGAAGAATCAAATGTGATGTTGGGTGTTTACGCTCAGTCTCTTCAGTCATGTCCAGCTCTTTTTCAATCCCACAAACTATAGCCCATCAGGCTCCTTTGTCCATGGGACTCTCCAGGCAAGAATACTGGAGTGGGCTGCTAAGCCCTCCTCAGTGTAGGGCACATTTTACCATTGGTGTTTTCCTGGAGACTCTACTGAAATTCCTCTAAGCGTGTTGCCCAATATTTTCTCATCTTGCAAAATAGTATCTTCTCTTCTAGGTTGGTACATGAGCTCAAGACTGCCTACACGTGTCCATTCTTATTTACTCATTCTATTAGTGCTAGTGACCAGAACACTTTTTGTCTCCCCAGCAATGCTCCTCCAATGCTACCGATTAACTTGAGGTTTTCAAGTGGAGCCATGAGAGCAAAATATAACATCTTATTCTCATATTTTAAAAATTTTTATTAAAATCTTGACATTTGGTGAAGGATTGCAGTGATCAAAATTAGCCTGATAACTTCCCAGAATGCTTCCTTATCTTATCCTAGATTACATCATACAATTACTGACGGTTTTCTTTCTCAAAGAGAAAAATTGCCAGCAATATCAAGGTACAGAGTGGGACAGGAAATTACTTGGGTGTTATTGAAGGCAGTATCCCTTTGAAGGGGAGTTCTCATAGTTCTGGGTCTGAGGAATGGCCCCAGTGGAATGCATGTGGTTGCCAGAAGGAAAAGCAATATGAAGACTGTACTCCCTGAGTGGTCAGTTCAGTTCAGCTGCTCAGTCATGTCTGACTCTTTGTGACCCCATGGACTGCAGCACGCCAGGCTTCCTGTCCATCACCAACTCTGGGAGCTTGCTCAAACTCATGTCCATTGACTTGGTGATGCCATCCAACCATCTCACCCTCTGTTATCCCCTTCTCTTCCTGCTTTCAATCTTTCCAATCATCAGAGTCTTTTCCAATGAGTCAGTTCTTTGGCCAAAGTGTTGGAGTTTCAGCTTCAGCATCAGTCCTTCCAATAAATAATCAGGACTGATTTCCTTTAGGATTGACTGGTTTGATCTTCTTGCAGTCCAAGGAACTCTCAAGAGTCTTCTCCAATACCACAGTTCAAAAGCTACCATAAGTGGTAGCTACTAGAAATTTGAGCCAAAAGAAATGAGTGCTTAAAGCTGCATCTTGGAAGCTCATTATGGAGCACTCTTTACCAATTTACAAGAAAATGGAATCATCCCTCACAGCAATGGACAAGTACTATCTGTCAGGATGTCTAAGAGAATTAAACGGCATATGGCAGTCAGGAACAATGAATAGGTGGTTTTATCAGTATAGTGTTCTCTTGTTGTGAGTAAAATGAAGTGAGCCTTTTGTAATAGTCTCTAGAGTTTCTAAACAGTTTAAAAGTGAGTACAATGCTGGACTTCCTGCTAATGTAGCATTTAAGGACCAAAGAAATTATAGAATAAAAGGATTGTGATTGTATTTGTGATTAACTTTACGAAGCTATTTATATTGGGTATGTGTGTGTATTTAACCTTAGTTACCATTCAGAAATATAGAAATAAACTTTATTTATATGACTCATAATTACACTTGAAGAAATAAAGAATGATAGTTTCAAAATGTCTTTCTATATCACATTTGTGAGAAAGGTGAAAAAGTCTTATGGCTAAATGTGGATTTTTAAAAATATTGGACTCTTACCTGAAAGATGATGCTGTGAAAGTGCTACACTCAGTATGCCAGCAAATTTGGAAAACTCAGCAGTAGCCACAGGACTGGAAAAGGTCAGTTTTCATTCCAATCCCTAAGAAAGGCAATGCCAAAGAATGCTCAGACTACCACACAATTGCACTCATCTCACAAGCTAGCAAAGTAATGCTCAAAATTCTCCAAGCCAGGCTTCAGCAATACGTGAACCGTGAACTTCCAGATGTTCAAGCTGGTTTTAGAAAAGGCAGAGGAACCAGAGACCAAATTGCCAATATCCACTGGATCATCAAAAAAGCAAGAGAGTTCCAGAAAAACATCTATTTTTGCTTTATTGATTATGCCAAAGCCTTTGATTGTGTGGATCACAAGAAACTGTGGAAATTCTGAAAGAGATGGGAATACCAGACCACCTGACCTGCCTCTTGAGAAACCTATATGCAGGTCAGGAAGCAACAGTTAGAACTGGACATGGAACAGCAGACTGGTTCCAAATAGGAAAAGGAGTATGTCAAGGCTGTATATTGTCACCCTGCTTATTCAACTTCTATGCAGAGTACATCATGAGAAATGCTGGGCTGGAAAAAGCACAAGCTGGAATCAAGATTCCCGGGAGAAATATCAATAACTTCAGATATGCAGATGACACCACCCTTATGGCAGAAAGTGAAGAGGAACTAAAAAGCCTGTTGATGAAGGTGAAAGAGGAGAGTGAAAAAGTTGGCTTAAAACTCAACATTCAGAAAATGAAGATCATGGCATCTGGTTCCATCACTTCATGGGAAATAGATGGGGAAACAGTGGAAACAGTGTCAGACTTTATTTTTGGGGGTTCCAAAATCACTGCAGATGATGACTGCAGCCACGAAATTAAAAGACGCTCACTCCTTGGAAGAAAAGTTATGACCAACCTAGATAGCATATTCAAAAGCAGAGACATTACTTTGCCAACAAAGGTCCATCTAGTCAAGGCTATGGTTTTTCCAGTGGTCATGTATGGATGTGAGAGTTGGACTGTGAAGAAAGCTGAGCACTGAAGAATTGATGCTTTTGAACTGTGGTGTTGGAGAAGACTCTTGAGAGTCCCTTGGACTGCAAGGAGATCCAACCAGTCCATTCTGCAGGAGATCAGCCCTGAGATTTCTTTGGAAGGAATGATGCTAAAGCTGAAATTCCAGTACTTTGGCCACCTCATGTGAAGAGTTGACTCATTGGAAAAGACTGGGAGGGATTGGGGCAGGAGGAGAAGGCGACGACAGAGGATGAGATGGCTGGATGGCATCACTGACTGGATGGACATGAGTCTGAGTGAACTCCAGGAATTGATGATGGACAGGGAGGCCTGGAGTGCTGTGATTCATGGAGTCGCAATGAGTCAGACACGACTGAACGACTGAACTGAACTGTCCATGAGAATTGCTGAATCATCACTCAGCTACCTGAGAAAAGTTTTGTCAGAGCAGAGAGCATGTAGGGGAGCCTGCTGCTGCTGCTGCTGCTGCTAAGTTGCTTCAGTTGTGTCCGACTCTGTGCGACCCCAGAGACAGCAGCCCACCAGGCTCCCCCATCCCTTGGATTCTCCAGGCAAGAACACTGGAGTGGGTTGCCACTTCCTTCTCCAATGCATGAAAATGAAAAGTCAAAGTGAAGTCGCTCAGTCGTGTCCGACCCTCAGCAACCCCATGGACTGCCGTCTACCAGGCTCCTCAGTCCATGGGATTTTCCAGGCAAGAATACTGGAGTGGGGTGCCATTGCCTTCTCCAAGGGGAGCCTGCAGTTTGCTGGAAATGTGATTTCCATGGGACAGAAGGAAGATGAAGAGCTCGCAGTAGTCAATATGTTTGACATTTCTAGAAACTTCATCATCAGAGAAGAAGCTATTAATGTATGAAAATTATTTCATAAAAAGAAATGCACTTAGATTTTTCTCAGGGTAAAAAACATTGCCAAACATTGCCAGATGCAACAGTAAATAGTCTGTAGATGAAAGACACCTGAGCAAGGAGGGAGGTGAAAGAGAGAATTGGGAACAGGTGGTCAAAGAAGAGTTTTAAGACCACAGCTTAGGAAACTGGGAGCCTGGAGGAGGGGTCTGAGACACCACCACTGATGCTCATGACATTCTCTCCTAGGAGGGGAACTGGGGGGTAATGTCAACGGAACAAAACATTATCATAATAGCCAACTGCTGCCTTCAAAAACCAAAAGCAAACACATGTCCACATCTGAAAGTGAAGCAACCATCTTGTGTCTTATTCCCGTTTTCACTCTCCTGTTAATTCAGTCCCAGTAGAGTATCCTAGGTTGCATCTTTTTCCCTTTCAGCACTTTGAATATATCATACCATCCCCTTCTGGCCCACAAAGTGTGTGCAGAAAAATCAGCTATTATCCTTGCAGTCATTTCCTTGGATAAGACTCTTTGTTCTACTCTTGCTGCCTTTAGAATTTCCTCTTAACATTTTAGAATTTCCTCTTATCACTTTAATTATGATGTCTTGGTGAGGGTATGTTTTGTTTCACCTTATTTGGGACCTTCTGTCCTTCCTATACATAGATATATGTTTCCTTCTTCAGGTTTGGGAAGTTTTCAGCCATAATTTTATCAGATACAGTTTCAACCCTTTTTCTCTTTATTCTTCTTCTGAAACCCCTGTAATGTGAATATGTTTATTTATAATAATAATGTGAATATGCTTAATTTCGGAGAAGGCAATGGCACCCCACTCCAGTACTCTTGCCTGGAAAATCCCATGGATGGAGGAGCCTGGAAGGCTGCAGTCCATGGGGTCGATGAGGGTCCGACACGACTGAGCGCCTTCACTTTCACTTTTCACTTTCCTGCATTGGAGAAGGAAATGGCAACCCACTCTGGTGTTCTTGCCTGGAGAATCCCAGAGACGGTGGAGCCTGGTGGGCTGCTGTCTATGGGGTTGCACAGAGTTGGACATGACTGAAGTGACTTAGCAGCAGCATGCTTAATTTCCCACAAGTCCCTGAAAATGTTCTCATTTTATGAATTTGTTTTCCTTTTTCCAGATCCAAATGGGCAACTTTCATATTTTATCTTCCAGATCACTTATGCATTCTGTATCACCTCAGTGCACTTCAGTTCAGTCGCTCAGTCATGTCTGACGCTTTGCGAATCCACAGACTACAGCACGCCAGGCCTCCCTGTCAATTAGCAACTCCCAGATTTTACCTAAACTTATGTCCATTGAGTCCGTGATGCCATCCAACCATCTCATCCTCTGTTGTCCCCTTCTCCTGCTGCCTTCAATCTTTCCCAGCATCAGGGTCTTTTCCAATGAGTCAGTTCTTCACATCAGGTGGCCAAAGTATTAGAGTTTCAGCTTCAACATCAGTCCTTCCAATGAACACTCAGGACTGATCTACTTTAGGATGGACTGATTGGATCTCTTTGCAGTCCAAGGGACTCAAAAATCTTCTCCAACACCAAAGTTCAAAAGCATCAATTCTTTGGTGCTCAGCTTTCTTCACAGTCCAACTCTCACATCCATACATGACTACTGGAAAAACCATAGCTTTGGCTAAATGGACCTTTGCTGGAAAAGTTATGTGTCTGCTTTTTAATATGCTATCTAGGATGGTCATAACTTTCCTTCCAAGAAGTAAGTGTCTTTTAATTTAATGGCTGCAATCACCATCTGCAATGATATTGGAGCCCCCCAAAATAAAGTCTGTCACTGTTTCCACTGTTTCCCCATCTATTTGCCATGAAGTGATGGGACCAGATGCCATGATCTTCGTTTTCTGAATGTTGAGCTTTAAGCCAACTTTTTCACTCTCCTCTTTCACTTTCATCAAGAGGCTCTTTAGTTCTCCTTTGCTTTCTGCCATAAGTGTGGTGTCATCTGCATATCTGAGGTTATTGATATTTCTCCCAGCAATCTTGATTCCAGCTTGTGCTTCAACCAGCCCAGCATTTCTCATGATGTACTCTGCATATAAGTTAAATAAGCAGGGTGACAATATACAGCCTTGACGTACTCCTTTTCCTATTTGGAACCAGTCTGCTGTTCCATGTCCAGTTCTAGCTGTTGCTTCCTGACCAACATACAGATTTCTCAAGAGGCAGGTCAGGTGGTCTGGTATTCCCATCTCTTGAATTTTCTGCAGTTTCTTGTGATCCACACACTCAAAGGCTTTGGCATAGTCAATAAAGCAGAAATAGATGTTTTTCAGGAACTCTCCTGCTTTTTTGATGATACAGCAGATGTTGGCAACTTGATCTCTGGTTCCTCTGCCTTTATAAAACCACCTTGAACATCTGTTAGTTCACGGTTCATAAATCATTGAAGTCTGACTTGGAGAATTTTGAGCATTACTTTATTACCGTGTGAGATGAATGCAATTGTGCAGTAGTTTGAGCAATCTTTGGCATTGCCTTTCTTAGGGATTGGAATTAAAACCGACCTTTTCCAGTACTGTGGCCACTGCTGAGTTTTCCAAATTTGCTGGCATATTGAGTGTAGCACTTTCATCTTTTAGGATTTGAGATAGCTCAACTGGTATATCATCACCTCCACTAGCTTTGTTCATAGTGATGCTTCCTAAGGCCCATTTGACTTCACATTCCAGGATGTCTGGCTCTAGGTGAGTGATCACACCATCGTGATCATCTGGGTCATGAGCTCTTTTTTGTACAGTTCTTCTGTGTATTCTTGCCACCTCTTCTTAATATCTTCTGCTTCTGTTCAGATCAGATCAGAGTTAGGTCCATACAATTTCTGTCCTGTATTAAGTATCACCTAGTCTGCTTTAAGTGTTTTATTGTGTTTTTCATTTCAGTTTTTGTATTCTTCAGTTCTGACTTTATCTTTATATATATATATATATTTTTTTTTTCTAGTTCCTTGTTAAAATTCTCCCTGTATTTGTTTATTCTTTCCCCTAATTCACTTAGCATTTTTATTACTAATGTTTTGAATTCTTCATCTGGTATTTTACTTTTGTTGTTTTTTTCAGAGGTTTTCTTTTTCTTTCAGTTGAGATAAATTCTTGTCTTCTCATTTTGCTTAACTTTCTGTTCTTTTTGAAATTAGGTGATAGGATTTCCTATGGCAGTCTTGAAGATTTGTCCTTATGTGGGTGCATCCTTATACAGTCTCCATGTACCCAGTGACTTTAGTGGCAGAGCTGGATTTGACATGAACACAAGCCATATTCATTCTCCGGCTCTTCTGCCATCTATCACCTTGGTAGGAGGTCAGCCCAGAGAAGCATGGGTTAGGAACTCTCTTTAGAGAGTGAGGTTTTAGCTTGAACTTCTCCTCTCCTCAATGACCATCACTACCCTATCAGGGGCAGCATGGACCTCAAGTTATTGAAGCAGCAGCCATGAGGTTCAGGTCTGAGCTGGGTCCATTCCCTTTAAGAGTGTGTCCCCTCACCCCTTTCCCTCTTGGTTCTCATAGGTTTGTTCTGTACATTTGAATCTCTCTTTCTGCGTTGCAAATGAGTTCATCTCTAGATTTTTCTAGATTCTGCATATAAGCAATTCTTCATATAACAAAAACAATATTTGTTTTTCTCTTTCTGACTTACTTCATTCTGCATGATAATTTCTAGGCCTATTCACATCTCTGCAAATTGCATTGTGGAAATTAGGACTGTACTGTTTTGAACAAAAATAATTTTACTTCTGCTTTCCCAATCCATCTAGGACTTCCAGAACAGTATTGGATGAAAAGGATAAGAGTCAGCTTCCTTTATCTGTTCCTTATTATAGAAAAAAGCCATTAAGTATAATGTTGTGGATTTATGTTCGATGGCTTTTATCAATTTTAGGAAGTTCCTTTAGGAAGTTCCCTTTCCTAAGATTTTGTATCATGAATGAATGCTGAATTTTGCCAAAAGGTTTTTATGTGTTTACTTAGAAGATAATATTTTTTCTTCTTCAGTTTGCTAAAATGTTAAATTGCATTGATTGTTCATCAGCTTATAAAACTATCCCTAGGATGAACCCTACTTAGTAGTATTAAAACTAGTTTCTGGATTCTTTTTTTTTTTTTTAAACTTTACATAATTGTATTAGTTTTGCCAAATATCAAAATGAATCCGCCACAGGTATACATGTGTTCCCCATCCTGAGCCCTCCTCCCTCCTCCCTCCCCATACCATCCCTCTGGGTCGTCCCAGTGCACCAGCCCCAAGCATCCAGTATCGTGCATCGAACCTGGACTGGCATCTCGTTTCATACATGATATTTTACATGTTTCACTGCCATTCTCCCAAATCTTCCCACCCTCTCCCTCTCCCATAGAGTCCATTAGACTGTTCTATACATCAGTGTCTCTTTTGCTGTCTTGTACACAGGGTAATTGTTACCATCTTTCTAAATTCCATATATATGTGTTATTATACTGTATTGGTGTTTTTCCTTCTGGCTTACTTCACTCTGTATAGTAGGCTCCAGTTTCATCCACCTCATTAGAACTGATTCAAATGTTTTCTTTTTAATGGCTGAGTAATACTCCATTGTGTATATGTACCACAGCTTTCTTATCCATTCATCTGCTGATGGACATCTAGGTTGCTTCCATGTCCTGGCTATTATAAACAGTGCTGCAATGAACATTTGGGTACACGTGTCTCTTTCCCATGTGGTTTCCTCAGTGTGTATGCCCAGCAGTGGGATTGCTGGATCATAA
The DNA here is from genome assembly GCF_032452875.1 of Bos javanicus. Taxonomy (NCBI): domain Eukaryota; kingdom Metazoa; phylum Chordata; class Mammalia; order Artiodactyla; family Bovidae; genus Bos; species Bos javanicus. The sequence continues at coordinate 37,700,830 of NC_083872.1, forward strand.
GGCAGTTCTATTTCCAGTTTTTTAAGGAATCTCCACACTGTTCTCCATAGTGGCTGTACTAGTTTTCATTCCCACCAACAGTGTAAGAGGGTTCCCTTTTCTCCACACCCTCTCCAGCATTTATTATTTGTAGACGTTTGGGTCGCAGCCATTCTGACTGGTGTGAGATGGTACCTCATAGTGGTTTTGATTTGCATTTCTCTGATAATGAGTGATGTTGAGCATCTTTTCATGTGTTTGTTAGCCATCTGTATGTCTTCTTTGGAGAAATGTCTATTTAGTTCTTTGGCCCATTTTTTGATTGGGTCGTTTTTTTTTCTGGAGTTGAGCTGTAGAAGTTGCTTGTATATTTTTGAGATTAGTTGTTTGTCAGTTGCTTCATTTGCTATTATTTTCTCCCATTCTGAAGGCTGTCTTTTCACCTTGCTAATAGTTTCCTTTGATGTGCAGAAGCTTTTAAGGTTAATTAGGTCCCATTTGTTTATTTTTGCTTTTATTTCCAATATTCTGGGAGGTGGGTCATAGAGGATCCTGCTGTGATGTATGTCAGAGAGTGTTTTGCCAATGTTCTCCTCTAGGAGTTTTATAGTTTCTGGTCTTACGTTTAGATCTTTAATCCATTGTGAGTTTATTTTGGTGTATGGTGTTAGAAAGTGTTCTAGTTTCATTCTTTTACAAGTGGTTGACTGGTTTTCCCAGCACCACTTGTTAAAGAGATTGTCTTTAATCCATTGTATATTCTTGCCTCCTTTGTCAAAGATAAGGTGTCCATATGTGCGTGGATTTATCTCTGGGCTTTCTATTTTGTTCCATTGATCTATATTTCTGTCTTTGTGCCAGCATCACCCTAATACCAAAACCTGACAAAGATCCCACAAAAAAAGAAAACTACAGGCCAATATCACTGATGAACATAGATGCAAAAATCCTTAACAAAATTCTAGCAATCAGAATCCAACAACACGTTAAAAAGATCATACACCATGACCAAGTGGGCTTTATCCCAGGGATGCAAAGATTCTTCAATATCCGCAAATTAATCAATGTAATACACTACATTAACAAATTGAAAAATAAAAACCATATGATTATCTCAATAGATGCAGAGAAAGCCTTTGACAAAATTCAACATCCATTTATGATAAGAACTCTCCAGAAAGCAGGAATAGAAGGAACATACCTCAACATAATAAAAGCTATATATGACAAATCCACAGCAAACATTATCCTCAATGGTGAAAAATTGAAAGCATTTCCTCTAAAGTCAGGAACAAGACAAGGGTGCCCACTTTCACCATTACTATTCAACATAGTTTTGGAAGTTTTGGCCACAGCAATCAGAGCAGAAAAAGAAATAAAAGGAATCCAAATTGGAAAAGAAGAAGTAAAACTCTCACTATTTGCAGATGACATGATCCTCTACATAGAAAACCCTAAAGACTCCACTAGAAAATTACTAGAACTAATCAATGACTATAGTAAAGTTGCAGGATATAAAATCAACACACAGAAATCCCTTGCATTTCTATACACTAATAGGAAAACAGAAAGAGAAAACAGAAAACAGAAAGAGAAATTAAGGAAACAATTCCATTCACCATTGCAATGGAAAGAATAAAATACTTAGGAATATATCTACCTAAAGAAACTAAAGACCTATATATAGAAAACTATAAAACACTGGTGAAAGAAATTAAAGAAGACAGTAATAGATGGAGAAATATACCATGTTCATGGATTGGAAGAATCAATATAGTGAAAATGAGTATACTACCCAAAGCAATTTATAGATTCAATGCAATCCCTATCAAGCTACCAACAGTATTCTTCACAGAGCTAGAACAAATAATTTCACAATTTGTATGGAAATACAAAAAACCTCGAATAGCCAAAGCGATCTTGAGAAAGAAGAATGGAACTGGAGGAATCAACCTACCTGACTTCAGGCTCTACTACAAAGCCACAGTTATCAAGACAGTATGGTACTGGCACAAAGACAGAAATATAGTTTCTGGATTCTATTTGCCACATTTCCTTAAGAATTCTTCAGTTAAGTTCACAGTGAATTGGCTTGTAGCTTTCTTTGCTGTAATATCTTTGAATGGCATTGGTATCTGTAGTTTGGCCTTGTAGACTGAGTAAGGAAGTGTTCCTTTCCCTTATAGTTTCTCACAGGATAATTTGAAGGAAATAAATTCTTCTAGTACTGCAGATTTAGAAATAAACAACATAAGGTGAGATTGGAATTCTGTGTTTTATAATGTTTTACAATATACATACTATAATGTTTTATATGTACTACTATATAGAAAAATAAATAACTAATAAGAACCTACTGTATAGCACAGAGAACTTTACTCAGTGCTCTGTGGGGACCTAAATGGAAAGGAAATCTAAAAAAAGATGGAATATATGAAAGCATATAACTGATTCACCTTGCTATACAACAGAGATGAACACAACATTGTAAAGCAACTATACTCCAATAAAAGTTTTAAAAACCACATATATTCCATAATGTAAAGTTACAAATGAACATTAAAACCAATAAAATATGTTATCTAGATATGTTTGTTATTGTGAATTCTACAGAGGAGAATTGTAAGTCAGACAATCTAAAAGAGAAGCTATCTTGTGTAAACAATTTAATATTTTGAAAACAAAGCGTATATTACATCTACAAATAACAGTAATGGGGAGGGTGTAGACAGGAAAGTGAAGATGTATTGGGTTTCTCATCTTATATAGGGTAGAATTAACCTTTTCATTTCTGGCTTTCAAACATTAAAAATAGGAGTAAAATGTTTTTATAGTACTTAAATTTTATTAATGGTAGAACTAAAAGCAACTTATATAACTACCAAGTTTCTGCTGAACTTGAGAGGAAATATAAATGGCCCATATGTTGTATGTACATATGTATGGTCCCTATGTTCTGTGTATGTACACTTATGTATGAGTGTGCATTCATCCACACATATTTACCAGTGAGAAAAATAAATAAATGAAACCCAAGATGAAAATTACAATTAGAATTTGAGACAAAATAAATTTTGTGAAAGTGATAGTCAACCAGTCGTATCTGACTCTTTTCAGCCCTATGACTGGAGCCCACCAGTCTACTCTGTCCATGGAATTCTCCAGGCAAGAATACTGGAGTGGGTTGCCTTTTTCTTCTCCAGGGGATCTTCCCAACCCAGGGATTGAACCCAGGTCTCTGGCATTGCAGGTGGGATCTTTACCATCTGAGCCACCAGGCATGTTTATTTTTATAAAAAACAACTATATGCTTCTTAAACAGATACTCTAAAGTCAAAATGTCAGAGAATGTTAAACAATAATTGAAACAACAATGGATGCTCAAGAATTATCAAGCAAGGACAAACAAACAAAAAAGATGCAGAAGTTAAAATGTAAGGTAAAAAACTTAAGCAGGACTGCTGCTGCTGCTAAGTCGCTTCAGTCGTGTCCGACTCTGTGTGACCCCATAGATGGCAGCCCACCAGGCTCCCCCTGGGATTCTCCAGGCAAGAAAACCGGAGTGGGTTGCCTTTTACTAGAGAGGCATCAGTAAAATGTATACACACAAATGAAGAAAGAACAATAACATTAATATTATTAATAATTATTAATATTAATATAACAAACTAATTTTAGGCCAAAAATAAACCAAAAAAAAAAAAAAAAAGCCGAAGAAAGCCTTAGAAAAAAATTAACCAAACAGTGATTTGAGGGACATTATCTCGATGGACGTGAGTCTGAGTGAACTCCGGGAGTTGGTGATGGACAGGGAGGCCTGGCGTTCTGTGATTCATGGGGTCACAAAGAGTCGGACACGACTGAGCAACTGAACTGAACTGAACTGATACACCCGTTTCTGCTTTTAACAAGTTAAACTAGCTTAAAAATTAATGAGTATAGAAATCTTAAGTTATATAGTTAGTGAAGTTAAACAAGGTGCTTATGAATAAATATGTATATGAAACATATAATATCACAAATCATAGACTAAAACTTACTGAACTATATTAAACTTTTCATTGAAGAATACTGTCATAAACCTCCATGTACCCATCATTTATCTTCAATAACAATTAACTCCTACTCTTTAACACTCCATCTCACTCTGGTTTATTTTAAAGGAAATCCAAGGCATCACACCATTCAGCGACTACCTTTCACTTTTTATTTCTGATACATAATTTCAATAATGTTATTATGTTAAAAAAGAACAACTGTTACTAAATAATCAAATATATATTTTAGTGATTAAATTTTTCCATTTGTCTCATAAAGCAAAAAAATTATTTGTTAAAATTAGGATGATTGCAAATCAAAAACAAAGTAACAGCTACAATCAGAATATCAACTGTACACTCAGCACACAAGAAAAATTCTAGAAGGAACTAGTCAAAATACTAACAATATTTTTCTGTGTGGTAAAGTTGAAACTTTTAAAATTATGTCTTTATACCATCTAACAATTTTCTAAATTTCTTAGTAAATATTAAAAAGACCACTGCAACTATCCATTATCATGACTAAACTAATGATGTGTTTGTTAAACAAGACCAGTTTAATCTGGTTAAGAGTGGTAATCAAATTATTAGCTGTCAGGTGTCTTTTTTTAGTACAATTAACTTATAAAGAATTTGTCTATGTGTGAAATAAAAAAAGATAGTGGTATCATTAATTAAAAAAAAAGTCTTTTTCAATATTATTTTGTCCCTACGTGGAATTTTAAAGCATGGTCCCTATTAGCCATCATGCTCATTAAACTTCAAAAAAGTAACTCTCCTTAACCAACTGCATTGCATTTTCAGATTTATTGCCAAGTAGAGTCCAGAAACAGTTAAAGTGGTGGTAGTAAAAAGTATGCATATTTGTATTACTATGCTATTTATATCCAAGAAGCTCATTTCAGGAAATAGTCTAGATATTCACTGGTATATTTGAACCATGGGTCTGTTTCATGTTTTGTCCCTGCTAAGCTGATGTTTCTGCATGAAGCTAACTGCACTTAAACTCATTTATTATTCTGTCTCTGGCCTCTCGCTGAGGCTTCTTAAGACAGGGCTACAAGATCTTCTTATAGACTTTTTAGAGATTGCTCTTGTTTCTCTGATATTAAAAGGCAAAGTCGTTTGGCAGATAGCAAAATGCAAATATGTGTAGGCTGTCCCTTTCCTCCTCTTCCTCCTTGTGCACACATACAACACACACACGTGCAGGCACACACACACATGGACATATACCACACACACCCTTTCTTTGTTCTCTAAGGATTTATGATAACTCCAGGGATCTATTGACCTCAAAACTTAGGCTGAGGATAAATACTCCAGGGGTGAAAATAGAGACCTACCTTGCATATCCCAACCCTCTTCATCATTACCTAATTTTCTTGCAGTTCTACTCTGTTGTTGGTAATCTAATGTGTTGTCTTCCCAGGTGTTAAATTTTGGATTTGAATTTTCACTGCAAAGAAGACATATTTAACAAAACTTCAGTTCTAGAATTCAAGTTTTAGTTACAAACAAGTCAGGGAAGAAGGGTGGGTTGGCATCAGCATGTTTAGAGCCAGTAGGAGGGGAAATTTCCATAGTTCCCCCTAAATCATGCAAAATTAGTAGTAAGTAGTACATTCTTCTAGGCCTGAGTAAGAGAACATGTTAGCTGGCTAATATTCTGTTCTCTACCTCCAACACAGGCACTTACCCAAAGCACATACCAAGTATACAACAGAGGTTTTAAACAAAGGTGACTTTCCAGAGCTGGTCAAAAGCAATTGCTTTTGTGTATGATTTAAGGGGCACCAATAAAGATAGTGAATCCCAATCACCCTCTGGCCTGCCATGGTGTCTACAGTAACACCATTAATGTAACTTCTTTGAGTTATAACAGTTCAGCCCTAATGGGGGAAGTAGCAGTCACATTTTAGATCCAGTTAAAATATTTGTATTTAGTTTAAAAGATTAGTTGGTAGTTGTCTAGAATGAAGGGAGCACAGAACATACATTTTGGAAGAGAAGGAGGGAGCTTGGGAAATTGCATGTTACCAGAAGGGGTATTGCAAGGAAAAGCCCTGCCCTACCTGAACAGCATGAAGGTGGTGACTTTCTTGAGAGACTCTTGTCTAATTAATTATTTCAGTGTTTTTCTTAACTCCTTCTTGCAAATTCAATGTTGTGTTTCTCTCCAAAAATGTTTAAATTTTGGTCCAGCTGTTCTAGTCCCATTCTGCTGCCTTGCTTTTGGTTTTTCAATTATGTTCCTCTAACCTAGATAGCATATTCAAAAGCAGAGACATTACTTTGCCAACTAAGGCCCTTCTAGTCAAGGCTATGGTTTTTCCTGTGGTCATGTATGGATGTGATGGATGTGAGAGTTGGACTGTGAAGAAATCTGAGCGCCGAAGAATTGATGCTTTTGAACTGTGGTGTTGGAGAAGACTCTTGACAGTCCCTTGGACTGCAAGGAGATCTAACCAGTCCATTCTAAAGGAGATCAGTCCTGGGTGTTCTTTGGAAGGAATGATGCTAAAGCTGAAATTCCAGTACTTTGGCCACCTCATGTGATGAGTCGACTCATTGGAAAAGACTCTGGTGCTGGGAGGGATTAGGGGCAGGAGGAGAAGGGGACGACAGAGGATGAGATGGCTGGATGGCATCACCGACTCGATGGACGTGAGTCTCAGTGAACTCCGGGAGTTGGTGATGGACAGGGAGGCCTGGCGTGCTGCAGTTCATGGGGTTGCAAAGAGTCGGACACGACTGAGTGACTGGACTGAACTGAACTGAACTGAATATAGTATATGTATGGTGATTTTAAGCCTCAGAAAATAATTTTACGTGGAACAATATAAATGTCTTGGGTTGTACAAGTGTAAATATTTCCATGTAATGAATGAGATGCTTTTGTGTTTTGAGTTCAAGTTAGTAGTAAGTTGGTTAGTAAGTATAGTAAACTGAATGTATTAATATAACACCCACATTTATACAACTGAGCTCTAATGTCTGATGTATATAGAAATACAATTAGACCTTAGCTGAGCAAAACCTTTATGCTGGCTTGTTTCTGAAATATTATTTTCATCACTCTGTACCTTGAATCTGACACTCAAATAAATCCCCAAAAGAGAAGTGTGCTGAGAGAAGAAAGTTAACTCCCCTGGAACCATTACCTCAGCTTTTCTTTGAGTTCTACTTCATACATGCTCACCAAAGACAAAAACCTGCAACAGACCTTTGAAACAACAATAAGGATTTCTAGTTTAATATCACAAGTCAGAAATGGTTCAAGGCTCTAATTTCCGATTCTAACTCTTTCCCTTGACTTCTAGTTGAAACGTCCGTGAATGTACAGTTTAAAGACCAAAACTGGTGTCACCCCTAGGAAGTAAAAGGAAAGAACATGTCAAAAATCCAGGGTAAAAAGACAGTAATTGCATTGGTTTTGAAGCCCATGAATATTCCCGTCTTCATGATCCTAAATAGGAAAGACAGCCTCAAAGCAGCATGACTCTTTGAGATATCAGCTGTCCATACCTGGCTCTGAAAATATGGGCAGAGCCCAGCTCACACAGACTTTAGTCCAGGTAATTTTAAAAATTTGGTCTTTATCTAAAGCACAGTGAGAATCTATTGGAGAGTTTTAAACAGGAGAGAGGTTTATACTTTTAAATAATCACAAGAGCTGCAGTTCAGAGAATCATTCGTAAAACAGCAGGAATGTGTTCAAGATTGGGAAAGATGATAGCGCTGGAGTCAGGGACAAATGGAGAGTTTTAGGAGATAATCCAGGAGGAGGTATTGACAAAATGGGGAAGCCCTGAAGACTGATTTGATGTAAGTGTGTGGCAGAATCAGAGAAGTAGAAGATAAAAATAAAAAACACAAGCTTAGCTGTAAGAAATTTATTTAATTTAATCCAGCATCTCTTCCTACTTAAAAACAACAAAAATGGGGGCAAAAAATTCTATGAAACAGGGAATAGAAGGAAGCTTCCTTCTAGAGACAGACAGTATCAGTCAAAATAATAGACAAGTTCATATAATGCAGTTTCATAAAATATAGTTTTATACAACATAGTTTCCATTCTAAAATGTTTAGTATTTCAGGATTTAATGTTTCTGAAATCAAGTGTGCCCTACAATTACAACTTTAACCAGTTAGTAGCCATCAACCAGAAGACTATGTCACATGCCATCTAGACTGTATAGAATTGCTCAGTCTCTCACTTCTCTCTTAATATCTTAGAGAGATAAAATCCCCCTTCTAAAGTCAAATGTTCCTCTGTTACTCTCCCAAGACTATCTTCTTTCCATGTAATTTTATTCTTCTGTTTAATAGTCAGACAGACATAGATTCAAATTCCATATTTCCTCCTTATTAGCTGTGTCACTTTGACCAGATGATCTAACCTATCAGAATTTTAGTTTTATCATCTTAAAATGAGGATGAGTGAACACTTATATTCCAGCATTATTTTCATTTAGGAGGGATGCATTTGTGAAACATCTTACTTATAACTGATGAATTATAAATAGTCAATAAGTTATTATATTATTTCATCGAGGTGGTCCTCTTTCATGATATGCTACAAGGAAGGGAATGAAATTAAATAATATTAAAATCAACTTAATATGTACCAAACTCTACTCATCATATCTTCACCTCCACATTTTTTCCGTGACAGCTTTATTTCCTCATTATATCCCAATATATGTGGTAGATGTTCCATAATTCTCTGATTTCCCTCATCTAACTAGGATTCTAACATTTTCTCTGTTGCTCAGTCTTACTGCCTCTATTTCCAAAATTTGCTTGTATTTGTCTCTGTCTTTCCATTTTCGTTTATTTTCATTCACACTGCCATCAACTCTTAACCATCCGCAACCTTAAATCACTATAGTAGCCACCAAGAATGTGTTACCCACTTCTATTCTCTCATTATCCCCTGCCAGCATCTGTCCTTCTGCCTGTGGCCATGTTGCTGTGTACTGTCTCAAAAAACATTTGAAAGTTTCCCAATAAATATTCAAACTCACCACTTAAGCTCTTCCATATCCTGTTTACATTTAAATCTTACAATCTGATGTCCCAATATTCTGTTTTTGTTTTTTTTTTTTTGATGTCCCAATATTCTTCTACAAGATCTTCACAGCTCAACAACCTTAGACAACCTGCTGCTTTACAAACACTCTGAATTTTCTTTTGTTTGAAAATTCATATTTTCCTTCTGCCTGTACATCTCATTAAAATCAATGATTGAAACCCTCTTTTTTACTTAAGTTTTAGCTAAAATGCTTGTTTTTCCAGTATACTTTTTCCTTAATTCCGCCCATTTGGCCAACTTTAAAGAAGTCTGACTTCTCTGAAACACCAAAGGGCTTTAGACCACACATGTACTCCTTGTCATATAAGGATTTGCAGGAGTTATTTTGAAGCCTGTAAGGACCCTGGGAAGCTAATCATTTTGTGCTTTTTCAAAAAAGATACATTCTAAGTATGTTTTTACAATATTTGGAGAAGAGCATGAATGTTGTGTGGCAAATGAACAGAAGTTAACCACTTTCATTCAAACTGTTCTCTCCAAAAATTCAGCCTTGGATACCCAAATCTTATTTCAAAGCAAAAGCAAAATCCAATACACTTGTTTTAAAATTAACTTTAATAGTAATCTATTATTTAAATAATTTCCTTAAGAATATTCCTTACCCTACATTCAAACTGTCCTATCAAGGGTTTCTTCTACCACTTGTAAGGATTTCTGGCATACACATTGTCTTTATTTTATTTTATGTGTTATGCCCCAATGAAGTTTTACTACTCTACATAGACTTATATCCCAGGCAAATTAGCTGCCTATCTTATTTACACTTATTTTGATCTCTGAGGAACTTTGGGTATTGAAACAATCATTACAAAAAAGATCTCAACTCTTTGAAGCAAAATAAATTATGTCATAAATAACTGCATGTTTTTAGTTCATACTAACTCAATCAACACCTATTTTTGGGGAGAAAGGTAAGTTCAATGGGCATTTGAAGAAAATATTTGATGATAGCAAGTGATGGAGGGGAAAGCAAATTTAACTCTGAGTACTAATTTATTGCCTCTCTTAACAATTTTAGTCCAATCGGACACTTCTTCCTCTCCTTACTGATGGTTGCCATTTAAATTTTTATTACTTTATTTTGACATTTACATTCCTGGACATAAACTGTTAGTAGTGCCAACATTACATGTACTGATAAACTACTCTGAAGGATTTTTAACATGCACACATACATTATGTTTATTTTAATTGGTGTACTGCAGTATTTGTAGTGCAATACAAAGATGAAAACAGTTCAGATTAATGACTCTTTTATCTACCATTTTGACAGACACTTTTTCAAAGCACTGGTATTACCCACTTAGAAAGTGGATTGATGCCAATGCTCAGAGCATTACTTCTTTCTTCAGCACACCAGATGGGACTAAAAATTCAAAATATTTTCTACAACAGCTGTATCTTTGACAACAAAATTAATACCACCCAAAATACCACTGCTATGTGAAGAAAATAATGATCAGGCTCTTCAGTCTAATATAACTAGCCCCATCTTAGGGTTATAGTAAGAAACAAACATTAACAAAAACAAAAATAAATCTGATCAACTCTTGCTAGATGTCAGTCACGTGTTATGTCTGGTATCAAAAACCAGAAGTGTAACCCTGAGGACATTTATCATGGGACAGCTGCTCCTCTCAGAATGTGAATTACACCTTCCCCTGGAGCAACCATTAATCCATTGACACATTTTCACCACTAAACTTTCTCAGAGAACATCATATTTTTATTTTAACCTCTGTCTTTATTTGTTTGAGGAAATAAATCTCTTAAGGAGGATTTGCCTAGAAGTTAATTTTGAAATTCTTTAGGTTGAAATAATATTTTCTTTTTTATTATAAGATTTAAAAGATCTTGTGAAGAATATGAAGACTTGAAGCCTGATTTAAAATAAGGTTTGAAAAATGTAACTTTAATCCAACAGTCTGACGAACCTATACATCTGTTTTGTGCATCCCCACAAAAATATTAAACAGGTTATGAGTGAGAAAGTCAGAGTCTGAAGACAGAGATGACAATGAGTTTCAGATAATTAAAGTGTTAATAAACACCTGTAGGAAGATGGAATAATAGTAGCAAGGATTTATTTTTTTTTCATTTAAGTGGTTAAAATAGCATACTTACATCATATAAATTATATAAATTTGTATTCTTTACACAATTATATAAACTATGTAAAGTATTTTATATAATTGTTAGAAAATAAAGAATGCAACATCCTAAGCTTTCAAAATAATGTTAGGTGGATACTATTATTAGGTTGGTGCAAAAGTAATTGTGGTTTTGCACTGTTGAGCTTTGCTTTTTGATAAGGGAATACATTCTTAAATAAATGTAGTTACGTTATACATCATTTTAATGTGCATTTCTTGCTTTATATATTTTTTGCTCATGACATTACTTGCTGTTTGTGTGTGCGTCAGTCACTCAGTTGTGTCTGAATTTGCGACCCCATGGACTGTAGCCCACCAGGCTCCTCTGTCCAAGGGATTCTCCAGGCAAGAGTACTGGAGTGGGTTACCATTTCCTTCTCCAAGGGATCTTCCTGATCCAGGGATTGAACCCACATTTCCTGCATTGCAGGCAATTCTTTACTGTCTGAGTCTCCAAGGAAGTCCCCTCAGTTTTCAGATATTATAAACATTCATTTGTTGGGGAGGAAACTGAAGCACACTGACTCCCCACCCCAGGCCTCTATTTGCCAGTCCAGGGTCTAGCGTTACACCCTCCTGCTCTCCACCCCCAGCAGAATAAGCTACATTCAGGCAGCCTTTTGCCAGGGGGTGGGTCTCAGGAGCCCATCTGGTGGCCTGTGTGGGGGGAGGCTGGCCAGGGTCCAGTTTATTTTGTATTTATTTCAGACTAGGGAAATGATGTTATACAAAAAGCAAATTCAAGCAATTTTCTTATTCGAGTTCAAAATGGGTCATAAAAGAGTGGAGACACTTCACAATATCAACAACACATTTGGTCCAGGAACTGCTAACAATGTACACTGCAATGGAGGTTCAAGAAGTTTTGAAAAGGAAACAAGAGCCTTGAAGATGAGGAACACAATGGTCAGCCATCAGTTCAGTTCAGTTCAGTCGCTCAGTCATGTCCGACTCTTTGTGACCCCATGGACCATGGCACGTCAGGCCTCCCTGTCTATTACCTATTCCCGGAGTCTACTCAAACTCATCTCCATTGAGTCAGTGATGCCATCCATCCATTTCATCCTCTGTCATCCCCTTCTCCTGCCTTCAATCTTTCCCAGTATCAGGGTCTTTTCAAATGAGTCAGCTCTTCACATCAGGTGGTCAAAGTATTGGAGTTTCAGCTTCAACATCAGTCCTTCCAGTAAACACTCAGGAGTGATCTCCTTTTGCATGGACTGGTTGGATCTCCCTGCAGTCCAAGGGACTCTCAAGAGTCTTCTCCAACACCACAGTTCAAAAGCATCAATTTTTCAGCAGTCAGCCATCAGAAGTTGACAATGACCAGTTGAGAGGATTGTCAAAGCTGATCCTCTTACAACTACAGGAGAAGTTGAAGAACTCAGCATCAACCATTCTATAGACATTTAGTGTCTGCAGCAAATTGGAAGGGTGAAAAACTCATTCTATGGTGCCTCGTGAGCTGACCTAAAACAAAACAAAAAAGAAATCATTATTTTTAAGTGCTCTTCTCTTATTCTATGCAACAATAATGAACCATTTCTCAATCGGATTGTGACATGCAATGTAAAGTGGATTTTATACAGCTGGCAATGGCCAGCTCAGTGGTTAAACTAAGTAGAAGCTCCAAAGCACTTCCCAAAGCCAAACTTGCACCAAAAAAAAGGGACATGATCACTATTTGCTGGTCTGCTGTAGGTCTGATCCACTAGGGCTTTCTGAATCCTGGAGAAGCCATTACATGAGAGAAGGATGCTCGTGAAATCCATGAGATCCACCATAAACTGCAGTGCCTACAGCCAACACTGGGCAACAAAAAGGGCTCAATTCTTCTCCATGACAAAGCCCCACCACAAGTTACACAACTAATGCTTCAAAAGTCAGAGGAATTGGGCGATGAGGTTTTGCCTCATCCATCATATTCACCCAACCTCTCACCAATGACTACCACTTCTTTAAGTATCTCGACAACTTTTTGCAGACAAAAGGCTGCCACAACCAGCAGGATGCAGAAAATTCAGAGTTCTTTGAATCCCAAAGCATGCATTTTTACACTACAGGTCCAAACAAACTTATTTCTCATTGGCAAAAATGTGTTGACTGTAATGGTTCCTATTTTGATCAATAAAGATGTGTTTGAGCCTAGTTATAATGATTTAAAATCCACAGTCCAAAATAGCAATTATGTTTGCACCAACCTAATAACTTTTTAAGAGAAATTTTGCTTCAACAAGAGACTAATTGTTAAGCTATTTAGTGATCTGCCCTTATGAGTTTAAGATATATGTGTCTGTCTTGAAGTCAAAGCAGATTGTTATAGTGGAATAGCTTATTTTAAAACCAATCCTATCCAATAGAATCTAAAGAGAGGAACTTACTGAAGGACTACATAAAGTGTAGGTTTATATAAAATTCTAAAATTTCATTTTAGACTTTTGTCACTAAGAATCAGACAAATCAGACTCCCTCAGACACACTTTGACTGATAATTAAAAAGCAATTAGTAAAATATTCTTGATAAGGGGAGTGAAGACAGCCAATCACAATTTTAAAATCAAGGTTTCTCAACCTCAGAAGAGTAGACTTTGTGGCTTGGTAATTCTATATTGTTGGGGGTAGAAGAGCGGTCCTTTGCATTTTAGAATGTTAAGCAGCATCCCTGGTTTCTCTCCACTAGACGCTAGCAACACCCTCCAATTGTGACAACAAAAAATATCTCCAGGCTTTACTCAATGCCTCCTGGGACACAAAAGCTTCCCCATTTAAAAACCACAACTTTAGGCAAAAAGTTTGCAATATTTAGGTATGAATTTTATTTATGTGGATTGAAATAATGACAAGGAATTATATCAGATATAAGCTGCTTGAGGTTGTAGAATGTCTTTTTATCACGACTTCTTAAAATCAAGCTGAAGGAGGCTTGTAAAGCTTGCTAATTTACACCGGGAAATATCTGGGGCATATTTGTGAAAATGGTTTAAAAGGATGCTGGAGAAATGAGGAATAAACATTAAACTCAGGGTGAATTTATAGATGTGGGAACACTTATCACAGATTCCATACACTATTTTAAACAGGTAAAAGTAGTTCTAATGTACTTAGTCTGTTGACTAAAACCTTGATTCAAAACTGATACTAGCTAAAGATGACAGTATGATGCACCAGAAATCTATCTCTCTACCTGGAAAAAAAAAATTGCACTGGCAGAATCTGTCAGATATAACTATTTCAGAACTCTAGTTTGTTGAAGGTTTGCAGCTTCCAGGAAAAGACTTAGATGGTAAATTGTAATTAATTTCAGTCAGTTTTAGTTCTTAGCACAGCAGCAGCTACCCTTCACCACAACCACCCCCACCAAGTCACATGGCAAGCAGCTGTGCGTATGTTTCTGGAGTAGCTTGCACACAGCTTATGGGATCCAATTAGGCCAAAGGACCCTCCAAATATTGTGAATTTGTGCTCTGATTGGTGCTTCTTTCTGATCATAGAGGTGCGGACAAAAAGGAAGGCAGTCATACACAAAAGGAAAAGTGAAAAGAATTTCTTCCTATCAGTAATTGCTTTAAATGTAAATGAATTAAACTTTGAAATCAAAAGACAGAGAATGGTAGAACAGGTAAAAATGCATGACCCAAAATATTATATAAGTACCCATGGCTTACAGTGCTATCCCTTCTAGCAGTTCTGGCAGGCCCTTAAAAATAATAGTTGGCATGCTAAATTTGACCTGTAGGCTGTATTTTGCCAACTCCTAGTCTTTATGAAGTATGTAAAGACATCCCTTTTAAAGTTAAGAAGTTTCTAGTGTACCCTATGCCATTAAAGGACATAGCAATCCATGAGCTTCTTTGCATTTTGGAGGCCAGTTGTATTACATTGAGATAAAATATAATTTTACTTTTAGCCTGAAAGGCCAGTTTTGACTGGGTCCATAGAAAGAAAGAGTGCTCCAATTTAATCAGACAACAATGAATGCAGTTCTGCTACTCACCTGACACAGTGATTTCAGTGGTTCTCAGAGTTTTCCCAGCAGATTAAAAGACCATATAAGGAATAATTCACAGTGGAGCATCCGGGGATTTCAGAGCACCCCTTAAATTCTTTGGCAAGTATCTACTTTGGAAAAACTTTAACCTGGCATACATTGACTATTAACTAAATCATGTAATCCAAAGCACTTTGGATTACATCTAGAGCACATCTAGAGTACTCAACGCTCTATAATCTAGATGCTCATCACAAACTAGAGGCTCTATAATCTACATGGACACAAAGTTAAACATTCCAAGCAGTACTCTATGAACAAGTAGAAGTAAAATAAAATAGGATTGGCTTTGAACTGATTCTGTAAAAACAAATACATGCATGAATCAGTTGCTTAAACTTCTTGTCTTTTTATATCTGCTTTGCCAGTATATGTTGAACACAGTTTATGGTCTCTGGGGGCATTCCCCATGATGAGATCTCTCAGTTCAGTTCAGTTCAGTCACTCAGTCATGTTCGACTCTTTGTGACCCCATGGACTGCAGCATACCAGGCTTCCCTGTCCATCCCGGAGCTTACTCAAACTCATATCTATCGAGTCAGTGATGCCATCCAACCATCTCATCCTCTGTCATCCCTTCTCCTACCACCTTCAATCTTTCCCAGCACCAGGGTAGTGAGTCAGTTCTTTGCATCAGGTTTACCAAAGTATTGGAGCTTCAGCTTCAGCATCAGTCCTTCCAATGAATATTCAAGACTGATTTCCTTCAGGATTGACTGGTTTGATCTTGCAGTCCAAGGGACTGTCAAGAGTCTTCTCCAACACCACAGTTCAAAAGCATCAATTCTTTGGTGCTCAGCTTTATTTATAGTCCAACTCTCCCATTCATACATGACTACTGGAAAAATCATAGCTTTGACTAGACAGACCTTTATTGGCAAAGTAATGTCTCTGCTTTTTAATATGCTAAGTTAGTCATAGCTTTTCTTCCAATGAGCAAGCATCTTTTAATATCATGACTGCAGATGAGATCACTAAGAAGCAATAATTCATTTTGACTTATTTTGCAAATATATTTTTGTGATATTCTGGCACCAACTGGAAATGGTCTGTAGATATATTAGAGCCCAATTAAATTATGACCATAGCAAATAATGGAGAAGTGATATTTCACCATAATAAAAATCAATTGAAATATCTCATTTTTACATTACAGTGGAAGGAGACATGATGGTGTATAAATTGAGGATACATATAAATCTTAAGCCTGTGACTCATGAATTTTTTAGGAAGACATATGGAGATAAAACTCTTAGAATCAACTTAGAATATGTCCCATGCAAATCCCACCAGAAAGTTCACAACTGTTGACAAATTCAGTTGAAGTTGTTGAACCTCACTTTTCAGTCATTGCTGATGGGTTTATGGTAGCAGAAGTTCACTCATTGCAGTCTGGACTATATAGATCTCCTCTTGCCCTGAGCCTAGTCAAAAATGATTACTTTCTGCTCAAAAGTAAAGTATTATATTTTATGTACTATACCTTGTCCTTAAATGCAAATAAATCTATTATTATATCTTTTAGAAGCAGAGAAACTTGAAAAGGGTCATATTCTCAAGGATAAATGATCGGCATGGGCAAAAGAGAAAGAACTTGCTTTCACTAATGTTGACTCAGCTACTGCCATCAATGACTTCCCATTTTGCAAGTGGCAGCAACCTGCCATGAATTTCCATTATGTCAAGTTACTTGGTGGCTGGTTGACTGTAATGGAATGCTTTCTTCATGGGTGAAAGTACCTATTCCAATTTGTTCCCATTAGAAGATATTTATTCTAAATGAATTTCTCTTCCTGTCTACCATACTTCTTATAGCACCATGATCAGTAGACTTATTAACGCTTCATATGCCATCATCATATCCCAGACCAAATGTGTTCTCCTTGCTCTACAATTAAAGATTCCAGACCCTGAGCTAATGCCCGTAAATTCACTGTCCTTATGAAGACTCCATTCCTGTAAGCATCAGGCCTTACAGAATGGTTGAGCTTTGAAAAGACTTGTTTATCTCACCATCTGGGAATAATGCTCTATGTGGTTGAGATGCTGTCTTTGCAGGAAAGGGTATATGTTCTAAACCAATGGTTCTGTTTCTTCTTTAACTGTAACACGGGAGTCAGAATTAAAATGTTTATGTAGGGACTTCTCATATCATATCAAACAACCTACTCACAAAATGTTTGTTTTTTATTTCTATCCCCAAGATTCTTGGGTCTTTTGCTTAATTTTTCAACCAAGTGACATAACCCAATGGCTCTATTGAACTAGAAAATAAAACTGCCAACTTATCATTTGGGAATTTTCACACCATTTCACATCACTGAATAGGCAAAAGCAGATTTAATTTATCCTTACTATTGGGGAGAGATGAAATTGCTGCTATCAATTGAGGGCTGGAAGGACTATGGATGAAACACAGGTAACTTCTGGGGCCACTTCCTTTTGTTGCCATGTCTGGTAGTAAAAGTTAAAGGCTGCTGTAAGACGGTCAGATCCCTAACCAACTGAAATGTATATAAAGGATAAAGGAGCCTAGGCTATAAAGTAGAAAAGGGAAGTCAAGTATTCAGCTGATACTCATGACAAACTGTGGAAATGACAATTGTAGTCACCTTTTATGTGTATGTATATATAAATGTATAAACATTTATATATATACACCTGTACATATATGTTTACACACATACATATACATGAAGATGTATGTATATATTCATGTGTGTGTACATAAGTCTATATGTACATTTCATTGTTAAATACATTATGGGATAGTTATTAACTAGTTGATATGATTGAATCAGCATCTTGATGGGACTAGAGGGGGAATAGATATACTCTCAAATTCTGAATGTGGATTTGAGTGCACCCCCTAATGAAAAACTAAGGTGCTCCATTTATTGAGGGCTGAGAGTGATATGTATGAGCAGTAGTCACATTTTGTGAGAAAGGCATAATTTTTTAAATTTGAAGTATGAAAAAAGGATGATCTTAATATTGTACTAGTATGGACTGAGGTGGATATTTCCTAGCTTTTAATGAGGAGAGAAGTTAGTTGTCTCCTACTCTAGAATCTAGAATTGCTACATACTCACTTTCTCAGGCCCCTGTGCAGAGAGAGTGGCAAATAAATTCCTTCAGATGCACAGTTGTTAGTGCTGTACTGTGCTTAGTCATGTCCAACTCTTTGCAACCCCATGGACTGCAGCCTGCCAGGCTCCTCTGTCTATGGGGATTCTCCAGACAAGAATACTAAAGTGGGTTGCCATGCCCTCCTTCAGGGCATCTTCCCAATCCAGAGATTGAACCCAGGTCTCCCACATTGCATGTGGATTCTTTACCTGCTGAGCCACCAGGGAAGCCCAAGAATACTGGAGGGGTAGCCTATCCCTTCTCCAGAGGAGCTTCCAGACCCAGGAATTGAACCGGGGTCTCCTGCAGTGCAGGCGGATTCTTTGCCCGCTGAGCTACCAGGGAAGCCCACAGATGCTAGTAGTAGTCTTCAATTTCTAGAGATTAAGTGATAAGAATATCGTGAGTTACAAGGATGATATCCAGTGTGTGGCATCAGCTATACCAGTTAGACCAGCTGGACATCCAGCTCTCAGTGGTACAGCTCTGTTACCCCACTGGCTGGTGGTATAGAGTGATTTGCCTGGGGTTTTAGCGACCCAGCGGTCTGATTTTGGGGCTCAGTTCTCTAGCCTTCCGTATGATTATCAGCATCTCTCAAAATTATTTAAATAAATTGTTTTTATTGCTTTAACAGGTCCGAATCAATTTCTGATAGTTGCCTTAGGATCTTGGTGGGCATACCAACTTTTTCTACAAAAGGATTTTTCTCAAAAGTTATATCATAAAAATGAAATCACAATGAAATGTATTTGGCTTATTCTCTAGTTTTCTAGCATAGACTTTCATTTTCTTCCCAGCTCTACTGATGTACTGAGTGTTAACATTTCTCTTCAAGTTCCATTTTGCTTCACAGTAAAAAATTCTTCAAAGAGGAAGGGATTTATATACTTCAGCTTAGCCTTCCTGTGTCACAAACAAGAAATATAAATTTTTAAGTCAAATAATTTACTTAGTATATCTGATAAAACATAAATCCATTTGAATGAACAGTAATTATCAAGTTATGTTTGGAAATTATTGTGTCATTAGTCATTTTTTCTGATTTCTGAAAATCTTGGATTCCTCATTAAAAGGGGAATAAAAATGAGCAAGAATACATTAACTGAGCAATAAAAAAAAAAAACATGCATTGTTTCAGTAGGTGGTCTGAGATTAAGCAAAACAAGTTACTCATTTCTGAAAACTTCCTGGCAGAGTTTTTCTTTGAATATTGCTTAGAAATGCACAGTAGTTCTTCCTGTCATCTGCTTTAATGCTCTTGTTTTCAGGGTCATTTTGTTGTTTTCATTGAGGCCTTAACTAGTTTGTTGTCATTGCAGGGGAGGAAGTTGTCAACATAAACCTATCTTTGATATTACTGACTATCAAATTTGTGAGGACCTCAAAGCTGATAGCATATCATTTTGAGATCCAGGCCATTGTCATCATTCCAGATTTAATTGCTTGGCTTCAATTATTTTTCATGAACGTGTAGGACCCCCACTCTCAAATTTTATGAGTTTGCACCAATGACACAAGAAGAGATAAAACACTTTTCCACTGAAGAATAAAGTGCCCATGAAAATAACACGAGCACACCGGCTCTCCCTCCATCCAGACAATGTGTCATCCATCCAGACAATAAAAAGTGCCTTTTTACAGACTCTTTGGTGATTCAAGACAGAGTGCCAAAGGCAAAGGCCAATATGAAGACATTATTGTTTATTTCTCATGGTGAATAATATTTGATAGTGGAGGTTAGGAGAAAGATTAAACATACATACAGACAGACAGACAAACACACACTTCAGTAGTGAATGTATGCTTTCTATTAATCATTTTTAACTTTACTCATTTAAGAGGTTGTGCCTTTCATAACAAGGGCTTGCTAGGTGGCACTAATGGTAAAGAACCAGCCTGCTATGTGGGAGATATGAGAGACACGAATTCGATACCTGGGTAGGGAAGATCCCCTGGAGGAGGGTACGACAACCCACTGCAGTATTCTTGCCTGGAGAATCCCATGGACAGAGAAGCCAGATGGACTACAGTCCATAGAGATGCAGAGTTGGACATGACTGAAGTGACTTAGCATGCATGTATGCCTTTCATAACAAGGCGAAAAATGAAGTTCTTTTTGTCCCTTAAGAATGTAACTCCTAAGTGATCAGATGATGAGGATGACACCACTGGAAATTATTTGCTTTACTTCAAAAAACAGAGTAAAGGGGAAGACACTTTACATCACCAGCTTGCTATTCAAGTATTTTTACTTTACCCTATTCTTTCCTGTTTTTGATCAGGTTGCAAAAACCAGTTATCTTAACTACTTTAATATCTGAGATAGGTAAGGAATTACAAGAGCTGCAGGTGATGTCATGCATTGCAGGCGATTCTTTACTGACCGAGCCACCAAAGAAGCCCGATAAAATTGTATATTTTAACTTGATAGATAAGTCTTTAGCAGAGTTTGGTATCTGAATTAAATGTGATGAATCTTTGCAAAAATAGTGCAGTAATCTGGCAAAACTGTTTCATTAACAGTTTTATTGAATGAATGCAAACAGAACTGCTTGTCTTTATAAACTTTGAAGCTTTATCAATATGGTATGCTTCAATATTAGAAGTTAGGTATGGCCTCTGCAAGAGAGCTATAGAAGCCAGAAGGAATTTTTAAGGTTATTTAGCTGACACAGTTCTGTAAAATATTTAGATATCTAAACAGGCAAGATTTTCCTTGATCATTTGTTGCTGTTGTTCCTTTTGTTGCTGCTGCTATCCAAGCAAGTTCATATTGCTAGGCTCATAGCTGGTGTTCTATCCATGATTACTGGGCTGAGTTGTGATTTATACTACTTGATACAGCCCAAGACAAGGGCAGTGTTTAAATAATCTCCAACAAAGCAAGTGCCTAAAGCAAAGTTACCATATTTGCAAAAGGACCCAGAATGTTGACAATTTCTATAACATAAACAAAGTTTATGTAATATCATCCCTTTTCTTCATATAAAATCTAACACCTCTGACATACCCTTAAGTCTCTGCATAATTTGGCTGCTGCCTACCTCCCTAATGGGCTTCCCTGGTAGCTCAGCTGGTAAAGAATCCACTTGCAATGCAGGAAACCCCAGTTCAATTCCTGGGTTGGGAAGATCTGCTGGAGAAGGGATAGGCTACCCACTCCAGTATTCTTGGGCTTCCCTGGTGGCTCAGCTGGTAAAGAATCTGCCTGCAATGTGTAAGACCTGGGTTTGATCCCTGGATTGAGAAGATCCCCTGGAGAAGGAAATGGCTCCCCACTCCAGTTTTCTGGCCTGGAGAATTCCATGGACTGTATAGCCCAGGGGGTAGCAAAGAGTTGAACTTCAGGGCATGGCAAAGATGTTAGACTTTATGTGAAGAAGAGGGATGATATTATAAAAATTTGAGCAAGGGAGTTTTTTTTTTAATTAATCAATTTATTTTAATTGGAGGCTGATTACTTTACAACATTACAGTGGTTTTTGCCATACATTGACATGAATCAGCCATGGGTGTACATGTGTTCCTCATCCCGAGTCTCGCTTCCACCTCCATCCCCATCCCATCCCTGAGGGTCATCCCAGTGCACCAGCCCTGAGCACCCTGTCTCATGTATCGAACCTGGACTGGCAATCTGTTTCACATATGATAATATACACATTTCAATGCTATTCTCTCAAATCATCCTACCCTCGCCTTCTCCCACAGAATCCAAAAGTCTGTTCTCTACATCTGTGTCTTTTTTGCTGTCTTGCATACAGGGTCATTGTTACCATCTTTCTAAATTCCATATATATGTGTTAATATACTGTATTGGTGTTTTTCTTTCTGACTTACTTCACTCTATATAATAGGCTTCAGTTTCACCCACCTCATTAGATCTGATTCAAATGCAATCTTTTTAATAGCTGAGTAATATTCCATTGTGTATATGTAACACAGCTTTCTTATCCATTCATCTGCTGATGGACATCTAGGTTGCTTCCATGTCCTGGCTATTGTAAACAGTGCTGCGATGAACATTGGGGTACATGTGTCTCTTTCAGTTATGGTTTCCTCAGTGTGTTGCCCAACAGTGGGATTGCTGGGTCATATGGCAGTTCTATTCCCAGTTTTTTAAGGAATCTCCACGCTGTTCTCCATAGTGGCTGTACTAGTTTGCATTCCCACCAACAGTGTAAGAGAGTTCCCTTTTCTCTGCACCCTCTCCAGCATTTATTGTTTGTAGACTTTTGGATCGCAGCCATTCTGACTGGTGTGAGATGGTGCCTCACTGTGGTTTTGATTTGCATTTCTCTGATAATGAGTGATGCTGAGCATCTTTTCATGTGTTTGTTAGCCACCTGTGTGTCTTCTTTGGAGAAATGTCTTTTAGTTCTTTGGCCCATTTTTTGATTGGGTCGTTTATTTTTCTGGAATTGAGCTGCAGGAGTTGCTTGCATATTTTTGAGATTAATTCTTTGTCAGTTGCTTCATTTGCTGTTATTTTCTCCCATTCTGAAGGCTGTCTTTTCACCTTGCTTATAGTTTCCTTCATCATGCAAAAGCAGAAGTTATTAATTCTTATTAAACCTAGCATTTTTTTTATTGTATGGTATGATTTACGTGACCTAGGAAATCTTGATTTATCCCAAGTAACAAAGATAACATCCTGTATCTTCTTCTTGAAACTTTATATTAATGTATTTTATATCTAGAAATATAGCCAATTTTCAATTAATTTTTGTGTATACTGAAAGATAACATTAAACATTCATTGTTTTCCCATATGAATTTCCAGATCTTGCAGCACCATTGTAGAAAATATTCCATCCAGAAGACATTTAGGAAAGATATACAAACATGGATTGACCTTTAAAATTTATGACTAACTCAAGCAAGAAAGAATCAAAATAATACCTTAAGATTTTAGCAAATGACAGAATAAGCTCTCTGAGTAAATGTCCCAGTGGGAAAACCTGCTAGGTTAAAAACATATCCTAAAAATGTTTTACTTTAAATACCTGGTGAAATTAGAATGCAGAGTAATCTTCAGAAGCCAAAAATAAAGTAAAACCTCTGTAAGATAATTAAATACCAAAAATGCTTTTGCCCTAAGCGTTTCAACTAAGCTCAAAAAATCTTAAACTTCTATACTAATAGTTGGAAAGGAAGAGAAGAAATGATAAGGATTAAGGCCCTTTCAGTGTTAAGATTCTAACTAGAGACCTCCACACAAATCTAGGGCCTAGAAGGACGGTGGAGCATCAGAAATAAACCAATTGTGCAAAAGATATACTGAGGAAAATGACATTTTTAGGCCTAAATGCTGTAAAGAGGATAATAAAAAGCCTCCTTGAGAATTCATAGTCAGAAGGCAGCCTTCAGAGGAATTTATAACCTGAATCAATACTATCTGTATGGTGTGTGAAAGCTTAGGATTACAATTCACTTGAAAGTCATGTTGATTTGGCTTAAAGCCGCTTTGCAGAAGCAAATTAGAGGAAAACTGTATCTAAAGTTTAAAAAGTTCTAAAGAAAATAAATAGTTTACACTTAAAAATCACAAAACAAAGGGAAATAAGTCACTGAGGTAAAGGCATTGGAAAAAAGCAAAACATATCTGACTTTCAAATATTAAAAATAGAAATTGAGAGAAAAATATTTTTAATATGAAAGAAATTCAAGGAAAGTACGAAATCAGCACAACTTTCAATTCTCTATCTCTTTAGTAAGCATTTTTACCATTACATTTTCTAAAATTTCTAGAATATTTTAGTTCCTTTCCAGGTTTTCTCCATGTTTTTGTTTGAGTCTTTCTGTCTTGCCTTGAATACTGTCTGGCACATAGTAGACAATACGTAATACCAGGTACAAAGTAGTAGTCATGCACGGATGTGAGAATTGGACTATAAAGAAGACTGAGCACTGAAAAATCAATGTTTTCAAACTGTGGTGCTAGAGAAAACTCTTGAAAGCCCCTTGGATAGCAAGGAGACCCAACCAGTTAATCCTAAAGGAAATCAACCCTGGATATTCATTGGAAGGGCTGATGCTGAATCTGAAGCTCCAATATTTTGGCCACCTGATGCAAAGAGACAACTCACTGGAAAAGACCTTGATGCTGGGAAAGATTGAGGGCAGAAGGAGAAAGGGGTGACAGAGGATGAGATGGTTGGATGGTATCATCAATGCCATGGACATGAGTCTTAGCAAACTCCAGGAGATAGTGAAGGACAGGGAAGCCTGGCGTGCTACAGTCCATGGGTTCTGAAAAAGTCAGACTCAACTGAGTGACTGAGCAACAATAGCAAGCAGACAATCAATACAAACTTTTTTGAGTGAATGAATAAATGACAACTTTTTTTCAATATGAAGAGAAGTAGGGTTAGTATGAGAATAATGTAGGACCAGGACTGATTTTTTAAAAAAATAAATACAGGAAACACTAATTCTAATTTAAATGCTCATGGGAAAGAATCTCTAGAGAGAGAAAGAGGTTAAAGACACATAAGATAGAGATCTGAAATGAAATGAGGACCCTGAGAATTTAAAGATAGTGGGACTTCACTCGCATGGAAATGAAATGGCCTTTGAATAGAGGAGAGAAACTCATTTTGATTTAAAGGAAAACAAATGTACAGATACATGTTGGTGTGCAGATTTGACTGATGTGAGGGAGAAAAGAAGCGAGGGGAAGAAACAAGTTGCCAATTGTGTCCAGAAAATGTAGAACTTACATGGTGAAGCCTAGATTTGATGCCTAGTGGTGGCTCTTGAGTAAATTCTGTAAACTGCTGCAGAAAAAACAAAAAGCAAAATCGCCTCATCCCCAAAACATTTTCTTTTTTTCCTAAGAAGTTTCCGATGGGAGGAAAGAAAAGTGCATGAGCTAATTCATCTACTTGGCACTGAAAATTTGTTCCTTGGGGAGCTCAAACCTAGTTACATTGGTTCCAACCTAGCATGGGTCTGGAATTCATTCTTGCCCTGGCAGTGATGACGTGTCACACACAAAGCAGCAAGAGCATCCTTATAAACTGTACATCTCAAATCGCTCAAGAAACATCGAATTTCTTCAGTTACTACCCACTAAGACAAAACTCATAATGAATGTTAGAAAATATTCTTCATCTTTAATAGTGTGTTTGAATAAGTTTTGAAATTTGAAGATTTTATCATCAAAATGCTAATCATTTCCATTTTTTAAGGGGGAATTTAGATTTTAGCTGCCTAGATTCCAAGTAATGTTTTTGTGAGGAATTTTGAACGTTATTGTTGTTGTTCAGTTACTAAGTTGTGTCTGACTCTCTGGAACCCCATGAACTGCAGCATGCCAGGCTCCCCATCCCAGAGTTTGCTCAAATTCATGTCCATTGAGTCAATGATGCTATCTAAGCATCTCATCCTCTGCCGCCCCCTTCTCCTTATACCTTCAGTCTTTCTCAGCATCATGGTCTTTTCCAGTGAGCCGGCTCTTTGCCTCAGATGGCCAAAGTACTGGAGCTCCAGCGTCAATCCTTCAATGAATGTTCAGGACTGATTCCTTTAGGATTGACTAGTTTGATCTCCTTGCTGTCCAAGAGTCTTCTTCAGTACCACAATTCTAAAGCATCAAACTTCAGCACTTACTCTTCTTTATGGTTTAACTTGCACGTCCATATTCCTGACTACTGGAAAAACCATATCTTTGACTATACAGACCTTTGTCAGCAAAGTGATGTCTCTGCTTTTTAATATGCTGTCTAGGTTTTTCATAGCTTTCCTTCTAAGGAGGAAGCATCTTTCAATTTCATGGCTGCAATCACCATCCACAGTGATTGTGGAGCCCAAGAAAATAAAATCTGCCATTTCTTCTAATTTTTTCCCCTTCTACTTGCCATGAAGTCATGGAACTGGATGTTATGGTCATCATTTTTTGAATGTTGAGTTTCAAGCCAGCATTTTCACTCTCCTCCTTGACCTTCATCAAGAGGTGATTTAGCTCCTCTTTGATTTCTTCCATTGGAGTGGTATCATTTACATATCTGAGGTTGTTGATATTTCTCCTGGCAATGTTGATTTCATTCTGTGATTTATCCAGCCTGGCATTTTTCATGTGGTTTTCTGTACATAAGTTAAATAAGCAGGGTGACAATATACGGTCTTATTGTACTCCTTTCCCAAGTTTGAGCCAGTCAGTTGTTCCATGTCCAATTCTAACTGTTGCTTCTTGACCCTCATATATGTTTCTCAGGAGACAATAATCAGTTTTTTAAAAAAATGAAAAATGTGATCCAGTTTGTATAAACTCCCAGGTTTCTATTAGAAAAGAGGTAACCATTTATAGGACAGTTCCTCATGAATATGACTCCACAACCAAGCAATTATAAAGCCCACCCCACTTAAGGAGAAAAGGATAGGGGGAAATTTAGAAGAGAGATGTCTCAAAAATCTATCTTCAGGGAAAGAGCTATTTCAAAGTACAAATTTATCCAAAAGAAATGTCCAAACTTATTCTGTGTTAAAACAGAACCCAGCAATAATTTGAAAACCTGTATGCTGCTGGGTTTGAAGGATAAATATGGAACAAAGTTGGATTTTTTAAAATATGCACAAAATATTTGGAAATTATCACTCTTTGTAGGAAAAACCTTATATACTATTAAACTTAATTTAAATTTGAGGCAAGATGCAGTAATTATATGCTGTTCTTAGATCTTTATGTACTCGATTACATGAACCTCTTCATGGATCACAGCCTTCTCCTGGCAAAGGGCCTTGTATAACTCAATGAAACTATGAGCCATGCTGTGTAGGGCCACCCAAGATGGACAGGTTGTAGTGAAGACTTCTGTCAAAATATGGTCCACTTGAGAAGAGAATGGCAATTCTTGCCTGAAGAATCCATGAACAGTATGGAAAGGTAAAAAGTATGGTGCCAGAGATGAGCCCCCTGAAGTCTGAAAGTGTTTAATATGCTACTAGGGAAGAGTGGAGGACAATTACTAATAGCTTCTCTGGTGGCTCAGCTGGTAAAGAATCTGCCTGCAATGTGGGAGACCTGGGTTGTGTCCCTGGGTTGGGAAGATCCCCTGGAGAAGGGAACAGCCACCCACTCCAGTATTCTGGCCTGGAGAATTCCATGGACTGTATAGCCCATGCGGTTGCAAAGAATAAGACAAGACTGAGTGATTTTCATGTCCAGAAAGAATGAAGCAGCTAGACAAAAAAAAAACCACCACCAACAACAATGTTCAGTTATGGATCTGTCTGGTGTGAAAGTAAAGTCTGATGATGTAAAAAACAATATTGCATAGGAACCTGGAATGTTAGGTCCATGAATCAAGGTAAACTGGACACGGTCAAGCAGGAGATATCAGGAGTGAACATCAACATCTTAGAAATCAGTAAACTAAAATGAATGGGGATGGGTGAATTTAATTCAGATGACTATTATATCTACTACTGTGGTCAAGAATCCCTTAGAAGAAATGGAATAGCCCTCATGTCAACAAAAGAGTCTGAGATGCAGTACTTGGGTGCAATCTCAAAAATGATAGAATGATCTCAGTTTGTTTCTAAGGCAAATCATTCAACATCACAGTAATCCAAGACAATGCTGCAACCATTGAAGTTGAAGAAGCTGAAGCTGACCAGTTCTACGAAGACATACAACATCTTTTAGAACTAATGCCAAAAAAGATGTCCTTTGCATCATGTTGTTCAGTCCCTAAGTTGTGTCCAACTTTTTGCAACTGCACAGACTACAGCACACCAACGTTCTCTGTCCTCCAACATTTCCAGAAATTGCTCAGATTCATGTCTACTGAGTCAGTGATGCTAGCTAACCATCTCACCCTCTACCACCCCCTTTCCACCATAAGAGAATGAAATGCAAAAGAAGGAAGTCAAGAGATACCTGGGAAAACAGGCAAGTTTGCCCTTGAAGTACAACATGAATCAGGGCAAAGGCTAACAAAATTTTTTCAAGAGAACATGTGAGTAATAGTAAACACCCTTTTCCAACAACCCAAGAAATTTCTCTATACTTGGACACCACCAGATGGGCAATACAGAAATCTGGTCATGTTCCTTGAAGCCAAAGTGGAGAAGCTCTATTCAGTCAGTGAAAAACAAGACATGGAGTTGGCTATGGCTCAGATCATGATCTCCTTATTACAAAATCCAGGGTTATATTGAAGAAAGTGGGGGAAACCACTAGGCCATTCAGGTATGAGCTAAATCAAATCCGTTATGATTACACAATAGAGGTTTTCAAGGGGCTAGATCCGGTAGTTCAATTCAGTCCAGTCCCACAGTCATGTCCGATTCTTCATGATCAAATGGACTGCAGCACGCCAGGTTTCTCTGTCTATCACCAACTCCCAGAGCTTGCTCAAACTCATGTCCATCGAGTCAGTGATGCCATCCAAACATCTCATCCTCTGTCATCCAATTCCCCTCCTGCCTTCAACCTTTCCTACCATTAGGGTGTTCTCTAAGGAGTCAGGCCTTTACATCATATGGCCAAAGTATTGGAGCTATGGCTTCAGCATGAGTCCTTCCAATGAATATTCAGGTCTGATTTCCTTTACAATTGACTGGTTAGATCTTCTTGCAGCCCAAGGGACTCTCAAGAGTCTCCTCCAACACCACAGTTCAAAAGCATCAATTCTTTGGCACTCAGCTTTCTTTATGTTCCAACTCTCACATCCATACATGACTACTGGAAAAACCATAGTTTTGACTAAAGGGCCCTTTGTCAGCAAAGTAATGTCACTGCTTTAATATGCTGTCTAGGTTTGTCATAACTAGCTTTTCTTCCAAGGAACAGGCATCTTTTAATTTCACGGCTGCCGTCACCATCTGCAGTGATTTTGGAGCCCAAGAAAATGAAGTCTATCACTGTTTCCATTGTTTCCCTGTGGATCACAACAAACTGTGGAAAATTCTTAAAGAGATAAGATTACCAGACCACCTTACCTGCCTCCTGAAAAATCTATATGCAGTTCAAGATGCAACAGTTAAAACCAGACATGGAACTCATAGCTTAGAGTGAATGATGTTGGATTCATGATCTCTGAAGAACAAGATTTAGCTTTGGTATCAGGGACCAGGCTTAATCACTCAAGAGTTTTGTGTAGCAGAGTTTTATTAAAGTGAAAAAGGGACAGAGAAAGCTTCTGAAATAGACATCAGGAGGGGGGCAAAGAATGCCCTCACTCACTAGTCTTATCAAGGCCTTATATACTTTTACCAGACCCACTCCCACAACATATATCTTAAATTAACAAGATTAGAACTAACAATAAAAGGTTTTACCAGACTGGCTCTCACAACATATGTCTTAAAATGACAAGATTAGTCAGAAGGTTCCTGTTAAGGAGAAACATGTCCTCAAGCAAGATACATTGTTACATTGATTAAGACAAAGCAATGTAGAAAAAAAGCTTGTCTTTTTCTCCTCTTTGAGAGCCCCTTTCTCCTTCTCAAGGGCCCTTATCAACCTACTTAAGCTAGTGAAGGTGATGGAATTTCAGTTGAGCTCTTTCAAATCCTAAAAGGCAATGCTGTGAAAAGTGCTACACACAATATGCCAGCAAATTTGGGAAACTCAGCAGTGGCCACAGGACTGGAAAAGGTCAGTTTTTATTCCAATCCCCAAGAAAGGCAATGCCAAAGAATGCTCAAACTACTGCACAATTGCATTCATCTCACATGCTAGTAAAGTAATGCTCAAAATTCTCCAAGCCAGGCTTCAACAGTACATGAACCGTGCACTTGCAGATGTTCAAGCTGAATTTAGAAAACACAGAGGAACCAGAGATCAAACTGCCAATATCGGTTGGATCATCAAAAAAGCAAGGGAGTTCCAGTAAAACATCTACTTCTGCTTTACTGACTATGCCAAAGCCTTTGACTGTGTGGATCACAATAAACTGTGGAAAATTCTGAAAGAGATGGGAATACCAGACCACCCAACCTGCCTCTTGAGAAACCTGTATGCAGGTCAGGAAGCAACAGTTAGAACTGGACATGGAACAACAGACTGGTTCCAAATAGGAAAAGGAGTACGTCAAGGCTGTATGTTGTCACCCTGCTTATTTAACTTCTATGCAGAGTACATCATGAGAAATGCCAGGCTGGATGAAGCACAAGCTGGAATCAAGATTGCTGGGAGAAATATCAATAACCTCAGATATGCAGATGACACCACCCTAATGGCAGAAAGCAAAGAAGAGCTAAAATGCTTCTTGATGAAAGTGAAAGAGGAGAGTGAAAAAGTTGGCTTAAAACTCAATATTCAGAAAATTAAGATATGGCATCTGGTCCCATCCCTTCATGGCAACTAAATGCGGAAAAAGTGGAAACAGTGGATGACTTTATTTTGGGGGTTCCAAAATCACTGCAGATGGTGATTGCAATCATGAAACTATAAGATGCTTGCTTCTTGGAGGAAAAGTTATGATCAGCCTAGACAGCATATTCAAAAGCAGAGCCATTACTTTGCCAACAAAGGCCCGTCTAGTCAAAGCTATGGTTTTTCCAGTAGTCATGTATGGATGTGAGAGTTGAACTATAAAGAAAGCTGAGTGCCTAAGAATTGATGCTTTTGAACTGTGATGTTGAAGAAGACTCTTGAGAGTCCCTTGGACTTCAAGGAGATCAAACCAGTCAATCCTAAGGAAATCAGTCTTGAATATTCATTGGAAGGACTGATGCTGAAGCTGAAGGTCCAATACTTTGGCAAACCTGATGCAAAGAACTGACTCATTGGAAGAGACCCTGTTGCTGGGAAAGATTGAAGGCAGGATGAGAAGGGGACGACAGGATGAGATGGTTGGATGGCATCACTGACTCAACGGACATGAGTTTTAGTAAATTCTGGGAGTTGGTGATTGACTAGGAGGCCTGTGTGCTGCAGTCCATGGGGTCGCAATGACATGACTGAGCAGTGGATTGAACTGAACTGAACTGTCTCAGAACAATGGACTGGTTCCAAATTGAGAAAGGAGTATGACAATGCTGTATATTGTCACCCTACTTATTTAACTTATATGCAGAGTACATCATGTGAAATGCTGGGCTGGATGAAGGACAAGCTAGAATCAGGATTGCTGGGAGAAATATCAATAACCTCAGATATGCAAATGATATCACACTTATGGCAGAAAGCAGAGAGGCCTGCTTCATACAGGCCTCTGGATGTGAAAAAGGGGAAAAAGGGGAGTGAAAAAGCTGGCTTACTATTCAACATTCAAAAAACTAAGATCATGGCATCCAGTCCCATCACTTCATGGAAAATAGATGGGGAAACAATGGAAACAGATCTGGTAGACAGAATGCCTGTATATCTCTGGTTGGAAGTTGGTAAATTTGTACATGAGGCAGTGATCAAAACCATCCCAAAGGCAAAAAAAAAAAAAAACACACAAGAAGGCAAAACGGGTGTCTGAGAAGACTTTACAAATAGTTGAAGAAAGAAGAGAAGCAAAAGGCAAGGGGGAAAGGCAAAGATATACCCAACTGTACGCAGAGTTCCAGAGAATAGCAAGGAGAGAGAAGAAGGCCTTCTTAAAAACAATGCAAAGAAATAGAGGAAAATAGTATAATGGGAAGATGAGAGATCTCTTCAAGAAAATTGTAGATATTTAAAAAATTTCATACAAGGATGGGCACAATAAATGACAGAAATGGTAAAGACCTAACAGAAACAGAAGAGGTTGAGAAGAGGTAGCAAGAATACACAGAAGAACTGTACAAAAAAGATCTTCACTACCCAGATAATCACAATGGTGTGTTCACTCACCTAGAGCCAGATAACCTGGAATGTGAAGTCAAGTGGGCCTTAGGAAGCATTATTATAAACAAAGCTAGTGGAGGTAATGGAATTCCAGCTGAACCTATTTAAAGTCATAAAAGATGATGCTGTTAAAGTGCTGCACTCAATATGTCAGCAAATTTGGAAGACTCAGCAGCAACCACAGGACGAAAGAAGGACAATGCAGAGAATGTTAAAACTGCTGAACAATTGCCCTCATTTCACATGCTAGCAAGGTTATGCTCCAAGTTCTTCAAGCTAGGCTTTAGCAATATGTGAACTAAGATCTTCCAGATGTACGAGTTGGGTTTTGAAGAGGCAGAGGAATCAGAGATCAAATTGACAACAGCTTTTGGATCATGGATAAAGCAAGGAGTTGCAAAAAAAAATCTACTTCTGCTTCATTGACTATAATGAAGCCTCTGATTGGTAGATCACAACAAACTGTGAAAAATTTTTAAAGAGATGGGATTATCAGACCACCTTATCTGTCTCCTGAGAAACTTGTACATGACTATTGGAAAAACCATAGCTTTGACTAGATGGACCTTTGTCAGCAAAGTGATGTCTCTGTTTTTTAATATGCTGTCTAGGTTTGTCATAGCTGTTCTTCCAGGGAGTAAGTGTCTTTTAGCTTCATGGCTGCAGTTACCATTTACAATGATTTTGGAACCCAAGATAATAAAATCTGTCACTGTTTCAGTTATTTCCCCATCTATTTGCCATGAAGTGATGGGTGCAGTGCCATTATTTTAATTTTTTGAATGTTGAGTTTTAAGCCAGCTTTTTCCCTTTCCACTTTCACCTTCATCAAGAGGCTGTTTAGTTCCTCTTCACTTTCTGTCATTAGGATGATATCATTTGCATAACTGAGGTTACTGATACTTGTTCCACTATACTGATTCCAGCTTGAGCTTCATCTACCCACAGATTTCACATGATGTACTCTGCCTGTAAGTTAAATAAGCAGGATGACAATATATAGCCTTGATGTACTCCTTCCAATTTTGCATCAGTTCATTGTTCCATGTCCAGTTCTAACTGTTGCTTCTTGAACTGCATACAGGTTTCACAGTAAGCAGGTAAGGTGGTCTGGTATTCCCATCTCTAAGTATTTTCCACAGTTTTTGTAATCCACACAGTAAATGACTTTAGCATATTTAAGGAAGCAAAAGTAGTTTTTTTTTCTCAAATTCCCTTGCTTTTTCTGTGATCCAATGGATGTTGGCAATTTGGTTTCTGGTTCCTCTGCCTCTTCTAAATCCAGCTTGTACATCTGGAAGCTCTTGATTAATGTACTGTTGAAGCCTAGCTTGGAGAATTTTGAGCACTGCCTCACTAGCATATGGCCACTGCTGAGTTTTCTGAATTTGCTGGTATATTGAGTGCAGCACTTTCAGTTCAGTTCAGTTCAGTTCAGTTGCTCAGTCATGTCTGACTCTTTGTGACACCATGAACTGCAGCATACCAGGCCTCCTTGTCCATCCCCAACTCTTGGAGCCTACCCAAACTCATGTCCATTGAGTCGGTGATGCCATCAAACCATCTCATCCTGTCATCCCCTTCTCCTCCTGCCCTCAATCTTTACCAGCATCAGGGTCTTTTCAAATGAGTCTTCACATCAGGTGGCCAAAGTATTGGAGTTTCAGCTTCAGCATCAATCCTTCCAATGAACACCCAGGACTTGTCTCCTTTAGGATGGACTGGTTGGATCTCTCAAGAGTGTTCTCCAACACCACAGTTCAAAAGCATCAATTCTTCTGTGCTCAGCTTTCTTCATAGTCCAATTCTCACACCCATACATGACCACTGGAAAAACCATAGCCTTGACTAGACAGACCTTTGTTGGCAAAGTAATGTCTCTGCTTTTCAATATGCTGTCTAGGTTGGTCATAACTTTCCTTCCAAGGAGTAAGCATCTTTTAATTTCATGGCTGCAATCACCATTTGCAGTGATTTTGGAGCCCCAAAAAACAAAATCTGACACTGTTTCCACTGTTTCCCCATCTGTTTCCCATGAAGTGATGGGACCAGATGCCATGATCTTAGTTTTCTGAATGTTGAGCTTTAAGCCAACTTTTTCACTCTCCTCTTTCACTTTCCTCTAGAGGCTTTTTAATTCCTCTTCACTTTCTGCCATAAGGGTGGTGTCATCTGCATTTCTGAGTTTATTGATATTTCTCCTGGCAGTCTTGATTCCAGCTTGTGCTTCTTCCAGCCCAGCATTTCTCATGATGTACTCTGCATATAAGTTAAATAAGCATGATGACAACGTACAGCCTTGACATACTGCTTTCCTGATTTGTAACCAGTCTGTTGTTCCATGTCCAGTTCTAACTGTTGCTTCCTGACCTGCATACAGGTTTCTCAAGACTTTAGCAGAAGCATCTTTTAGGATTTTAAATAGCTCATCTGATATTTCATCAGTTCCACTAGCTTTGTTCATAGAAATGCTTCTTTAAGGCCCACTTGACTTCATACTCCAGGATGTTTGGCTCTAGATGAGTGATCACCCATCATGGTTATCTGGGTCATGAAGACTTTTTATGTACTGTTCTTCTGTGTATTCTTGCCACCTCTTCTTAATGTATGCGTGCATGATCAGTCATTTCAGTCATGCCTGACTCTTTGCGAACTATGGACTATAGTCGACCAGGCTCCTCTGTCCATAGGATTTTTCAGGCAAGAATATAGGACTGGGTGGCCATTTCCTTCTCCAGGGAATCTTTCTGTCCCTGGAATTGAATTCCTATATCCTGAGTCTCATGCATTGCAGGGTCATTCTTTTTTTTTTTTTTTGCAGGGTCATTCTTTACTCACTGTGCCACATATATATTAATATATCATATATGCAGATGATATCACCCTAACGACTGAAAGAGAAGAGGAACTAAAGAGCCTCTTGATGAGGGTTAAAGAGTAGAGTGAAAAAGCTGACTTGAAACTCAACATTCAAAAAATGAAGATCACAACCTCTGTCTCTTGACTTCATGGCAAATAGAAAAGGTAAAAGTAGAAGCAGTGGTGACACATTGTATTTTCTTGGCTGCAGCCATGAAACTAAAGCATGTTTGCTCCTTAGAAGGAAAGCTATGAGAAACCTAGGCAGCGTATTAAAAAGCAGAGACATCACATTGCCGACAAAGGTCCATGTAGTCAAAAGCCCCGTAGTCATGTATGGATGTGAGAGTTGGACCATAAAGAAGGCTGGGTGCTTGATGAGTCTGGCTAATGGTTTGTCATCACAGCACTGTTTATAACAGCCAGGACATGGAAGCAACCTAGATGTCCATCACAGATGAATGGATAAGAAAGCTGTGGTACATATACACAATGGAGTATTACTCAGCCATTCAAAAGAGTACATTTGAATCAGTTCTAATGAGGTGGATGAAACTGGAGCCTATTATACAGAGTGAAGTAAGCCAGAAAAACACCAATACAGTATACTAACACATATATATGGAATTTAGAAAGATGGTAATGATAACCCTGTATGCGAGACAGCAAAAGAGACACAGATGTATAGATCAGTCTTTTGGACTCTGTGGGAGAGGGAGAGGGTGGGATGATTTGGGGGTATGGCATGGAAACATGTATAATATCATATAAGAAACGGATCACCAGTCCAGGTTCGATACAGGATCCTTGGGGCTGGTGCACTGGGATGGCCCGGAGGGATGGTACAGGGATGGAGGTGGGAGGGGGGTTCAGGATGGGGAACACGTGTACGCCCATGGTGGATTCATGTTGATGTGTGGCAGAACCAATACAATATTGTAAAGTAATTAGCCTCCAATTAAAAATAAATTTAAATTAAAAAAAAAAGAAGGCTGGGTGCCGAAGAATTGATGCCTTTAATTGTGGTGCTGGATAAGACTTCTGAGTCCCTTGGACTGCAAAGAGATCGAACCAATAAATTGTAAAATAAATCAACCCTGAATATTCATTGGAATTAATATTCATTGATACCGAAGTTGAAGGACCAATACTTCGACTACGTGATGCAAAGAGCTGACTCATTGGAAAAAACCCTGATCGGAAAACTGAAGGCAAAAGGAGAAGGGGGCTGCAGAGGATGAGATTATTAGATAGCATCACCGACTCAGTGGACAGGAATTTGAACAAACTCTGGGAGGTAGCGAAGTACAGGGGAGCCTGATGTGCTGCAGTCCATGGGGTTGCAGAGAATCAGACAGGACAGCAACTGAACAACAACAATGTCATAAAGGAATTTTCCTTCAATTTTCATTAATAAACCAATTTGTCAGTAACAGAATAGGTAGAAGAAAAATGTAAAGTATTTTTGCTGTAAACATTTTTGCTTTTTTTGGGTGCAAAGTTCCATATGTTAAAGTATTCACTCTGTCTTTTCAATACAGAACTAGTAGGACTCACTGGATTTCCTTGCTTCCTGATGTTTTGAATTTGTGAGCTGCTTAACATTAAAAAAACTTGCATATTCAAGCAAAGGTCAACTGTATTGTGTTCATTTATTTCAGTCCATTCATAGCTGATATCTGTTTTGGTTTATTTATAGTTTTGAAAAAGCATGGTTGTGAGACGCTGAATATACAAATAATGTCCAAATATCATATCAAAATAAAACTCTGATTTTCCTAGCAAACAAGCGCTTCTCTTTTGAATATGTTAAAATTGTTTGAACCAAATTAATATCGATCTCCCCTACTATATTTTCAGGTTCCCAAGTGTAAGAAGTGCATATTTTCCTTACCACTATATTTCACTAACCTAGCCTTTACATAGTAGATGCTCAATAGATATCTGCTGACTTAACTGAAACAGTGATTCCTACAGTACTACTTAGTAAAAAAAATATATTACTTAATTAAAAAAATAAATTGTTAGCTCAGTCGGGTCCGACTCTTTGTGACCCCGTGGACTGTAGCCCACTATTACTTAATAAAGGGTCTAAAAATGGTTAACCTCAGGATGTTCCAATATTTCTGAACCACATACCTTTTATGTAAGACCTGAGTGTAACCCCTCATATTGTCCTATTGGAAAATTACCCCGCTACTTCCCTTCAATCTCCATGAGTACCTTCACCTTTTCTTAGGCATTGGGCAAACTACTCATTTAAGACTAATAAAAATGGCACTTGAGATGGATTGTGTTCCTCTAAGGCCCTACGTTATTCATACTTCTGTATATTTTACCATAATTGTTTATTTACATCTTCTCCCCTTCAGAATCTGAATTTCTCCAAATAGAATCCTATACTGTATTCGTCTTTCACAAAAAGGAAGCCGTATAAGCAATTAGGTTTACTGTGTGCCATGAGAACATACTGTTGTTTTATTTATCCTTACAATAACCCTCAAAATAAAATAATATTATCTGCCTTTTGCAGGTGAGAAAGACAAGTCTGAGATAGGTGAAAGATATTGTTGAAGGTCACACATCAAGGGAATAGCAAAGATGAACTTTGAATTCAGACATCAGATCAGATCAGATCAGATCAGTCGCTCAGTCGTGTCCGACTCTTTGCGACCCCATGAATCGCAGCAGGCCAGGCCTCCCTGTCCATCACCAACTCCCGGAGTTCACTGAGGCTCACGTCCATCGAGTCAGTGATGTCATCCAGCCATCTCATCCTCTGTTGTCCCCTTCTCCTCCTGCCCCCAATCCCTCCCAGCATCAGAGTCTTTTCCAATGAGTCAACTCTTCACATGAGGTGGCCAAAGTACTGGAGTTTCAGCTTTAGCATCATCCCTTCCAAAGAAATCCCAAGGCTGATCTCCTTCAGAATGGACTGGTTGGATCTCCTTGCCATCCAAATTCTGTAATCTGAACCCGTTTCATAGACTATTAAATTCAGTTACCTAAAGTCCTAATCTTGTCTAATTTTCTCTTTGCCATGTAATATAGTTCCTACTTATCTGTGAAATTCTCCTTTCATTGTCTGTAGACACCATAAATTTAGAGAGCACACATAAATTTACCAACTGAAATATTCAATCCTATGTCAACCTCCACATTTATGTTAAAGTACTACTTGAAATACAATTATTTAAAAAGTAGCATTCTTTTTTATAGCATAAAATGTCCTTCCTTAACATTCTAATTCCTAAAGAAAGATATTCATGTTTAAAATGTATATACTAAACTGCATTTTAATCCTTTTATATTATTCTGCATTTTTTAATTTAGAAAGGAAAGGTTGCTAGTCAAAAGTCATTCTCAGATTTATTTGCCTAACTTCTATATGCAAATGGGATTTCTAGATGGTTCTACTATAAGCTAAGGCCTTAGAGGTGATTTAACATTTTAGTACATCAAAGATTATTGTTGACATTAATGTGATGAAATAAAAAGCAGCAATGTTTGAACTGTTCTCAGAGTGCTATTTGCAACATGTAAAATACTCATTAAATATAACCTGGAGTTTATAAATTGATTTATGTCAACAATGAACCCAACACTACCATTTATTTCTACATGCTTTTTATTAAACACATCATGAGATCAAAATGACAGAAGTACATTCTTTCATAATAAGTAGAAATATGAAGCTGTTTTTAAGCTGTATTTTAAAAAGGTAATAACATGCACTTTGTATTTCTTTTCTAAGCACAGTACATCAACTAAAGTTCAACTCCTATTTCCTACTAAAAATAGACCTCAGTATGAAAGGGGGAGAGGCAAGGAAGAAACAACAGTGCTTTCCTCTTATAGAAAATTACATTTCTTGGGCTCCCTTCTCCTAAGTGAAATGAGAATCATGTAGATTTTGCATTCTTCCCCTTATATCTTGGAACTTCTAAAGCACAGTTTAACTCTTTCTCCCATTTGCTTTCTTAGCATAGATGAATTTATTTGTATATATTTTCATGTATGTAGTTTTAACCATATGGTAAGGGGACTTCCCTGGTAGCTCAGCTGGCAAAGAATCCACCTGCAATGCAGGAGAGCCCGATTCAATCCCTGGGTCGGGAAGATACCCCGGAGAAGGGAATGGCTACCTACTCCAGTATTCTGGCCTGAAGAATTCAGTGGACTGTGTATAGTCCATGGGGTTAAAAAGAGTCAGACAGAACTGAGTGCCTTTCACTTTCAAACATATGGTAAAAGTTATAAAGAAATGGTTTATATAATAATCAAAGAAAAATAGACTGACAGTAAACTAGAAATGTATTCATCAGTGGAAGATGTGAATGCCAGACAAAAACACCTTGGTGATACTTTCCTTCTTTTTTTAATTTATTCTTCATATTCTCCTCCATGATTTGAGAACTAAAATCAAAGACCAAGCATATGCACACTCTACACTGCATAGAAGTGAAGAATAATGAGATGCTGTTTTGTTTTTTTGCTTAATACCATCCTTAAGTAAACTACTATGATAATGACTTGACTACTATGCCCCGTGTTCATGTGTCCATTTTCTTTGTGAGGAGAAATAAAATAGAAAACCACTGGAGGATGAAGTAAGACAATAGGAAACAGATAACTCAGGGCAACACAGGGTTTTTCTTCACCCAAACAGTGTTCTGTGATTTTAAAATAGAAACTTCCACATCCTTAATTTCATTGACTCTAAGATACCAATCACTTTGAAGACACATCCTAATTTAAGAGTTGTTGAAGTATGAAAAAATATTTTAGAAACAGTGAAATATGGTAAATATCTGGATTTCTGGCTTCTTTCAAAAATTGAAGTATTTGCCATGCTAGAGCTGTGACCTCTCTTGGCAACAATAGCTCTGTCAAGTAATGGCTGTTTCATGTGGTTTGCTTTCTTTTTCTTGCTTCCTCCTTTCCTCCCATTTTCTTCATTATTTTGTCATTAATTTCATACATATTCTGCTAGTGTCTCCCAAGAGACACTGGGAAGACATTGATTAATGAAATAAGCAGCATTCTTGCCTTCATAGAGCTTACCTCGCAGCTAGGAGGGACAGACTGTAAATAAGTAAATCAATAACATGATAATTTCAAAACTAGGGAGTGCTAGGAAGAAAATAAAACCAGAATATGGAATATAAAGTGACTGAGGAAGTGTGTATCTTATTTTGATGATGTGAGAAGACCTCCTTGAAGAGGGCTCTTCTGACTTAAGCCTTTGTTGGTGGGAAGGAGCCAGTTCTGTGGAGGTCATCTCTTAGTTTTCTGACCCATCTTTTTGGGTATGTTTATTATTGTTTCCTTTGGAAATCCCTTTCTTTGTACTGGCTTCTTAATATCCTGCAAACTTTTCCTTTGATCCTCTTCTCATTTTCACTGTTTCTTGATGATTTTATCAAATATTTAATCATGATTTAAACTTTGAAGATTCTAGTATTTTTATCTTAAATCCAATCTAAAATCATTTTTATAACTGCTTAGTAACAGCCATTCCACCTGGAAAGTTGACAAGCACCACGTACTCCAAGAAGGCTCAGATTGACATTATTTATCTCATCCTATTGACATTATTTATCTCATCCTTATTAAGTTCATCCTTCTTCTGAATTACGGTAATGATTATATTGTGTGCACTATGTTATTTTAACAAGCACTTTTGCTGTTCTTCCTATGAACTTGAAACTATTCCAATTGCTTTGCAAATACTGTATGAGATTATATATTCATTGAAATAAGGGACTATGCTTTTTTTTTTTCATCTTTTTATTTCCTGCTCTTCGTATAAAAAGGACAATTCAATAAAACCTTGGTGAGGGAAAAAAAAAGAAATAATAAATAAGTAAATGAACACAATGGATGCAACTGTAGAGAGTTAGTTGTTATTGAGAGGAATGAAAAAGATTGCTGACCAGACACAAGTTACACGATTGTCAGGCAGCAATGAGAAGTTTCGTGTTTGTGCTCTGAATTTGCAGGAGTACAAATTTGAATAGTTATTGCTGTCTTCTGTGTCTGCATATAGCAAAAAAAGAAGTATAGCATTGATTTAAAGTCCAATTTTGTGATGTGTACATGGTGAAAAGATAATGTCACATGGGAATGGAGAGCTGGAGAAGGTGGAAGTCAGATCATTCCCAGGTTTAAGCTGAGTGAAAAGGAAGCGTCAAGATTACTGATAAGGAAG
Organism: Bos javanicus; assembly: GCF_032452875.1. NCBI lineage: Eukaryota > Metazoa > Chordata > Mammalia > Artiodactyla > Bovidae > Bos > Bos javanicus. The sequence continues at coordinate 37,742,115 of NC_083872.1, forward strand.
AGTAGAGAAATAAAGAGAATTAAGAGAAATTAAAAAACTAAGACTATGAGCTCAGAATAGGCTTAGGAGACAAAAGTGAAATTTGTATAACACACACATATTCTTTTTTTTACTTAATTTTTTTTTAATTGTTACTACTTTTTAAAATTGGAATATAGTTAATTTACAATGTTGTGTTCAAGTGTACAATAATTGTACTGCAAAATAATTGTACTGTACTGCAAAATAACTTTATTGCAAAATAATTCAGATAACAATAATTCAGACTCTTTTCTGTTATAGATTATTACAAGATATTGAGTATAGTCTCCTGTGCTATATGGTAGGTCCTTATTGTTACCTTGGAGAAGGAAATGGCAGCCCACTCCAGTATTCTTGCCTGGAAAATCCCATGGACCATGGAGCCTGATAGGTTACTGTCCATGGGGTCGCAAAGAGTTGGACACAACTGAGTGACTTCACTTTATTGTTACCTATTTTATATATCCAATTAAATATATATAGTGTGTATATGTTAATCCCAACCTCCTAATTTATCCCCACCCCCTACTGCCCCATCACTTTTGGTAATCATAGATTTGTTTTCTTTATCTGTGAATCTATTTCTGTTTTGTAAATAAGTTCATTTGTATCATTTTTATTAGATTCCACATATAAGTGATATCATATGATATTTGTCTTTCTCTGTCTGACTTACTTCACTTATTATGATAAGTTCTAGATCCATCTGTATTGCTACAAGTGGCATTATTTCATTATTTTTATGGCTAAGTAATGGTCCCTTGTGTATGTATACCACATCTTCTTTATCCATTCATCTGTTGATGGACATTTAGATTGCTTCCAGCTCATATGTACTTTTAATCATATAGTAGTTCTCTAGAATAGTCAGTTCAGTGCAGTCACTCAGTTGTGTCCGACTCTTTGCGACCCCATGGACTGCAGCATGCCAGGCTTTGCTGTCCATCACCAACTCCCAGAGCTTGCTCAAATGCATGTCCATCAAGTCAGTGATGCCATTCAGCCATCTCATCCTCTGCCATCCCCTTCTCCTGGCTTCAATCTTTCCCAGCATCAGGGTTTCTTCCAATGAGTCAGTTCTTCACATCAGGTGGCCAAAGTATTGGAGCTTCAGCTTCAACATCAGCTATTAACCCACAAAAACAAATTTAACTCGTAAAAACATTGATGTACATTTTTACCCATAAAAATGTTAACACATTTAATTTTAAATTTTCAAGAAGCTACTTTTTAAAAAATAGGAATAAACAGGTTAAATTTAATAATATATTTTAACTAGTCCAACATATTAACATTTTATTGTTTCAACACATAATCAATGTATGGGCTTCCATGGTGTCTCGGACAGTAAAATAATCTGCCTGCAATGCAGGAGATCCAGAGTCAATCCCTAGGTTAGAAAAATCCCTTGGAGAATGGAATGGTAACCCATGCCAGTATTCTTGCCTGGAGAACTCCGTGGACAGAGGAGCCTGGCAGGCTACAGTCCATGGGTCACAAAGAGTCAGATACAATTTAGCATCTAACACTTTCACTTTTCATAATCAATATATAACTATATATATATAGCATTCACTTTTTCATACTAAGTCTTTCTCAATCAGGAGTGTATTTTACACTTTGCAATTCTCAATTAGAGCTAGCCACATTTCTAATGATTAGTAGCCATATGTGATTGTACTGACTACATTGGACAGAGCATATCTCCGTCTAAGGAGCCCAGAAAATGGTGAAGTTTGGGGATGATATGTAATTTTTGCATGGTTGCTATATCTCCTTGGATCTTGATGTAACTGGAGTATCACACAAGAAGACTATGAATTAGATACAAAAGATTTCAATCTGAAGAAAGTGAGGAGAATAGAACAATCAGGTATAACTCGTCGTCTCTTAAAGGGATATTTTAAAAAGATGCTTCTACTGATATAATTTGTCGTCAAGCTATTTATATCAGTAGAAGAGTATAAATATATATAGGGATTTTTTTTACACATATTTCAAGATATTCTTTGGGGAACTAAAGATTACAACTGTCTTTTTATCTAGTTCTAACCACTTCAAGATTATAAGTTTACCTTTTTCCATAGGAAAAATACTGTAGAAAAGGCTTCTGATTTTAATTTTAAAAAAATGTTCTCTAAGCATTTCCACATATCTGGAGGGTTGTGCACTGCTGTCAACGCAAAAACCTCACAGAAAGGTGTGCCTGTGAGAACACATATGTCTAGTGAACGAGACAGTCAAATAGGTTCATCTTCTGTACCTGTCTACCATCAGCGTGTTGTCATTTTTTCAGGAGAAAAATAAATGTTATATGGTCAAATGTATTTAAAACTGTTTTTTGATATAGAATTACATCTACTCATTATCTTCCATAATAAAAGCAATAACCTAAGTTCTTTCAGTACACAGTTTCAAAAGACTCTGGAAGATGAAAATGAGTTTCTGCTCCCTTGAAACTTCAATTATGATGCTATATTTTTAAAAATGTCTTGAAACTTCCCTGGTGGTCCAGTGTTTAAGACTCCACACTTCCAGTGCTGGGGGTGCAGTTTCAATCCCTGGTCGGGGAACTAAGATCCAACATGCTGGATGGTGCAGCCAAAAAATATTAAAAAATAAAAATATCTTAACCATGCTATCAGCTGCAGGTCATTACCAAAAATGACTTCAGGATATTTGATTGGATGCCACACAATGAAGGTTTTTATGTCCATGTTATTCATCATTGTATCTGTGATGCCAATAGCCAGTTCTTGGCTATGTGACAACTAAGGGAATTAAATTTTCCAAAAGCATGTTTTAGATGGCAGTATCCATTAATTAACCCTATTAAAAAAGTGTGCTTATTCCAAAAACAAAGACAGGCCCAGTAAATTCTGCCATCTTTTTCTACTCAAAATCCAATCATTGCTGAACTACTTCATTGTCTACTGATGCCAAAAAGAAGACAAAGCAAAAGTGAAACAAAAACAATAAACACTAAGACAGATTTTTGGGGACATTAAGCAGTTACTGGCTTCTGGTTCTGTGCTAGTACATTATGATAAATATCAACTATTACTTCTTACTGCTGGTATTTTGCCTTATGGTGCTGCATCTGTGTTTAGCCAAAAAAAATGCCAGATGGCACTGAGAAACCAATTGCTCACTATGCAAGAACAATGACACATACATCACACATAAACGGACATAGCTTCAGCAGTTATCAAGGGAGCCAAAAATTTCCATAACCACTTTTGGCAGGCTCTTCCAATTAATGAAATATGGACTTCTCAGACTATTTTTTGAGGATTCCTTTTTAAGGATAATCATACACCTTTACTTAGGTAACCATATATGCAACTTGAACTTTTCTGTCACTTACCTCCCTGGAAATTAGAAGATTAATTTCTAAAACCCTTTCCTTAGGTCACCAGCTATTGCATTCTGATTATGTTGTCCTTCTATCATACCTTTCAGTTCAGTTCAGTTCAGTTCAGTCACTCAGTCGTGTCTGACTCTTTGCGACCCCATAAATCGCAGCAGGCCAGGCCTCCTTGTCCATCACCATCTCCCAGAGTTCACTCAAACTCACATCCATTGAGTCGGTGATGCCATCCAGCCATCTCGTCCTCTGTTGTCCCCTTCTCCTCCTGCCCCCAATCCCTCCCAGCATCAGAGTCTTTTCCAATGAGTCAACTCCTCACATGAGGTGGCCAAAGTACTGGAGTTTCAGCTTTAGCATCATTTCTTCCAAAGAAATCCCAGGGCTGATCTCCTTTAGAATGGACTGGTTGGATCTCCTTGCAGTTCCAGGGACTCTCAAGAGTCTTCTCCAACACCACAGTTCAAAAGCATCAATTCTTCGGTGCTCAGATTTCTTCACAGTCCAATTCTCACATCCTTACATGACCACTGGAAAAACCATAGCCTTGACTAAACGGACCTTTGTTGGCAAAGTAATGTCTCTGCTTTTGAATATGCTATCTAGGTTGGTCATAACTTTTCTTCCAAGGAGTTAAGCGTCCTTTAATTTCATGGGTACAGTCACCATCTGCAGTGATTTTGGAGCCCAAAAAGATAAAGTCTGACACTGTTTCCAGTGCAACAGTTAGAACTGAACATGGAACAACAGACTGGTTCCAAATGGGAAAAGGAGTACGTCAAGGCTGTATATTGTCACCCTGCTTATTTAACTTATATACAGAGTACATCATGAGAAACGCTGGGCTGGAAGAAGAACAAGCTGGAATCAAGACTGCTGGGAGAAATATCAATAACCTCAGATCATACCTTTTCATACTGTCAGCTACAAATTGGCACTTACCAAGACCATTGCCAAGGACTGAACAACAAAGGTATTTGCCATCTGCAGCACCCTACTCCAGTATTCTTGCCTGGAAAATCCCATGGACAGAGGAGTCTGGTAGGCTATAGTCCATGGGGTTGCAAAGAGTTGCACACAACTGAGTGACTTCACTTCACTCTACGGAGATTGAACCCCAAGCTGCTATTGCTGTTGACCTTCAACAAGCCCCGTGGAAGTTCAGGGTGGAGTGAGGCACCCTGTGTTCCAGGGAATCTGGTGGGACAGGTCTTCAGATAGTTGGATGTTTTTAGGTGACATCAGATCCTCATGACTAACAAAAACCCTTTTGTAAAATGAGTGCTTCATGGTATTGAACTCCCCCTTCACCAAAACCTTATATATTGACTTTCCCCCACTGCTGCTTTGAAGCAGTCTCACAGAGCTATCTGAGATACTGCCTCCTGGGCTGCAGTCCTCCCCAAATAAAACTTATCTCACAACTCTCAAGTTGTATACCTTTTTTTATGTCGACAATACCACTTTACAATGATGAAATGTCAGAAGAACAACTACTCAAGGAATTCATGCATATTATAATTTTTTCACTGATTTTCTCACTCATAACTGTTTCTTGAGAAATCTTTTTTCTGTCCTTCTGAGAAGTGATTTTTATGTTATCTTGGATATATTCAAACAACATATTTAGAAACTCTTAACATTAAAAACTTGATTAAGAATTAGGTCTGATGACATAGAGAACATCATGATATTAAAAGTATGTAAATATTCATAGTATATGCCACATGATGACCAAATAAAAAAGTAAAGATCAACAACTTTGACTTTTCCTAAATTGTTACAAAGAAAAAAATTTATTATTTCTATAGGTATCTTCTTCTGTCATCCATTATAAACCTGACAATAAGAACCAGCGGTTCCTGACAGTTATTTATAACACTTGGATTAATGAACAACCTCAGTTTTGGGCAATAGCATTTCTTATACTTAAATAGGGTTTACATAATTTTTTTCAAAGATTTCTGGCCATGGTAGTACTATGAATTTAGGCTTTAAAAATCTATACAGCCAAACCTAACCATATAACAATGATAAATAAATTATTAGAACCAAAACAAAAGTTATAGGTGTATCTTTAAGCTAAAATCTCTTTAAGCCAGAAACACAACATATAAGCTGCATGAAGGATGATGTTATGGGCTTTGGACCTAGTCTAAAAGAGCCTTGGAGGTGGATTCTTACAGGGTAACAAGGATAGAAAGCACCATATACTGGGAAAATGGATCGAAGTTCATGATGGAAACCTGGGGATATGGATAGGATATCTCTTTCCTATCCTTGAAAAGAGATCAGAGAATTCTGTGACTATTGCCTGGGGCTGGGGCTTCTGAAAGCTGTTGAAGAAAGAAGCAGCTAAGCAAGCAGCACATGGGCCAAACCACGTACTGATTCAGTGACTAACCTTGCAACTTCTCCAGTGTTGCCTTGGGACAGAAGCCACTAATGGGCATAAGAGGGGATGAGGAGGAAGGGAATGGTAAGTAGTTTCCACCAATTATGAGATCAAACGTGAATTTTTCAATCACATACAGAAAAGGTAGCATTAAGGAAGAGGAGGAACAAAATTGACAAAAAGGAGTCATTCACTTGTGACAGAAATGCAAGCAATATAGAATCTTAAAATGGCTTAAACATATGTTAATCATCAAATAGGTAACGAAAATAACCATAAAAATGAATTATAAAATACTGTAGATAGCTATAAATTAAGGTGAAAAATAACCAGTTAGAAATTCTTGAAATAAAAAATACAGGTTTTAGGTTGAAGAGCTCAATAGATCGGAATTTTAGACTGGACCTACTTGCAGAAAAAAATATGATAGTACTTAAAATTCCGCCAACATGAAGCACAGGAAGATAACAAGAAAAACAAGGAAATGGGAGAAATGATAGCTAGATGAAAAGGCTCCAGTATACTTCTAATAAAAGTCCCAGAACTAAAAATGATGGAAATTGTGAAGAAGCTGTCAAAAAGATAATGGCTGAGAATTTCCAGAACTGGAAGAAGAAAAATCATCAAGCAGAAATAATACATTAAGAGCAGGGTAGAATGAATGAAATCTAAACAAATATACATCCAAAGGAAATTTCAGAACATCAAGCATGAGGAGACCGTTTTCAGAGCTATCAAAGAGAAAAGGCAGGTGACCATAAAAGGCCCACAACAAGACTGAGAGCAAATTTCTCATTAATCAAATTATACTTCAAAAGTACTTTGAAGTCATTTTATTTCTTATTATTAGTAGTGACTTTATTTTTTTTTTTAACAACAGTTTAGATTTGCAACAAAATTGAGAAAAGTGAAAGTGGCTCAGTCGTGTCCAACTTTTTGCAACCCCATGGACTATACAGCCCATGGAATTCTCTAGGCCAGAATACTGGAGTGGTAGCTTTTCCCTTCTCCAGGGGATCTTCCCAACCCAGGAATCAATCCGGGGTCTCCTGCAGGCAAATTCTTTATCAACTGAGCTACAGGGAAGCCCTAACAAAATTGAGAAGAAAGTCAAAGATTCCCCTGTCCCCATAGCCTCCACCGTAATCAACATCATTTATTGGAATAGTACATTTTTTTTTTTTTTAACCAAGGATGAACCTACCTTGACACTTCATAATCACCCAATGCTGATAGTTTTTCTCAAGGTTGGCATTTTTCTCTGGTTGGCATCTTTTACTTAGTAATATTCATTTAAGTCTCTTCCACATCTTTTCATGGACTGATAGTTCATTTCTTTTTAGCTCTGAATAATATTTCATTGTCTGAATGTACCACAGTTCATTTATCTATTCTCCTACTGAAGGACATTTTGGTTGTTTCCAAGTTTGGGTAATTATAAATGAAACTGCTGTAAACATCCATGTGCATGATTTTGTATGGACTTAAACTTTTTCTTCCTTTGGGCAAATATCAAGGAACATGATTGCTGGATCATTTGGTAAGAATAAGCTTAAATAAGAAATGTTCACTTGTCTTTCAAAGTTGGCTCTACCAACTGCATTCCCATTTTTATATGAGATTTTCAGTTGCTCCACATCCCCACCAGCATTCAGTTCAGTTCAGTTCAGTTCAGTCACTCAGTTATGTCTGACTGTGTGTGACCCCATAGACTGCAGAACTCCAGGTCTCCCTGTCCATCGCCAACTCCCAGAGCCTACTCAAGGAAGTAGGCTTTCTACTCATGGAAGTCATGTCCATCACATCAGTGATGCCATCCAACCATCTCATCCTCTGTCATCCCCTTTTCCTCCCACCTTTAATCTTTCCCAGCATCAAGGTCTTTTCCAGTGAGTCAGTTCTTCACATCAGATAGTCAAAGTTTTGGAGTGTCATCTTCAGCATCAGTCCTTCCAATGAATATTCAGGACTGACTTCCTTTAGGATGGACTGGTTTGATCTCCTTGCAGTCCTACAGACTCTCGAGAGTCTTTTCCAACACCACAGTTCAAAAGCACCACAGTTTAATTCTTCAGTGCTCAGGTTTCTTTATAATACAACTCTCACATCCATACATGACTACTGGAAAAACCATAGCTTTGACTACATGGGCCTTTGTTGGCAAAGTAATGTCTCTGCTTTTTAATATGCTGTCTAGGTAGGTCATAGCTTTTCTTCCAGGAGTAAGCGTCTTTTAATTTCATGGCTGCAGTCACCTTCTGCAGTGATTTGGGAGCCCCCCCCAAAAAAAGTCTCTCACCATATCCATTGTTTCCCCATCTATTTGCCATGAGGTGATGGGACCGGATGCTATGATCTTAGTTTTCAGAATGTTGAGTTCTAAGCCAACTTTTTCACTCTCCTCTTTCACTTCAAGAGGCACTTTTGTTCTTCTTCACTTTCTGCCATAAGCGTGATGTCATCTGCATATCTGAAGTTATTGATATTTCTCCAGGAAATCTTGATTCTAGCTGTACTTCATCCAGCCTGGCATTTTGCATGATGTACTCTGCCAATAAGTTAAATGAGCAGGGTGACAATATACAGCTTTGATGTACTCCTTTCCTTATTTGGAACCAGTCTGTTGTTTCATGTCCAGTTTTAACTGTTGCTTCTTGACCTATGTACAGATTTCTCAGGAGCCAGGTCAGCTGGTCCGGTATTCCCATCCCTTAAAGAATTTTCCACAGTTTGTAGTGATCCACATAGTCAAAGGCTTTGGCGTAGTCAATAAAGCAAAAGTTTTTCTGAAACTCTCTTGCTTTTTCTATGATCCAGTGGATTTTGGCAATATGATCTCTGGTTCCTCAGTTTCAATTTCAGTTTAGTGGCTCAGTCATGTCTGACTCTTTTCAACCCATGCACTGCAGCATGCTAGGCCTCCCTGTCCATCACCAACTCTGAAGTTTACTCAAACTCATGTCCACTGACTCGGTGATACCCTCCAACCATCTCATCTCATCCTGTCAGTGTTTAGGACTTAGTTTATCTAATAGGAGCACAGTGGTATCTCATTGTTTTGACTTGCATTTTGTTGATTACATATGATGTGGAACCTCTTTTCATATGCTTATTTATCAGTTGTGTATATACTTTGGTGAAGTGTCGGTTAAGGGTTTTGGGCCTTTTATTAAATTGAGTTGTTTTTTTCTTTAGCGAGTTTTAAGTTTTTTGTATATTTTGAATAACAATATTTTATCAGATGTCTTTTGTAATATTTTCTCCCAGTCTATGGCTTGTCTGTTCATTCTGCTAACACTGTCTTTCACAGGAGGTGAGGAAGCATTCTATAGTCTTAGGGTTAGGTCTCAGTCTTTTTAGTATGCTTTTTTCCATGCTCCGGAATGTAAATTTCACAAATTATTTCTTGGTTTTTTTCTTTCTCCCTCTAGGTAGGAGAGGAGGATAGCTAGAGTGGGCTGAAGTTGGGTGTTTCCCCTCCCCAGGTCACTCAGGTTCTGATAATACTCCAGCAAGTTAAGCTCTGGTTAACTGGTTTTCCCTGAGGGCAGGCTTTGTTAAAAACAACAGAATGCTCTGGCATGTTTCAAAAGGGTCTCTTCCCCTTTCTCTGCCAGAAGCTGGAGGCAACTCCTTTTTGATATTACGGGAATCAGGTCAAGCACCTAAAAGTAAATCTCACAGTTGTGTGGCAGCCTCTCTCTGACTGGGTTCCCCTGTAATTTTTAACTCTCTGCCTTGTCCACAATGAGCTTCTAGCAGGTCATCAGTGATGGTTCAAGCTTTCATACCCCAGAAGGTTTTTGCTCCCAAGTCTCTGTCCTGATAAACGACTCTAGTTGCCTTCTGACTCTCCAGACTAGGGGGCAGTGATTTGCTTTGTGCCTTTTTCTCTCTTATGGACCCAAGAATTTATTTTTAGGTCTGTTCATATTTTTACTTGTTGGGACAGAGCAGCAATTTCCAAGCTCCTTATATATGGAACTGAAAACCAAAGGCCCACATCAAGTTTTTGTTCCAGATAGGCTGGGAAAAAGTTGTGGCAACTTGGGATAAAGCCAAATAAGCCAGCCACAAAGGGTGGCAACTGGAAGGAGGAAAGGTTTGAGGAATTAAAGAAATCCTGGGATCGTTTCTGAACTGAAGAGCAGGTAGTCAAGGCAGATTTAATTCAGTTCCTGCTGCTATGAGCATTGGTGTTTTATGTGACTATAGGTTAACTCTAAAAGCTCAGTTCCTGAAAAGCGTTTCCCAAGCCTATTCCATGGAACATGATAAAGGAATAAAAATCTCTGCTAAATGATCAAAAAAGTTCCACTGTCAAATATGATTGGAAACCACTGGGTGAGACAAAATCAAATTTTTTCACAGCAGAATTTACCGGAACCTTTGCTATAGCAGCATGCCCTATAAGTCTCTAAGACATGTATTTAGAATGCAGGGTATTCAGATCTACAAACTTTTTTGAACTTAGATTGCTATTTCTTCAGAAAGGCTAATGAGATAATTTACCACTTATGCTTTGGAAGAAAAGCTTCTTTAGATTTATCTAGTTTTGACATTTTCATGATATTTTCAGACAAGTCTTTGGAGACATAAAGTAAAGTAAGCAAAATATCATTCTCCAGTCATCATAAAACTCCCCACAAACTGCCCACCCCTGATGATTAAAGACCATTCAGTTAAGGTGGAGTCTTGCATATGCCAGATTGCCCCGTGATTCAATCATACTTTTGTCCATTTTTCCTTCCAACCCTCTCTGCTTTCACTGATTCAGGGTGGAGTAGCTTTTGCAGCTACAAAAGTCACTTGTTAAAGGTCTGGTCCTTCTTTACCTGTTTTATTGCTTCAGGAACCTGCTAAGAGTGTGACTTAATGCAACCCTAGAATAATGTGTTAAGCTACACATAACTGGTTTGTTTTATAACACTTCATACCACAAATGCGTAGAGTCCACAAATGATGGGTACTTCATCTGGTCCTCTTGTTTGGGGCCTAAGAAATGCTTCCTTTGAATGAACAACTAAATGCCTCATGGAAAGGAGTAACACTACTGATTTGCTATCATCTTAGTGGCAAATGGTATTTTATACAATGGCAATGTATTTATTACCCAGAGGAAAATATGCTTGGTTAAAGTAACATTCCAGTAGATGTACCACTCCTATGATATAACCATTCTGGCTCCTAGAATGACAACTTCAGAAGTCAAATGCATAAACCAGTCCAAACATCCTCATATAGTAAAATCCTGAAGGTTCTTTTAAGACAATATAGAAAAAAAGAATAATACAATAATGATTAAAATCACAGTGAAGAATAAAAAGTAAGTCCACTTACCTAGCACTTATCCAGTGTTCACCATGGCCTAGATGTCTCAGCACTTTTGACACCTGAATCCATTTAATCCCTCTAAAAAACTCAATGAGACAGAGAAGGAGGCCTTAATATCTGGAAACATAACAGACATTATGAATGACTTACAGATATGACATTACAGTATGTGATGTGTTTAATGTGCTGTGCAGTTACATTGAATGTGGTACATTAATTCATTTCCATCAATCATTGCTCATGTATCTGTGATGTGTTGCCTCAGATGATCTCTGCTTTTTCACCAATTAAACCTGTGAAGTACATCAGAGGGATTCAAAATACATTAAAAAATACAATAACTTAATAGTGTCTATGCTACTACCTCTTATAACTACTGTGTATTATTTTCTCTATTTTAAAGATAAAGAGACTTGAAGAAGTTAGCCATTTGCCCACGGTCACAGAACTAGAAGTGGTGGAGAAATGATTTAAATAAAGGCCATCTGACTCAAGAGAGCTCGTGCCTTTACTGGGTCATAAATAAATAAAATGACTTATCAATAGTCTATAGCAGGGTTTTGAAATGAATTTGCATTCGCTATGCTTGTTGTTGGGCTTCTCAGGTGGCGCTAGTAGTAAAGAACCCACCTGCCAATGCAGGAGACACAAGACACGTGGATTCCATCTCTGGGTCAGGAATATCCCCTGGAGGAGGAAATGGCAACCCACTCCAGTATTCTTGCCAGGAGAATCCCATAGACAGAGGAGCCTGGTGGGCTAAGTCCATGGCGTCACAAAGAGTGGGACACGACTGAAGCAACTTAGCATGCACGCACACACTTCTTGTTATTTGCCAAGTCATATCCGACTTTTGCAACTCCATGGACTGCAGCCTGCCAGGCTCCTCTGTTCATGGAATTCTCCAAGAAAGAATACTGGAGTGGGTTGCCATTTCCTTCTCCAGAGGATCTTCCTGACCCAGAGATGGAACCCACGTCTCCTGCCTTGGCAGGCGGATTCTTTACCACTAAGCCATCTGGGAAGCCCATTGTCTGGGCAAGTTCTGTGTAAATTTCTTGTCTTTTATTTTCCAAATTATTAATAGTTAACTATTTATTTGTGTCCTACTCTGTTCTATAGCAAAGAAGTCATTTCTCTGTATCAAGGCTTTTGTTTCTTGTAATTTATTTCCAGACTTTCTCAGTGGCCAGTCCTAAGGATGTTTGTAGTGCAAAATGACTGCTACAGGTTACTCATGAGCAACAGAACTGACCTCTCCTGGTACTTTGCAAGCTGCTACGGTAATATTTCATTCATTTTGTAAAGAAAGAATAACTTCCAGTGGGATCTATATTGAATTAGAACTGAGTCTGTGTGGATTTAAGTATACTTCCTGTTAGACTCAATTAAGTGGTCAAGCTTCTGATATCTTAGGTCTTAGATTGACTGTCAGTTTCATGACTACTGTCATGAAGGTCAGTCTCCATGTCATTATATTCATGGGTAAATACACATATATCTACAGAAAGAATTGCAAATAGAATAGTTTTTTGGTTTCCTTTCACATGTTAACATGACTTTCCAACTCCATTTTGTTTTTCTGAAATGGTAAATCCCGGAATGATCTCTCTCTTAAGAATGATGCCTCAGACCAAAAATGAATATTAATGGCCCATAGCCTTTAGGGTGAAAAGTCAATTTATTAGGAACTTGCTGTTTAGTATAAGATTTCTTTTAAACCTACATACAATCAGGTCACTACTACAAACTTGTTATTAAATTATAAATGATGGGTGATTTCTAAGTGTCATAAAGTATGTAAAGTGTGAATGGAATATAAGTTGATACAAGGGAGGAAGGAAGGAGGGAGAGAAGGACTGGAGGGTGAAGAGAAGGGGAATGAAGAGAGAGAGACTAAGGATTTAGAGAGGAACTGATGAATGTCCATCTTTGAACTGGGGGCTAGAGGGACAAAGAGAGTATCTGGCTTCAATAGGGCACATAGTTAGAAAAGAGAAATCAGGGCTATTGTTTTGACTCTAATTCCTTTTTTTATTGGTTTATGAAATTCAGTATCTGTGTCCAGAGAAAATTGCTACTTTGAATAAGAAAGAATGATGGAGCTGGATCATCTCTGTCAGTGACTTGACAGACACATTCCTAATTATCAGGAATGAGTTACAAAAATAGCTAGATCTGGAACAGAAGGCAAGGGAGTATGTGTCCTCCAAGGAAGGTTACTATTCATGCTCAGATAACCTGTCCCAGTAGCCTAACCTTGGATAACAAAGAATCTTAATAGGATTGAATCGTTAATGTTGAATCTCTAATCCTAATTCTCTAATTACTATTGAATCTCTAATCTTTAATGCTCTTTTAACTCACATATTTGAACTTCTGAGTTTTGTGACCGAAAATTTGGAGCTAATACATTTCTCAATTTCTATAGCAAATAAATTCTATTACAGAACAGATAGCCACACAAGGCTAGGTCATGTGTGTCTGAATGAAAAGGCCCTGATCTAAGGTATCGGTCAAATGTCTTAAAAAAAAAAAAAATTTACATGGAAAATTTTTCACTGTGGTTTGACAATAATGAACTGTGTCTCAACTATTAAACCTGAAATTTAAACCCATTTGCTTTTTTTCATTAGGTAAAAGACTCACATAAGAAAAGATCCTGTGGAAACACAGAAGAATGGAATCTTAGAATGGCAAGCAGCAGTATAACGTTTTAAGAAACGAGCATATTGCCTCTCAGCATTTTGTTGTGCTATAACGATTCAAAGATGGAAAATCTTTGAATTTAAACCAGAAATTAAAACCTTTGAATTAAAACTGAAAAATTTAAACCAGAAATCATAGCAATAGTGTAGTAATGTAATGTTATTGTTGTTACAATGATTTTATTTATTTATTTTTTTTTTTATGGGGAAACAGTGGAAACAGTGTCAGACTTTATTTCTGGGGGCTCCAAAATCACTGCAGATGGTGACTGCAGCCATGAAATTAAAAGATGCTTGCTCCTTGGAAGAAAGCTATGACCAACCTAGACAGCATATTAAAAAGCAGAGACATTACTTTGCCAACACAGATCCGTCTAATCAAGGCCATAGTTTTTCCAGTAGTCATGAATGGATGTGAGAGTTGGACTATAAAGAAAGCTGAGTGCTGAAGAATTGATGCTTTTGAACTGTGGTGTTGGAGAAGACTCTTAAGTTATTGTTGTTACAATAATTTTAATTTGCATCTGTATCCCATACGCTCTATGATGTTACATATACCTTGCAATTCTTTATATAACTTGCAATTTTTGATGTTTAGGCATTCCAAATTGGACTGTGACTTGTTTGATCGGAATTGTCATTAAAATACTTGAGAAGATATTTTCTCTTAGTTTATTTGAAATGATTTGGTTTTTCTTGTGTGATGTTATAGATGACAATTAAAGTTTTCTTACTAACTGACTTGCTTTCTTTGATGTATTCTGAAAATCAAAACAGAGCACCAATTGATCCTTCAAAATCCTTGGTATGATACTGATGATATCCAATCAATATCAGGTCATCTGTATTTTCCAAGAATACTAGAGATACTACACCAGTAGCAAAAAAAATTCCTTGATTCTCCCAAACTCTGCATCCTACAATAGGTAATTGTTTGTAGTAAATTGTCCTGACTCTTTTCTTTAACCCTGTGACAAATGGGACGAATCCTTGAGACAAAACTGTTATTGTGTGTTCTCTGCAGTATCACAGTTTACATTGTAGGAATGGAGATTTCGGAGATGTGTCTGCCTATTCACGCTGTGGTTTGACCAGCACTGCATGCTTGTGGATTCTTAATACATGCTACTTGATGACTGATTTATACACTCCATTTACAAGGTGTTAATGTAAAAAATGGCCACATTCAGTCTCATCTCACCAAATTAAGATAGTTTTTACATTTTTTCCCAGTAATATCTTTTGTAAACAACACTAAATATTACTTCAAATTCGTCAACAGCTCTTTATGATTAGTGGAGATGCTGTGACAACAGAATGTACATGAAATGTCCAAATAAATACATTTTATACTAGACAAACAACACAGATGGTTTTAAGTTTTTACTATGGATTTATGGCCTGTGTAATTTATAGTACACAGCAACTTATTGCAGCTAGTCTGGAGAGTTATTCTGAGTTATAGAATATGATAAATAAGATTTAATAGAACTTTACAAAGTAAAATGAGAATAAAACCACTATACTTCATCAATGAGGCACAACTGTTACTTTTGTCTAGTATATATGTCAAGTTTTCATTGCATGCTCTAGAAATTGCTGTATTTGGGGGTAACAAAAAAGGAGCAGGCCCATGACAATCATTTGCAGTATTAACAATTATTTGAAGGTGAACTTTTTATAAAACAAATTCGAGTTATTTTCCAGAGTTGGAAACATGGGGGACAAAATAACATGAGCTTTTGCATCTATCACATTTATAAACCTGTCTCCTTTGCTGAGATTCAGATTTGTTATCTGTAAAATGGAGGAAATAACACCTACTTCAAAGGGTTAAAAGATAATGAGATGAGTTAAATTATTGCCCATGAATAGCGAGGTTTCAATACATTACATGAGATACCAGCATGTCCTCAGTAATGACAGTTCTTATTATTATTTTTATTATGTCAGATTTCCTCCTTCTAGGTGTGTGAACCAGCAAGAAAAAGGCATGGGAATCAGAAAATGAAAGAAGTTAAATACCAGGTTAAGAAATTAGAAATTTTATTCAATAATCAATGAGACCATTAAAAGTATTTTAAGAAGAAAAATTAACCTGATTTGGACACTGCTTTGTTCAGTCTCTAAGTTGTGTCCGGCTCTTTGTGATCCCATCGACTGCAGCATGCCCAGCTTCCCTGTCCTTCACCATCTTCTGGAGTTTGCTCAAATTCATGTCCACTGAGTAGATGATGCCATTCAACTATCTCGCCCTTTGTCATCCCCTTCTCTTCCTGCCCTCAATCTTTAATTTCAATAATAGTTCTCAATAGTAGTAGTTGTCAAATTTTAGGGTACATGAGAACCCTAGTGATGATTGTTAAACCTGCAGATTTGAGGATTTCACTCTGAGAAGTTATGCCTAGTTAGATCTGATATGGGATCCAACTGGCTCTGTTACAGAAAGTTCTGGAGTCACATTTCATGAAAATGCCACTTTAGAGAAATTGATCCAGATGCAAGACAAAGGGTATTTGGAAGGGGAGAAAATGAACACAAGGAGGTCATTTAGATGCTTACTACTAAAAGTCGAGTTGCTAGCTCACAGCACTGAGATGATCTAGGCACTCAGAAAATGGAGAACCTTGATCCAGAGGAAAAAACCAATAAATCAGAATCCACATTTAAAAAAGCTTTTGTTGTAGTTGTGGTTCAGTCACTAAGTCGAGTCTGACTCTTTGAGGACCCATTGACTGCAGCACATCAGGCTTCTCTGTCCTTCACTATCTCACAGGGTTTGCTCAAACTCATGTCTATGGAGTTGGTGATGCCATCCAACCATCTCATCCTCTGTTGCCCCCTTCTTCTCCTGCCTTCAATCTTTCCCAGCATCAGGGTCTTTTCCAATGAGTCATCACTTTGCATCAGATGGCCAAATGATTGGAGCTTCCACTTCAGCATCAGTCCTTCTAATGCATACTTAGGGTTGATTTCCTTTAAGATTGACTGGTTTGATCTCCTTGTTGTCCAAGGGACTCTCAAGAGTCTTCTCCAGCACCACCATTCAAAAGCATCAATTCTTGGACACTCAGACTTCTTTATGGTCCAACTCCCACATCCCTATATGAGTACTGGAAAAACCATAGCTTTGAGTATACATGCAAAATGATGTTTCTGCTTTTTAAAACACTGTCCAGGTTTGTCACAGCTTTTCTTCCAAGGAGTAAGCATCTTTTAATTTCATGGCTGCAGTCACCATCTGCAGTGATATTGGAGCCCAAGAAAATAAAGTTTGTCACTGTTGCCAGTTTTTCTCCATCTTTTTGCCAAGAAGTGAGCAACAGTTAGAACTGGACATGGAACAGCAGACTGGTTCCAAATAGGAAAAGGAGTACGTCAAGGCTGTATATTGTCATCCTGCTTATTTAACTTATATGCAGAGTACATCATGAGAAATTCTGGGTTGGAAGAAGCACAAGCTGGAATCAAGATTCCCGGGAGAAATATCAATAACCTCAGATATGCAGATGACACCACCCTTATGGCAGAAAGTGAAGAGGAACTCAAAAGCCTCTTGATGAAGGTGAAAGAGGAGAGTGAAAAAGTTTGGCTAAAACTCAACATTCAGAAAACGACGATGATGGCATCTGGTCCCATCACTTCATGGGAAATAGATGGGGAAACAGTGGAAACAGTGTCAGACTTTATTTTTGGGGGCTCCAAAATTACTGCAGATGGCGACTGCAGCCATAAAATTAAAAGACGCTTACTCCTTGGAAGAAAAGTTATGACCAACCTAGATAGCGTATTGAAAAGCAGAGACATTACTTTGCCAACAAAGGTCCGTCTGGTCAAGGCTATGGTTTTTCCTGTGGTCATGTATGGATGTGAGAGTTGGACTGTGAAGAAAGTTGAGCGCCGAAGAATTGATGCTTTTGAACTGTGGTGTTGGAGAAGACTCTTGAGAGTCCCTTGGACTGCAAGGAGTTCCAACCAGTCCATTTTGAAGGAGATCAGCCCTGGGATTTCTTTGGAAGGAATGATGCTAAAGCTGAAACTCCAGTACTTTGGCCACCTCATGCGAAGAGTTGATTCTTTGGAAAAGACTCTGATGCTGGGAGAGATTGGGGGCAGGAGGAGAAGGGGACAACAGAGGATGAGATGGCTGGATGGCATCACTGACTCAGTGGACATGAGTCTGAGTGAACTCCTGGAGTTGGTGATGGACAGGGAGGCCTGGCATGCTGCGAGTCATGGAGTCGCAAAGAGTCGGACACGACTGAGTGACTGAACTGAACTCAACTGATGGGACTGAATGTCATGATCTTAGTTTCTTGAAAGCTGTTTTAAATCAACTTTACACTGTCCTCTATCATTCTCATTAAGATGTTCTTTCATTCCTCTTCACTTTCTGCCATTAGTGTGGTGTTATCTGCATATCTGAGGTTATTGATATTTTTCCCAGCAATGTTGATTCCAGCTTGTGAGTCATCCAGGCATTTCACATGATGTACTCTGCATATAAGTTAAATAAACAGGGCAACAATATATAGCCTTGATGTAATCCTTTCCCAATTTGGAACCAATCTGTTGTTCCATGTCTGGTGTAACTCTTGTTTCTTGGCCTACGTACAGGTTTCTCAGGAGAGAAGTAAGGTAATCTGGTATTTCATCTCTTTAAGAATTTTCCACAGTTTGCTGTGATCCACATTGTCAAATGCTTTTGCACATCAATGAAGCAAAAGTAGATGTTTTCCTGGAATTCCCTTGCTTTCTATACAATCAACAGATGTTGGCAACTTGATCTCTGGTTCCTCTGCCTTTCCTAAATTCAGCATGTACATCTAGAAGTTCCCAGCTCATGTACTGCTGAAGTCTAGCTTGAAGGATTTTGATCATTACCTTGCTAGCATGTGAAATGAGTGCAATTGTATGGTAATCTGAACATTCTTTTTGGCATTGCCTTTCTTTGGGATTGGAATGAAAACTGACATTTTCCAGTCATTTGACCACCGGTGAGTTTTCCAAATTTGCTGACATATTGAGTGCAGCACTTTAACAGCATCATCTTTTAGGATTTTAAATAGCTCAGCTGGAATTCCATCACCTCCACAAGCTTTGTTTGTGTAATGCTTCCTAAGGCCCACTTGACTTCATCCTTCAGGATGTCTGGCTCTAAGTGAGTAACCAAACCTTCGTGGTCATCAGGTCATTAGACCTTCTTTGTATACTTCTTCTGTGCATTCTTTCCACTTCTTCTTAATCTCTTCTGCTTCTGTTAGATCTTGTTGTTTCTTTTATTGAGCCATCTTCTCATAAAATATTACCTGCGGTTCAGTTCAGTCACTCAGTCATGTTGAACTCTGTTCAGTTCAATTCAATTATGCATCAGTTTTGTTCAATTCAGTTGCTCAGTTGTGTCTGACTATTTGAGAACCCATGGACTGCAGGATACCAGGCTTCCGTGTCCTTCACTATCTCCTGGAGTTTGCTCAAACTCATGTCCATTGAGTTGATGATGCCATTCAGCCATCTTGTTCTCTGTCGCCCCCTTCTCCTCTTGTCCTCAATCTTTCCCAGCATCATGGTCTTTTCCAGTGAGTTTTCTCTTCACATCAGGTGGCCAAATTATTGGAGTTTCAGCTTTAGCATCAGTCCTTCCAAAGAATATTCAGGGTTTATTTCCCTTAGGGTTGACTGGTTTGATCTCCTTGCCATCAAAGGGACTTGCAAGAGTCTTCTCCAGCACTACAGTTTGAAAGCATCAATTCTTTGGGACTCAGCCTTCTTTATTTTCCCTTGGTATAGCCAGTTTTCTTGAAGATGTCTCTAGTCTTTCCAATCCTGTTGTTTTCCTCTATTTCTTTGGATTGTTCACTTAAGAAGGCATTCTCATTTCTCCTTATTATTCTCTGGAACTCTCCATTCAGTTATGTATCTTTCACTGTCTTCTTTGCCTTTCTCTTCTTTTTTCAGTTCCTTTTCTCAGACCTTTTGTAAGATCTCATCAGACAACCCTTTGTCTTTTTGCATTTCTTTTTCTTTGGGATGGCTTTGGTCACCACCTCCTGTACAATATTAAGAACCTCCATCCATAGTTCTTCAGGTACTCTGTCTACCAGCTCTAATCCCTTGAATATATTTGTCATATCCACTGTATAATCATAGGAGATTTGATTTATGTCATACCTGAATGGCCTAATGGTTTTCCCTACTTTCTTCAATTTAAGCCTGAAGTTTGCAGTAGGAACTGATGATCGGAGGCACAGTCAGCTCTGATCTTGTTTTTGCTGACTATATAGAGCTCCTCTGCTTCAACTGCAAAGAATATAATAAATCTGATTTCAGTATTGACCATCTGGTGATATCTATATATAGAGTCCTTTAAAGCTTTATTGAGGTACAACTGGAAAATAAAAATTGTATAAATTTAAGGTGTATCTATGACATAATGTTTATATATATATGCATTTATACATATATATCACTATATATAGTGAAATAGCACAATCCAGCTACTTGCATTCATCACCTCATATAGTTTCTGTTTTCTTTATTCTTTTTCCTTCTTCTCCTTCTCTTTTTGTTGTAAGAACAAGAAAACTCTCCCACTGGAGTTATGGAGAGGGAGGGGCCCTCTGGAATGAATTAAGATCTAGCCTATTAGCGAATTTCAAGTATACATTCAGTTCAGGTCAGTCGCTTAGTCGTGTCCGACTCTTTGCGACCCCATGAATTGCAGCACACCAGGCCTCCCTGTCCATCACCAACTCCCGGAGTTCACCCAAACTCATGTGCATCGAGTTGGTGATGCCATCCAGCCATCTCATCCTCTGTCGTCCCCTTCTCCTCTTGCCCCCAATCCCTCCCAGCATTGGGGTCTTTTCCAATGAGTCAACTCTTTGCATGAGGTGGCCAAAGTATTGGAGTTTCAGCCTCAGCATCAGTCCTTCCAATGAACACCCAGGACTGGTCTCCTTTAGGATACATTATGGCATTGTTAAGTAGTCATGTTGCACATTGATAAGATTGATGGGTAATTCATTCACATACTAACACAGGAGATGACTGGCCTATAATGTAAATAGTACTGATGGAAGCCCATCAAAGCCTAGGTTGGGCAGTGGCAGAGGGAGAAGAAAGGAAGCATTACAAATCCATGCCAGAGGGCCCCTCCCTCTCCATAACTCCAGTGGGTCATTGGAATTTTAGACCCACTGCTCCTGGTAGAGAGCTCATTAGAATTGTAAGAAAGAATAGTGCTCACCTTGTTCTCCCCTCTAGTGCCCCTGAACAGAGGAGACATGGAGCTGGGTTCTCCCTTTCTCAGCCTTAGAAACAAATTTGGGAACAGCTGCAAAGCCAGCTGAAACATTTGCAAATAGCCATTTGGCCTCACTTCCCACCCTGGTGTGGCGTAAACATGGAGATGACAGTAGAGGGACGATTATCAGATTCAATTTGAGAACACAGGACTGGAGATTGGAGGATAAGTGAGAATTTGGTAAAATGTAGGCATGAGGTGTTGGATCCTTTAGAAAATGTCTTCTTGACACAATAGCTTCACAGATGACAAAGGTATTCGTAGCTCTTCTTCTGACCCTTGAGCAATTCTCATTTTCCTAATTGAAGAAAGTTGCCTAAATGCTGGAGGTACCAGGATATGGTTTCTATGACAATGAAATGGATTACTGCCCACTGAGTTGAGCCCGGAAGTTTGTAGCTGCACAGCTGTCTCACTAATTACTCTCCTAATGTGACAGAGGGAAAAGCACATTGTAATTTTGATGTACAGTTGTTTCATGAGCATAGCATTAGTGCAGAACTTCAGGGGTGCCTGTATTAGCCAGAGTGAGGCTGAATTAAATATGGAGTGACTCTGGAGCTAGCAGAGGTGTTCTATTAGCTGAATGGCAGAGCACACAATTTAGAAGCTATAGGCTCTGAGTTTTCTCTCAGTAACACTGTCTAAACATAATTAATCAGTTGCTTCTCACAGTAAGTGACACTAATTACTTGCACTCTAATTGCTATGTACAAAGTAATGTTACCCCGATCTAAGTGCTCTGTAGAGTAGCGACATGAGAGTTTTAATACATTATCATGGATTTCATGTAATTACAATTCTTTCCTCTGGAACAAAAGGAAAATATTGTAGGCTATTTATCAGGAATCAATAAATAAATAACTACTATTACCACTATTAAGATATAGTGATTGAACCCTTTCCTAATTATTAGCGTGTATGTGATGAGAAATGGGTATAGTTGGAAGTGCCAGTCCTTAGAACTGAAAATTTGCCCTCTGCTAGATGATTCTCTAGCAAGAATATTCTTGCTAGATGATTTTCTCTTCCAAAGAAAATTATTCCAATTTATCCTAAATTTTATGAATTTTCTAAAATCAAAGACAGTGAATTGATAAGTAGAGAAAAAGGAAATATTAACTTTTCATCTGATTTCATCTTTAGGTCCTGCATGTTTATTTGATTTTATTTTTCATCTTTTATGCCAGCTGTCCACAATCTTTTTGGCATCAGGGACTGGTTTCATGGAGGACAATTTTCCACAGACTTGGGGTGGATAAATGGCTTCAGAAAAATTCAAGCACAGTAGTTTGCACTCCTAATGCCACTGCTGCTCTGACTTTGACAGGAGGCAGAGATCAAGCAGTAATGTGAGTGACGGGGAGCAGTTGTAAATACAAATGAAGCTTCGCTTGCTTGTACACCCCCTGCCTCCTGTTGTGCGACCTAGTTCCTAACAGGCCATAGACTGGTACTGATCCATGACCCAGGGGTTGGGGACCTCTGCTTTATGCTATAGGTTCCTCTCCCATACAAGATTCAGTTCAGTTCAGTTCAGTTCAGTCGCCCATTTATGTCCGACTCTTTGTGATGCCATGGACTGTAGCACGCAAGACTTCCCTGTCCATCATCAACTCCCAGAGCCTACTCAAACTCATGTCCATCGCATTGGTGATGCCATCCAACCATCTTATCCTCTGTCATCCCCTTCTATTCCTGCCTTCAATCTTTCCCAGCATCAAGGTCTTTTCCAATGAGTAGGTTCTTCGCATCAGGTGGCCAAAGTATTGGAGTTTCAGCTTCAGCATCAGTCCTTTCAATAAATATTCAGGACTGATTTTCTTTAGGATGGACTGGTTGGATCGCCTTGCTGTCCAAGGGACTCTCAAGAGTCTTCTCCAACACCACAGTTTAAAAAGCATCAATTCTTCAGCACTCAGCTTTTCTTATAAGTCCAACTCTCACATCCATACATGACTACTGAAAAAACCATAGCTTTTACT
The DNA here is from genome assembly GCF_032452875.1 of Bos javanicus. Taxonomy (NCBI): domain Eukaryota; kingdom Metazoa; phylum Chordata; class Mammalia; order Artiodactyla; family Bovidae; genus Bos; species Bos javanicus. The sequence continues at coordinate 37,765,231 of NC_083872.1, forward strand.
GGATGGGCCTTTGTTGGCAAAACCATGTCTCTACTTTTTAATATGCTACCTAGGTTGATCATAACTTTTCTTCCAAGGAGCAAGCATCTTTTAATTTCATGGCTGCAGTCACCATCTGCAGTGATTTCGGAGCCCCCCTCAAATGTCCGTCACTGTTTCCACTGTTTCCCCATCTATTTGCCATGAAGTGATGGGACTGGTTGCCATGATCTAGTTTTCAGAATGATGAGCTTTAAGCCAACTTTTTCACTCTCCTCCTTCACTTTCATCAAGAGACGCTTTTGTTCTTCTTCACTTTCTGCCATAAGTGTGGTGTCATCTGCATATCTGAGGTTATTGATATTTCTCCCAGAAATCTTGATTTCAGCTTGTGCTTCATCCAGTCCAGCATTTCTCATGATGTATTCTTCATAGAAGTTAAATAAGCAGGGTGACAATATACAGCCTTGACGTACTCCTTTTCCTATTTAGAATCAGTCTGTTGTTCCATGTCCAGTTCTAACTGTTGCTTCTTGACCTGCATACAGATGTCTCAGGACACAGGTCAGCTGGTCTGGTACGCCCATATCTTGAAGAATTTTTCACACTTTGTGGTGATTCATACAGTCAAAGGCTTTGGCACAGTCAATAAAGCAGAAATAGATGTTATTTTGGAACTCTCTCGCTTTTTCTATGATCCAGTGGATGCTGGCAATTTGATCTCAGGTTCCTCTGCCTTTCCTAAATCCAGCTTGAACATCTGGAAGTTCAGGGTTCATGTACTGCTGAAGCCTGGCTTGGAGAATTTTGAACACTACTTTGCTAGTGTGTGAGATGAGTGCAATTGTGCTGTAGTTTGAGCATTCTTTGGCATTGCCTTTCTTTGGGACTGGAAATAAAACTGACATTTCCAGTCCTGTGGCCAGTGTTGAGTTTTCCAGATTTTCTGGCATATTGAGTGCAACACTTTCACAGCATTATCTTTCAGGATTTGAAACAGCTCAGCTGAAATTCCATCATCTCCACTAACTTTGTTTGTAGTGATGCTTCCTAAGCCCACTTGACTTCACATTCCAGGATATCTGGCTCTAGGTGAGTGATCACACTTCATAATTATCTGGGTTGTAAGATCTTTTTTGTATAGTTCTTCTGTGTATTCTTGCCACCACTTCTTAATATCTTCTGCTTCTGTTAGGTCCATACCATTTCTGTCCTTTATTGTGCCCATCTTTGCATGAAAAATTCCCTTGGTATCTCTAATTTTCTTGAATAGATCTCTAGTCTTTTCCATTCTATTGTTTTCCTCTATTTCTTTTCATGATCACTGAGGAAGTCGTTCTTATATCTCCTTGATATTCTTTGGAACTTTTTCATTCAAATGGATATATCTTTCCTTTTCTCCTTTGCCTTTCATTTCTCTTCTTTTCATAGCTATTTGTAAGGCCTCCTCAGACAACCATTTTACCTTTTTGCATTTCTTTCTCTTGGGATGGTTGATCCCTGTGTCCTATACAATGTAATGACCCTCCATTCATAGTTCTTCAGGCACTCTGTCTGTTAGATCCCTTGAATCTATCTGTCGCTTTCATTGTATAATTGTAAGGGATTTCATTTAGGTCATACCTTAATGGTCTACTGGTTTTCCCTACTTTATTCAAATCAAATCTGAATTTACCAATAAGGAGATCATGATCTGAGCCACAGTCAGATCCCAGTCTTGTTTTTGCTGACTGTATAGAGCTTCTCCATCTCTGGCTGCACATGATATAATCAATCTGATTTCAGTATTGACCATCTGGTGATGTCCATGTGTAGAGTCTTCTCTTGCATTATTAGAAGAGAGTGTACAAGATTAGCTTGTTATTTTATAGATTCCAGTGCTTAAGTATTTCAACTAATGCTTGAGCTTCTTCCTAAAAGTTTCTTACAAACATTCATGGTTCTAGGAAACTGTTTTGTAAAACCAATTTTAAATTATAGCTGAATAGGCAAATATTCTTGAAAGGACAGCTCCAAGTTTCTTTACAAGGATGTTTCTTAGAAGGGAAAACTCCTTGGGCTTAAATCTTATAAGGTAAAGAATACCATGTGTGCTTTGAAGAAAGAAATGTGATGGCATAAAATAAAGGAAAATAAAATGTATAGAACAGTCTTCTGGACTCTGTGGGAGAGGGTGAGGGTGGGATGATTTGGGAGAATGGCAATGAAACATGTATAATATCATATGGGAAACGAAATACCAGTCCAGGTTCGATGCATGATACAGGATGCTTGGGGCTGGTGCACTGGGATGACCCAGAGGGATGGTATGGGGAAGGAGGTAGGAGGGGGGTTCAGGATAGGGAACACGTGTACACTCGTGGTGGATTCATGTTGATGTATGGCAAAACCAATACAATACTGTAAAGTAATTAGCCTCCAATTAAAATAAATAAATTTATATTAAAAAATAAAAAAATAAACAGCAAAAAAAGAAAATAGGCCTCTCTTTATAATGCCCTAAGTATTAGTAATGAGAGTAGGATTCAAAATTTTGTGACTTATACAACTTATTATTTATTTTCTTCTGACTGTCTTATATAGATTTAATTATTCTGGTTTTGTATGGACTTAATATTCTCATTCTTTTGAGTAATTTCTCATTATATGATTTATGTTGAAGAACTCCTTAGTTATTTCTCTGGGGAGCATATTTGCCTTTCTATTGTGGTTTTTTTTCATTCTAGAGTTTAGCAGTTTTTTCTTTAAAGAAACTCGAGCTCTTCCTGTATTTGCTAAGTCATTCAGTAGGTTTAAGGACTTTTCCTTCAATTTCTAGGTTTGTACTATATATAAATTTTAGATTGTCTCTACAGAAAAAAGCATGACTAGTGAAATACTTGGTATACAAACTAATGTGCGGATATTTCCTTATAAGGTCATCCTGAGGTTTGGAAACTTTATTTATTGGGCATATTGATTTACTACTTTCTAAATCAAAATCCAGATGTCATAAAAGAAAAAAAATTGACAAATGCAAGTACATAAAAATAAAAATGCATGGGAGAAAGTAAGCATCAGAGTAAAGGATAAGCTCAGAAATAATACTTACAACCCATATTACTGGGGGAAATAACTAACTTTAATGTTTCAATCACTCTAAAAATCCATAGAAAAAATACTGATTCCTGCCCCAAAAGGACCAAAAATTTGAACAGACATCTAAACAAATGGCTTTTAAACTTATAAAAGAAGACTCAATCTCACTCACAGTAAAAGCCATGGAAAATAAAAATTGTAATGAAATATATATTTTTAAAGTTTTTCACATAAATAAACAAGAAGTCCAAAGTAGATCCAAAATTTCTGATGATGAAATTGTAGGAAACAGGAAACTATAAGAAACTCATCTGATACATTTCTGATGAGTATAAATTATTACATCTCCAATGAAGGACAATTTGACAATATTATTAGACATTACAAATGCATACATTTTTAGTTCCAAATTCTATTTTTAATATTTGGGCTATTGATGTACTTAAATATCTGAAAAATAAAGCATATGCAAGATTATTCATTGCCATAACAGTTGAGACTTGGAATCCACCTAAATGTCCCTGTGTAGGTAACTAGTGAGGTTGTTCCTTATTTTACCTATTATAATAGGTAAAAAGGAGCCATAAAAAGCAATGAGGGAATTCTCTATAATTTGACATGGAAATTATCTAATTTACATCTTTAAGTTAAGGAAAAATATAAATACTGTGTGAAGTATGCTATCTCTGGATAAAATAATAAGGAACCAGCAATCAAATTGCCAACATCTGTTCGATAATAGAAAAAGCAAAAGAGCTTCAGAAAAACATCTACTTCTGCTTTATTGACTACTCTAAAGCCTTTGACTGTGTGGATCAGAGCAAACTGTAGAAAATTCTTAAAGAGATGGGAATCTCAGACCATCTTACCTGCCTCCTGAGAAATCTGTATGCAGGACAAGAAAGTTAAAGCTGGACATGGAACAACAGACTGGTTCCAAATTGGGAAAGGAGTGCACCAAGGCTGTATATTGTCACCCTGTCTATTTACTTATATGCAGAGACCATCATGTGAAATGTTGGGCTGGATGAAGCACAAGCTGGAATCAAGATTGCTGGGAGAAATATCAATAATCTCAGATATGCAGATGACACCACCCTTATGGCAGAAAGCAAAGAGGAACTGAAGAGCCTCTTGATGAAAGTGAAAGAGGAGAGTGAAAAAGCTGGCTTAAAACTCAACCTTCAGAAAACGAAGATGATGGCATCTGGTCCCATCACTTCACGGCAAATAGATGGGGAAACAATGGAAACAATGACAGACTTCATTTTCTTGGGCTCCAAAATCACTGCAGATGGTGACTGCACTATGAAATTAAAAGATGCTTGCTCCTTGGATGAAAAGCTATGACCAACCTGGAGAGCATATTAAAAAGCAGAGACATTACTATGCCGACATGTCCATCTAGTCAAAGCTATGGTTTTTCCAGTAGTCGTGTATGGATTGGGAGTTGGACCATAAAGAAAGCTGAGTGCTAAAGAATTGATGCTTTTGAACTGTGGTGTTGGAGAAGACTCTTGAGAGTTCCTTGGACAGCAAGGAAATCAAACCAGTCCATCCTAAAGGAAATCAGCCCTGAATATTCATTGGAAGGATTGATGCTGAAGTTGAAGTTGCAATGCTTTGGCCACTTGATGCGAAGATCTGACTCATTGGAAAAGACCCTGATGCTGGGAAAGATTGAAGGCAGGAGGAGAAGGGGATGACAGAGGGTGAGATGGTTAGATGGTATCACCGACTTGATGGACATGAGTTAGAGCAAGCTCCAGGAGTTGGTGATGGACAGGGAAGCCTGGCACAGTGCAGTCCATGAGGTCATGAAGAGTCAGACACAACTGAGTGACTGGACTGACTGAACTGATATATATATTGTGTGATGAAACTCTGTATATACATCAGATCAGATCAGATCAGATCAGTCGCTCAGTCGTGTCCAACTCATCACAGCACTCCAGGCTTCCCTGTCCATCACCAACTCCCGGAGTTCACCCAGACTCACGTCCATTGAGTCAGTGATGCCATCCAGCCATCTCATCCTCTGTCGTCCCCTTTTCCTCCTGCCCCCAATCCCTCCCAGCATCAGAGTCTTTTCCAATGAGTCAACTCTTCGCAGGAGGTGGTCAAAGTACTGGAGTTTCAGCTTTAGCATCATTCCTTCCAAAGAAATCCCAGGGCTGATCTCCTTCAAAATGGACTGGTTGGATCTCCTTGCAGTCCAAGGGACTCTCAAGAGTCTTCTCCAACACCACAGTTCAAAAGCATCAATTCTTCAGCGCTCAGCCTTCTTCATAGTCCAACTCTCACATCCATACATGACCACAGGAAAAACCATAGCCTTGACTAGACGAACCTTTGTTGGCAAAGTAATGTTTCAGCTTTTGAATATGCTATCTAAGTTGGTCATAACCTTCCTTCCACAGAGTAAGCGTCTTTTAATTTCATGGCTGCAGTCACCATCTATAGTGATTTTGGAGCCCAGAAAAATAAAGTCTGACACTGTTTCCACTGTTTCCTCATCTATTTCCCATGAAGTGGTGGGACCGGATGCCATGATCTTCGTTTTCTGAATGTTGAGCTTTAAGCCAAGTTTTTCACTCTCCTCTTTCACTTTCATCAAGAAGCTTTTGAGTTCCTCTTCACTTTCTGCCATAAGGGTGGTGTCATCTGCATATCTGAGGTTATTGATATTTCTCCCAGCAATCTTGATTCCAGTTTGTGTGTATATACATACGAGTAACTAAATAGCAAGAGTTCCTGTTATTGTAAGGAGTTACTGTTGGGGGGTGACAGCGGTGATGTACAGTGGTGTGAACTAAGGAGAACTGTGAGCCTCAGATAGGAGACAGAATTTTTACTTCAGACTTTTTAGTATGTTTTTATTTCTAAGCCATGTGACTGTATTAACTATTCAATTATTAGATGAAGATTTAATTAACATTGTAAAAATATTTACCATAAAGGAAAGAACATTTTAAATCAGTTGTGCAAAATAATAATAGCAAGGCCCTTTTAATGAGTCCAAGTGGTTATATCAAGGAGCTTGCCTGTGAGTTTGTTAATTCTAGAATCTCATTAGTCATGGTTTTCCCTGTTTTGGTCCAGGCTTCCCTGGTGGCTCAGATAGTAATGAATCTACCTGCAGTGCAGAAGACCTGGATTTGATCCCTGGGTTGTGAAGATCCCCTGGAGGAGGGCATGGCAACCTATTCCGGTATTCTTGCCTAGAGAACCCCCATGGACAGAGGAGTCTGGCAGGCCACAGTCCATAGGGTTGCAAAGAGCTGGACAGGACTGAGAGACTAAGCACATTTTGATCCAGTGGTTAATGGAGCCCTGAATTGGAGGAAGTGTGTATGCAGAACCAGGCCAGGCTACATTGAGAAAGAAGTATCACAGGATCAGACTATCTACTAGAAAAGAGTAAGCGGCATCTCCCCACACAAAAAAGAGCAAGGAGAGCTGTTTTATGTGTTTGTTTTATTTTGTTTTGTTTAACTGAGCTGTGAGATACCTCTTGGAAACTTCTACATTGGTTGGTTTAGGATAGGACTAGATAAAACAAATTTGCTTAAAATTATGATGACCTTTGTTTTTACTGTCTTGCTTCATATGACCTAGTTAAACCTGGATTGTCAAGAATTAGCATTACATGTGACAGCAAAGGAGAGAGAATATATTAACCCATCAAGTTCTGAGGACCAGAAAATGTCTGAAGATGAGAGTCTAAAGCTGCTCAGAGAGATTTTTGTTTTCCTTATAAGATGAAGATCTATTTACCAGAACGGCACAGATGATTCAACTGAGACAATCTGTTTATTTATCTGACTTTGTAAACTAGGGAGGGAAGCAGCGATGAGAATGGGGGAAGTCCTTGTTTTCTTTTTTCCTTGAAATGCTTATCTGCTCCCTTCCATGAAATTTGTATCTAGATCCTGGTCTTATATCTTTCCTTTAAAGTCTTCTCATCTTTTATTAATCCTTTTTCCAGCTACTTGATTTGAACCTGGTCTTCTTTTGAGAATATATAGGAGTCACTCATCAGGTTTTCTAGGTATATTTCTTCAAAGGATAGCAATGTTATCATCACCAATCTCATAAGTGAAGAATAATAATTTATATGTACATGTACATCTTCAGTGCATATTACTGGCTCTCGATAAAAAGCAAATAGTAATGATAAATCTTGAAATATGCCTTTCAAAGTTACCAGACAGCAAACTGCATGAGTCCATTTTGAAAACAGATTTAAAGGAAGATGTCTTGAACTTTCATTTCCCATCTGCTGGGTTTCTTTGAAGTGGGAGTTAACCCTGACATGAAACAGCTCCAGAACCAGAGCCATGCCCAGTTGTTTTTGGCCTTAGAATTCCACCCGCAGTGACAGCTCCCACACACAACTCTGTGCTTTGATGACTCACTCCTCTCCTCTTGGACGTAGGCCTTCAATGTTTATGCACTTCCTATACAGCCTTCTTGGAAGAGGAAGAGGCTAGCTTAGCTTAATTTAACAAATAAAATCAAATTAATTATCTGCTCCCTCTCTAACCCAAGCCCCTTTTTTACAGAACATTCCCTCCCTTCTTTGTTTTTGTTTGTAATAAGTTCTTCTAATTCAGAATCCACTGTTAAACTAAAATAGAGAATTTGTCTTCTGAGCAGTAAAAAGCAGAAGGAAGGTATTGTATGAATAACCCAGGAAGAGTGATTTAAAGCTTTTTTTTTTTTTAATTTTTGGAGGACAAAATAAGAAAAAAAAATTTTTCTTTGTAAAAACCATGGAATTTGGTGATATGTCTTTAAGACTAAAACCTATTTTTATGCAACTTTGTTGAGATCTGGGTCCTGGGTTAGAGTGCTGACTTGAGAAGAATCCTCAAACTGCCTCTTTTTTTGCACAAACACTATCCTGTAAAAATTCTAATTACTTCTTGCTTGGAAAAGACTAGTCCACAAAATGCAAAACATGATTTCTATAGGGGATTCATGTTCTGTAAATTATTTTAAATCAGGGTCAAAATGATTTCCTCTAGAACTAAATGACTCCCTTTTGAAATCAAATTTTTATTTTCTTCTGTTATTAAGAAGTGAATTTTTAGTACAAAATAGTTAATGAATGTGAAATTTGTATACTAAAGTTATATTTCCATCATTCACACCAGGAGCTCCTTCCCATTTCAGTCTCAAATACATAAAAGAGATATATTATTTTTAAAATATTCTTATTTTTTCTTTTTCTTTTTCTTTTTATATCCATGCTGACTTTATGGAGCTTTTATATGTACGCTTTATTTTATTTGGCAATAGACAAGAAAAAATTACTCGCAGTTTTTAAGTGAAGAAGTTTAGTTTCTCAAGATACCCAGGTCCTATGTAGTGAAATTGAGTCTAAAGGTCTTATAAAAGTCTCTAGAAATGTTCCAGTTCTGTATTGTTCTATGTCTTTGGCCACTGAGACTGAATAAGTATTTAAAAGATTCTTCTCTTGGGAATTTCCTGGCTGTGCAGTGGTTATGACTTGGCGCTGTCACTGCTAGAGTCCCAGGCTCTCCTGGTGGGGGAATTAAGATCCTGTAAGCCATGGGGCCATAAATAAATAAATAAAATATTCTCTCTCAAATAAAATACTGAATTTAAAGTGGCAGGTTGTTGCATAACCATTTAATTAACATATTGTTATATACCTATTGCTGCTGCTAAGTCGCTTCAGTCATGTCCGACTCTGTGCAACCCCATAGACGACAGCCCACCAGGCTCCCCCGTCCCTGGGATTCTCCAGGCAAGAACACTGGAGTGGGTTGCCATTTCCTTCTCCAATGCATGAAAGTGAAAAGTCAAAGTGAAGTCGCTCAGTCGTGTCTGACCCTCAGCGACCTCATGAACTGCAGCCTACCAGGCTGTTGAATAGCAGAAATTGAATAAATACAGAATCATGTTACCTCTGTTCAGTCCCTAATTCTATCCCTTACTACCATTCAGATTCCTTGACACTAAAATGAAAATGCATATTTATTGCTCATGATTGATGAATAGTGGATGTAAAAGGGCTTTATGAACTGTAAAGTTCTAAACAAATATTTGTGGAGCCCCAAAGGGTGTGTAGCAGTCAGCTAGATGAAATCTTTAAAAAAAGAGGGGTGTCTCAGCAGCACATGAAAAAGAAAGAAGTATCCAATCTTCGCTCTCAGCCTTTAGTGTTTCCCCACCAGTTCTTTCAGAGCTAAGTTTTTGCCTGAGGTTCTTACTTATGGTTATTGCCTTTTCTTGAAATAACATCCCTCTGTCTCCAAAGCTATGGGCATGTTACTGGTGGTCAGTCTCCCAGTCCCAGAAAGTTGTCAGGCTCAGTGTTTTACAGTCATCTATCTCCTTTTTGCTTCTTCTTCAGCCTCATGCACAGGCGAAGCAACTGTTTGACTGATTGTATTGTTCATAGCTAGTCCTTCCTTTCGGAGAAGGCAATGGCAACCCACTCCAGTACTCTTGCCTGGAAAATCCCATGGACAGAGGAGCCTGGTGGGCTGCCGTCTGTGGGGTTGCACAGAGTCGGACACGACTGAAGCGACTTAGCAGCAGCAGCAGCACCAGTTCTTCCTTTCCTTACTCACAGTTACCGTCTTAGCCCCAATTCTTGGCACTTCATGCAGAGAATGGGAGAGATTCCAGAAGACTAGAAATAGGCAAATATCCTTGTTCAAAAATAAGTAGAAAGAGTCATAAACAGATTTTAGTGATGTGGATGTCAACTCTACTCTCAAAATTCTAGAATTTATAATTTAAAAAATAATAAAAGGAGAAATGATCTGATGTTCTTCCTAACGCCACTGGCTGGTATTATGTGAGAGGCTGTAGGTGGAACCATATAACACGCCCCTGTATCTCTGTGTTTGAAGTAAAAAGCTTTTGCTTTAATCACCCAGGCCTCTCTTGAGTCTCAAAAGTCCGACTCAAGAGTTAGTGATTAGGAAATGTGAAGATGTAGAAGCAAAGAATAGCTGCTGGGCTAGGATACTGGTAACAATTTAGGCTATAAATCCACCACATGGCAGTATCACTGAACTCACAGTCCCCGGAAAGATAAAGACATGGCAGGCATTCCTAAGTTGTTTTTATAGGAATCAGACCTCTCCCTCCACCCAGATGAAATCTGCTAATCATAAGAACATAAACTCTAGACTGGTTGAAACCAGAAGGTTGATGATGGTTGAAACTTCACCTTGATGCCAACCAATCCAAGAATTGTGCAAGAGCTTATGCACTCTGCAGTCCCTTCCCTCACACTGTCTTTAAAATGCCTTCCCTGAAAGCCATGGGGGAGTTTGGGTCTTTGAGGATGAGCTGCCCATTCTCCTTACTTGATGCCCTGCAATAAACACTGTACTTTCCTTCCTTCCTTCCTTACAACCCAGTACCAATGGATTATCTTTACTGCTCACAGACATGGAGACTCAAGTTTGGTACACTAACGTAAGCAATTTATGTGTAAACTCAGCATTTGAAAGAATTCACTCTCTCAAATCACATGAATTAAGCACCTGTTGTGTATTGTTCAGATATAGAGGTCACTACATTTTTATGCTTAACAGGCTCATAGGAAAGAGCTGGATTCATAATATGCAATATGCTCTGGAAGTTGGAGATGGACAGGGAAGCCTGGCATGCTGCAATCCATGGGGTCACAAAGAGTCAGACACAACTGAGCAACTGAACTGAACTGAATATGTTGCAGATAAATGTAGTATGATAGATATTTTTCAGGGGGTGATATTTCAGGGAGTGTGTGATATCGTTGGCATCCAGGAGAGAATTTTACGTTGCTGGGGCCAAGGGATCAGAGAGGATTTTCTGGTTAAGGGGATGCCTAAAAACAGGTAAGGATTTGTCAGAAGAATGGTTGTGGATGGAGAGAGGGTATTCCAGCCAGGGAAGAGAGCTTAGCCAAAGGCAAGGCGGTAGGACACATTCTGGTATGTCCACATGTGATACAAGCAATTCAGTATTCCTGGAGTCCACAGCTCTCAGTAGAGTGTGACACATCTGGGGGGAGGTGTAGGAAAGGGCTTACTTCTTTCATGGTATTCTGAAGTCAAAATGGAAAGACATAGACTACCACTAAGGAAAATAGAAAGGATTAGTAACTTGTTGAAAATCTCTGCTACAGATTAATGACAAAGACAGGCAATTTAATTGGGATATACTACAGGACAGTTTTTAGCTCTGTTGATTTGTGTATTAAATCAACAATTATTTACTAAACACCTAACATGTGCCAGACCCTGAGATTAAAATGGTTTGGAAGAAAGAATACTTGCCCTCAAGAAATTTACAGTCCAGTGAGAAGTCTGTTTAATATAGTTTTGGCAGTGATTTAAATTGACCTAATGAAGGCAGGTAAAGTGAAACTGGAGGAAGTAATTTATATGACAGAGCAGACGTGGTGTTCCCAAATGCCCTGATGGGCTGCATAGACAGGCTGACTAATCAGGAAGTTAGGAATAACAAGTATTGACTATTTCTGACCAGTAGAAAACTAAGCTCAATTTGAAAAGCCCTCTTTCCACCAAAATATTAGGGCCTAAAGAGCTCCTTTACTTTCATAACAAGAGACAAAAACAGGGATATCATTCATATAGCACTCAAAGAGGAACTGACAGCTAACAGAAAGAAACCATTCTAGGATCACATTCTTATTATCAGTTTTTACCCAGCATAATAATAATGCATATGATGGTCACCACTTATCTAAATGAGATTATATAATATGACCTCAAGTTAAACATTGCAGACTGTTTTGAGTTGTTTGGTCCCTCTGAAAACTCTGCTAAAGTAATAAAAAGTGATAAGCCAGGGAGAGGAAGAGAGTAGGGTATGTGACTACTCTTTCTTTTTTTAAGCCTTCAAGAATCTTTGGTATTTAAATTATATGCATGATATATAAATGAAAACTCAGTTATAACAAATTAAAATAATGCCAGTCACATTATATCTTTTCTTCCCATATGTCTTCTCTTCTTCTACCTAGGAGGATGAGAGGTTCATAGAATAGAAAGTTCATAAAATTCTTTTAATAAGTTGCCAGTAAATGGTAGATGGGATGCACTGTTCAAGTAAGGTTATTTTCCTTCAATTTTAATTAATAAAATGCAACTAGTAGTATCAAATATTAATTAAATGTAATAACTTTAGAATTAACTTTAAAATTCCTCTGATTTTACATCAACATGTATACACACAGTATGTTAACAGGTATGTGTATATATTTATAGACTTGAATATATTCAGTATTGAAGACTCTTGAGAGCCCCTTGGACTGCAAGGAGATCAAACCAATCAATCCTAAGGGAAATCAATTCTGAATATTCATTGGAAGGACTGATAATGAAGCCGAAGCTCCAATTCTTTGGTCAACTGATGCAAAGAGCCTACTCATTAGAAAAGACCCTGATGCTGGGAAACATTGAAGGCAAGAGGAGAAGGGGACAACAGAGGACGAGATGGTTAGATGCCATCACTGATTCAATGGACATGAATTTGAGCAAGCTCTGGGAGATGATGAAGGATAGGGAAGCCTGGTATGCCACAGTCCATGGGGTCTCAAAGAGTTGGACACGACTGAGAGACTGAACCACAGTTGGTAAGCATTTGGAATCTAATATTTAACACAGCCATTAGGTTTTCTTTATGCAGGTGGCTGCATAATTCAAGGAATATTGTTTAGGAATTGTATCTTGAAGATGAACTTGTTTCAAAATGAATTGACAGCATGAAATTTTAGTTATTTGTTCATTAATTTATTTATTATTGACCCTGAGTTATACGCAATAAAATGCAAAAGCCTTGGATGTTGTGGTTAATCAATTTTGGTAATTATATGACTCCATGTAACTATCACTAAATAAAAATATAGACAGTTTTCCTTCCCTCAAAAATTTCCTTTGTTTCCTTTCAAGCAGTTTATCCTACCACCCCTCTTTCTGATTTTTGTCAGCATAGATTAGTTTTACCTATTCTTCAGCCTAGCATAAATGGACTCATACAGTTTTTTTCCTCTGGCTTCTTAATGTACATGAGAGTCATCCATGTTGCTACAAGCAGCTGTAATTTAAAAACAAAATTTTAAGTTACTGAGTTTTATACCACAGTTTGCTTATCCATTTTCTTACCAATAAATATTTGGATTGTTTTCCAATTTGAAGTTGTGGTGAATAGGCAGATGTGAACATTCTGGATCAGTACCTAGATGTGAAATTTCTGACTTTACAATAAACTGTTAAACAGAACTCCAAAGTGATTGCAACATTTGTATATTCTACTAGCAATATATGAGTGTTCCAGATGGCCTAAATCCTCACCAATATTTGTTACTGTCAGCTGTCTGAGTTCTGGCTGCTATAACAAAATATAGACTCAGTGGTTTAAATAACAGATTTTTTTTCTCACAGTTCTGGAGGTGGAAATCCAAGATCAGGGTTCCTGCATGGTCCAGTTTTGGGTGAGGGCCCTATTCCTGGCTTGTAGTTGGCTGCTTTCTTCCTGTGTCCTCGTGTGGTTGAGAGCAAGAGCTCTGATCTCTCTTCCTGTTCTTATAAGGACACTAATTTCATAGTGAGGGTTCTGCTCCAATGACCTCACATTGAAACCTAATTACCTACCAAAGGTCTCACCTCCAAATACCATCATATTGGGCATTAGGGCTCCAACATACAAATTTTGGAAGAACACAACCATTCAGTACATACTGTCAGTCTTTTAGCAGTTGTAGTAGGTGACATTGTAACAATATGATTTTAATTTACGTTTCTCTGATGGCTAATGATGTTAGACACCTTTCAATTTGCTTACTTAATATTCTTTTATTTTCTTTTGTAAACTGTCTTTTCACAGCTTCTGCCCATTTTTTATTTGAGTTGTTTGTATTTTACATGTTGAGTTGCATGTGCTGTTTATGTATTTTGGGTATTAACCCTTTACTGAGCATATTATTTGCAAGTATTTTCTCCCACTCAGTGCATTTTGTTGTTTTGTTGATGGTTTCCTTGGCTTTGCAAAAGCCTTTAATTCAGTCCATTTATTTATTTTTACGTTTATTTCCATTACTTTAGGAGAAAGATCCAGAAAATATTGCTACGATATATGTCAACTTGTGTTCCACCCATGTTTTCCTCTAGGATTTTGATGAATTCTGGTATTACTTTTAGGTCTTTAATCACTTTGAATTTATTTTTGCATATGGTGTCAAAAACTTTCAAAATTTCATTCTTTCACATGTAACCATCCCATTTTCCCAGCACCACTTATAGAAGAGACCGTCTTTTCTCCATTGTATATTCTTGCCTACTTTGTTATAGATTAGTTGACCATGAGTGTGGGTTTATTTCTGGCTGCCTATTCTGTTCAATTAATCTGTGTGTCTGTTTTTGTGCCAGTATTCTGCTATTTTGATTACTGAAGCTCTGTAGTATAGTCTGAAGTCAAGAAGATTGATAACTCCAGTTTTATAATTTTTTTCTCAGAATTGCTTTGAAAATTCAGGGTTTTCCTTGGTTTCATATGAATTTTAGGATTATTTGCTCTAGTTCTATGAAAAATGCCATGGGTATTTTGATTGTGATTGCATCAAATTTGTAGATTGCTTTGGGTAGTATGGTCATTTCAACAATATTAATTCTTCTTATTCATGAACATGGTATGTCTTTCCATCTGTGTCATCTTCAGTTTCTCTATCAGTGTCTTATAGTTTCCTAAATACAGGTATTTTACCTCCCTAGTAGGTTTATTTCCAGGTATTTTATTCTTTTTGATGTAAGAGTAAATTTTAAAATTTTTATTAAAAATCTGCTGAGATTTTTAAAATTGTGATTTTAAAAAATCTCTAGATTAATTTATGAGGAAATAATCAATGTATTATCATTGAATATGGTTTTAGCTATAGGTTTTTCATAGATGCCCTTATGTAATAAAAAACATATCTTATTTATAATATGTTTAAAGTTTTTGCCATGAATGAGTGTTAAACTTTGTTTCATGGTTTTTTTTTTTTTTTTTCCCCTGCATCTTTTGAAACAATCACATTATCTTTCTCATTTATTCTATTAATATGTGTAACTACATTGGTTCATTTCTGCATATTAAAATAACCTGGTTTACCTTGGAAACACTGCTACATCATGCTGTATTTTATACAGGGTTGATATATTTTATATAGGTTTATAGGTTTCTTTTTCTAACATTTTGTTATTTTTTTCCTTATTTTTCTTTTGCCTGTATGTTATCAGAGAAATCTATAACTGTATTTTCTGATAATATCTCTATCACATTTTCCTTTATATAAATATGCTGGTCTCATAAAGGGAGTTGGAAAGTGTTTTCTCCTTTCCTATTTTTGAAAAGGGTTTATGTAAAATTAGTATTATATTTTCTGTAAATATGATAGAATTGACCATTGAAGCTTCTGAACTTAGAGTTTTATTACAGGAAAATTTTGACTGTGAATTCAATTTCTTTAATAAATATAGATCTCTTTTGCTTTCTAATTATTTTAATATCTATATTGTTACATTACATTTTTCAAGGAATTTCTCCATTTCATCTAGATTGTTGAGTTTATTGCCATTAAGTTTTTCATAATATATTCTAATTATATGTTTAATATATATAGTATCAGTACTTGTGACCTTTCTTTCATTTCTGATGTGAGTACATTGATTTTCCCTGATCAGTCTTGATAGAGGTTTATCAGTTGCACTAATATTCCCCAAAAAGCAAATTTCCAAAATGAAAGCTTAGAGAGAAAATTTCCCTCTAAACACTAATTAGGAACACTTCACAAACTCTGATGTATCATTTAGTTGAAAATGTGTTCTATTCCTTGCAGGAGTTTTTGGTTTTTGTTTTTCTAGTTCATGGGTTTTTAGAAGTGTAACACTTAATTTTCAAAATTTGAGGATTTTCAAATATCTTATTATTACCAGTTTCTAGTTAAACTCCATTGAAAAATATACTCTCTATGATTTCAGCCTCTTGAAATTTCTTATAATTTAAGGGCCTATTATATGGTCTATCTTGGCAAATGTTTCAAGATAGACCATATGCACCTGAAAATAAGTGCATTCTGTGACTGTTGAATGTAGCACCTTATAAATGTCAATTAGGTCATGTAGACTCTTGGTGTTCAAAGATTCTATTCTTTTAAGTATTGTTGTCCACTTGCTCTATCAACCGAGAATTTGTTTCAAAAACTCCAACCATAATTCCATATTTGCCTGTAACTGCTTTTATGTTTTTCCATTATATGATTGTATCTACTGTGTGCTTAGTCACTTACTCATCTCTGACTCTTTGCAACCCCATGGATTGTAGCCCTCGAGGCTTCTCCATCCATGGATTCTCCAGGCAAGAATACTGGCATGGGTTGCCGTGCCCTCCTCCAGGGGATCTTCTCAACCCAGGGATTTAACTCAGGTCTCCCACATTGCAGGCGGACTCTTTACCTTTTGAGCCATCAGGGAAGCCCAATTTTATCCATTAGTTATACACATATTTTAAATTGTTAGAGACAAATTCTAGAGAACACTCAAAGGATTAGCTTTTTGTAGTCAGTCATGAGATATTTCTATCTAAGCAGTAATAAAAGATAATATCTGATAATGCATCTTATTTTAAATTCTATTTTGTTGAATATGTATATAGCCTCACCAATTTCCTTTTGTTTATTGTTTGCATAGTAAGTCTTTTTCCATCATTCTACTTTCACATCTGTGTTGATACATTTAATGTGCGCTTCTTGTGAATAGAACATAGCTGGGTTTTCTTCTATGCAGTCTAACAATCTCTGCCTTTTACATAGATAATTGATGTCATTTTATTAATATAATTCTTTATATGGTTTAGCTTGAGTCTTACTAATTTGTTTTCTATTTATTCCACCTGTTATTTCTTAGTTCTTTTATTCTGCTTTCTTTTTGATCAATTAAATGTTTTTATTTCATTTTATCTTTTCTGTTGACTTCTTAGATATACCACTTTGAACTTTCTACTAGCATTTTAGAGATTATATCATACCACAGTTCACTTTCTAATAATATCCTCCTTTATGAACAATGTAATAAACTTCTAATGGTATGATTTCATTTACTTCCTGTCCTCACCCTTTGTACCTTCTTGTTATATATTTTATATCTATATATGTCGTGAACCCATAACATAATATTATTAATCTTTCTTTAGAGAGTCAATAGCTATCTAAAGCAATTAAGTATATACAAACACATATAATAAAGAAGTAAAAATGGTCTTCTAAACTTACCCACATATTTTTGGTTCTCTTCTTTCCTTCCTAAAGATCCACTCTTTTATCTGCCATTATTTTCCTTCTGCCTAAGGCCTTTCTTTTAATGCAAAATTGCTAGAGACAGACTCAAACTTTGTAAGCCAGAAAATATCTTTTCTCTTGAAGAATTTTTCACTGGGTATATAATTTTAAGTTAACAGAATTTTGTTTAGCACATTAAGGATTTCATTTCATTTCATTGTTTAGCGCTTTAAAGATTCATGTTTAGATGAAAAGCTAACCATAGTTTTTATTGTTATTTCTCTAAATCTAATGTATCTTTCTTCTCTGTATACTTTATCAACAGTTTGAGTAGGAATGTCTATATATGATTTTTCTTTGTATTTATTTCTCTTGAAATTGGACTGGACTTTATGGATACCTGTGTTGATACAGTTATTAATTTCAGAAAATCTTAGATTTTTCTCTTCAAATATTTATTCTTTTTTTAAAATTAATTAATTTTAATGGGAGGCCAATTACTTCACAATATTATGGTGGTTTTTGCCATACATCGATATGAATCAGCTATGGGTATACATGTGTCCCCCCATCCTGAATGCCCCCCTCCCACCTCCCTCCCCACTCTATCCCTCTGGTTTGTCCCAGACCACCAGCTTTGAGTACCCTGCTTCATGTATCAAACTTGCACTGGTCATCTACTTTCCCTATGGTAATATACATGTTTTGTTTTGTTTTGTTTTGTTTTTCTGGGAAGGAGACGGGGCCTGGACAAGGGTGGAAATGAGAGAATAGCACTGAAACGACCCCTGTTCCCGAGGTCGCTGCTCCTGGACCCGAGGACCGGGCCTCCGTCTCCCCTCCTGCAGGGCGTTGGCTTCCCTCGGCCCCCGCCGCCTGCCTCAAGGAGGGGTCAGGGCTGTTGGAGTAGCCCCCGCCTCCGCCTGACTGTGTGATCTGCCCAGACGGACAGACGGACGTCAGGGTTTCAGCCAGGCTGCTGGCGCAGGAGCCCGACGGGGTGGGCGCTGCTGTGGGTGCAAGGCAGTGGAGACAGCACGGAGGGGCTTCCCGGGGCCCCAGCCTGCATGCCTCCAGGGCGAAGCCTCGCGACTTCACAGCTGAGCCAGCAGGGAAGGCCCAGCTCCAGCCAGCGGGGGAGCCCCTGGCACCCCGCCTCTGGACAGAGCTATTTCAGTGCTATTCTCTCATTTTCACCCTTGTCTTCTCCCATGTAGTCCAAAAGTCTGTTCTTTACATCTGTGTCTATTTTGCTGTCTTGCATATGGGGTCATCATTACTGTCTTTCTAAACTGCATATGTATGCATTAATATACTGTATTGGTGTTTCTCTTTCTGACTTACTTCACTGTGTATAATAGGCTCCAGTTTCATTCACCTCATTAGAACTGACTCAAATGCATTATTTTTTTAATAGCTGAGTAATATTCCATTGTGTATATGTACCACAACCTGTGTATCCATTTGTCTGCCAATGGACGTCTAGGTCACGTCTATGTCCTAGCCATTGTAAATAGTGCTGCAATGAATGTTGGGGTACATGTGTCTCTTTCAACTCTGGTTTCCTTGGTGTGTATGCCCAGCAGTGGAATTGCTGTGTTGAATGGCAGTTCTATTTCCAGTGTTTTAAGGAATCTCCATACTGTTCTCTGTAGTGGCTGTACTAGTTAACATTCCCACTCACAGTGTAAGAGGGTTCCCTTTTCTCCACACCCAAAACATTTATTCTACACCATTCATTCTCTCCTTTATTTCTTGTTCTCAAATTATACGTTGGTAAACTATTTGATATGACCCAAGAGGACTTAGACTATCTTTTAATTTTTTTTTCTGATTTTTGTTTCTTTAGTTTCAATTTAGATAATATATATTAACCTGCTTTTAAACTCTCTAATCTGTTCTTTTGTATTCAGTCTTCTTTTGAACATATCCAATGAATGCCTCAATTTTGGTATCACACTTTTTCAGTGCTACTATTGCCATTTAATTTTTTAAATAGATTCCATTTCTCTGCTGAATTTTTCTATTTTTTCACATATGTTGCCCATCTTTTTCACTAGACCTTTTCCCATAGTAATTGCAGTTATACTAAAGCTCCTGTCTGTTAACTCCAACATCCAAATCATCTCTGGTTTGTGTCTACGGAATTTTTTTTTTTTTTTTTTCCATTGAGCCACATATTCCTGTTTCTTTTGGGAGTCTCATAGTTTTTCATTGTGTCTCCAACTTTGTGTATAAATGAATGCTGGAGATGGAAGTACATAGTATTCACCTGTAGAAAATGGCATGTGTATTGTTCTGTAAGGTATTACTATGGGGATTTGAGGCAATCTAATCACTAGTTGAGTTGGTCCTGGTTTATTATGGCTTTAGTTAGATTCAGTTTATTTATCTCTGGGTTCACAGTTTTGAGGATGGAATCTGCAGGGCTTGAGATCTACATACCAGCAGGATTCCAGAGATCTCCATATATTTTGTAGCCCAGCTATTATCCTTGACCTGTGAGAGATCTCTCTGATTTATAATACAGCAGATATCTTCAGTGTTTCCAGGGAACCAGCCCCATGTACTCTCTGCACCTCAGGAGTTCTCCCAGCACCCATCTGTGGTTTGTCATGTTCCACAAAGTAAAGGCCTGGTGCTCTTCAAAGGTAAAGATGGGATACATCATTAATTTCTCTATGTTGGACCTAGGACATGTAGCAAGTGAAGAACCAATATAACTCTGTGGAGAATCTCTCTTAGCTTTCCTACCCTACCTTTATCTTTTGATGGGCTCCTGCCAAGCAATCAGTAATACTGTGTGCATTATGGGAACTTTCTCTAAACTTTAATGCCCTCTCCCAGTCTTTGTTAAAATGCTTATCATTTGGAAGAAGTTCCATGCAACTTGGAGGTATCTTCTCAGCCCTCCTACCCTGCTCCTAGACTTTGATATGCTGCTATTACACACTGGGTAAGGATACCATGAAAAAGAACTGATATATGCATACCAATTCACTTTGTCCCTGTTGCTCCTTGGGATTCAAATCCATCATGCTGATACACAGGTGTCCATGAAATATTTAAAATTTTCCTGGTCTCTTTTTCTATCAATATGTGCCAGGTTTGTTCTTTCCCACAATGCTCATAGGGACATCTCTTCTCTTTTACAAAGACCTCATCTTTTTATCAGTCCTCTGATTTGTTTTACAAAACTATGGTACAAAAACTTATCTGGCTTGTTTTTTTGTCAGGGTGGGAGCAACAGTCTCTTGTGACTTTCTACAGTTTAACTAGAAGTGAAACTTAGTGGCCTGAATTGAAGGCTGCTTTATAGGCAACAGCTTAAAGTACAATTGGAAACCAAAAAAAATTTTGCCTGGAGAAGTTCCAAGTTGCTTTTGTAAGACTGAATATAGTTCCATATACTTTAGTAAGTAAACTATCCCCCAAAGTTCGTCATTTCAAGTGACTTCATAATGAAGTCCTAGGTTTCAACAGGAGTTTGTAACTACCTAGGGAAACTAGAAAATTCCAGAAATTATAGCATGGACTTCACTGAGAATTTACCCATAAAGACAGGTAGATGACACATCCATAAAGCCTGGGCCAACCCACAGAATTCAGAATTCTCCTCTTTCCACTGTCTATTATCTAGGTACAAGGATAGAATAACACTGTCTATTGTCCACGTTGCTGTGGCAATATGTATCCTTGGAGCCAAGCCAAGGGCTTAGACCTTAACCTTTAAGGAGATATGGTTCAGTTCAGTTCAGTCACTCAGTTGTGTCCAACTCTTTGCGACCCCATTAACTTCATCACACCAGGAGCTGAATTCATCACCAACTCCCGGAGCTTGCTCTAACTCATGGCCGTCAAGCCCATGATGCCATCTAACCATCTAACCATCTCATCCTCTGTTGTACCCTTTTTCTCCTGCCTTCAATCTTTCCCAGCATCAGGGTCTTTTCAAATGAGTCAGTTCTTCACATCAGGTGGCCAAAGTATTGAGCTTCTGCTTTAGCATCAGTCCTTGCAAGGAATATTCAAGACTGATTTCCTTTAGGATTAACTGGTTGGATCTCTTTGCAATACAAGGGATGCTCAAGAGTCTTCTCCAACATCACAGTTCAACAGCATCAGTTCTTTAGTGCTCAGCTTTCTTTATAGTCCAACTCTCACATCCATACATGACTTCTGGAAAAAACCATAGCCTTGACTAGATGGACTTTTGTTGGTAAAGTAATGTCTCTGCTTTTTAATATGCTGTCTAGCTTTGTCATAGCTTTTCTTCCAAGGAGCAAGCATCTTTTAATTTCATGGCTTCAGTCACCATCTGCAGTGAAAAATAGACTCTCACTGTTTTCATTGTTTCCTCATCTATTTGTCATGAAGTGATGAGACCACATGCCAAGATCTTAGTTTTTTGAATGTTCATTTTTAAGTCAGCTTTTTCACTCTCCTCTTTCCCTTTCATCAAGAGGCTCTTCAATTCCTCTTCACTTTCTGCCGTAAGTGTGCTGTCATTTGCATATCTGAGGTTATTGATATTTCTCCTGGCAATCTTTTTTTTTTTAATTTTTTAAAATTTATTTTAATTGGAGGCTAATTACTTTACAATATTGTAGTGGTTTTCACCATACATTCATATGAATCAGCCATGGATATACATGTGTTCCCCATCCTGACCCTTCCTCCCCACATCCTCCCCATCCCATCCCTCAGGGTCATCCCAGTACACCAGCCCTGAGCACCCTGTCTCATACATCAAACCTGGACTGGTGATCTATTTCACATATGATAATATGTTTCAATGCTGTTCTCTCAAATCATCCCACCCTCGCCTTCTCCCACAGAGTCCAAAAGTCTGTTCTTTACATCTGTGTCTCTTTTGTGGTCTCGCATATAGGGTCATCGTTACCATCTTTCTAAATTCCATATGTATGTGTTAATATACTATATTGATGTTTGTCTTTCTGACTTACTTCACTCTGTATAATAGGCTCCAGTTTTATCCACCTCATTATAATTGATTCAAATGCATTCTTTTTAATAGCTCTGTAATATTCCATTGTGTATATGTACCACAGCTTTCTTATCCATTCATCTGCTGATGGACATCTATGTTGCTTCGATGTCCTGGCTATTTTAAACATTGTTGTGATGAACATTGGGGGTACACATGTCTCTTTCAGTTCTGGTTTCTTCAGTGTGTATGCCCAGCAGTGGGATTGCTGTGTAGTATGGTCTCCTGGCAATCTTGATTCCAACTTGTTGTTCATCCAGCCCAGCATTTTGCATGATATATTCTGCATAGAAGTTAAATAAGCAGGGTGACAATATACATTCTTAATGTACTCCTTTCCCGATTTGAAACAAGTTCATTGCTCCATGTCCAGTTCTAACTGTTGCTTCTTGACCTGCATACAGACTTCTCAGGACGCAGGTCAGGTGGTCTGGGATTCCCATCTCTTGAAGAATTTTCCACAGTTTGTGGCGACCCACACAGTCAAAGGCTTTGACATAGTCAATAAAGCAAAAGTAGATGTTTTACTGGAACTCTCTTGCTTTTTCGATGATCCAGCAGATGTTGGCAATTTGATCTCTGGTTCCTCTGCCTTTTCTGAAACCAACTTGAACATCTGGAAGTTCTCGGTTCACATACTGTTGAAACCTAGCTTGGAGAATTTTGAGCATTACTTTGCCAGCATATGAGATGAGGGCAATTGTGTAATAGTTTGAACATTCTTTGGCACTGGCTTTCTTTGGAATTAGAATGAAAACAGACCTTTTCCAGTCCTGTGGCCACTGCTGATTTTTCCAAATTTGCTGTCATATAGAGTGTAGCAATTTTACAGCATCATCTTTTAGGACTTGAAATAGCTCAGCTGGAATTCCATCACCATCATTTACTTTGCTTGTAGTGATGCTTCCTAAAGCCCACTTGATTTCACATTCCAGGATTCTGGCTCTAGGTGAGTGATCACACCATTGTGGTTATCTGGGTCATGAAGATATTTTTTGTATAGTTCTTCTGTGTATTCTTGCCACCTCTTCTTAATATCTTCTACTTCTGTTAGTTCCATACTGTTTCTGTCCTTTATTGTGCCCATATTGCATGAAATGTTCCCTTGGCATCTCTGATTTTCTTGAAGAGATCACTAGTCTTTCCCATTCTATTGCTTTCCTCTATTTCTTTTCATTGATCACTGAGGATAGTGGTTGGTGTTTAGATGCTAAATTGTGTCCAACTCTTGAGAATTTCTTGGACAGAGGAGACTGGTGGGCTGCTGTCCATGGGGTCTCACAGAGTCAGACACGACTGAAGTGACTTACTATGCATGCATTCATTGGAGAAGGAAATGGCAATCCACTCCAGTATTCTTGCCTGGAGAATCCCTGGGGTAGAGGAGCCTAGTTGGCTGCCGTCTATGGGGTCACACAGAGTCGCACTCGACCGAAGCAACTTAGCAGCAGCAGCAGCTTGCAACCCCATAGACTGTAGCCCACCAGGCTCCTCTGTTATGGGATTTTCCAGGCAGTAATCGTGGAATGAATTGCCATTTCCTTTTCCAGCATACCTTTCGCACCCAGGAATTGAACCCAGTTGTCCTTCATTATAGCCAGATTCTTTACTGACTGAGCTGAGGAAGGCTTTCGCTGAAGAAGGCTGTCCTAACTCTCCTTGCTGTTCTTTGGGACTCTGCATTCAAATGGGTATATCTTTCCTTTTCTCCTTTGCCTTTAACGTCTCTTATTTTCTCAGCTATCTGTAAGGCCTTCTCAGACTACCATTTTGCCTTTTTGCATTTCTTTCTTGGGGATGGTCTTAATCACTGCCTCCTGTACAATGTCAGAAACCTCCATCCATAGTTCTTCAGGCACTCTATCAGAAATAATCTCTAGTCTTATTGATACAATCTCTATCTACATTAGAATAGGAGGACCTATCCCATTATGGCTTTAACCTTCTCTATATTGGCCACTGTATTAAATCCTAGGTCATTCCGTATCTTCCTTGGCTCATATCTTTTTATTCCCCTCTCTGATCCATCTCCCATCCTTTCTGAAGCCTAAAACATTTCCCTTGGACCCCCAGATATGACAATCAGCCCTTAGAGTATTGCTCATATCTTTGACCTGTTTGCTATAATCTCTCTTTACCTTCAGGCTCTATAAAAACTTGGATCTCCCCTGAGGACACCATTTCCTCCCAGCATTCTTAAGTGGTGACTCTTCTCTGCTATACCTTTCTTACTTTTGAACCTGAACATACTGAAAAAGTCTTCCTATTTCCCTGTTGCTCTAGTCCAGTCCCTGTCCCATTTCCCTGACTTTGGTCCTCAAGTCAATCCTCTAGTGTATTTCTTTCTGCTGCAGTCATCTACTTCCCTGTCACTCCTCAAAGATCTAGCTCCGAGCTCCTTTCATTCTATCCAATGCTACTTTGTCATAAGTCTTAGGTGACTTCCATATCCACATGGATGATGTTCTTGGCCTTTCTCTTCAAATGAAGAGGGTATCCTCACACACAAATGAAAAAGAAAGTCACAGTCGTGTCTGACTCTTTGTGACTCTGTGAACTGTAGCCTGCCAGGCTCCTCTATCCATGGAATTCTCCATGTAAAAGTACTGGAGTGGGTAGCCATTCCCTTCTCGAGGGGATCTTCCCAACCCAGGGATCAAACCTAGGTCTCCCACATTACAGGCAGATTCATTACCATCTGAGCCACCCTACCTCGATGCTCAGGCTGAAGGCTTTCCCTAGACCTTGTCAACACTGCAAACTTCAACCACTTCATAATCTTGGTTATGACTACATATTATAAGCTTTTTATAGCTCAATTTAATCCCAAAATTTCTTTAATTAACCAACTCTACAGGGGACTTCAGGTTTCTCAGGCTCAGCGGTAAAGAATCCACCTGCAATACAGGAACCTCAGGTTAGAGCCCTGGGTTGAGAAGATCCCCTGTAAGAGGGAATAGCAAACCACTCCAGGATTCTTACCTGGAGAATCCCATGGACAAAAGAGCCTGGTTGGCTATAGTCCATAAAGTCTCACAGAATCGACAGGACTGAGGCAACTAAGCACACACACACAGGGAACTACCATCCATTTTCTATCACCTTTTCACTGCCCTGTATATGGCCTCATTCCCTACTCAACAAGCTTAAGTCTTAAAGAAATGAATAAATACTAGATATAACCATATAAAATATAAAATTATTTAATAATACTAAATAATTTTTGAGTTCATATAGGACAACATACAAAAAGTTATAAAATTAAATAACAATACTTACATTTCTATGTGTGTTGTATTCAAATTAAAGCTCTATCTACATTTAAAAACACTATTGCATTCAAATATATTTATCAGGAAATAAAAGTTAAAGGTAAGTGAATCATTCAACTCAAGAAGTTGTAAGGAAAGCAGTAGTACAAACATGAAGAAAATAGTGCAAACATGAAGAAAATAATATAAATAAAGGCCAAAATAAAAGAAATGCAAAGTAAAATAAAAATAGAGGAGATTGATAAAACCAAATGCTAGTTCTTTGATAAGTTTAATAAGCCCTCTGATAAATAAAGAAAAAATAAGATAAACAATACAGGATGAAAAGGGAGAAACAATCATGGACTTAATAGAAACTAAAAGTGGTGAGAGTATTATATATAAATATATGTTAATAAATATGATATCCAATGAATATTAAATACCCAGATGAAACATAAATATCAAAGCTTAAATAAAATGAGCAAATTTGTAGAAAACTTTTAAAATGCCAAACTGGTACAAAAGGTTACCCAGTTGCTGATTGAAATTAGCAAAGGCATGCCTGGAGCATATTTCTCTAAGAAGCATATTTCTTTTTTGCTGTTCAGAAAAATTGGCAAAAACTGCTGTAAAAGAAGAACTGGTCTTTATAAACTAAGTCAATGTGAGTTTATAGCAGAAGGAGGAGAAAGAGGAAGAGAAGAGGAGAAAGAAAAGTGGAAAGGAGGACAGAACAATGTCCAAAACATTTTAAGATATTGAAACAGCAATCAAAAATCTCTACCTCCAAAAAGCTTCAGTCACAACTGTTATGTAGGTAAGTTCTACCTAACATTTAAGGAAGCTTTAGTCGTATTTTGTAAAAGTTTATTTCAGATAAAATGTAAGATTGAAAGATACCTCGCTCATTTTATCAGACTAGCAAAATCTTACATAATAGAATAAAGACAATAAAAATGACTGAAAAAGCGTATAGGTTAATTTCATGAATGAACAGAGATGAAGTTAACCTTCAGGTTATTTAAAAATTAATACAGTTCAAATAGGAATTATAGTATCATCATTAGACTTTCTATCAATGTGCCTCACCACATTAACAACCATGTAAGAAAAATTATATAATTATCAAATATCAGATGTCAGATGTTGATAAAACTAAATCATTGTGGTTAAACTCTCAGAAAATTAATAACAGAAGGAGGTTTCCTTAACTTGATATAATTGTATATAAAACATCTACAGGAAACATTGTAGTTAAGTAGAAGCCTCATAATTATTCCCTGTAAGATCTGGAACAAGACAAAGTTGCTTGCTATCACCACTACTGTTCAATGGAGTATGTTCTGGCCAATACTCTAAGGAAAGAGAAAAGAAATGATAGGTATAAACATTGAAAAGGACATTAAACTGTCATTACATACACGCTGTCTGATTATTTGCTTTGAAAACCCAGAAGTTTCAATGACTATCAGAGTGATACAAGTTCAGTATGGATTTAAAAAACTACAAATCAGTAGAATTTATCTATATGAATAGAGATTATATATCTGGATTATCCATACCCTCTGCCATATACTAGGCAGGACCATCCTCTAGCCCCCATCATGGGCTGAGTATGTGTGTGAGCGTGTTCTTAGTCATGTCCGACTCTTTGCGACCCCATCAAATATAGCCCATCAGGCTCCTCTGTCCATTGAATTTTCCAGGCAAGAATACAGAATTGGGTTGCCATTTCCTACTCCAAAGTATATTCCTGACCCAGGGATCAAACCTCTGTCTCCTGAGTCTCCTGAATTGGCAGGTGGATTCTTTACCACTGTGCCACCTGGGAAGCCCTTGGACAGAGTATATTTCCATACAGAGTGATTTTGCTTTTGCTATGTGATTTGGTTTGGCCTATGGCCTGTTAGAAGACTGAGAAGAGATTTAAACCTGCCTGCATGGTTCACTCCTGCTAGTCACTGAGAGAAGAATATTTCTTGGGTAGCTAGTGTTCCAAGGAGAATGAAGATATGTAATAGATTAGACTTATATCCAACTTGTAACCTAGAGCTGAGTCCAGCAGATCTTAGTCAAGTCTACAGATACCTAACCAACCTGTAGACCCTTGTGAGAGAAATAGACATGCTTAGTTTTGTAAGCCAATAAGTTTTGGATTGATCTGTTATCCCACATTATTGGAATGATAGCTACTAATATAGCCATCAATAAGTAATTTGGGACAGCTATTAAGACAGCCAGAAATAAGTAATCTTAAATATAATAAAGATTGAAAATTAAATCTTTGTTATACTTAGTCACTGAGCTTGAGGCTTTTTGTAACTTATCATTATTATGTGTGTGTGCTAAGTTGCTTCAGTCGTGTCAGACTCTGTGCGAGCCTATCCATGGGACTCTCTAGACAAGAACTGGAGTGTATTGTCATGCCATCCTCCAGGGGATCTTCCCAACACAGGGATAGAACCCTCATCTCTTATGTCTCCTGCATTGGCAGGTGGGTTCTTTACCACCAGTGCCACCTGGGAAGCCAGTAGTTATTATGGTAATAGTTAAATACAGCAGTCAATAATAACAAATGGAAAATATAATTAAAAATGAGATTCTAAACATAATAGCAATAATTCTAGATATAAAATATATAAAAAGACAATATCTAGGCATTAACCTAATCAAGAATATAGATACCTCTATCATGTACCATTCATTCTATCATGTTAGATAAAGATAATATGAGCAAATGGAGTAAGTTCCATTTATTTAAATTAAAATTGCCTACCTATGTTTTATAAGGATGCATGGAAATAAAATAACTTATATTAATGATATTAGAATGGTAGCCTAAGGATGGAGGGAGGCAGATGAATACAGAAAAAGGGGACAGAAGCCAATCAATCAGTCAGTCAAATCAGGGTTTTGCATTATCAGTTGATATGAAAGTCATAAACCAAGATGCATTTTACCTCAAGCCTCTACACCTGAGGTCTGGAAAAAGCAATAGAACAAAAATCATCCCTTCTAGAAAATACTGAATACTAAGAAGAAACTATTGTTATATAACATACGTATACAACACAATACAACATTTCTAAAATGAGGGAGAAATTAAGCTTTTTAAGCAGAGATCTTTTTTTTCATTAATTAATTTATTTTAATTGGAGGCTAATTATTTTACAATATTGTAGTGGTTTTTGCCATACACTGACATAAATCAGCCACGGGCACACATGTTTCCCCATCCAAAACCCACCCCCCATCTCCCTCCCCATCCCATCCCCCAGGGTCATCCCAGTGCACCAGCCCTGAGCACCCTGTCTCATGCATCGAACCTGGACCAGCAATCCACTTCACATATAATATACACGTTTCAACGCTACCCTCTCAAATTATCCCACCCTCTCCTTCTCCCACAGAGTCCAAAATACTGTTCTTTATATCTGTGTCTCTTTTGCTGTCTCACATATAGGGTCATTGTTACTATCTTTCTAAATTCCATATATATGCATTAGTATACTGTATTGGTGTTTTTCTTTCTGACTTACTTCACTCTGTATAATAGGCTCCACTTTCATCCACCTCATTAGAACTGATTCAAATGCATTCTTTTTAATGGCTGAGTAATATTCCATTGTGTATATGTACCAAGGCTTTCTTATCCATTCGTCTGCCGATGGACATCTAGGTTGCTTCCATATTCTGGCTATTGTAAACAGTGCTTTGATGAATATTGGGGTACACGTGTCTCTTTCAGTTCTGGTTTCCTCAGTGTGTATGCCCAGCAGTGGGATTGCTGGGTCATATGGCAGTTCTATTTCCAGTTTTTTAAGGAATCTCTGCACTGTTCTCCATAGTGGCTGTACTATTTTGCATTCCCACCAACAGTGTAAGAGGGTTCCTTTTTCTTCACACCTTCTCCAGCATTTATTGTTTGTAGACTTTTTGATAGCAGCCATTCTGACTGGCATGAGAAGGTACCTCACTATGGTTTTGATTTGCATTTCTCTGATAATGAGTGATGTTGAGCATCTTTTCATGTGTTTGTTAGCCATCTGTATGTCTTCTTTGGAGAAATGTCTGTTTAGTTCTTTGGCCCATTTTCTGACTGGGTTGTTTATTTCTCTGGAATTGAGCTGCAGGAGTTGCTTGTATATTTTTGAGATTAATTGTTTGTCAGTTGCTTCATTTGCTATTATTTTCTCCCATTCTGAAGGCTGTCTTTTCACCTTGCTTATAGTTTCCTTTGTTGTGCAAAAGCTTTTAAGTTTAATTGGGTCCCATTTGTTTATTTTTGCTTTTATTTCCATTACTCTGGGAGGTGGGTTATAGAGGATCTTGCTGTGATTTATGTCAGAGTGTTTTGCCTATGTTTCCCTCTAGGAGTTTTATAGTTTCTTGTCTTATGTTTAGATCTTTAATCCATTTTGAGTTTATTTTTGTGTATAGTGTTAGAAAGTGTTCTAGTTTCATTCTTTTACAAGTGGTTGACCAGTTTTCCCAGCACCACTTGTTAAAGAAATCGTCTTTTCTCCATTGTATATTCTTGCCTCCTTTGTCAAAGATAAGGTGCCCATAGGTGCGTGAATTTATCTCTGGGCTTTCTATTTTGTTCCATTGATCTATATTTCTGTCTTTGTGCCAGTACCATACTGTCTCGATGACTGTAGCTTTGTAGTAGAGCCTGCAGTCAGGCAGGTTGATTCCTCCAGTTCCATTCTTCTTTCTCAAGATTGCTTTGGCTATCTGAGGTTTTTTGTATTTCCATA
Organism: Bos javanicus; assembly: GCF_032452875.1. Taxonomy (NCBI): domain Eukaryota; kingdom Metazoa; phylum Chordata; class Mammalia; order Artiodactyla; family Bovidae; genus Bos; species Bos javanicus. The sequence continues at coordinate 37,795,618 of NC_083872.1, forward strand.
TAAATTGTGAAATTATTTGTTCTAGTTCTCTGAAAAATGCTGTTGGTAGCTTGATAGTGATTGCATCAAATCTATAGATTGCTTTGGGTAGTATACTCATTTTCACTATATTGATTCTTCCAATTCATGAACATGGTATATTGCTCCATCTATTTGTGTCTTCTTGGATTTCTTTCATCAGTATTTTATAGTTTTCTATATATAGGTCTTTTGTTTCTTTAGGTAGATTTATTCCTAAGTATTTTATTCTTTTTTTGCAATGGTGAATGGAATTGTTTCCTTAATTTCTCTTTCTGTTTTCTCATTGTTAGTGTATAGGAATGCAAGGGATTTCTGTGTGTTAATTTTATATCCTGAAACTTTACTGTATTCATTAATTAGCTCTAGTAATTTTCTGGTCGTGTCTTTAGGGTTTTCCATGTAAAGGATCATGTCATCTGCAAACAGTGAGAGTTTTACTTCTTCTTTTCCAATCTGGATTCCTTTTATTTCTTTTTCTGCTCTGATTGCTCTGGCCAAAAGTTCCAAAACTATGTTGAATAGTAGTGGTGAGAGTGGGCACCCTTGTCTTGTTCCTGACTTTAGGGGAAATGCTTTCAATTTTTCACCATTGAGGATGATGTTTGCTGTGGGCTTATCATATATGGCTTTTATTATGTTGAGGTATATTCCTACTATTCCTGCTTTCTGGAGGGTTTTTATCATAAATGGATGTTGAATTTTGTCAAAGGCTTTCTCTGCATCTATTGAGATAATCATATGGTTTTTATCTTTCAATTTGTTAATGTGGTGTATCACATTGGTTGCTTTGCAGGTATTAAAGAATCTTTGCATCCCTGGGATAGAGCCCACTTGGTCATGATGTATGATCTTTTTAATATGTTGTTGGATTCTGTTTGCTAGAATTTTTTTAAGGATTTTTGCATCTATGTTCATCAGTGATATTGGCCTGCAGTTTTCTTCTTTTGTGGCATCTTTGTCTTCCTTTGGTATTAGGGTGATGGTGGCCTCATAGAATGAGTTTGGAAGTCTACCTTCCTCTGCAATTTTCTGGGAGAGTTTGAATAGGATAGGTTTTAGCTCTTCTTTAAATTTTTGGTAGAATTCAGCTGTGAAGCCATCTGGTCCTGGGCTTTTGTTTGCTGGAAGATTTCTGATTACAGTTTCAATTTCCATGCTTGTAATGGGTCTGTTAAGATTTTCTAATTTTTCCTGGTTCAGTTTTGGAAAGTTATACTTTTCTAAGAATTTGTCTATTTTTTCCAAGTTGTCCATTTTATTGGTGTATAGTTGCTAGTAGTAGAGTCTTACGATCCTTTGTTTTTCTGTGTTGTCTGTTGTGATTTCTCCATTTTAATTTCTAATTTTGTTGATTTGATTCTTCTCCCTTTTTTTCTTGATGAGTCTGGCTAATAGTTTGTCTATTTCATTTATCTTCTCAAAGAACCAGCCTTTAGCTTTGTTGATTTTTGTTATGGTCTCTCTTTTTTTTTTTTTTTCATTTATTTCTGCCCTAATTTTTATGATTTCTTTCCTTCTACTAACCCTGGAGTTCTTCATTTCTTCCTTTTCTAGTTGCTTTAGGTGTAGAGTTAGGTTATTTATTTGACTTTTCTCTTATTTCTTGAGGTAAGCTTGTACTGCTATGAACCTTCCCCTTAGCACTGCTTTTACTGAGTCCCATAGGTTGTGGGTTGTTGTGTTTTCTTTTTCATTCATTTCTATGCATATTTTGATTTCTTCTGTGATTTGTTCGTTATTCAGAAGCGTATTGTTTAGCCTCCATATTTTTGTATTTTTTGTAGTTCTTTTTTTCTGTAGTTGACATCTAATCTTAACACATTGTGATCAGAAAAGATGCTTGGGATGAGTTCAGTTTTTTTTAACTTACCAAGGCTAGATTTATGGCCCAGGATGTGATCTATCCTGGAGAAGTTTCCATGTGCACTTGAGAAAAAGGTGTAATTCATTGTTTTGGGGTGAAATGTCCTATAGATATCAATTAGGTCTAACTGGTCCATTGTATCATTTAAAGTTAGTGTTTCCTTGCTAATTTTCTGCTTAGTTGATCTATCCATAGGTGCGAGTGGGGTATTAAAGTCTCCCACTATTATTGTGTTACTGTTAATTTCCCCTTTCACATTTATTAGCATTTGCCTTATATATTGTGGTGCTCCCATATTGGATGCATATATATTTATAATTATTATATCTTCTTCTTGGATTGACCTTTGATCACTATGTCATGTCCTTCTTTGCCTGTTTTCACAGTCTTTATTTCAAAGCCTATTTTATCTGATATGAGTATTGCTACTCCATTAAGCAGAGATCTTAAGAAAGAAAAAAAAAAAGTAATCTCATTTCTTCTTTTTTTTTTTCCTTAAAATTTCTCTTTCCACATATGACTATTCATGGCTGGATTTTCAGACTCTTGGCACTCTTCAAGTAAGAAGCACCAATAATTTCTACATCTGTTCAGGTCAGCAATCATCCTCATAATCAGTCAAATCCAGGTGAATGATCTTCAAGAACTTCAAGGCTCACTTAGATTGCACAATCCACAAATGCCCACACACAGCTGCTTAGGGGGAAGAAATATGTACTATCTACTTTGAAAGTTGAAAACTGGTGATAAGATAGGCCAGTCAGGAGGAGGAGTGGGTCATCTCCTTCTAATTCATGCCTCCCCCACCACTTGCTCACTCCTTACCCTGGACCTTCAAGACAGGGTGGCTCCCTGGAATAGAAGTGCAGGGTGGCAGGGGCACAAGGTAGACCTTGGAATCCCAGTCATACCACTCCTACTTTTCCCTGGGAATGAGTTTTCATCTGCCTTCACATAACAGGTATGTTCTCCTCGAAGAGTTATATATTAACAACAGGCACAGTTTAATATATCCATCCTCTATACTCAGTCCAATGCTAGGCACTCTACTTATATTCATTCTCCTCCCAAGAATCCTGTTTTTTACAAATAAAGAAACTGAAACTTAGAGAACTTAAAATAATTTATCCAAGCCCAGCAATTAATTAAGAACTCAGGTCTACCTGATTCTAAATATCCAGCTCTTTTAGCTAGTGAATCCTAACTGGGAAATGGCAGAAACCAGATTAAAAGTGAGCTCTTGACTCTACATTTTGGTTTCACCACTCAATGAATAGCTTTTAAGCTTGTGAATAAATGAATGAAGTGATCAATCAATTGGTATTATTTAAAGTGAGATATACCTGATGGATTTTGGGTGTGAATGTTAAAAAATATGCTAATATCATGCATATTTATTTTTTATTGAAATATAATTGCTTCACAATGTTGTGTTAGTTTCTGCTATACAATGAAGTGAATCAGCAATATATATTTTCTCCCTCTGAGAACCTCCCTCTCACCAAGGGAGAAGAAGATGGACATAATACATCTTTATTAATAGTGGTTATTTTTGGTAGGAGTTAAAGGCAATTGTTGTAAAACAATGGACTCAGAATGGGAGTTGAAAGCAGTTAAGGTAGGACCCACAGTCGAGACTGAAAGCAGGACATTAGATGCAAGTTACAATGGAAACCTACCACATAACTACTCTGTCCTAGGAAATATGTTAGGTGGAGTTAGATAAATATGAAGACTCTAATATTAAGTACACTTTCTGTGCCTCAATTTTCTTATCTGTAAGTGGAAATAACAATAGTACCTATCTCAGTGGTCTTGTGAGGATTAAATGATATAATATGGCAAAGTGCTTGGAACAGTGCCAGGTACAAAGTTGCACTTAATGAATAATAGCTCTAATCATCATTAATATTGTCTCAGATCCTGCCTTTAAGGAACCAACTGTTATGAGTCAGGAGGAGTAACAACTGATAGTGCTTCCTGGATGATGGTGGGTGAGTCACCTCAAATAGAGAAAAGCAGAATTGTATCCAAAAATGTCTATTTTTCTAAAATTAAATATGTACACCAAAGATCTGTCTCTAAGAAGATAATTTTAAAATACCTAATAAAAACCTAAAGTGTTATATAAATTCACACCTCTTAAGCAAGGAGTGAAAGTGAAAGTCACTCAGTCATGTCCGATTCTTTGCTACCCCATGAACTGTATAGTCCATGGAATTCTCCAGGCCAGAATACTGGAGCAGGTAGTCTTTCCCTTCTCCAGGGAAATCTTCCCAACCCAGGGATCCAACCTAGGTCTCCTGCATTGCAGGCAAATTCTTTAACAGCTGAGTCACAAGGGAAGCACAAGAACACTAGAGTGGGTAGCCTATCCCTTCTCCAGTGGATCTTCCTGACCCAGGAATTGAACTGGGGTCTCAAGAGTGGCTAAATCCAGTCTCTGTGGGGACAGTGGGCCTTAATGACAGTTCTTTCTAAGGTTCTGCCCCACATTACCTTTTTGTGACAAAAAAAAAAATGTCACTTGATGCCATTTTCTCAATCAAGTCAATTACCAAACTGGTTAAAACAAGTTCCTTACAGAAACCCAGATGCTGCCTCTAACCGAAACCATGCTGTGCACACATCTTTGCCTCCTGCTCCTTCTCTGCAATCAGGGAAATAGCAGTTGACGTCTTAATTGCTGCTATCTGGCAGGAAACACAAACACCTGTTGACGGATTGTCTCAGAGCAATTTTAAAGGGAAACTTGAAAAGTACCACAAGATTCTTCTCAGGCCAGCACCACCTCAGACAGGCTACTGGAGGGAAAGTCCAGAGCCCTGATTTGATAGGATGGGGTTTCCATGAAGCACAGGTTCAAGTCACCATTTGTCCTGACTGACATGAGATCATCAACAACTCAGACAATGTTAGAACAGGAAATCCAGCAGATACTTGCCAGAAATCCTCTCACTAAAACAAGAGTTCAAGTTCTTTAATAACACCTGGATAATGTGTTTATAAAAGATGCTGGGGATTTTCAACCCTGGCAAGTGATATGTGTTTATAAATCCATTCTTAAGGGGACACATATTGTGAACAGGCAGGTCAGCTTAACAGGGATCATCTGTGAAGTGTCTTTAATAAATATACAATTAAAGAATCAAGCTTGATGGCTTTGCTAGATAGAATTTTGTTGTAGCTTACCTTCAAATCCTATAGTTCAGGTTTGTATGTTGAAGCTTCTTCTAACCTCAGGAGATTGACTGTATTCCCTAACTCCAACCTCAAGCATTTATCTCATTCTGTTTTTTTCTTGGTTTTCCTAAAGTCTAATTTGGCCAGCTCTACCTACATGTGTTCTGCTTTGCAGTGATTTATTTCATATGTCCTTCCTGCTTATTTCAATTTGGCATGTGTTCCTATCATTCCCATATGTCAACTGGTTACTTTGAATTCTGCTCTCTTACACAGGCCCTCAAGATAGCCACAATTTTTATACCAAGGAAAATGGTTATAGGAAAATAACCTCTGTATTAGAAGGAGCTAGTTGATTCCGCAGTGCTCATTTCCTGTGGATTCTTGATCCCTGCACAAACGAAACTTGAGAACCTGTGTCCTCATTCAGGTGCTACTGGGATCAACTCCTGCTCCTCAGACAGGCCTTCTGATTTCTTTTCTGTCCAACCCCAATTCTCCTCTGAAGAGTGATGGTACTGAGTGCTTCATAAACACCATCAGTCCAAAGTGAAAGCATACGCTACTCAGAAGCCTTTATCACCAAATTGTATAGATCCTCTCCTCAACCTTGTTCTCTTCTGTTTATGGATCCCAGAGCCAGCTGCACTCATTCATCTTCTTATTAAATGCTACTGTATGTTCAACAGCTTGAACAAACGAAAGAATGCTTTGAAATCCCCTTTTCTTTAAGCAAGTGATGTACTGATGTTTTTTAAAAAGATTATTTGAATATGAAAACGTATTAATTTTGCCAAAATTCCCTGGAGAAATGATGATTGATCTTCAGAAGACTTGTTCTTACAAAAGATAGATTTAGCATCCTTGTGGGTACTCAATCAATCATGCATTTGTTCAGCTGATACGAAGTACCAAGGCTGTGTCAATACATAATAAGAACATCTGGATGAAAAGTGAAAAAGTCAAATATGATACTTCAGTAGTTGGCACTGAGTAGTCATGTTTCCATAGAAATGTTCCTTTTTTAACTAACCATTTTGTTATCCTAGCATCTATGTAAATAAATTTATTTGTCTGGTATAAAGCTCATTCTAAATCCTCTAACAGTTTTCCCCTAAGAGGTTTCCTGACAAGGTGACATAATACAACTTCCATTTGACAGATGCAACCAATACCTGTAGAGATAGCTACCTTTGATTGCCTCAGATTCAAGACCAAAGGGTTATATGGCTTTAGCCTGATTTGTCACTGTAGCATTTCAATTTAATTGCAGTTTTACAAACAATGGCTATTTTGTACAGGGCTTTTTTAAATTTTTGGTCTCTTCTTAAAAAGGGATCTTAGCAGTACAGTTCAGAACAAAGTCATTTTTTCTGTGACCAAGGAAGCTTTGCAACCATTTCAATTTCATCCTCTTAGCTTGTTAGTTCTTTGACAAAAGCAGACAAACACTGCATTTGGGTTTTTCGTTGCTGGTGAGCAGTTCCTGAAACTGACCTGCTTTTTTAATGCAAACATTATGCAGACTGCACCCAGACAATGGGAAGTCTGTTTGCAACCTGAGCAGGGCTGGATGCAATCTTTCCCAGTGGGTATCCATCATTTCAGGTGCTGCCGAAGAATTTGTTGTAGAATTTTCATTTTCCAACTGTTTGTTTGAATCACATACCAAGTCAAATTTAATTAGTTCTATTCATCCGGCAGATGGTACAGTACTCTATACTAAAGTATAAATGCCTTTACTTAATTGAGTAATGCATTTCATACGATCTCTTTTTATAAATTTCAAAACTGATTCTCTTCAAACAATCCTGCACATTATTTGGACACAGGCCCAAACAGGTTAAAATTGATTTAATACTTTCCCCTACAAGAACCTTATGTAAATGAGAGCATGTCTGCCCTGAGTGACTTATTTTAATGTATGCCTCTACATAAATTACATCACATCAGCATCTGGGAGCAAGAAATGGGAGTACATTTAAAATATGTGGGAATGAGTTTCTTAAACTTCAAATGTCAGCATGTCATAAAGACAGTCATCTTAACTGTTTGTTTCACAGTGGAAAAACCAAATGTCCATGATCAGTTTGTTAAAACCAAGTCTTGGATTGTATTAAATATATTGTTGTTTAGTCGCTTTTGTTTGTTGTTTAGTCATTTAGCTGTGACCAACTGTTTGCGACCCCATGGACTGTGACCCACAAGGCTCCTCTGTCCATGGGATTTCCCAGACGAGAATACTGTAGTGGGTTTCCATTTCCTTCTCCAGGGGATCTTCATGACCAAGGGATTGATGTCTCCTGCATTGGCAGGCATTGGCAAGTGGATTCTTTATCACCTAACCACCAAGGAAGCCCTATTAAATACATTACCATGCTTAAAATATGTATTAGTGGGAAATTGCTATATGACACAGGGAGCTCAGCCTGGCACTCTGTGATGACCTAGAAGGGTGGGATGGGGGGAGGTGGGAAGGAGATGCAAGCACACACACACATATGTGATTATGGCTGATTCACACTGTAGGGCAGAAACCAACACAACATTGTAAAGCAATTATCCTCAAAAAAAAAAAAAAACTAATAAAAAAATTATTCCCCATAGATACATTGATATTCCTTCCATGATCTCCAGTTAACCTGAACATTAGAATTAAGACAGGGGGGCTATCAATCACTCTATATTAGTTATATTCTGCTACAGGCATCTGTAGCACCCAAACACAGTTTGTATAAAAAGGGGTGTGATGGAAACCTGCGTCCTTGGTACAGCTTGGATTGCTCCTTCTCTGACCACCCAGGACTCAAAAAGGACTTCATTTCTCCTCTAAACATTGTATTATTGCTTCAGACAGCTGCCGAATTTTTTCTTCTGGTGGAACTAGAAGCAGGCTGATTCTTCCCAGCCTGTATAAGCAACCCATTAAAAGAAACAAGCCAATTTATTGAATGCTAGATGAAAATAAATTTTATCCATCTTTTTTTAAACCCATCTTTTATTCCACAGAATGACAAATATTCTGTACATATATGGAGTTAGTCAGCTCCAGTGCCTATTATAGTTGTTAGCAGTTAATCATGATGCATGTGGCTTCTCAATCTTTGACCAAGCCCTCCAGTCATGAAGTGATTCCTATTTGCCATCCTCTTCTAGTCTAACTCTTCTGTTATTCTGATAAGGAAATTAAGACACAAAGATTTGTAGTAGAATCATTTTAACATAGTCCCAGAAGTAACTAAAGTCCAGGCCAAGACTGATAAGTACCTCAGTTCCTAGGCAGGTATTATCCCCAACACATTATATTATCTCTTGAGTGAAAAAAATCTAGGGTACAGATTGAGGCAGAAGGAAAATAACTTTCCTTTATGCTTGTTACTGAATCAAATTTATGTTCACACAGTAAAGCCAATTTACTGACCCCTGGTTGTGGTAAAGGAAAACACAGCATTTATTGTAAGGTCCCAGAGAAGGAGTCTGAGTCAGCTAATGCTCAAAATGCCCAAACTACCTAGTGGGTTTCAGGCATTTTTAAAGGTCAGATGAGGAAGGGGAATTGCACGGTACGTGTTCAGCTTGTGCACAGTTCTCTGGTTGATGGTGAGTAACAGGGCGGTGTCACAGGGATTAACATTATCAGTCCTAAGGCTTCAGTAGGTCTGGGGGCTAGTGTCATGATCATCAAGTAGTTAACATCTTCCATTTTCTGAGGATTTTAGCATCTGTAAAACAATAAATCAGGAAACGTGCATCTGCATTGTTATTGAGTATCCCAGAAAGTACTAAAAGAGCAGAAGACGTAAGAGGAGAGGTCCATCCGGGAGAGCCCCACAGGGTCCCACAAGGTTATACCCTTTTGTATTCAGTGATGAGGCTTGCAAATTAAACTGACAAAAGATAGATTAATAGGAGAAAAAGTGCAATTTTTATGGATGTTCATCATTTTTATGTGTAATGAAGCTTCACAGGAAAGACATGAAACCTAAAAGAAGTGGATAGACTTTGGGGCTTATATACCATTTTAACGAAGAGCAATAAACTGTGGAGAGGTAACTAGAAAGAGGAAATGGGTTTTGAGTTTCTAGCAGTGGTCAATTGTGGGGAAATGACTAGTAAATACACAGGGGATAAACATAATGGAAGACAGGGGTTATTTTAGTAAGATTTTTTTTTCATACAGATTTATCTCTGTGTGACTCTACCTCTGGTGATGTCAGACTCCTCTTCCTAAGCACCTTCCTCAAAGAAAAATTTATGCCCTCGTTTTAGTCAGAGCAGAGAACTCCTTGTGTGTGTTGATTCTCAGTTGCCTTCAGCTCAAAATAATCCTTATGTCAAAGTGGTATATTTGGGGGTAGCATATCCTGATCCCTTTCAAACTATCAAGAGTGAAGATATGTAACACCTATACTTTCCCATGAAATAGCTAATTTAACGAAAGCTCTGAGCAACTTCTCCAGGCACAGTTACCAGCTGCTCTCCCCGACTTAGTCTCTGGGTGTTCTTTCTAGGCCCTGCCACTTAAAGTTTCTATATTACACTTTAATATCACCCAATATTTTAAATTACTCAATATTTTCAGCAGTTCTTTTAGTTTCTAGATAGAAGAGATTCTACTTCTCTGAGCCTTATACAGGTCTCTTATGGGTACCATCAAGTTCAAGCAATTAAGCTGTTCCTTTACTATAAAATGTGTGTATGTTTAGTTGCTCAGTTGTGTCCGACTCTTTAGACTCCTCTGTCCCTGGGATTCTCCAGGCAAAAATACTGAAGTAGGTTGCCATTTCTTCTCCAAGGGATCTTCATGACCCAGGGATTGAGCCCACATTTCCTATGTCTCCTGCATTACAGGCAGATTCTTTACCCACTGAGTCATTGCAGGGAACAGTCAATTTTGACTCTTCAATTCTAGATGTTTCTTTAGCCAATATTGTTATTATAACCACACCTAATGGCCTGCCTCAGAGAATCCTGCTGCTGCTGCTGCTGCTAAGTCGATTCGGTCGTGTCCAACTCTGTGCGACCCCATAGACGGCCTCCTACCAGACTTCTCTGTCTCTGAGATTCTCCAGGCAAGAACACTGGAGTGGGTTGCCATTCCCTTCTCCAATGCATGAAAGTGAAAAGTGAAAGCGAAGTCTCTCAGTCCTGTCTGACTCTTAGCGACCCCATGGACTGCAGCCTACCAGGTTCCTCCATCCATGGGATTTTCCAGGCAAGAGTACTGGAGTGGGGTGCCATTGCCTTCTCCACAGAGAATCCTAACCCTCTGCCTATGAAACAAACAAGCTTCGATGCACCTTTCTTCAGAACCCTGTCCACCTGTAGATGGTAGGAAGGAAGAAATTAACACATCCCCCTACCTACATTCTAGGAGATATGTGCAAGGTTAAACAGCCTTTTTACTTTGTTTCCTCACCACCACCACCACCCCCCCTCATCTCTGATCCATAAAAGAACCTGGCATTCAGACCCAGGTAACAAGATGGTTATCTTGTTACCATCTTGTTGGTAAATAGCAAGATGGTTATTTTGAGATGTTAGTCTGCCATCTAAGGGAAAGGGCATATCTTCTGAATCCAGTTCTTGCTCTGCTATTTACTATCAGCAAGACCTTAAATAAGGTTATTATGAAAACTAGATTTCAATGCATGTTGGTCACCCAGGACAGAGTTGAGGGTCAATAAATAGCAGTTTTACTGATGATAAGGATGATGATGACTGGTGGGGATATATGTATCTTGTATGGTTTTCTTCAAAAGAACCTGGTTATTTCTGTACAGATTTCTTCTTTCCTCCTCCTCCTTTACCCCATTCTTCTCCCTTGCACACACATCAGGCACAATCATACTTAAAGATCTGCAATATTCATTTACTTAGAAAAGACAACCATGTCCTGGCTTAGAGAGATTCTACTAACTTCATTACATGCTAAGATTTAACATTTAAAAATCTTACACAAATGTCAGCTTAGATCTTTCTTACCCACCAGCACAGTAACAGAGCAGGACTCTATGGGGCCTTTCCCACCTATCCTTGGCTTTAACTCCTCTTTGAAGTAACTAGGTAATGGTATTTGATGCAAATTTTGGAGACATGGACCCCCTCTACCACCACGCCCCGCCTCGCCCCCGACACACACATATGCACAGCACACACTAAATAGAAGATGCTAACTTCTTAATGATCGTGTGCACATAGCCCCAGGCCTCCTGGGGCCTAAGGACTGATAATGTTAAACCCAGTGACACCACTCTGCTGCCTCACCATCAGCTAATCAGAGAAATGTGTACAAGCTGATCATGAACCCTACAACTCTCCCTCACTTGCTCTTTAAAAATGCTTTGCCAAAGCCCTTCACAGATCTTGAGGTTTTCAGGGCATGAGTCACTGCATTTCCTAGCATGGCCTTGAAAAAAACCCTTCTCTGCCTTAAACTCCCTGCTTGTCAATTGTTTGGACTCACTGGGTGTTGGGCACAGGAACTTGCACTAACAGCATCTGGTATTGAAAGGCTGTACTGATCCCTGTTGCTTACTGATTCATACCTCTTTTCTTTAGACTATAAACTCCTTTGGGGGAGAGTTAGTATTTAATTTAGTGTGTCTAGTATCATGGTGGTGATGGTGGTGATGGTGGTGGTGGTTTAGCTGATCAGTCGTGCCCGACTCTTGCGAACCCATGGACTGTATGTAGCCTTCCAGGGTCCTCTGTCCATGGGATTCTGCAAGCAAGAACACTGGAGTGGATTGCCATTTCCTTCTCCAGTCTAGTATCATAGTAGTTAATTATTTCTGAAAAGATAAATGAATTAGCATTATCTGGATGGAAGGTAGGAAAAAATACAGAGGTCAATTTCCCAGTTATTATGATTTAAGGATAATAAACATTTGGAAATTATTTGGACAAAAATAGAAATTACTCAATTTACAGTGATTTAATTGAAGCTATTTAATTAACCCTTTTCCCTTTGAAACACAAATAGCTGATATAACAGATTCACATTCTGAAGCACTTAAGCAGAGATTCATTTCCTTTTTCTTTTTTTTTCATGCAAAGCCAAAGTACTGAATGATTCATATTTCTAGGAAAATATTCCTATAGGCATTTTCATCTCTGAATATACATTCATCTTTAAAAGAATATCTTTAATAAAAAGGGAGATTGTATATTTATTTTGTTATGTTTCTTTGTGAATGATCTACAGAATTTTTTTTTTTTTATTGCTATCTACAGGGGCCACTCTAAGCAAACATATGTCATACAGAAACTGGTCTTTACTTTTCTATAACAGGTCCAATCAATCCCAGCAATAAGCAAAAGAGATGTCAAGACTGTGTTATGACTAAAGAGATACCAGGAAGGGCTACGATGAAATTCCCAACATAGTGAATTGGTGATGGAAATTCTACCATTAGACTTTCATCCTTTGACAAACCCTTTATGTCCCTGTTACAATGCAAATAGCCTTGTCCTGAAAGGAAATATTTATTATGTCCTTCATAGAAAATATTTATTATGTCATTTTGATTGAGAAAAGTTTAAAAAGCATGCCACAGAGTGGAAGAAGATATTTCCTATATATTCAATAAATGGCTCATATGTAGAATGAAGTGTAGTGTGTTAATCACTCAGTTGTGTCCAACTGTTTGAGACCCCATGGAGTATAGCCTGCCAGGTTCCTCTGTGCATGGAATTCTCCAGGCAAGAATACTGGAGTGGTTGCCATTTCCACCTCCAGGGGATCTTCCCAACCTAGGGATCAAACCAGGATCTCCTGTAATGCAGGCAGACTCTTTACCATCTGAGTCACCAGGGAAGCCCCATGTAGAATGAATACATATTATTTCCATTTTGCTTATTTTTATTTTCTACTGCATTCATATATAGAATGAATACATATCCTAAAAATGATAATTCTGTAGACAACCCAACAGAAAAATAGATGAATGACTTGAACAGACATTTACAATTCAGGCTGTTCTGGTCATGCCAGCCACAGCTTAGTAGGAAACCCTCAGAAGGATCAAATTTGTTTCTGAGTAAGTAACTGAGCCCCAGAACAAATTCTTCAAATAATTACAGAAAAACAAAAATATCCAGCACTTAACAAGTTAAAATTCACACTACCTAGCATTCCATAAAAAAATTACAAGCCGTTAAAAGAAGCAGAAAAACATCTGGAATGCAGAGAAAATCAGTCAATAGAAACAGACCCCCAAACTACTCAGATGATAGAATCAGTTAAAAAAAAAAAAAACAAAACAGCATTAAGATCTACTTTTGTTACTATATTTCATGTTCAAGAAGGTAGAAAAACCTTAGTATGTTAATGAGACATATGGAAAATAAAATAAAAATGAGAAAAATGGATATTATAAAAATCTAGACAGAAAAGAACAGAACTATAGGGGCTTCCCTTTTTGGTTAAGAATTCACCTTCTAATGCAGGGCAGGTGGGTTCAATTCTTGGTCAGGGAACTACGATCCCACATGCTGTGGAGCAACTAAACCCATGAGCTGCAAATACTGAGCCTGTACTTTCTGGAGCCTGAGTAGCACAACCAAGATCCAGTGCAGTCAAGTAGATAAATATTAAAAACAAACAGACAAACACAGTTTCAGGGAACAAAGCTGAATCAGATGGAATTAACAGGAAATTAGATGTTGCAGAACAAAGAGTAAATGTGAAGATGTAGCAATAAGCTGCAAAATTAAACACAGAAAAAAAAAAAGAGAAACAAACAAAAAACCCAGTAGAACATCAGTGAGCTATGGGACAAATTCAAACAGCTTGATATATGTGTAATCAGAGTCACTGAGGGAGAAGAGAGAGGGGGAAACCAGAAAAAAAATATTTAAAGAAATAATGGCCAGATTTTTTCAAATTAAATAAAAAAATGAACCCACTGTTTGTGAAGTACAACAAAGCCCACCAAAAGAAATTTAAAGAAACTGACACCAAGACACATCAAGTGATTTTAAAACAGCAACAAAGAAAAATCTTAGAAGCAGTTAGAGGAGAAAAAAAAAAGAAAAGAAACACATACATGGGAACAAAGATATCAGTGGTTATCCTGGGGGAAATGGAGAAAAGTGGGGACAGGATGGTACAGGTACAAATGGGTATGAGGAAACTTTTAAGGGTGATGTATATGTTCATTATCTTGATTGTGATGATGGTTTCACAGGCACATACATATATCAAAATGTATCATAATATACACTTTAAATATGCACAGTTTATTTCATGTCAGTCATACCTGTTCACAACTTCATTATGGCATACTGCCATGGCCACAAAAATTGATAAAATCAAAAAGCAGAAAGTACCAGATATTAGCTAAAGTGAAATTTTCACACACAGTTAGAGAGTATTATGTGATAAACTACTTTGGGAAATTATTTGATGATGTCTCCTAAACCTGAACTTGTACACAATGCACCAGCAGTTATACTCCTAAGTATGTAGCCAGCAGAAATATTTGTATGTTTACCAAATTATGTGTACAAATAACTCACCCTGGAAAATCTCAACATCCAACAAAAATAGAGAGAAGTATGATATATTCATAATATAGAAAACTATAAAAAAGAGAAGAAACTGTTAAACAATCACATGGGTGATTCTCGGCAACATAATGTTTAGCAGTCACAAAGAGTATGTATCACATGATCCCTACTATAGAAAGTTCAAATATCACAAGCTGGAATCAAGATTCCTAGGAGAAATGTCAACAACCTCAGATATGCAGATGACCCGATGGCAGAAAGCAAAGAAGAAAGAGCCCTCTGATGAAGGTGAAAAGAGGAGAGTGAAAAATCTGGCTTAAAACTCAACATTCAAAAAACTAAGATCATGGCCTCCTGTCCCATCACTTCATGGCAAATAGAAGGGCTAAGAGTGAAAACAGTGGCAGATTTTATTTTCTTGGACTCTAAAATCACTATAGACGGTGACTGCAGCCTCAAAATTAAAACACGCTTGCTCCTTAGATGAAAAGCTATGATGAAACTAGACAGTGTATTAAAAAGCAAAGACTTCACTTTGCCAACAAAGGTCCGTATAGTGAAAGCTATAGTTTTTCCGGTCATCATGTATGGATGTGAGAGTTGGACCATGAAGAAGGCTGAGGGCCAAAAAACTGATGCTTTTTAATCTTGGTGTTTGAGAAGACTCTTGAGAGTCCTTTGGACCGCAAGGAAATCAAACCAGTCAATTCTAAAGGAAATCAACCCTGAATATTCACTGGAAGGACCGATGCTAAAGCTGAAGCTCTAATACTTTGGCTATCTGATGTGAAGAGCCAACTTATTGGAAAAGACCATAATGTTTGGGAAACAGTGAGGGTAGGAGGAGAAGGGGTAGCAGAGGATGATAAGATTGAAAGGCATGAGACTCAGTGGATATGAGTTTGAGCAAACTCCAAGAGATAGTGAAGGACAGGAAAGCCTGTTGTGCTGCAGTGCATGGAGTCACAAAGAGTTGGACATTGTTAAGACTGAACAATGGACAGTTAGTGACTGAACAACAACAACTAAATGTTAGAAGTCATGATGAGGATTCCCTTTCTGAGAGGAAGTGACTAAGAGGGGACATTAGGGGACAGTTAGGGTACTGCTAATATTATATTTCTTTTTTTTATAATTTTATTTATTTTTGGTTGCACTGGATCTTTGTTGCTGTGTGCATGCTTTCTTTAGTTGAGGCAAGCAGGAGCTACTCTTCTTTGCAGTGTGTGGGCTTCTCATTGCTATGGCTTCTCTTGTGGAGCACAGGCTGTAGGTTCATGGGCTTCAGTAGTTGCAGCTTGCAGGCTCTAGAGTGTGGGCTCAGTATTGTGGCCCACGGGTTTAGTTGCTCCTTGGCATGTAGAATCTTCTTGAACCAGTTATCGAATCCATGTCCCCTGGATTGGCAGGCGGATTCTTTTCCACTGTACTATCAGGGAGGTCCGATGTTATATCTCTGGATGCTGATAACTCATACATGTTGAGCGTGCAAACATTCTTCAAGTTGTACATTTTTCTATATATATATGTATATCGTGGCTTAAATATACATATGTTGTGGTATCAAACATATAGTTTTGGGTAAAAAAGAAACAAGGATATATGTACAAATGTAAAATATATATATATATATATACACAAATATGCAACATTGTTTATGTAGAAGTAAATGCATGCAAAAAAGTAATATACATTTTATAGAAGAGCTCCCAAACTAAAGGATATACATTAAAAAATTTTGTCCCTGGTGGGGAAAGAGAGAGTGGAATGCAGATAAAAAGGGGTGGAAAGAAGGACAGAAAAAAGGGTTTAGCTATAGTTTGTCTCCTTATGAAAAATAATTATTCATATATATATGAGGAAGTCAACCCTATCCTTATCTAAACTTCTACACCTATTCCTCCCATCCATCTTCCCCATAAAAAATTAGATGAGGTACAGTTTCAAACACAGTTTAGAAATCCTCCAACTCAGATGGATGAATTTCATAATATAGAAAACTATAAAAAAGAGAAGAAACTGTTAAACAATCACATGGGTGATTCTCGGCAACATAATGTTTAGCAGTCACAAAGAGTATGTATCACATGATCCCTACTATATCAAATATCACAAGCTGGAATCAAGATTCCTAGGAGAAATGTCAACAACCTCAGATATGCAGATGACCCGATGGCAGAAAGCAAAGAAGAAAGCCCTCTGATGAAGGTGAAAAGAGGAGAGTGAAAAATCTGGCTTAAAACTCAACATTCAAAAACTAAGATCACGGCCTCCTGATCACTTCATGGCAAATAGAAGGGCTAAAGTGAAAACAGTGGCAGATTTTATTTTCTTGGACTCTAAAATCACTATAGACGGTGACTGCAGCCTCAAAATTAAAACACGCTTGCTCCTTAGATGAAAAGCTATGATGAAACTAGACAGTGTATTAAAAAGCAAAGACTTCACTTTGCCAGTAAAGCTATAGTTTTTCCGGTCATCATGTATGGATGTGAGAGTTGGACCATGAAGAAGGCTGAGGGCCAAAAACTGATGCTTTTTAATCTTGGTGTTTGAGAAGACTCTTGAGAGTCCTTTGGACCAAGGAAATCAAACCAGTCAATTCTAAAGAAATCAACCCTGAATATTCACTAACTGATTGAAGCTGAGCCAACTTATTGGAAAGACCATAATATTTGGGAAACAGTGAGGGAGGAGAAGGGGTAGCAGAGGATGATAAGATTGAAAGGCATGAGACTCAGTGGATATGAGTTTGAGCAAACTCCGAGAGATAGTGAAGGACAGGAAAGCCTGTTGTGCTGCAGTGCATGGAGTCACAAAGAGTTGGACATTGTTAAGACTGAACAATGGACAGTTAGTGACTGAACAACAACAACTAAATGTTAGAAGTCATGATGAGGATTCCCTTTCTGAGAGGAAGTGACTAAGAGGGGACATTAGGGGACAGTTAGGGTACTGCTAATATTATATTTCTTTTTTTTATAATTTTATTTATTTGTTGCACTGGATCTTTGTTGCTGTGTGCATGCTTTCTTTAGTTGAGGCAAGCAGGAGCTACTCTTCTTTGCAGTGTGTGGGCTTCTCATTGCTATGGCTTCTCTTGTGGAGCACAGGCTGTAGGTTCATGGGCTTCAGTAGTTGCAGCTTGCAGGCTCTAGAGTGTGGGCTCAGTATTGTGGCCCACGGGTTTAGTTGCTCCTTGGCATGTAGAATCTTCTTGAACCAGTTATCGAATCCATGTCTCCTGGATTGGCAGGCGGATTCTTTTCCACTGTACTATCAGGGAGGTCCGATGTTATATCTCTGGATGCTGATAACTCATACATGTTGAGCGTGCAAACATTCTTCAAGTTGTACATTTTTCTATATATATATGTATATCGTGGCTTAAATATACATATGTTGTGGTATCAAACATATAGTTTTGGGTAAAAAAGAAACAAGGATATATGTACAAATGTAAAATATATATATATATATATACACAAATATGCAACATTGTTTATGTAGAAGTAAATGCATACAAAAAAGTAATATACATTTTATAGAAGAGCTCCCAAACTAAAGGATATACATTAAAAAATTTTGTCCCTGGTGGGGAAAGAGAGAGTGGAATGCAGATAAAAAGGGGTGGAAACAAGGACAGAAAAAAGGGTTTAGCTATAGTTTGTCTCCTTATGAAAAATAATTATTCATATATATAAAATGCATTGTTGAGAATGAAGTCATATGTGTTAGCCAATTTTAGCTTTTTAGGCTCAAATCTATCCTTATCTAAACTTCTACACCTGCTATATTCCTCCCATCCATCTTCCCCACTAACAATAAGAAAAAAAGGCAACATTAATTAATTATTTAATTGTAAAATTAGATAAGAGGTACAGTTTCAAACACAGTTTAAAGAAATCCTCCAACTCAGATGGCAGTATCCCTAGAATTTCCATGTATTTAATTGTGTCATTTGTGCTCAAACCCATGCTTTCACACCCATATTTAATAAAATTCTGGAGCTACCACAAGTCTCTCAACTTAGCATTTCATGTAATAGGCAGCCCACTAATTATGTAAGAAAACCTAAGGAAAATTCCAAATTCCTGAAGAAAGGTTAACTGTGAACCACTTAGAATCTATAAAACGTAACAAGAATAAAGGGCTCATAAATCCTAAATCTAAATGGAAATTTCCTAATGAGGGGAATGGAAATATGTATAACCCCTTAAATTTCTAACATACTCTTAAATGTTCAGACATGAAGGTCTAGTTGTAATTTATACTCTATTCTCTCCTCTCTCTGTCATTCAGGTTCAGGAACAGATGGATAAAGAAAGTGTGCTCATGCATGCTCAGTTCCTCAGTGATATCCAAGTCTTTGCGACCAAATAGACTGTACCCTACCAGGCTCTTCTGTCCATGGGATTTTCCCTGCAAGAAATATTAGAGTGGGTTGCGATTTCCTCCCCCAGGGGATCTTCCCAATCCAGGGATTGAGCCCACATCTCCTATGTCTCCTGTGTTAGCAGACAGATTCTTTACCTCAGAGCCACCTGGGAATCCCAAAGAAGGTGTGATTGATATATATATATATATATATATATATATATATATATATATATATATATATTTCAGCATGAGAAAGAAGGAAATTCTGCCATGTAAGACATCATGAATGGGTCTTGAGGGCATTATGCTAGTGAAATAAGTCAGAAAGGACAAATACTGTATGATCTCATTAATACATGGAATCTAAAACCTGAACACACAGAAACAGAATACAGAAAGGTGGCTACCAAGGGCTGGGGTTTGGATGGCGGGGGCGCGGGTGGATTGGGAGATGTTAGTCAAAGGGTTTACATTTCAAGATATAAGATGAATAAGTTCTGGGGATCGAATATATAGGAAAGTGATTATAATTAACAATACTCTATTCTGTGCTTAAGAGAGTAGATCTTAAATGTTCTCACTACAAAAAAAGAAATGATAATTATGTGATAATGGAGGTATCAGAGCTAATACTATGGTGGGAATCATTTTACAATACATAAGTATATCAAATCAACACATTAGACACCCTAAACTTACACAATTTATATGTCAATTATAGTTCCATAAAGCTGGAAAAATTTAGGAAAACCTAGATACAAGTAAACAGGTAATACATAATATGTTTATCTGATGACTTCCTGATGGCTCAGAGGGTAAAGCGTCTGTCTGCAATGCAGGAGTTTGATCCCTGGGTTGGGAAGATCCCCTGGAGAAGGAAATGGCAACCCACTCCAGTACTATTGACTGAAAAATCCCATGGACGGAAGAGCCTGGTAGGCTACAGTCCATGGGGTCACAAAGAGTCGGACACAACTGAGCAACTTCACTGTCACTTTATCTGATGACAGATTATATGGCCATTAAAAAAATAAACCATAAAAAGTAAAATATTATGGATTATCAATTAGAACAATGAGCAGGAAGCTAGAGTCAAATAATGTTAGAAATTTTGCTGGATAGAAATTCAGTTGTGAATTTTTTACTATGAGCATCATATTATAGTAAAAATGCTTAAAAGAAGAAACTATTATATTAAAGTTTGAGACAAGTGAAAGCAGGCTCATGCAGTCTGAAAGAATCAGATTACGTATTATAATATCTTTAATCCTCTAAGGAAAGACAGGAGTAATTTTGAAGAAATGTGTTTGTCCAGAGTTCAATGGGAAATTTAACTCTCTAGTAATATTTTTTTATAACAGAAAGACATTTTATTAAACTACTTTTAGTGTTTACTGCTAGGCATGTAACATATGTTCAGTATTATAAAATCAGCTTACCTTTGGGTAGTACAGCACTCTAGTATATAGAAAATACACATTTTGCTTTGAATCTAATCCTTCTGTATAGGTATCTGCCCTCTAGTCTGCCCTCCAGTCTGCCTTTAGATGTCAAATGTAACTACTTCAACTTTGTTAAAATGAAAGTTTACCTTGTGGTGAATGAGATTTTGTCACTATTCTTCCTTGTCACTGATAATTAAAAGCTAACTTTCTGCAAGATGATACTTTAAAAATGACTTCCTTACACTTACACATAACACTTACTAATTCAGTTTAGGACAGTTGATAATTTTATATGAACTCCAAACCCTACTTATTACAAATGTAATAATAGCATAACACTCTATGCTTTAAGCAGTGGTTAGCAAACCACAGATGTTCTCTCTTTGGCATTTGCTTCTTAACTTGTACATCTTCTAATCCTTAGCATGCATATTGAAAATGTTACCATGAAACTAATCATGTTTTCACATTTGAACCAGACAAATCTTATTTATTTGCCTGAGTCTCACATACTTCAGGAAATTCCAAACTTCAGAAAGTTCTTCAGATTTGTATTGTTTCTAGAAAAATAAGACAAAATCACCTAAACTCATTCTGGTAAAAACAACCTTCTTTTTTGTTAAAATATTTTCTGGTAGTCTAGGAAGAATTCTTTAAAGTAAACATATTCTCCCATATATTACAAAATTATTAGACCTTGGTTAGGTTATTCTTTTGTTGGAATGTGATAGCATACCAAAGAATTAAGGTCTCTGAAGGCAGAGCACGAAGAAGAAAACTCAATAGTAAAGAAAGATAAACGATACATGCACCCACATATTCATGACAGCATTATTTACAATAGCCAGGACATGTAAACAACCTAAATGTCCATTAACAGACGGATGGATAAAGAAGTGGTACATATATACGATGGAATACTGCTCAGCCATAAAAGGAACGAAATTGGATCATTTGGAGAGACATGGATGGACCTAGAGAATGTCATACAGAGTGAAGTAAGTTAGAAAAAGAAAAATGAACATCATGTGTCAATGCATATATATGGAATCTAGAAAAATGGTATAGATGATCTTATTTGCAAAACAGAAATAGAGACACAGATATAGAGAACAAATGTATGGATACCAAGGGAGAAAGGGGAGGGGGAGAAGAATTGGGAGATTGGGACTGACGCATATACACTATTGTACTATGTATAAAATAGATAACTAAGGAGAACACACTGTATTGCACAGGGAAATCTACTTGATGCACTGTGGTGACCTGAATGGGAAGGGAGCCCAGAAAGGGGAGATATAGGTTTATATCTGACTGATTCATTTTGCTGTAGAGTAGAAACTAACACAACATTGTAAACTCTAATAAAATTTAAAAACTAACTAAATATGTTTCTATTGACTGAAACATATTAAAATCAGACCTAATAAAGTGGGCTTCCCAGGTGGCACTAGTGGTAAAGAATCTGCCTGCCAGTGCAGGAGACATAAGAGATGTGGGTTTGATCAGTGGGTTGAGAAGATACCCTGGAGAAGGAAACGGCAACCAATTCCAGTATTCTTGCCTGGAGAATCACGTGGACAGAGAAGCCTGGCGGGCTACAGTCCATAGGGTCACAAAGAGTTGGGCATGACTGAAGCGACTTAGCATGCATGCACATGAATAAAAAAATAAAAAGATTCATACATACTGACACTCTCCTATGAAGACAGTATGAGAAAGAAGATGGAAAAACAAACTTAGGATCTAACCATAATTATTCACCTTTACACATTCAGATCTGCAAGACATGTTCATCTTCTCTGACTTCTGATTTCATGAGCATAGTTCACTTTTAAGCTATAATGTAGAGTTGAGTGCTAACTTACTCCCTCTCTAAAGACCTTAATTTACATGATTTTTTGCTGTGCTCTAAAGATAGGTAATTGTTCTCATCTTTTCCCTTTCTTAACTCAGCTTTTTAACACCATTGCTAGAGTCTGATTCTGTCATAAAAAAAATACTTTCAGGAAACTGTCTAATTTATAAGTTAAAGTACATAAAACATGTATTACTCAGCTTTTATAGAATTGTTTTGTCTGTATTTGACTACAATAAATTTTGCCAAGATTTATTGACCTTGAGTGTAGACCACCCTAGATAAATGGTGTCCCTCTCTGGTCCAGGGGC
The DNA here is from genome assembly GCF_032452875.1 of Bos javanicus. Classification (NCBI taxonomy): domain Eukaryota; kingdom Metazoa; phylum Chordata; class Mammalia; order Artiodactyla; family Bovidae; genus Bos; species Bos javanicus. The sequence continues at coordinate 37,818,193 of NC_083872.1, forward strand.
TTGTGGATGATAGCCACAAATACATGCACACATACACCCTGTTGACTAAGCTAATCGCAGTTGTATAAAATTACTTTCCAGAGTCAATTTCAAGTCTCTGAAAGTTTAAATTACCTATTAAATCCTCTTCCTTGCAAACTAGTGATTAGGAAAATAAGAATGTATATACAATGTGTCATACTTTCTATTTTTAACATTCATTGAAAAACAAGGCAAAACTCATTAATTTAAATGAAAGGAAAATTTCCATGCCATTGTTTATTTTCAAAAGAACACAAAACCTTCATTTAAATTCAAAAGACAATATAAAGTGAAGTTTCATCCATTACATTCATATGTTTTACTACCTTATTACCTATTTAGATCATTTATGTATTTTCTCTTTTCTTGTTGTTTACATGAAACCAGTTATCATGGGGTATAGTTCTCTGTAGTACTCAGTTTGAGACAAGGCATTACATGTGTTCCCAAAATTTAATGAGGGCAGTTTTCACATATTTGGGGTGCATTATATTCTAATGTTAAAAGCATGAAGTAAAAATGTCAGAGTTTGAAACTTGGTTCCATCACTTTTCAGCTATATAAATTTGAGGCATTATGTTTAATGTCTCTGAGCTTCCGTTTCCTTATTTACAATCTAGATAAAATACTATCGAGATCAAAGCACATTTTAAGAGAATTAAATGAATGCATTTGTATAAAGCACATAGAAAAGTGCTTAGCATATATTTCTCAGTAAATGTTAGTTATATTTTCATTATTTGTGTATAACATTGCATCTTTACTAAATATAATATTCTATGTAGGTAGACAGTTTTTAGAGATTTAAGTTTTTCTTGGGTGGAATATCTTGAACAAAAGGTGTAACTAGGACAGAAAAAAAAAAGAAAAATAGAAAATAAAGAAATCACCAAATTAATCTGAAGAAAAAACAAATGACAATCAAGAAAATTGGGAAAAACTACAGCTGAGAAGGGAGAAAAGTTACCAAAAAGATCCAGGATGAAAGCGTGAGTAACAGGGTAAGGAGTGGTGGCAGGGAAGAGGGAAGGCAGGGAGCCGGAGAGCCAAGAGCAGGAGTCAGAGTGGGCGGGGGGCAGACTTGTGTGCCCCGCAGCCCTCACTGACCTGTAGGGGTGGGGAGAGGTGGACCACTGCAAAGAACCGGACCTGAACCTCCAGGTCCAGCAGCTGCCACTCTGTGAGATCATTAAGAGGCGAGAAGTCAAGGCCCGATGCAGTAAGGATGGAAAGCAACATGCAGAGCCTGGACTGGCTAGTCACAGCATAGGGCTGCAGCTAAGGATGATTCTATGACCTCAGGGAGCTGTTCAGAGAGAGTGGCCACATCCCTGGACCAACTACTTCTTCAGGGAAGACTTTGTGGATCGCAGTTTCTATGGCATCAAGACAGTCCAGCTCTCAGAATGTAAGCTTGGCCATCCTGACACATTACCCTGATCCCAGGCCACCAGTCTCCAGATTGCCCAGGCCTATAGCTTCTCTGCTGAGCACTGACACAACGTGGTCCCGTGACCATGGAGTTCTACTGCCCTGAGATCTTTGACTACCTCAGCCTGTTGGCCATCACGGATGACACTGGGCCTCTCCCTCTCTGCCCAGACCCTGAACCAGATCCAAGATGACTGATCCAAAGCAAGATGTGCTTCTTGACGGCCTGTGTGTGACCTGCTCAGTCAGACCCTCAAGACACAATAGCCTGTGTATGAGCCCCCGTGGGACTGGTTACCTATTTGGCAGTGATGTGATGGCCCAGTTCCATGCAGCAGGACACTGACATGATCTGAGCCCTGCAGCTGGTGACAGGTTACAAGTGGCACTTCAGTGAGATGGTGCCCACTGTTCGGTTGTCACACAGCTACTGCTAGAGCTGTGCAAATGTGGCAGCCATCTTAGAGCTGAATGAGCATCTCCAGGAAGGTTTTAGCATCTTCAAGGCCCCTCCCCAAGAATCATGGGGCATCCCCTTCAAGAAGCCAGGGGCTGAATACATTCTGTGAGTCTTTGGGCTCCTGCCCCTTTGTAGCTCCTCTGGCCCTCAAACCACTATTGACTCTGCCCTCTTCTCCAGGTGGAATCTGGGTATTAAGGATGGACATTGTCCCCAGCTCAACTTTCCCACTGTAAGAGGGCACTTCAAGGAGGAGAATTTTCTCTGGAGGGCCTCAGAACCTCAGCTCCAGACTTGTCCTTTCCTTTCTCCCCACTTGAACCATGAAGTTTCCAATAATATTTTTTGTTTTTAATTATTTTCTTTTTTGTTTTTAAATCAAAATTTTTAGAAAAAAAGAAAAAAATGTATGATTGATTAAATTAAAATAAATAAATTAAAAATAAATAAGTAAATAAAAACTGAGACAATCTGAAAAAAAATCAGGTAAATAATAGTTCAGAAGTTAGTACAGAAAATTATAAAAGTGTGACTCAATGACTATAATTTAGATAACACCATTCTATTCCATATTTCTTTCTGATAGGGTCTCTGCTTTAAGTTTCCCTAGCATGTAGCTTACTTGAGTTATTTCTGGTAACCTATATTATTATACCTCAATCAGTCTATCAGGTGGGTTTATTTAACATTTATTTCACATTAGGGGATATATATTTTAATCATCAACTTCATGATAAACCTTGGTAAGAAGGGTACACATTCCTAGATATGAATTAGAGGATCTCTTCAGTGCTTACATCTACTTACAGATTCTAGTCTAGAGTCAATTTCAGTGTCCACCTCCAATGAACTTTAGCCCTTCAACAAGATACTTGATGACTGTATGACATTCATCAGGTTCTCATCTTTGCAGTTGATGAAAATGTGTATATGAATGAATGATTTCCTTACATTTAGTGCATGTGTAATGTTTGAGTAAACAGTTTTACAGATGACTGCTTGTACGATGCAGTGTTGAAGTGTTTCAAAGCCCCTTAATGGGCAACAAGTTGGTTCCCTGCTGCTGCTGCTAAGTCACTTCAGTCGTGTCCGACTCTGTGTGACCCCACTGACTGCAGCCCACCAGGCTCCCCCGTCCCTGGGATTCTCCAGGCAAGAACACTGGAGTGGGTTGCCATTTCTTTCTCCAATGCATGAAAGTGAAAAGTGAAAGTGAACTCGCTTGGTCGTGTCTGACTCTTAGCGACCCCACGGACTGCAGCCTACCAGGCTCCTCTGCCCATGGGATTTTCCAAGCAAGAGTACTGGAGTGGGGTGCCATTACCTTCTCCAAGTTGGTTCCCAACCACCTATTTTTAAAAAACACAAACATAACATCAAGATTCTTCTTAAGGTAAATTCTATACCCAAATCCAATATGCATATCCACCTGCATCATTTCTCAAAATGCAGTTTTCTTCAGGCTGGTAATCTTTGTGATTGCAATGATGCTTTTTAACTCAAGTGAGTTTTTAGGGGGGAATCAAAAAAGTTCTTCTCTGAAGCATACACTATGGCAGACTGGAATTCAATTTCTGACATAATATCTGAGGCTGAGGGCTGAAGTTTGCACTGCTTTACGACAATGTTCACTAGTTTACAGACTTTTGAGACCTATACTAGAGAAAAATTGCTTTTTCAGAAAAAATAAGATAAAAATATATCATTATCAAAAGGAAAAAAGAATTTACCAAAGCTGGCACGGTGACATGCATAAAAATGTAGAATTCATTTGTACCTAGAGTCCTAAGCTTATGTTCCGGATTCAAGAGAAAAACCCTTTATTGCTCTACATAAATTATAGAGATAATCCCAAGAAAGGAGAACTAGCATAAACCAAAGCAAAGAACAAGAGCTTTGGAATAACATAACCCTAGGCTCACATCAGCTTTTTAAATTAGTTTTTGTTGGAGTGTAGTTGATTTAAAATGTCATGTTAGTTTCATGTGTTCAGCAAAGTGAATCAGATATGTATGTATATATATATATATATATATATATATATATATATATATACACACACACACATTCTTCTTTAGATTCTATTCCCATATAGGTTATTACAGAGTAATGAGTAGAGTTCCCTGTGCTATAAGTAGGTTTTTCTTAGTTACCTTTTTATATATAGTAGTATGTATATGTCAATCCCAATCTCCCAATTTATCCCCCTGCCCCCTAGGCTTACATCCTAACTAGAATTTTAATTTCTAGTTTAATTTCTAATAATTAATTTTTAATTTCTCCTAGGAGCTTTAGTTTTTCTTCTTTCACAAAAAGCACTTCACAAAGTATATTGCTCCTTACCCAGAGTGCTGTGCAGCATTTCCCCTACTCACTTGTTAAGAAGGAGACACTCTATAAGGCTCTAGGTTTTCTGGAAGGGAATTCAGTTCCAGCTTCTGCCTCCATATGTAAGAAGAGTCATTTTCTACATCCTTGTGGGTGTTAAAACTGTAGTACCCAAGACTAGAGGGGGAGGGGTGGGATCTGACAAAGAGATGAACCGGGCACGGCAGTTGGGATGGCCAGGGCCCTGGGATTCTTGGGACAAAGTATAGGAGCTCTTTTTTGCATAACCATGGGGGTTGTAATGACTTGATTGTCTAAATCGTATAACAGGTTTGAGAAGTGGCTTTGCACATTCCCCACAAACTTCTGGCACCATTTAATATGTAACTATGCAATTATGCTGTGAATTTAGATTGTAGAAGATTGCTGAAGCTCTCACATCTAAACTGATTTCTCTGCTCCAGGTTAGTTGATATATTTGTCAAATAATTTAAAATATTTTCATATATCCACAACATTTCACATCATAAAAATTTGACTTCAGAGTAATACATATCCTTCAAAAATAATACACTAACTGTGACTTGCATGATAATCATTATTATGGGAGGATTTTTTTTTTAATTTTTTTAAATTTTATTTTATTTTTAAACTTTACAATATTGTATTAGTTTTGCCAAATATTGAAATGAATCCGCCACAGGTATACCCGCATTCCCCATCCTGAACCCTCCTCCCTCCTCCCTCCCCTACCCTCCCTCTGGGTCGTCCCAGCGCACCAGCCCCAAGCATCCAATACCGTGCATCGAACCTGGACTGGCGACTCGTTTCATACATGATATTATACATGTTTCAATGCTATTCTCCCAAATCATCCCACCCTCTCCCTCTCCCACAGAGTCCATAAGACTGATCTATACATTATGGGAGGATTTTTAAGTTTAACTTGCAAGAGATATTTTCTCCTATCAAATATTTGTCTTTTGTTAAAGTGTGCTGGCAATTAAATGGTGTCTTAGTTATGGTTGTGCTTTTCTAATAATGCAAGCACCACATTCCTTAGTTTATTTGTGAGGAGCTGTTATACTATTTCATATCTATGGAAGAATGTTTGCTTCTTGAGATACTAACTAGCTCTTAAGGCAATTCTAACCTGCTATGTGGATCTCATAAATACCATATTACCAACTGAATCAACCAACACATAAATATCCACACCCTATGTATTATGGAAGATTGAGGTTAAAATTAATATGTTTCCAGTATCTGCATATACCCAATGCAGGAGTAGAAATGTAATGGAAACATAACCCAGACATTTATATTCTCTGCTTCATCATTGATAGTTACCTTGGTTTATTTTATTTGAATTTGTGCTTATATAAAATGGAAATCTGGTTTAGAATATGCAATAAGGTGATCTAAGTGTTAATATTTTGGCTTTCTTATCCTTGTTTTTACTTGAGAAACATAGGAGGTCATAGGTGGGACTAGTGTGCTGCAGGTGTGTTACAGGCTGGTTCTCCCAAGGCAAGAAGACAGTCAAGTCCAAACACAAACCAAGTTCAAGAACCAGGCAGCTCAGCCCTGATTTTAGGTTTCCAAACTAATGGATAACCTAAAAATGCCAGATTCAAATGGGAACAATGGAGAGAGCTTAATGTTGGAAAATGGACCAAGAGTAGATTATGGATAATTTAAAAGCTGGCAAGGATCTATCTTAAATTTTAAATACAGATGTTGGCCTATAGAAGAGTGGGGCCATATTTTGGGCCAAAAGTATCAGTGGGGAAAAGACACTGACTTTAAAATACTAAGCATCTGATTAATAAAAGGATAGCAGATTTCAAACTAAAAAAAGCCCAAATGTGACCTTCTGCTCTACTTTTCTTAGTTATAAACTTAGATCATTTTCATAGGTTATTTATACTTTAGTGTCTGTAATTCTAAAGCCAAAATAATAAACTAACTTTTACAACATTGTAGGCTAAAATGGATGATTCAGTCTGTAATAGTGCTAAGTAAATTATTTTATCTATTTATTTGTAATTTTTTTATTTCTCAGATTGATTTTTTATAATCAACAATAAAGATATTAAGCACATATACTATTTTCATCGATTGTTGAAGTAAAATTTGTCCTGTAAAAAAGAGAACTGAATTTGACCACAATTATATTGACTCTTCTATCATTGCATCTTTTAGTTTAGGGCAGTGGTTCTCAACCTTGATGAACAGTAGAAATTATTATATGAACTTTTAAAAAGTGTCCATAACCAAGTACTATACCAGAATAATAAATTCAGAACTTGAGATGGGATCCAGTCAATAGTATTTTTTTTTAAAGCTTGACAAATTTTTTCAATGTAAAATAAGGACTAACAACTATATTTAAAGACACTGACCCATGAACCAAGGAGATAATCTACTTGTCTTAGCTGGGCTGGTCTATGTGGTTTCTGAACAATGTCTTATTTTGAAAAATCATCTAATAAAGGATAAGAATCAGGAAAGAAAGCTCTAACTCTGTGAAATTCACTTTGGAAAATGTTATGCCAATCTGATGTTATCAAACCTCATGAGGTACCAAGACAGGCAAATTCTTCTGATATTAAATTAAAACTGCATTCTTTTCTCATTTTTGAAAAAGGAGCTTAGAAAGTACTCATGTAGTATAAATTTTACCACAGAACTAGCAAAAATTCAGCTAAGCTATGCAAAGAAAAATTCTTAATCTATACATATTTTCTAAAGAAATGATAATTGTAGATATTTAACTCTTTTGCCAAACATATACACAGCATCAATATACAACCATCTTTTTCCATTCAATACACAGACAACATTCAAATAGATCCATTTTCTACCTTTCAATACCATCAGAAACTCTGTGTGATGAAGGACTTAGCTGCCTTATAAATCATGAGCATACTATGCATACCCCATTGCTTAATCACCAGAGGACTTACTCTCCTCCTTGAACACCAGCTGAGGCTGAACAAGAGAAAGGCACTAACAGTTCCCCAGACAATTTGGAGTAAGTGGACCCTCCTGAAACCACTCCTAAACCACTGAAAGAAAGTTGTTTGGAATGCTTGAGAAAAACCCAGCTGGGAGAGGTGACTGAGGGGGCCACCCAAGGTAGACCAGTAACTGTGTTTTGGGTGAGAGATCAAGGCATGAAAAATAACCTTTCTGCATAAATATAATCCTCTGGGTCAATGTTATTCAAAGTTGGTCTATGATAGACAGTGTTTTCAGAGAAGACAATGGCACCCCATTCCAGTACTCTTGCCTGGAAAATCGCATCGATGGAGGAGCCTGGAAGGCTGCAGTCCATGGGGTCACTGAGGGTCGGACACGACTGAGCGACTTCACTTTCACTTTTCCCTTTCATGCATTGGAGAAGGAAATGGCAACCCACTCCAGTATTCTTGCCTGGAGAATCCCAGGGATGGGGAAGCCTGGTGGGCTGCCGTCTATGGGGTCACATAGAGTCAGACACGATTGAAGTGACTTAGCAAATTAGCAAGACAGTGTTTTAGTAACTGTTGCCAATTGAAGTACAGAAATTGAAAGTTAGCACTTAGAAACTTTACAGAAATTTGACAAAGTCATCTTATACCTGTTAAATCTACTAACAAAACTTTGGCTTGTATTTTGTATGTCTTTTCTCATTTCATTTTTCTCATAATTACTTGTAATTATATTGATGTATGGGCAAAACCCATCACAACAATCCCACTGCTGGGCATACACACTGAGGAAACCAGAAGGGAAAGAGACACGTGTACCCCAATGTTCATCACAGCACTGTTTATAATAGCCAGGACATGGAAACAACCTAGATGTCCATCAGCAGATGAATGGATAAGAAAGCTGTGGTACATATACACAATGGAGTATTACTCAGCCATTAAAAAGAATACATTTGAATCAGTTCTAATGAGGTGGATGAAACTGGAGCCTATTATACAAAGTGAAGTAAGCCAGAAAGAAAAACACCAATACAGTATACTAATGCATATATATGGAATTTAGAAAGATGGTAACAATAACCCGGTGTACGAGACAGCAAAAGAGACACTGATGTATAGAACAGTCTTTTGGACTCTGTGGGAGAGGGAGAGGGTGGGATGATTTGGGAGAATAGCATTGAAATACGTATAATATCATATATGAAATGAGTCACCAGTCCAGGTTTGATGCACGATACTGGATGCTTGGGGCTGGTGCACTGGGACGACCCAGAGGGATGGTATGGGGAGGGAAGAGGGAGGAGGGTTCAGGATGGGGGACACATGTATACCTGTGGCAGATTCATTTCGATATTTGGCAAAACCAATACAATATTGTAAAGTTTAAAAATAAAATTAAATTAAAAGAAAAAATAATAGTAATTTTTAATTAAAAAATAATTACTTGTAATTATATTTTACAGAAAAATGTCAGTGAATGACAGATTGAAAATAAAAAATAAAATGGCTCCTTTATCACAGATAGTTCCAGAAGCACTGCTATTCTTTACCTCAAAAGGAAATTTTGTAAAATTATTTTGCTTAAACTACAATGTTGAAATGAGACATAGATTTAAAATATGTAGTCATAAATCCATCATACAGCTCTTGAACTTTAAATTTTTAAAAATGTCATTTATCCTGATCATTTTCTTTACTAAATTTAAATATAAACTTAAACCCTAACTTGTATGGATATAAACAGGGCAGATATACCAGATTAAATTGGATAACGTGAAGTAGTGCAGTCTTCAGCAGAACATATATGGCCTTTCTGATCTGGTCCCTGCCTATCTTCACATCCTCATCTCTACCCTTACTCCTTGTGTATGTGGAAATAAAGCTATAGTCACCTAGAAACAGATTTTAGTTGTTTACTCTGTGCTTTCTTTCAAAAAATTTTTAAATTACAAAAAATGTTCTAAGTTCACCCAACTTAAGGGAAATACAGTCATTTATCTGATTCAAATAGCTACAAAGTAAAAATATACCAATTGTGCAGATTTTACCTGACAGTTATATCAGAAAGCAATATCTTCTATTATAACCTATATAGAAAATACTATAGTGTGATTATTAAATGTTTTATAATATGGGGATTCAAATAAATGGCTGCAAGTTCTTTGACCCTCTTGTATGAAGAGATGGGATTTAAGATCCTTTTCCTTCCATTAGAACTATGTGAGTTAAGAGAATATGAAGAAAGTGACCTTCTATGACATTTGAGGCTAATTCAGGAAAGTCTAGGCAGCTTCTATCTGGCTTTTTTGGAATGCTTGTTCTTGGGTCATTTCCTCTGAGGAGACTCCCTCTAGGAACCAGCCTTTCTACTGGGAGAAAGAAGCCCAGGCAACCTAGAGAATTCATGTACAGTCATTCTTAGTATCTATAAGGTGATTGGGTTCCAGGAGACCCCTGGTCCCCAAATCCATGGATGTTCAAATCCCTTATATAAAATGGGTGGTAAAATGGTCCTCCCTGTCCCCAGGTTCCATACACATCTATGGCTCAACCAACAGAGTAGATGTGGAAATGGCAGGCCAACTTTGTAGGTATTCTGGCTGAACCCAGCTTTAAAGCCACCTCTGCCTTGATGGTACATGTCAGTGAAAAAACTCCAGGTGACTCCAGCTCCCAGCTATTTAAAGCACCCAGAACTTTTCCAGACTTCCCATGTGAGTACCTAGCTTCTTGAAGCCGAGTCAAGCCCGCCCTGCTCTTCTTCTTTGGCTTACCTGTTTTTTCAGATTTTCTGGCATATAATCAGCACTTTAAAAATGCATCTTGTATTTGTTGATCATGAAATATATTAGGTTCTATGGCTTCCCTATGGTTTTGATTCCTGGGTTATACACAGGCCAATAGTGTTCTACACTGCCACACAACGAATTACACTCCTTAATAAAAAGATCAGTAACCACAGATTTACCGCACACAGTACCTGTTCACTTACCCACACTTTCCAAACAATTCCTTCTTTTGATATAGTGACCTTTATTTCCTCAAGCACATAAAGCAAATGAGCATAAAAATAATATTTCAACTTTGTAGTTTTTGGAGAAACATGCATTTCCAAGTGACTCATTTATTAGTCATCAAATATTGGAACAAATTTGAACTGTGCACCATGCTTGAGTAAACTAAAAACATTTTATTTTGCCTAAGTATGCCTGGTCAAAAAGATGGAGAGGTAACATTTTGGGTGACTTTTTACTCTACGTACTAAGTAAATTTTATTATCTTTCCAAGTGCTCGCATCTACAGCTATTATTTTGACTAAAGATATCTTTCTATGCTATAACTTATTTTATTTGTTTATTTATTTGACTATGCTGGGTCTCCATTGCAGTGGGTGGGCACTTCCTTGTGGCCTGCAGGTGTTCTCTATCTTTGGCACACAGGGGCTTCTCCTGTTGAGGAGCACAGACTCCAGGGTGCAGGGACTCAGTAGTTGTGATGTGTGGGCTTAATTACCATACAGCTTGTGGGATCTTTAGTTCCCTGATAAGGGATTGAACCTGGGTCCCTGTATTGGAAGGCAGATTCTTAACTACTGGGCCACTAGGGAAGTCCCTATGCTATAATTTTAAATTTTAAGTGTAGTCCGAGTGCAAGATAACCATGATCCTCTAAATTATTAAAAGACATTAATTAAAAAATTTGTTCAGAGAGTAGAATGTACCTTACAAAGAACAACTACCTTCAACACTCCATCAACCAATACCTGCCATCACATCTTTTCCTGCTCTTGTGAGTATAGTAAATCTTCATGTCATTACTTTTTATGCAAAACTATTTTATGATCTTAAATTTCATGTTAATTATTTACATAATGGCCTAACAGTTGAAGAATATTCTGATTGCTCAATTAAAATATTTATCTATCTGCAGACATTTTGGGGGTATCCTGGGTTGGGATGAAATTTATCATAATTTTTCCGGTAAAATTAATGAAAAATGCTTTCTCATATAATAGCTTTTCAGTTACCAGCAGGGTTTTTAGAAACAAATGAAAGTCGTTAAACAAGACACAGGTCCATTATGGAAGCTTGGCTAACAAACCCCAAGATTATTCTCAGTAATGTATGGAGGAGAACAGGGTAGAGGCAGGCAGCCCCATAAGACTTCTTTAACTGCCTAGAGAAGAAACCCTGATGGCTTGGATGAAAGTGGCAGTGATTTGAGTGGTATGATAGTCAGATTCTGGAATATTTTAAAGACAACCTCATCAAGTTGTGCTGTTGAACAAGATATGGAGTGTGGGAGAAAACTGAATCAAAAATAACTTCAAATTCAGAGATATTTATAGCTTACCTCATGCCACATAAAAAATAAACTTGAATTAGAACTAGGATCAAGGTATTTTTTGATGTTTCTTCTGGAGTTCTGTCTATCCTCTCCCATTATCTCCAAGGAGAGCAACTTGTATTTGATGTCTCCAAAGGTGCTTAGTGACAAGAGAGCTGGAATCCTTTTTAGTGACTGTGAAAAGAAGGTCTTTTTCAGGGATTTTTGCATAAAGAACTTAAAAATATCTATTCTGGAATATTGAAGACCTGCAGCTGCTTTGAGAATTTGTTCCAAAGCATTCTAAATCCTTAACCAGTTATTATTGAGGTCAGAAGGAGAAAAAAAAAAAACAAAAACATTGTTTTGATGTTCTTGCAGATTTTTTTGTTTGACTGAAAATAACTGCATTCAACTGGGGAAGTGCATTCAATTGGGAAACACACCAATTTTTTTAGTTCTCAGTGGTACCACCAATTGGCCAAGTTATAAACTCTGAGATCCAGATTCTTTGTCTCTAGTTTGGGTGAGTAGAATTTTTCAACTAGATATAAATCTTATAGAGCACATAAAGCCTTCCCCAAGAGCTGTCTTCTTTACAATTTCTGAGCTGACAGAAATGTCTCAGACACTTACCTTTAACCTCAAGGTTCTAAAGACAGAAATAGTAATTCCTATTGCTCATAAAACTGGGGAAACCTTTGAATCAGTGGTTCTCTAAATTCCTCTAGTTCTCAAACTTTTATTTGATATTGTTAAATCACTATCGCTGTGTTTATGTCTTAAAACACTTTTTGAAATAGATTAGGTTTTGACCATAATTTTGTAAAAAGGATTTTGAAAATAAGAAAACTAATATTTTTGAGCTTATATTATGTGTCAGGTAGTTTGATAGAATAGATATTTTAAGTATCTAATTATATCCTCAAAATAAGTAGGTTGTATTATTTCCTGTTTTACAGATAAGGACACTGAAATTTAAGGAGGCAAAGTCACTTGTCCAAGGTCACACAGTGGTGGAGCTGGGTTTCAAACTCAAGTTTGTTTAACTCCCAAATCTTTTCTATTATACCAAACTTATCAGTAATGATAGCAATTTTCATCATTATTATTTTGTTATTAAAAATTCCTGGAAGCTAGGCATTGAATTTATCCTGTTCATTCCTCCAAGGTTCTGCCAAGTATTCCTAAAGCACACTCAATCTTGGCCACAGCAATTGGGCAACAGTCCCTTCCTAACACCCAGATGCTGATGTGTGACATTTTTCCAATATGAAGCAACTGATTGTGTGGGGAAAGGTTAATTTTATTGCAGCTTACAAGACTAAACAACCAAAAAAACTACATTGTATAAAAGTTTTTTTTTTTAATAAACATAAACATTTTCTACTTGTTTTTTCCATTTTTGGCTAAGAATTGATGATTATCTACTTGTTAAGAAAAATTTCCAAAACTGGAATGAAATATTAATTTAAAAGTGGAATGTGATTTTGTTTTTAGATTTTGTTTTTAGTCAATGAGTGTTGACTGCATAGAGGCATGAAAGAGACAAGAGTCAGCTAAGATCCCATTCGGATCAGATCAGATCAGATCAGTCGCTCAGTCGTCTCCGACTCTTTGCGACCCCATGAATAGCAGCACGCCAGGCCTCCCTGTCCATCACCAACTCCCAGAGTTCACTGAAACTCATGTCCATCGAGTCACTGATGCCATCCAGCCATCTCACCCTCTGTCGTCCCCTTCTCCTCTTGCCCTCAATCCCTCCCAGCATCAAAGTCTTTTCCAGTGAGTCAACTCTTCGCATGAGGTGGCCAAAGTACTGGAGTTTCAGCTTTAGCATCATTCCTTCCAAAGAAATCCCAGGGCTGATCTCCTTCAGAATGGACTGGTTGGCTCTCCTTGCAGTCCAAGGGACTCTCAAGAGTCTTCTCCAACACCACAGTTCAAAAGCATCAATTCTTCGGCACTCAGCCTTCTTCACAGTCCAACTCTCACATCCATACATGACCACAGGAAAAACCATAGCCTTGACCAGACGAACCTTTGTTGGCAAAGTAATGTCTCTGCTTTTCAATATGCTATCTAGGTTGGTCATAACTTTCCTTCCAAGGAGTAAGCATCTTTTAATTTCATGGCTGCAATCACCATCTGTAGTGATTTTGGAGCCCAGAAAAATAAAGTCTGACACTGTTTCCACTGTTTCCCCATCTATTTTCCATAAAGTGATGGGACCGGATGCCATGATCTTTGTTTTCTGAATGTTGAGCATTAAGCCAACTTTTTCACTCTCCACTTTCACTTTCATCAAGAGGCTTTTTAGTTCCTCTTCTTCTTTCTGCCATAAGGGTGGTGTCATCTGCATATCTGAGGTTATTGATATTTCTCCTGGCAATCTTGATTCCAGCTTGTGTTTCTTCCAGTCCAGCGTTTCTCATGATGTACTCTGCGTATAAGTTAAATAAACAGGATGACAATATACAGCCTTGACAAACTCCTTTTCCTATTTGGAACCAGTCTGTTGTTCCATGTCCAGTTCTAACTGTTGCTTCCTGACCTGCATACAAATTTCTCAAGAGGCAGATCAGGTGGTCTGGTATTCCCATCTCTTTCAGAATTTTCCACAGTTTATTGTGATCCACAAAGTCAAAGGCTTTGGCATAGTCAATCAAGCAGAAATAGATGTTTTTCTGGAACTCTCTTGCTTTTTCGATGATCCAGCAGATGTTGGCAATTTGATCTCTGGTTCCTCTGCCTTTTCTAAAACCAGCTTGAACATCAGGAAGTTCATGGTTCACATATTGCTGAATCCTGGCTTAGAGAATTTTGAGCATCACTTTACTAGCGTGTGAGATGAGTGCAATTGTGCAGTAGTTTGAGCATTCTTTGGCATTGCCTTTCTTTGGGATTGGAATGAAAACTGACCTTTTCCAGTCCTGTGGCCACTGCTGAGTTTTCCAAATTTGCTGGCATATTGAGTGCAGCACTTTCACAGCATCATCTTTCAGGATTTGGAATAGCTCAACTGGAATTCCATCACCTCCACTAGCTTTGTTCATAGTGATGCTTTAAGACATAACAAAATTAAAGTCAGAAAGTTTGTTTTTGAAAATGGTTTTAGGGGGAAAAAAGCAATGAAAAATGAACCAAAACAAGGTAAAATCAAGGCAAATGGGCACTAAAAAGAGGGGAACTTGTGATAAAAATTAGTCTAGAATTATTGAATATTTATTTGGATAGAGATATTGGGGCCAATTCAAATATTACAGCTAAAGAGAACTTTCCCACATTTTAGAAATAAAGCGGGGCGGGGGGGAAGATATTGCTAAAGGGAAACATGGTACAAGGATTGAAGGACTTTTATGTGTGTTTGACTAAGATTGGAAGTCATATTAATTTTACATTATAATTTGCTATATAATGATAGTTACATTGGCTGTACAGAGATCCAGTCCATAAAGCCTAGCAATATTATATTTGAAAATTCGTAAACTCTGATTGAAAAGCAAACTTCCCTGATACCTCAGCAGTAAAGAATTTGCTTGTAGTTCAGGAGATGCAGGAGATTTAGGTTTGATCCCGGGGTCAGAAAGATCCCCTGGAGAAGGAAATAGCACAGTCAAAAAGTATTTGAGAGGTAACCTTGTCACTGTTCTGGGCTCAAAAGAATTATTATGTCATAAACCATGGTTAATTCTTCATTTCACCTGGAGAATGAAAAGAATAACTAACCTTCAGTGGTGGCGGTGGACTCTGAGATTGGATACAAACAGGGAGATATGTTCAATTGCAAAACATTCATGAAGGCAGATGTGAAAATCTGCCTCTTTTGAGAACAAGTTAGACATGCATATGGAATGGTTTAGGGAACAGTATTAGAGACCCTGGCAGCCCTTTGAGGCATGATTTCATGGCAGACTGTCCAGAGGACTTGGTCATATTTGTTATTTCTCTTTAATTCTTCATTCCTTCACTGTACCTATTCATTTGCTTTCCCTGAGTCAGAATTTTTTTGGATCCAAGACTTACTTCCAGTCCTTCTTTTGAATTTACTGTTTGATTTTTCTTTTGTTCCCAACTTATGTTAACCCTCAGTGGAGCAAGGGAGAGAGGGGGACAGAAACTGCATCCTAGTACTGAGAATGTTCTTCCAGGCTAAGTGCAAACTAATGAAGAGAAATGCTTCCCTCAAGCTGAGAAACTTCCAGCTCACCGAAGTAGATGTTGGTTATGCATTTGCTCACCAGTGAAATGTTATTCACTGCTTATTAAGAAATAAAGTTGAAACTAAATTACTTGGCACATTAAGACTGAATATAAAAGTAAAGACCAACAGTGGCTGATTACATTGGAACATGTTTCAACATAAAAAGATATTGAGGGTCTTCATTACTTTGAGACTTGAACAAGACTGAATGGTGAAGTTTTTCAATGACTTAATGAAAAAAGGATAAACCTAATCTGCTATGGAAAGAGATGTTAGACATGAAGCAGATTTCCAGCTCTCTAAGAGCTATAAAAGTCATTTGAGATGGAATGCAAACTAGACCCCACCCCTTCAATTATGCAGTTTTGCAAGAAGAATGCAATACGATGGTCACCGAAATAACACCAACACTTCTGGCTTTTAGTTAGTTGTTAGGCAAGATGATTTAGAATGTTAACCATCTCTTTTATTACTTGGCAACTTTGTGGTATCCGATTTAAGCCATGAATAATCCCCTTTGGAAACAAAACATCTCCTCCGGAGGGATAATTAGACTATTACTAAGGACAAACTATCCAACATCAAAAGCATAGACCCTAAGAAGTCACACAACAGGCAGTCATCTCCCCAAATTAAAAGCATACTTAGCAGTAGAGGTCACTGCAATAAATAAAGGGATGTAAAATAATTACTTACAAGTTTCAGTCAGAGAACTACAGCACAAACTATAAGAAAAAATGACTGACTTCTGAAAAGCAAATATGCTAATTGTATTTAGTGTTTGAATTGGTGCTCGGAAGCTTGTCTCCCATTCTCTGATTATGAGTCATTAATCATTCTTGTGCGGCCACTATTATTCCAAGGAATCCTCGATAACAGACTCAAGGATATTGCTGCTAGCAGTATTAGAAATGAGAGTGGGGACGTAGTCAATGGAAGGCCCAAATGGTAATAATTACTTTAAGACTACCACCCAAATTATAAGACTATTTTCTATCAAGGTCTAGATATGTGCAAACCCCATAATCAAGTGACCTATTATTAATCACAGCACCAAGCCCACATCCATTTTATTCGTCAACTGATGATGATAAAATAAACAGCTCTCCTCATGGCATTTTTAAAGTTGGCTGCTAAGTCATCTATGATGCTTCATTTTTTTAAAAGTTACTAATGAATTATCAGAGTGCAGTAATTTTTAAGTGAGTATTTCTAAGTTCATCCTACTCAAGGACCCTTTTATACCATCAGCACTAATTACTTGTGACAATGGAAGATGACCACGAAATAAATACTTTAGATTTCCTAAGGATTTTATTTAAACTACAATCACATACAACCATTTTGGGAATCTGATAGTGCATAAAAACTGATTGAATTTCTTGTTTCTTTGCCTTTTTTCTTCTGCAGGAGATATGAAATTATAGTAAAATCCTCCAAAGTAAGATATTTGAAGAGAAGAGTAAATATAAAAGGTTCTGGTCAAGGAAACTAATTGCAACATTTCCTAAAAAGCTATTCAGACAAGATTATAGAAACAAAGGACTGAACAATGATTTCCAGGGAGGAGGGAATGGGGCTGGCTATAAAAGTCCAGTAGGAGGGATGTGGTGGTGAGAGAATGTTCTGTATCGCAATAGTATCAATGCTGTCCTCTGGTTGTGAAATTATACTCGAGTTTTGCATATTGTCATGAGACTAGGTAGCTCTGTATTGTGCTTTAGAACTACAAGTGAATCTCCGGTCATCTTAAAATAAAAAGTTTAATTTTAGAAAAGCTATTCAACTGAAAATTGTCCTTATAAATTAATTGTTATCCATAATGTTGTTATGAACCTGAAATTGGGTCAACTATTTGAAAAGTAATAAAATTAAAATGTATTCCTCATTCAGTGGAATGCATTTGCTCTACAAAACCTTGGCATATTAAGGCCTAGAAATTTTGTGATCAAGATTTGTTGCACAGCCCCAGCCAATTTTGCTTTCACCCTCTTTGCTTCAGTTCACTTATATAGAAATGACAATAGTGCCTTTCTTAGAGGTCTTTATTTGAGCATTAGAGGAGATAACATAAATCAAATTCTTAAGATAAAACCTGAAATATAGGAAGCAGCAAATAAATGTTATATGTTGGTGGTGGTTATGCAAAGTTGAAGGGTAGAGAATATCGATGTGTGTATTGACCTTGGTGTATGTGCCAACCCAGATCAACTCAGCCCTGCCAGTTGCTGGTGATGGAACAGGGAAGAGTCAATTTTAACTCTTCCATGATATTAACAGATTATTCTTTGGCCACTTTTGTTATTTTAATCATGTGTAATGGCCTGCCTTAGAGAACCCTGCCCCTTTGCCTGACTATTAAGCTAAAGTACCTTTGTTCAGAACCCTGTCCACCCTGTCCCTGTAGATGGCAGGGAGGAAGAAAATAACACATCCCTCGGCCTGAGGCTTGCCATTCTAGGAGATATTTGCAAGTTTAATGGTCTTTTACTTTTTACTCCTCACCTCCCCCCATCTCTGATCCATAAAAGAACCTGGCATCCAAATACTGATGAGATGGTTATTTTGAGATGTTAGTTTGCCATCTTCTCAGTCAGCCAGCTTTCCAAATAAAGTATTCTTTGCCTTAACACCTCATGTCTTGAATTCAATGGCCTTTCAAGGGGCAAGCCCAGCAAGCTTGGACTTGGTAACAGTGAGAATGACTCTGGAGATGGCTCATCCCATCCCCCTCAGTCATAAAATTCCTGCCACTCACTGAGAAGCCCCTCACAAGCAACTGTCCTCAGGAGCTGCCTAGAACCACCCATTAACACAAGGCCAAAGTTCAGAGGTGATAATGTTTCTCAGGCTGACCAATAAGACATATGGTACTGGAAATTACCAGCAGATAAGTGGTACACCCCTTCTCCTCCTGTCATGGACCGTTCTGAGATGCCTCTCAATGGCCCCATCAGACAAAAGCAGTCAAGTCAACTGTGCTTTTGTGATGCTCTGGACAGCATGGGGACAGACTTCTCTCTCTCTCTCTCTCACTCACAAACACACCATCCTCAACTATATCCAGAAATTTCCTGCCATGCCCCTCTGTCTACTGCCCTGTTTCTCCAGGGCCTTGCTCTTTGGGAGTGATTATGGACCTACTCTTCAGCTAGTGATTGACAAAGAAGTTGTCACCATATACAGTTATCAAATGAAGTTAATTTGATTTCATTCTCTGTTCAAAATAGACACAGCTAAGAGACATTTATCTGGAAATTTCCATGCTCTTCATTAATTTTATTTTTAAAATCATTGTTTTCTTATTTTTACTTGTTTAAATGTAGTCTCCAATGCAATTTTATGCAGCTTTAACTTTTTACTAAGCAGTTGGTAGCTGAACATTTGTTAAATAGATGATAGTTTATTTTTCCTATTCCCCTCTAATTCAATTATTTTATATCAAATTGCCAACATACATTGGATCATAGAAAAAGCAAGAGAGTTTCAGAAAAACATCTACTTCTGCTTTATTGATTACGCCAAAGCTTTTGACTGTGTGGATCACAACGAACTGTGGAAAATTCTTCAAGAGATGGGAATACTAGACCACCTGACCTTCCTCCTGAGAAATCTGTAAGCAAATCAAGAAGCAATAGTTAGAACTGGACATAAAACAGACTGGAGCCATAAAACTCTGGAGCCAACAAATAGTAGAATAACAGAGGCAGAAGATAGGATTAGTGAATTAGAAGATAGAATGGTAGAAATAAATGAATCAGAGAGGATAAAAGAAAAACGAATTAAAAGAAATGAGGACAATCTCAGAGACCTCCAGGACAATATTAAACGCTACAACATTCGAATCATAGGGGTTCCAGAAGAAGAAGACAAAAAGAAAGACCATGAGAAAATACTTGAGGAGATAATAGTTGAAAACTTCCCTAAAATGGGGAAGAAAATAATCACCCAAATCCAAGAAACCCAGAGAGTCCCAAACAGGATAAACCCAAGGAGAAACACCCCAAGACACATATTAATCAAATTAACAAAGATCAAACACAAAGAACAAATATTAAAAGCAGCAAGGGAAAAACAACAAAGAACACACAAGGGAATTCCCATAAGGATAACAGCTGATCTTTCAATAGAAACTCTTCAAGCCAGGAGGGAATGGCAAGACATACTTAAAATGATGAAAGAAAATAACCTACAGCCCAGATTATTGTACCCAGCAAGGATCTCATTCAAGTATGAAGGAGAAATCAAAAGCTTTTCAGACAAGCAAAAGCTGAGAGAATTCTGCACCACCAAACCAGCTCTCCAACAAATACTAAAGGATATTCTCTAGACAGGAAACACAAAAATGGTGTATAAACTCGAACCCCAAACAATAAAGTAAATGGCAACGGGATCATACTTATTAGTAATTACCTTAAACGTAAATGGGTTGAATGCCCCAACCAAAGGACAAAGACTGGCTGAATGGATACAAAAACAAGACCCCTACATATGTTGTCTACAAGAGACCCACCTCAAAACAGGGGACACATACAGACTGAAAGTGAAGGGCTGGAAAAAGATTTTCCATGCAAATTGGGACCAAAAGAAAGCAGGAGTCACAATACTCGTATCAGATAAATTAGACTTTAAAACAAAGGCTGTGAAAAGAGACAAAGAAGGTCACTACATAATGATCAAAGGGTCAATCCAAGAAGAAGATATAACAATTATAAATATATATCCACCCAACATGGGAGCACCGCAGTATGTAAGACAAATCCTAACAAGTATGAAAGGAGAAATTAACAATAACACAATAATAGTGGGAGACTTTAATACCCCACTCACACTTATGGATAGATCAACTAAACAGAAAATTAACAAGGGAAAAAAAAAAAAAAAACATGTATCTATAAAGCTCACTAAAGCAAAGCACAGTAAAATGAGGTATGGCAATAAAAGGCGTTAAATTTATCAAATAAAAAAAAATAAAGTGCTGAAAAATTAAAGCTGTCAAAAAAAAAAAAAAAAACAGACTGATTCCAAATCAGAAAAAGGGTACATCAAGTGTGCATATTGTCACTCTGCTTATTTAAGTTATATGAAGATTACATCATGCGAAATACTGGGCTGGATGAAGCACAAGCTGGAATCAAGATTACTAGGAGAAACATCAATAACCTCAGATATGCAGATGATACCACCATTATGGCAGAGAGTGAAGAAGAACTGAAGAGCCTCTTGATGAAAGTGAAAAAAGAGGGTGAAAAAGTTGGCTTGAAACTCAACATTCAGAAAACTAAGATCGTGGCAACCAGTGCCATCACTTCATGGCAAATAGATGGGGAAACAAGGGAAACAATAAGAAACTTTATTTTGGAGGGCTCCAAAATCACTGCAGATGGTGACTGCAGCCATGAAATTATAAGATTCTTGCTCCTAGGAAGGAAAGCTATGATCAATCCAGACAGCATATTAAAAAGCAGAGACATTACTTTGCCAACAAAGGTCCATCTAGTCAAAGCTATGGTTTTTCCAGTAGTCATGTGTGGATGTGAGAGTTGGACTATAAAGAAAGCTGAGTGCAGAAGAATTGATGCTTTTGAACTGTGGTGTTGGAGGAGACTCTTGAGAGTCCCTTGGACTGCAAGGAGATCAAACCAGTCCATACTAAAGGAAATCAATCCTGAATATTCATTGGAAGGGCTGATGCTGAAGCTGAAACTCTAATACTTAATAGCCACCTGATGCAAAGAAATGACTCACTAGAAAAGACCGTGATGCTGGGAAAGATTGAAGACAGGAGAAGGGGAGGACAGAGGATGGAATGGTTGGATGGCATCACTGACTCAATGGACATGAGACTGAGTAAGCTCCAGAAGTTGGTGATGGACAGGGAAGCCTGGCTTGCTGCAATCAATGGGGTCACAAAGAGTCGCACACAACTGAGTGACTGAACTGAACTGATATCGATTTGGCATACTGGACAAAGAAAATTACAAATAAAAGTTTTGGTTTTATGGTTTGTAAGTGACACAAATGACAGATAAGCAGGAAAATTCCTTTACTGAGTAAGTGATTGAAAAGAACATCCTTTGTAATACTAATTATCCATCCTCCACTGTATTTAATGAAGATGTGGCCTGTGTTCATTTTCTTTTCCCACGAAAATGCATTCAGTAAAGCTCAAATCTAGGCAAAGGAAGTGCCCAGATCACAAATTTTGCTCACAAAATTTACCAATAAGGCAATTTGGAGCTTGGATCAAAATGATGTTGCAAAATTATGATTAGATATTCAGATAAGCTCAAAAATTGTACTTAGTTTATGTGTCTAAAATATGTGTGTGTTGACCATTTTTTTTTTAACCAGAGGTAACTACAAGTTAGAACACTCTTTCTGTGGGAGTTAAAGTCCCTGTGCCAAGCTGGGACGCCAGGAATCCTTTGCCCGGGGCTCAGGCAGCAGATCCCCAACACTCCCTCTGTAAGCTCTGCGGTAGCAGAGCAAGTATTAGGGTTTGAAAATTGGAAGCTTACCCCCCAAACTTGCTAACTCTCTGAAGCTGCATAATTGCATAATAGAAGTTATCTCTATCCATGAGTCTTCTATAGGCCTAGCTCTCTTTTTATTTTTTACAAAAGAATAAAGCTATTCTACCAGAGGTTTTCAATTCAAATCTAGAAACAGCCACATATCCCATGGTAGGTTTAAAAAAAATAGGTCAGTAAATGCGTAGCACCTGTTCATTTGAATTTTCTATTAATTTGTAGCCCATTATTTTCAGAATGGTTTAAAGCTTCTCATGATTCACTTCAACACAGCAGGATAACCTATGTATTTAAAATCAAGAAAAAATGGGCAAAAGAAAAATAGGATAAAAGAGTTTAGTGGGACAAGGAATTTCATTAGTGTATATTATCTGAGGTTATGAAATCTTTTATGATTGCTAGAGTTGGGCCACTGTCTATAAGCTTGCTATCAGCCAGCAGAAAAAAGAAATTTGATCAATTGTGTGATTCACAATGTCCACAACACACAAAAACAAGCAAACAACAACAAACAACAACAACAAACAACAACAACAAAAAAACCTACACACTTAGGGCGTGCAACCAATCCTGGTGCTAAAACTTAAGAGAAATTTTTGTTCAATATGTGGAGTGAAAACTTTGTGTTAATATAGTCCACATTCTTATTTTGCTGCAGTGAATTTTGTAAGATTGTCTCTGTTATATTCAATACCACGCATTCTAAGATGTGTTATTCCAAGATTGGCTTGGCCAAGGCAGAGAGCTGTGAGTTTCTTGACGATGGGATTGATGTTTTCCAGGATGTTCTCCACAAATATTATTTATTTCAGCTGAGCTTTCAAAGGTATTCATATTTCAATTAGCATAAAAAACAGCTGTTTTTCATTGTTAGTTGAGGCAAACTGAGAAACAAATCAAGTAGAAATCCCAATGGAGTAGAAGACTGCCATTGAGCCACTTTATGGTGAGTTAAGGAATAACTTCCCTGGTGGCTCAGAGGGTAAAGCGTCTGCCTACAATGCGAGAGACCCAGATTCAATCCCTGGGTCAGGAAGATCCCCTGGAGGAGGAAATGGCAACCCACTCCAGTACTCTTGGCTGGAAAATCTCATGGACGGGGGAGCCTGGTAGGATACAGTCCATGGGGTCGCAAAGAGTCGGACACGACTGAGCAACTACACTTCATTTCCCTTCAAGGGATAACTGGGCAGGATAAGATTACCCTTAGAAAGTCATGTCTGAATCATTTTAACAGTAACAACAAGAGGGCACACTGGACTCCATGAAGTATTACTACAGTATTTTTAAACAGGAAATATGTAAAAATCATATATTCCTAAAAGTGCAACTTAAAATCTCTATGTATAGACAGTGGGGGATTATCTTTGGCATTTTATCCTGAATCTTAATGAAAATATTTATGAAATGTGCTACTTGTCTCCAGCAATATTCAACAGAATGCATAACACATTTTAAACTTGTAGGTTAATTTTTAGGAAACTTGTAAAGGAAACTTATAATAGTAAAATTGATCTCAAAGATTGCTGAGATTTCTTTCTTTATTTGTACTGTAAACTATGAACATACAATGAAAGACGCAGATGTAGATGGTTTGGGACATAGAATGGAAGAGGTGCCAATCCTAGTAGAAGTCACAGGATATGTAAACATTCCTGATATTATTTTGTTTATCAATTTAACCTCTTTCTTGATAAACAAAGGTTGGATCCAAGTATCTGTGGTATGTTAAAGACAGCCAAAAATTATTCGCTTTTCCTCCCACTGAGAGGTAGAATCTAACAATCTTTCCTTTGACTCTCAGCCAACCTTTGCTATTTAGCTGATGAAAAAAATGCAATGGATGTGAATCTTACAGCTTCTGCCTTGGTATTTTGTAGCACTTGCTTTTAAAGTTCTGAGCTGCCTGTAGGTCTAACTATCCTGAGACTGACCTGCTGTGAGGAAGTCCAAGCCAGCCACATGGAGAGAGAAAGCAATGCTAACCAATCTGCAGTGTTCCAGCCACCTTGGTACAGGAGCCACATGTGTAAATGAGCTTCTTTTGTACTCTCCAGATCAGGTCTCTCTGGCTCCAGTTGATGCTATGTGGAAAAACAGAACCATTCAGTTGAACCCTGTCTGGATTTCTAGCTCACAAAAATCACATGATGTAATAAAATAGTTCCCTGTCTGGCTTACTTTGTATGATAGTATACTAGTATACTTACTAAGTATGATAATTTCTAGGTACCTCCATGTTACTGCAAATGGTATTATTTTATTCTTTCTATGGCTGAGTAATATACCACTGTATATATGTACCATATCTTCTTTATCCATTCCTTTGTCAATAGACATCTGGGTTGCCTCCATGTCTTGGCTATTGTAAATAGTGCTGCAATAAACAATGTATCTTTTCAGATTATGGTTTTGTCCAGATATATGCCCAAGAATGGCATTGCAGGATCATATGGTAGCTCTAGATTTAGTTTTTTTTTTTTTTTTGAAAGTCTCACAAAGCTCATTTTTTTTTTCTGGATTTAATTTTATTTTATTTTTAAACTTTACATAATTGTATTAGTTTTGCCAAATATCAAACCTCGGTATTATTCTCCATAGTGGCTGTACCTATTTAAATTTCTACCAATAGTGTAGGAGGGTTCCTTTTTCTTCACATCCTGTCCAGCATTTATTATTTGCAGACTTTGATGATGGCCATT
Organism: Bos javanicus; assembly: GCF_032452875.1. Lineage (NCBI taxonomy): Eukaryota > Metazoa > Chordata > Mammalia > Artiodactyla > Bovidae > Bos > Bos javanicus. The sequence continues at coordinate 37,843,176 of NC_083872.1, forward strand.
CTGACTGGTGTAAGGTCTTAGCTCATTATACTTTTGATTTGCATTTTGCTAGCTGGGAAAGATTGAGGGCAGGAGGAGAAGGGGATGACAGAGGATGAGATGGATGGATGGCATCACCGACTCGATGGACATGAGTTTGGGTAAACTCCAGGTGTTGGTGATGGACAGAGAGGCCTGGCGTGCTGTGGTCCATGCTGTCGCAAAGAGTTGGACATGACTGAGTGACCGAACTGAACTGAACTGAAAAATTAGTGATCCTGAGCATCTTTTCAACCTTTTGGCTATCTGACGTCTTCTTTGGAGTAAACTGTATATTTAGATCTTCCACCTATTCTTTAGTTGTGTGTGTGTTTCTTTAATTGAGCTATATGAGCTGTTTGTATATTTTGGAGCTTAATCCCTTGTCAGTTGCTTCATTTGTAAATATTTTCTCACATTCTGTAGGTTGTCTTTTTGTTTTGTTTATGGTTTCCTTTGCTATGCAAAGACTTTTAAGTGTATCATATGATATTGCTTATATGTGAAATCTAAAAAAATGATACAAATAAACTGATTTATAAAACAGAAATAGACTCACTGACATAGAAAACCAACTTATGGTTGCCAAAGAAGAAAAGTAGGGAGAGGGATAAACTATAAGTCTGGCATTAACACATGTGATGCTAAAGCTGAAGCTCCAATACTTTAGCCAATTGATGTGAAGAACCAACTCACTGGAGAAGATCTTGATGCTGGGAAAGAGTGAGGGCAGGAGGAGAAGGGAGTGACAGTGGATGAGATGGTTGTATGGCATCACCAACTTGATGGACATGAGTTTGAGCAAGCTCAGGAGTTGGTAATGGACAGGAAAGCCTGGCATGCAGCAGTTCATGGGGTCTCAAAGAATCAGACATGACTTAGTGACTGAACAACAACAACACTATTATATATAAAATAGATAACAAACAAGGACCTACTATACAGCATAGGGAAATATACTCAATATTGTATAATAACCTATAAGGAAAAATAATATAGAAATGAATATATATATATATATATAAAACACTAAATCACTGTGCTATGCGCCTGAAACTGATATGATATTGTAAATCAGCTATACTTCAATTATAAAATAGAAATTATTTAAAACATTTTTAATTAAAAAATCAAAAATAAAATGACATATTTTAAACTACCAAGTTTGACATATTTTAAGCTACTGTCTTTCTAACAAGGAAAGATAATTGGAATATCTGAACTACTTTACAATGTGACAGCTTTCCTATTCCATGGATCAGTTTATTATTCACTTGCACAATAAAAACTTCTTCAACACTATGAATATGTTAGGAAGCTTGCTGGAGACAGGGATGCAAAGTTGGGCCTGACATCATTCTCATCCTCAGGTATCCTCTCTGGTGGGGGAGACAGACAGCGAAGTTAATAGTTATGGTTTAAAGATATAAACAGGGCCACAACTCTAAGGGTACCTTTGCATTGCAGCCTCTGCAAGTGATGCCCACTGTGTTTGAATGCACATAACTATTCAAAAGGCCATAGTGTAAATTGTTCCCTAATGTTGGATAGCATGGAAGCTCTGGGGATAAGCACTAGGCTAGATGTATGCATAGAATGCTGGCGTAGCACAGGAGAGAGAAGGAGAACGATGGACTCACCAGGAGCTTTTTTATTTTTGCTTTTAAGACATGGAGAATTAATGAGCCCTGTGAAATATTACTGATATTGCTAATGTAGTTTAGGAATGGCAATATTTATCCTAGTGTGTATAACACAGCTGGGCTTAAACCCTAAATGTTTGTGTGTGTGTTTAGTTGCTCAGTTGTGTCTAGCTCTGTGACCCCATGGATTGTAGCCTGCTAGGCTCCTCTGCCCATGGAATTTTGCAGGCAAGAATACTGGAGTGGTTTGCCATTTCCTACTCCAGGGGATCTTCCCCATCCAGGGACTGAACCCAAGTCTCTTGCATCTCCTGCATGGGCAGACAGGTTCTTTCCCACTAGCACTACCTGAGAAAGTTGGGAATATCCCCTGGAGAAGGGAATGGCAACCCACTCTGGGATACTTGGGACTTCCCTGGGTGCTCAGATGGTAGAGAATCTGCCTGAAATGTGAGAGACCCGGGTTCAATCTCTGGGAGTAAAGATCCCCTGGAGAAGGGAATGGCAACCCACTCTAGTATTAAAAACACTTAATTTAGGTTATTACTATACATACATTTTTATATCCACCTTAACACACATATAAACTTCTATCAAGTACTAAAATGACAGAACTTAAAAATTTGTTTGAAAAAACATATTGAAAAAATAAAATACTTTCATAGCTGTTGTACTGTGATTTCAACTAATCATTCTTAGTGGAAATATACTGAAAATAGGCAAAATATTACATCACACTAAATTGTGGAGAAAACACACAAAAACTTAAAGAGGTCAATATCAGTTTGAATTTTGACAGATGAAAACAACAATTCAACAGACTCAACAAGAGAGCTAAATTATTATCTGTTTGGTCAGAGCCTAGTTATTTCCAATCAGTTCATACAACATAGTCTTGTTTATCTCTTTTCTTTTTCAATGAACATCACGGGGGAGGGAGGGGATAGGCAAAAGATAACCTGCATACCTATTCAGTACATAAGGGCTACATGAATTGGAAAATCCACTCTTACACGACAAGTCACAGATTCAACTATCTAATTTATGATGCTTTGATAGAGCAAGTCTTATGTTAGGGTTTTTACCAGTTGAGCCATAAAAGGGAAACAGGACTGGATTCTTCAATCCAGTGGTCAGTTTTTCATTGTAAATGAACAAGTACAGAGCTCTAGGAACTAAGTACACAAGTTTATTCAAATATCTTAATATAACTTGAAAACAAAAATATCTGAAGTAGATTGTACAGTGAGAGACTTTATCTTTCTGGGCTCTAAAATCACTGCAGATGGTGACTGAAGCCATGAAATTACGACGCTTGCTCCTTGGAAGAAAAGCTTTGACCAACCTTAGTTCAGTTCAGTTCACTCGCTCAGTCATGTCCAATTCTTTGTGACCCCATGGACAACAGCATGCCAGATCTCCCTGTCCATCACCAACTCCCAGAGTTTACTCAAACTCGTGTCCTTTGAGTCCGTGATGCCATCCAACCATCTCATTCTCTGTCATCCCCTTCTCCTCCTGCCCTCAATCTTTCCCAGCATCAGGGTCTTTTCCAATGAGTCAGTTCTTCACATCAGGTGGTGAAAGTATTGGAATTTCAGCTTCAGCATCAAGTCCTTCTAATGAATATTCAGGACTTATTTCCTTTAGAATGGACTGGTTTGATCTCCTTGCAGTCCAAGGGACTCTCAAGAGTCTCCTCCAATGCCACAGTTCAAAAGCATCAATTCTTCAGTGCTCAGCTTTCTTTATAGTCCAACTCTCATATCCATACATAACTATTGGAAAAACCATAGCTTTGAGGAGATGGATCTTTGTTGACAAATTAATGTCTCTGCGGTTGGTCATAACTTTCCTTCCAAGGAGTAAGCATCTTTTAATTTCATGGCTACAGTCAACAGCTCCAGTGATTTTGGAGCCCCCAAAATAAAGTCTCTCACTGTTTCCATCGTTTCCCCATCTATTTGCCATGAAGTGATGGGACTAGATGCCATGATCTTAGTTTTCTGAATGTTGAGTTTTAAGCCAACTTTGTCACTCTCCTCTTTCACTTTCCTCAAGAGGCTCTTCAGTTCCTCTTCACTTTCTGCTGTAAGGGTGTTGTCATCTGCATATCTGAGGTTATTGATATTTCTTCTGGTAATCTTGATTCCAGCTTGTGCGTCATCCAGCCCAGCATATCTTGTGACATACTCTGCATATAACTTAAATAAGCAGGGTGACAATATACAGCCTTGACATACTCCTTTCCCGATTTGTAACCAGCCTGTTGTTCCATGTCCAGTTCTAACTGTTGCTTCTTGACCTGCATACAGATTTCTCAAGATGCAGATCAGGTGGTCTGGTATTCCCAAACTTGAAGAATTTTCCAAAGTTTGTTGTGACTCTATAAAGAATGAAGATGTGGAACCAAAGCAAAAACAACACTCAGGTGTGGATATGACTGATGACAGAAGCAAGGTCTAATGCTGTAAAGAGCAATATTGGACAGGAATCTGGAATGGTAGGTCCATAAATCAAGGCAAATTCAAAGTGGTCAAACAAGAGATGGCAAGACTGAAGATCAACATTTTGGGAATCAGCAAATTAAAATGGACTGGAATGGGTGAATTTAACTCATATGACCATTATATCTACTACTGTGGGCAAGAATCCCTTAGAAGAAATGGAGTAGCCATTATAGTCAACAAAAGAGTCCGATGCAGTACTTGGATGCAACCTCAAAAACAACAGATTGATCTCCATTCATTTCCAAGGCAAACTATTCAGTATCACAATAATCCAAGTCTATGCCCTGATCAGTAATGCTGAAAAAGCTGAAGTTGAAAGATTCTATGAAGGTCTACAAGATTTCTAGAACTAACACCCAAAAAAATGTCATTTTAATTATAGGGGACCGGAATGTAAAAGTAAGAAGTCAAGAAACACCTGGAGTAACAGGCAAATTTGGCCTTGGAATACAAAATGAAGCAGGGCAAAGGCTAATAGAGCTTTGCCAAGAGAACGCACTGGTCATAGCAAACACCCTCTTCCAACAACACAGGAGAAGACTCTACACATGGACATCACCAGATGGTCAATACCAAAATCAGATTGATTATATTCTTTGCAGCCAAAGGTGGAGAAGCTCTATACAGTCAGCAAAAACAAGACCAGGAGCTGACTGTGGCTCAGATCATGAACTTCTTATTGCCAAATTCAGACTTAAATTGAAGAAAGTAGGGAAAACCACTAGACCATTCAGGTATGACCTAAATCAAATCCCTTATAACTATACAGTGGAAGTGAGAAATAGATTTAAGGGACTAGATCTGATAGAGTGCCTGATGAACTATGGACAGAGGTTCGTGACATTGTACAGGAGACAGGGATCAAGACCATCTCTAAGAAAAAGAAACACAAAAAGGCAAAATTGTCTAAGGAGGCCTTACAAATAGCTGTGAAAAGAAGAGAAGTGAAAAGCAAAGGAGGAAAGGAAAGATATACCCATTTGAATTCAGAGTTCCAAAGAATAGCAAGGAGAGATAAGAAAGCCTTCCTCAGTGATCAATGCAAAGAAATAGAGGAAAACAATAGAATGGGAAAGACTAGAGATCTCTTCAAGAAAACTAGAGATACCAAGGGAACATTTCATTCAAAGATGGGCACAATAAGGGAAAGAAATCATATAGTCCTAACAGAATAAGAAGATATTAAGAAGAGGTGGCAAGAAAACTTTGAACTATACAGAAAAGAATTTTATGACCCAGATAATCATGATGGTGTGATCATTCACCTAGAGCCAGGCATCCTGGAATGTGAAGTCGAGTGGGCCTTAGGAATCATCACTACAATCAAAGGTAGTGGAGGTGATGGAATTCCAGTTGAACTACTTTAAATCCTAAAAGATGATGCTGTGAAAGTGCTGCACTCAATATGCCAGCAAATTTGGAAAACTCAGCAGTGGCCACAGGACTGGAAAAGGTCAGTTTTCATTCCAATCCCAAAGAAAGGCAATGCCAAAGAATGCTCAGACTACTGCACAATTGCACTCATATCGCACGCTAATAAAGTAATGCTCAAAATTCTCCAAGCCAGGCTTCAACAGTACATGAACCGTGAGCTTCCAGATGTTCAAGCTGAATTTAGAAAAGGCAGAAGAACAGAGATCAAATTGCCAACATCCATAGGATCATTGAGAAAGCAAGAGAGTTCCCAAAAAACATCTACTTCTGCTTTATTGACTACGCCAAAGCCTTTGTCTGTGTGGATGACAATGAACTGATCATCCTAGACAGCATATTAAAAAGCAGAGAAATTACTTTGCCAACAAAGTTCTGTCTAGTCAAAGCTATGGTTTTTCCAGTAGTCATGTATGGATGTGAGAGTTGGAGTATAAAGAAAGCTGAGTGCTGAAGAATTGATGCTTTTGGATTGTGATATTGGAGAAGACCCTTGAGAGTCCCTTTGGCTGCAAGAAGATCAAACCAGTCCAACCTAAAGGAAATCAGTCCTGAATATTCTTTGGAAAGATTGATACTGAAGCTGAAACTCCAATACTTTCGCCACCTGATGTGAAGAACTGACTGACAGGAAAAGACCTTGATGCTGGAAAAGATTGAAGGCGGTGGGAGAAGGGGATGACAGAGAATGAGATTGTTGGATGGCATCACCAACTCAATGGACATGAGTCAAGGCAAACTCCAGATGCTGGTGAAGGACAGGGAAATGTCATGTTCTGCAGTCCATGGGGTCACAAAGAGTCAGACATGACTGAGCGACTGGACTGACTGACTGTAATAGTTTTCCTTGTGATTATATTCATTTCAGTATTACTTTAATTTTAAATGGTTAAACAAAGTATATTTGCAAATATGAAAGAAGTTTCTTGGTCACATGCTAAGGAAGACAAGAAATTCCTATCTTTCCTATTTTTTGTTTTTTGAGAAGAACAGTTTATTCAGTTTTTGTTTCAAGGCAAGTGTTTATTTTGGTTAGCATAATTTTTTTTTGGTACAGTCAGTGCTATTAATTTATACTATCTTTATACAATTTGGGGGATTTTATTTGTTATTTGTTTTTTTAAATTTTTTATACAAGTTTGAAAGATTATTTTCCATTTACAGTTATTACAAAATTTTGGCCGTATTCCCTCTGTTATACAATACTTGAGCCTGTCTTAAATGTTATCCTTTTACCTCTCATTCCCTCCTCCCCATATTTCTCCTCCCCCTCTACTGATAGCCACTAATTTGTACTTTGTATCTGTGAGTCTGCTTCTTTTTTGTTATACATCCTAGCTTGTTGCATATTTTACGTTCCATATATGTCATATTATACATTTGTCTTTCTATGTCTGACTCATTTCACTTAGCATAATACTTTCCAAGTTCATCCATGTTATTGCAAGTGGCAAAATTTCATTCCTTTTAATAGCTGAGTAGTATTCCATTGTGTATGTATGTGTACATATATATATGTAAAAGTGAAAGCAAACTCACTCAGTCGTGTATGACTCTTTGTGATCCTATGGACTACAGCCTACCACACTCCTCCGTCCATGGGATTTTCCAGACAAGAGCACTGAAGCGGGTTGCCATTTCCTTCTCACACACACATATATATATAAATACATTTTCACATCTTCTTTATCCATTCACCTGCTGTTGGACTGTTAGTTTGCTTCTATAGCTTGACAATTGTAAATAATTCTGCTATGACATTGGGGTTTAGGTATTAATATTTTTTGATTTTAGTCTTTTTTTTTTTTTTAAGAAATATACTGAGGATCTGGAATGCTGGGTCATATTGTAGTTCTAGGTTTTTGTTTTTTTTTTTTTGAGAACCTTCATAGTGTTTCCATGGTGGCTTGCACCAACTTACGTTCTTACCAGCAGTGTACAAATGTTCCCTTTTCTTCATTTCTTTGCCAACATTTGTTATTTATGATCTTTTTGATGACAGCCATTCTGACAGGTTAGTTGATATCTCTTGGTGGTTTTGATTTCCATTTCCCTGATGATTAGCAATGTTGAGCATCTTTTCATATGCCTGTTGGCCATCTGAGTTTCCTCTTTGGAAAAACAGTTCTTCTGGCCATTTTTTGCTCAGTAATGGGACTATCAACAAAATGAAAAGACAATCTACTGAATGGAAGAAAATATTTGCAAATAATATGACTGAAAGTTATTAATATTCGACATATGTAAAGAGCTCATACAACTCAACATCAAAAAAACAAACTGACTAAAAGGCAGAAAAAAATGTTTTTCATATTTTGAGTAAAGCAATCTTCCCTTAAGTCTTTTTCCTTAAAGTGAGTTGTTAATGCTCATACAATATGAAGGAGCAGTAGTTATGCCAGCTGTCTATCTTATTCTACTGCTTAATTATTAGGGTCAACAATGGTTCATATTAAAATGTATTCTGTGTGTATAATATTGCCATCATATTTATATTTTTCTCCAATTACCTCTCCTTTCATCTCAAAACACTAGCTATCCTATTCCAGTTTGTGGTCCTACACAGAGACCAGCAATTCCAGAGCCCAGAGATTGGTACAGGGTATGGGTTTAACAGCACTGCTTAAATAAAATGAATGAATGCATGTTGTAGTTTCACCGGCACATTGGAAAACTTGGCATCAGAAAATAAATGAGTGAAGATTAAATCCTGTTGTTAGGGTATAAGATTATGCCTCTTGTTGTTCAGTCACCCGGTCATGTCCAACTCTGTGCAGCCCCACGGAATACAGCACACTAGGCCGCTCTGTCCCTCACCATCTCCCAAAGTTTGCCCAGGTTCATGTCCATTGAATCGGTGATGCCATCCAGCCATCTCATCCTCTGTCATCCTCTTCTCCTCATGCCCTCAAACTTTCCCAGATGCCTCTTAGACACAGGTATTTTGATTTTGGATGAACACAAGAACAAAAAATAATGCTTTGAATGTCATATATCACAACCATAATCATAATCTGAACTAAGTTCCAGACTAGGAAGAAAAAATCCTGGGTTATAGGTGAGGCTCCAAGGCCACAGGGCTTTGGGCAAATCACTTTTATCTTGCAAGGCCTCATGGTTTCCAAATCTACTCTTTTTTAAAGTGTGGGGGAGGGGAAGTAGATGCACTCTAAGGCCCCCCGAATCTTAAGCATTCCATTGTGTCTGAATAATCTACAAGAAGACAAAGCCTTCAGTATTTCACAATTCTTCATGCAAACCACCAGCTGAGAAGCATAAATGTGGTTCTTTTGATCCTTGTTTTGTCATTTCTACTCTATTACAGAACAGTCATGAGATGAAGAAATTTCATCAATATATACTAACAGAAAAAAGCCATGTAATTTTTTAAAATGTAATTTTTAGCATCTATCTTTCCTAAGAATTTTAAAAACAGCTCTATTCAGATGTAATTCACACAGCTTATAATTCATCCATTTAAAATACATAATTCAATGGTTTTCAATATATTCACTGAGTTGTGCAAGCTCATCACGACCATCATCCCAATTTCAGAACATTTTATCACTTGTCACCCTAAAATCTTGTACTATTAGCAGTCAGTTTTCCAATTCCACCTCCTTGCACTTCTAACGGTAGACTCATACAATATGTCGTCCTTTGTGACTGGCTTTTTTCACTAAGCATGTTTTCAAGTTTCATGTGGCTTCAGTATGTTTTATTGGAAAATAATATTCTACTGTGTGGATAAACTATATTCATCCATTTATCCACTGAATGAATTTATCATTTGGCTATTATTAATAATGCTTCTATGAATATTTGTGTTCAAGTTTTTGTTGGACATGTTATCCTTTCTTTTAAGGATATAACTAGCAGCAAAATGCTGTCATATGTTGACTCTGTTTAACCTTTGAGAAAGTGCTAGACTATTTTCTAAAGCAACTGCACTGTTTTACATTTTTACCAACAATGTATGAGAGTTCCAATTTCTCAGCACTCTTGCCATCACTTTTCATTAACTGACTTTATTTCAGCCATCATAGTGGATGTAAAGGGTTATTTCACTCTGGTTTTGATTTGCCTAGAGGCTAATGTGTTCAACACCTATTTATATATTTATAGGCCATTTATATCTCTTCTTTGGGAAAATGTTTATTTAAATACTTTGCCCATTTTCAATTGGGTTATTTATATTTTTATTATGTTGTAATATTTCTTTATATATAATCTGAATTAAAATTCCTTATCAGATATATTATGGATGTGCCAGCCATATAGAATAGTCAGAAACTATACCCTCCTTGATTTTTTGGAAATTTTATGAAGAATTGATATTGTTTCTTTAACTATTTGGTAGAATCTAACAGTAAAGTCATACAGGCTGGCTTTTCTTTGTTTTGTTTTGTTTTTTTTTCGATTGAAGTATATAGTTGATTTGCAATATTGTACTATAATAATTTCAAGAGTATAGCATAGTGATTCAGTGTTTTTGAGATTATATTTTATTATAGGTTATTATAAGATATTGGGTATAATTCCCTGTACCATACAGTAAAGCCTTGTTGCTTATCTATTTTACTTATAGTTATTTGTACCTGTTAATCACATACCCCTAATTTGCCCCTCCCCTTTCCCTTCCCCTTTGGTAACTGTAGGTTTGTTTTCTACATCTGTGAGTGAGTCTATTTCTGTTTTGTGTATACACTCATTTGTATTATTTTTAAGATTCAACATGTAAGTAATACTTGTCTTTTTACGTCTAACATATTCGTTAAGCATAATATGCTTTAGGTCCATCCACGTTGCTGCAAACGGCAGAATTTCATTCTTCTTTAAGACTAATTTTCCATTATATCGATATATGTCTGTATTATATCTATATATATATCTCACATTTTCTTTGGAGAAGGACATGGCAATCCACTCCAGTACTATTGCCTGGAAAATTCCATGGACAGAGGAGCCCGGTAGGCTACAGTCCATGGGATCACATTTTCTTAAACCAATCATCTGTCGATGGGCACTTGGGTTACTCCCATATCTTTGCTATTATGAATAGTGCTGCTGTGAACATGGGGTGCCTGCATCTTTTCAATTTTAGTGTTTTGAGATTTTCTGGATAGACATGTAGGAGTGAAACTGTTGAATCACAGGGTAGCTCTGTTTTTAGTTTGTTAAGGAACCTCCATATTTTTTTCCCATAATGTCTGCACCAATTTACAAACCTAGACAGCATATTAAAGACCAGAGACATCACTTTTATGACAAAGGTCTGTACAAGTCAAAGCTATGGTTTTTCCAGTAGTCATGTATAGCTGTGAGAATTGGACCATAAGAAAGAAAACCGACGAATTGATGCTTTTGAGTTGTGGTCCTGGAGAAAGCTCTTGAGAGTCCCTTAGACTGCAAGGAGATAAAACCAGTCAATCCCAAAGGAAATTAACCCTGAGTATTCATTAAAAGGACTGATGCTGAAGCGGAAATTCTAACACTTTGGCCACCTGATGCTAAGAGCCAACTCATTGGAAAAGACCCTGATGCTGTGAAAAATTGGGGGCAGGAAGAGAAGGGGATGGCAGAAGATGAAATGGTTGGATAGTATCACTGACATGGACAAAATTTAGCAACTAAACATCAACAAAAATACTGTTTTCCATAATGTCTGTACCATTTTACATACTTTGTGGGAACTTTTTACAATTATTAATCCAATCTCTTTATTTGTTATATTTATTCACATTTTCTATTTTTTGGATCAGTTTTGAGAGTTTGTGTCTTTCTAGAAATTTGTTCAGTTCATCTAAGTTATCTAACTTATTAGCATATGGTTCCTTAGAGTATTCCCTTATAATTCATTTTATTTCTGAAAGGTCAGTAGTGATATTCTTTCATTCTTTATTTTAGTAATTTGTGTCTTCTCCTTTTTTCTTGGTAAATTTACCTAAATTTGTAAATTTTGCTGATCTTCCCTGTCCTCCACATTCCCAGAGTTTTCTCAAGTTCATGTCCATTGAGTTGGTGATGCTATCTAATCATCTCATCCTCTCTGCCTTCTTCTCCTTTTGCCTTTGATCTTTCCTAGCATCAGGGTTTTTTGCATGAGTTGGCTCTTCACATCAGGTGGCCAAATATTTGGAGATTCAGCTTCAACATCAGTCCCTAACAACAATTTATGCTCTAATATTTATTATTTCCCTCCTTCCTTATTTCACTTTGCTGTTCTTCTCCAATGTCTTAAAGTGGAAACTTGATAATTGATATGAGATCTTTTTTTTAAATAAAAGTATTAAGAATTATAAATTTCCCTATAAGTATCATTTTAGCTGCATCCCATGCTTGCTATGTTATGCTTCCATTTTCATTCATCTCATAGTATTTTCTAATTTCCTTTGTGATTTCTTTTATCCACTGGTTATTCAAGAATCTGTTGTTTAACTTCAACATGACTGTAAATTTTCCAAATTTTCTTCTATTATTAGTTTCTCATATTATTCCATTTTGGTTAGATCATACTTTATATGATTGAAATTCTTTTAAAAATACTGAGTCTTGTTTTATGGTCCAACTTTTACATTTATATATGACTACTGGAAAAACATAGCTTTGACTATATGAATCTTTATTAGCAAAGCAATGTCTCTGCTTTTTAATACACTGTCTAGGTTTGTCATGGCTTTCCTTCCAAGGATCAAGTGTTTCTTAATTTCATGTTTCTATTTTTTTCATCTTCCTGTAGATTTGAGTTATGATCTGGCATTACTTTATCACTACAATACAGCTTTGCTCTCACCCACTTCTTTTGTGAATATATTGTATTTCTGAATGTTACAATCATAGCAAAATAATTATATACATATTGATTTATACAACTGCTTTTTAAATAAATTAAGAGGAGAACACCCAATTATAGTCTTTTATAATTATCTATATAATTACCTTTACAAACACTCTATGTTTCTTCATGTGGATTTGAATTATTATTCAAGATTACTTGTCTTCAGCCTGAGGAACTTTCTTTAGTATGCCTTGTAAGACAATTTAGCTAATAAAAAATTATCTCAGCTTTGTGTATATGGAAAAATTTTTACTCTGCCTTCATTTGTTTTTATAAAAATATAATTGCTTTGCAATGTTGAGTTAATTTCTGGTCAACAACACTGTAAATACACCATATGTGTTACATACATCCACTCCTTCTTGAGCCTCCTTCCCTCCCACTGGAATCCAGAAAGATGGGACTGATGAACGTATTTGCAGGGCAGAAACGGAGGTGCAGACATAGAGAATGGACTTGTGCACACAGGGGAGTGAAATGAGAGAGTAGCATAGATATATATACACTACCTTGTATAAAATAGCTAGCTAGAGGGAACAGGTGTAAGGCACAGGGAGCTCAGCTCGGCTCTCTGCCTTCAGTTCTGAAGGATACTTTTGATAGACATAAGAACTCCATTTTACGGTATTTTATTCCACCATTTTGAATATTCTTTGCCTTCCAGCCTCCTTTGTTTTGGATAGGACAGTTATTGGTTTTCATTTCAATTCAGTTCAGTCACTCAGTCATGTCTGACTCTTTGTGACCCCATGGACTGACTACAGCACGCAAGGCCTCCCTGTCCATCACCAACTGCTGGACTCTACCCAAACCCATGTCGCTAAGCCTCTTAGGAGATAATAATAACAACAGGTGGCTAGGGGATAATCTGATGGATGAGTTCTGGGCAGCTTAGTATTCTGTGCAGATTGCCACACTTGCCAAGAAACCTGCTCTCATCTGCCCTCTAACTCTGTCCTGTTCTTTTCTTTCTTTATCTTCAAAATTTACTTACTATATTAAGTGACATGCATATACCAGGTCAATTTTGAAAAGTATTTAGTTTCTCTAAATGGTATTGACTCTGCCACCAAAATATGAAGCTTCTATTGATAGTTTTACATGATAACTTTTTAAAGATACAATATTAATTGCCACCTAAATTTCACTATTTTCAGTTCAGTTCAGTCCAGTTGCTCAGTTGTGTCCGACTCTTTGCAGCCCCATGGACCACAGCATGCCAGGCCTTCATGTCCATCACCAACTCCCGGAGTTTACCCAAACTCATGTCCATTGAGTCAGTGATGCCATCCAACCATCTCATCCTCTGTCATCCCCTTCTCCTCCTGCCCTCAATCTTTCTCAGCATCAGGGTCTTTTGAAATGAGTCAGCTCTTTGCATCAGGTGGCCAAAGTATTGGAGTTTCAACTTCAATATCAGTCCTTCCAATGAATAGTCAGGACTGATTTCCTTTAGGATGGACTGGTGAGATCTCCTTGCAGTCCAAGGAACTCTCAAGAGTCTTCTCCAACACCACAGTTCAAAAGCATCGATTCTTTGACACTCAATTTTCTGTATAGTCCTACTCCCACATCCATACATGACTACTGGGAAAATCATAGCCTTGACTAGACAGACCTTTGTTGGCAAAGTAATGTCTCTGCTTTTTCATATGCTGTCTAGGTTGGTCATAACTTTCCTTCCAAGGAGTAAGCATCTTTTAATTTCATGGCTGCAATCACCATCTGCAGTGATTTTAGAGCCCCCCAAAATTAAATATGCCACTGTTTCCAGTGTTTCCCCATATATTTGCCATGAAGTGATGGGACCAGATGCCATGATCTTAGTTTTCTTAATGTTGAGCTTTAAGCCAACTTTGTCACTCTCCTCTTTCATTTTCATCAAGAAGCTCTTTAGTTCTTCTTCACTTTCTGCCATAAGGGTGGTGTCATCTGCATAGCTGAGGTTATTGATATTTCTCCCGGCAATCTTCATTCCAGCTTGTGCTTCTTCCAGCCCAGTGTTTCTCATGATGTACTATGCATATGAGTTAAATAAGCAGGGTGACCATATACAGCCTTGACATACTCCTTTTCCTATTTGGAACCAGTCTGTTGTTCCAAGTCCAGTTCTAACTGTTGCTTCCTTACCTGCATACAGGTTTCTCAAGAGGCAGGTCAGGTGGTCTGGTATTCCCATTTCCTTCAGAATTTTCCACAGTTTATGGTGATCCACACAGTCAAAGGCTTTGGCATAGTCAATCAAGCAGAAATAGATGTTTTCTGGAACTCTCTTGCTTTTTCGATGATCCAGCAGATGTTGCCAATTTGATCTCTGGTTCCTCTGCCTTTTCTAAAACCAGCTTGAACATCTGAAAGTTCATTGTTCACGTACTGAGGAAACCTGGCTTGGAGAATTTTGAGCATTACTTTACTAGCATGTGAGATGAGTGCAATTGTGTGGTAGTTTGAGCATTCTTTGGCATTGCCTTTCTTTGGGATTGGAATGAAAACTGACCTTTTCCAGTCCTGTGGCCACTGCTGAGTTTTCCAAATTTGCTGGCATATTGAGTGCAGCATTTTCACAACATCATCTTTTAGGATTTGAAATAGCTCAACTGGAATGCCTACACTTCCACTAGCTTTGTTCATGTTGATGCTTCCTCACATTCCAGGATGTCTGGCTCTAGGTGAGTGTGAGTGATCACATCATCGTGATTATCTGGGTTTTGAAGATCTTTTTTGTACAGTTCTTCTGTGTATTCTTGCCACCTCTTCTTAATATCTTCTAATTCTGTTAGACTATACCATTTCTGTCCTTTATTGAGCCCATCTTTGCATGAAATGTTCCCTTGGTATCTCTAATTTTCTTGAAGAGGTCTCTAGTCTTTCCCATTCTATTGTTTCCCTCTATTGATTTGCATTGATCGTGAGGAAGGCTTTCTTATCTCTCCTTGCTGTTCTTTGGAACTCTGCTTTCAAATGAGTATATCTTTCCTTTTCTCCTTTGCTTTTCACTTCTTTTCACAGCTATTTGTAAGGCATCCTCAGACAACCATTTTGCCTTTTTGCATTGCTTTTTCTTGGGAATGGTCTTGATTCCTGTCTCCTGTACAATGTCATGAACCTCCATCCATAGTTCATCAAGCACTCTGTCTATTAGATCTAGTCCCTTAAATCTATTTCTCAGTTCCACTGTATAGTCATAAGGGATTTGATTTAGGTCATACATGAATGGTTTAGTGGTTTTCCGCACTTTCTTCAATTTAAGTCTGAATTATTGGTTTTACTCTAGGTAATCTGAAGTCTTTGGCAAGTCATTTTTCTCTTGTTACTTTCACAATTTTCCTTTTACTTTTGGCTTTCAACCTTTTGACTATGATGTGTTTGGATGTGGATCTCTTTGTGTTTATTCCACATGGAGTTCAGTAGGCTTCTTGAAGACACAACTTTATTTTTTTCATTAAATTTGAAAGGTTCAACAATTGCTCTTTGAATAATTTCTTTGCTTCTTTCTTTTACAAATGTTTTCCAGTATTTCTATTATATTTGATTTTATCCCACATATAGGTATTTCCAGTATTTCTATCATACTCAATGGCATCCCATACTAGGTTCTGTCAATTTTTTTTTCATACTTTTTTTCTGTCTGGTTTTCAGATTACATAATCTCTATTGATCTGTCTTCAAATCCATTGATTCCCTCTAGTGAGTTTTCATTCCTCACATTCTTTTTATTGATCATTATATTTTCACATTTAGAATTTCATTTAGTAATTTTTTTATAATTTCTATTTCTCTTTGCTGGTAATCTCTGATAAGACTTTGTCATCATGTCATCATGTCTTTCATTCTTTAAGGGTGGCTTCTTTTAGTTTTTTTAATATATTTATAACAGTTATTTTGAAGTCTCTGCTAAATCTACTATTTGGACCCTTTCAAATATAGCTTCTGTTGCTTGTTTTTCCCTGGGAATGGTTCACACATCCATGTTTCTTTTCATTTCTTGTGAATTTTTTTGAAAACTTGATGTAGTAACTCTAGTTACTGATCCTTCTGCCAACCTGGGACTTACTGTACTTGTGACTTGTTTAGTTGCTTAGTAACCTTGGGGAATATTTCAGTGAATTCTATTTCTGCTTTAGGGTAAGTCCTTTAATGTCACTACTCTGGTAGCATAGCATAACCTTGGGCATGTACACAGTCACCTTGATACCCGTTTTGCCCAGAGATGATAGTGGTTTTAGCTGAGATGTCTTCAAAAGTCTCTTTTCCTTATCTTCATACTAAAATTCTAAGTGGCCTGCCTCTAGTGTTATTATTTCACAGAAGTTAAACTTTAATAAATGTTAGCTGATTGTTTTTTTTCTTGGAAAATTCCCAAGGGCATAAATCATTCTGCATTCTGAACCAATTAAAAACTGTTTTGTTTTGTTTTTTTCCTTTCTTCAGAAGTAGTCTTTTAGGCCAGTCTTTATGACTTGATCATACTCCAGGAGAGCTTTTCTTAGCTTCTCTTCCCCCCAACTTTGTTTTAAAAACAAGACTACTAAGTAATCTAACATTTCACTTGTTGCTATCATGGAGCTACTAGTTGTCCCTTAACTGCTCATAAAAATCTCCTTTTTCCTTTTAATATAGAATCTTTAGGTTTGAACTTCCCCACTCTGTTCCAAATAATCCGATTTCGTTGGGATGAGTTACAGACTCTCTGTGCTTACAGCCTGCTTTCCTTTCTGAGCAGAACCTATAAAACCGTCTGCCTGTCTTCAAGGAATATCCCTACTCCCTGAGTAGGGTGCTGGGTGGGGACAGTAGCCCTTGGTCTTCTTGGCTTATCTCTTAATGTGGAGTCTCTGCCCCATGAGCAAACTGGGGTGAATGTAATCCCTCAGTCTGTGATTGGGAGTTTAGTGGAATAAAAGAGTCCCAGACTCCGGGTTTGTCTGACTAGAGTTTCTACTACACAGAACTGAAAAGAATGAGATATGCTTGTGACCTGCACCTCCCTGAGAGAAAATATAATCATAGACCATGAGCTGAGGGAAGAGGCAGCCCCTATCTTCTTGGTTGTACAATCTGGAGTAGAGCTTCCCTCACATTAAGCTGAGGGAGTGGTGCAAAGTCTTGATTTAATTAAAAGCTCAAAGTTTAAAGGGCTGAAGAGGCTTCTTTTTTTTTTTTTTTTTTTTTAGTAAATACAGTGATTAGATATTCTGAGAGTTTCAAATACAAAACATCTAAAAATGCCAGTTTAAATGCAAAAACTGGCATGGGGAAATAGCAAATCATCTTTTTAAATACATCAATATCCTGTCAAGAATGTAATGAAAATCATCAGAGCAGCATCTTTTTCTTTACAATCATTTCTGTAAAATGATTTTACTAAATAATAGCTTAAATTTTTCATTAACCAGAAACACAAAGATAGGCAGTTCATAGCCAGTACATCAGCTCCATCAATGGCCCTGCATCCTTTTATCTTTCTGTTACTGTACATCATTGTTATGGCATATTTTTCACTCTCAGACTAGTACTTCATGGACTGAAGATTACTATTCCATCTCTAACATCATATCTGTACTCAGAGCAGTTCAAAAACAAGGAAACAGCCAAAGAATGGTTGGCACTTATAAGACCAATGAAAAACTTTAGAATTATCCAACAGATTTTGAGTATATCTCCTTGGCCAGAATTAAACCACATAGCTACCTCTCTCTAGTTAGCAAAGGAGGCTGGGAAATGTAGTTTTTGAAGTTGGACATATTACCACTGAAGGAAATCTGGCTTCTATTAGTAAGAAAAAATGGCAGATGGATATCAGATAAACTAGTAGTGTCTGCCATAGCAATATTGTAGGAAAATGGGAATATGTATACCCTTGTGTTGGGAATATAATTGTCACAACTTCAAGGAATAAATTTGTTATAGCTACAAAAATTGGAGAAAAAAATGAGTAAAATAGGACTACTCATAATAACATGGACAACATTCATAAACAATTTTTAAACTAAAAATTTCAAGTTGTAAAACAATGTGTATAATATGATAGTTTATGTATGAAATTTTATATATTATATCAAGACTCTTTTCACCAAAAAAAGACTTTATTTTATTTTTATTGACATACAATTGAGGTACAACTTTATATATGCTACAATTTAGAGATTCACAATTTTTAAAGGTTATCCTCAATTTATAGTTATTGTAAAATATTGGCTATGTTTTCCTTGGTGTACAATATATCCTCATACCTTATTTCATACATAATAGTTTATAGCTCTTTCTCCTTTGCCCCATACGACCCCTATTGCCTTCCTTCTCCCCACTGTGAGTCTGTTACTTTTTTCTGTTACATTAACTAGTTTGTTATATTTTTTAGATTCTACATATTTCTTTTAATGAGAAGAGTTTATTATATTATTTAAATGCATAAGTGGCCTGCAGATGAGTAAGGGAGATCCATGGGGAAATAGCAAATGGAATCAGTGGGTGGATGAGTGCCAAGCCTGGGGCTATGAGAAGAGCTGCAGGGCTGGTTTTCTAAGGGTCTTGGAATTAATGGGCCACCGAATGTGAAAGAACAGAACCCAGAATCAGTTAGCCTAAAATCAAACACTGAAAGACAATATTTGTCTTTCTCTGTCTGACTTATTTAACTTAGCATAATATGCTCTAAACCCATCTATATTGCTGAAAATGGCAGCATTTCATCCTTTTTTATGGCTCAGTAGTATTCCAGTGGTGTGTGTGTGTGTGTGTGTGTGTGTGTGTGTGTGTGTTTGATATCATACCTTTATCCATTCGTTTATTGACAGGTTGCTTATAGTGTTTCACCGAGACTCTGGAACATCATCTCAATTCAGCTGAGTTCAGTTGCTCAGTCATGTCTGACTCTTTGCGACCCCATGGACTGCAGTACGCTATGCTTCCCTGTCCCTCACCAACTCTCGGAGTTTACTCAAACTCACATCCATTGAGTCAGTGATGTCATCCAACCATCTCATCCTCTGTTGTCCCCTTCTTCCTCCTTCAATCTTTCCCAGCATCAGGGTCTCTTTCAAATGAGTCGGTTCTTCGCCTCAGGCAGCCAAAGTATTGGAGTTTCAGCTTCATCATCAGTCATTCCAATAAACATTCAGGATTGATTTCCTTTAAGGATGGACTGGTTGGATCTCCTTGATGTCCAAGGAACTCTCAAGAGTCTTCTCCAACACCACAGAACATCATTTCAAGTACCATTATTTTAAAATTTATTCCAGAAATTGTATCATATAAAAATTAAAGCAGATCCCATTTTTGAAAAAAACTAAACAACTTTTCAGGGGCACATCTTTCCCAAGGTTTAAAGGCAAAAACATGGGTTTGGGAACCAATAGTCTAAGCTTTGAATCACGGCTTGAAAACCTCTGAACTCTGTATCGTGAAGCTTGTTGCTTTAATTCTGTTACCCCTGTGTAAAGTCACAGGACCAATTCCTACCCTCCAGGATTGCCATGAAGATTAGAGACAACAATGTGTCTCACCTAGGTCTGATGCTTATTCTGTGCACTGCAAACTGTTGCTCTGGTGCATAAATTGGCTTCTCAGTTTCTGTGCCCTGAATAATTTCCTACACAAATGGTGGTATCACTTGAAATTGCTCTCAGTAACCCCCAAATCACTTGACCAATCATTCTACATTCCCATCACTGTTAACCGCTAAAGTATTCAATGACACACCCAGGACCAAATAAAAGAGAAAATAGAAACTGAGTGGTTTGTTGAATAAACATGAATCAAAGGCCCCATGATTTTTAAGGCATTCAAATGTTTACAAGTTTTTCCTTTTTCAAGAGAGAGAAAATGTCTCAAGAGAGAGTGTAAGTGTCTGAATGTCTGGTATAGCTTTTACCTTCTTTAGATTTATAAAAACTCATAACTTCAAAAACATAAACTAAGACTCTTACCCAATTACAGGGGAAAAAGTTCTTTATATGTATTACAAGCAATGTTATTAAGGCTCATAGTTCTTTTAAAAGATGTTAAGAGAAAAATTATGGTAAGAGGTCAATTGTTCATAAAAAAAACTTTCAAAAAGAGATGCCAATGTAAACACACATGTTGAACAAGGGCCACTTGGACCAAGATAAGATCTCTATTATGTGATAAAATACATTTCAATCTAAATCCCTCATCCTTTCTGTAATGTAAGGACAACATATTCCTTTATGGCTATTTTAGGGGTTTTATTTTGACTGAAATGTTTCGTTGTTGTTCAAAAAAATCATGGGGCATTAATATATGCAATCTGATAATAGATTCTTTTTAAAAATTGACTTGCTCTTTTCCAGTTCTAAAACCAAAAAAAGAACAAAAATCCAATGGAGAATTCGGATGAATACTTTTAATCAACATGAAAAAGCTGATTAGTACGTTTCACTCTTAAAGGAGAGACAAGGATAAATAATCTGAGGAGTGAGGTATTTGAATGGCAGGACTGGACCAATGATAGTCCAGAAGGGGCCATCTCTGATGGTGAGAATATGATTCACTGCTACTTGGCTGCTTCTTTTTCAGAAGGTCCTTCTCCCCCACTTATGATAGTTTGTCAACAACTCCTTTAGCATTAAGCAGTTTTAGTATATTATCAGCCATCAATAATGTATTTTAAATTATTTTACACATGAACTTCTCTTGAGAGTGAGATCACTAGCTAAGCTGCCTCTTATGAGGATGCTGATAGACAAAGAAATATTTAGAGTCCCAGACAATTGTCAGAATGGGGACACTTTGAAAGAAGGGAAAGTGAAGGAAAAAAGGAAGGAGAGAGCTGGCAACAGAATTGGTATACTTTCTAATCATGTCTCAATTTTCAAAAGGGAAAGAAGACAGATAGGAGAAGGAACACTAAAGGTGTCAAGAGTGTAGAGGCCTGTGCACTGAAGACATGAACTCAAATATTGGGAAAAAGAGAAAAGATTGTATTCTTGGGAAGGATGTAAATAGACGCATGTTCTCTGTATTACTCAGGGTTCTCCAGATAAGCAGAATCAATAGGATATATCCTACAGGATAGTTATATATATATATAATTAAAGGTATTGGCTCATGCAATTATGGTGGAAGAAATTCAGTGATCTTCCATCTGCAAGAGGGAGACCCAGAACTAATCCAAAAGCCTGAGTACCAACTGAAGGATAGATCATTGTCTCAGCTCAAGTAGTCAGGCAGAGAGAGTAAATTTACTCTTTCTCCACAATTTTATACTCTCCAGGCCCTCCATGGACTGGATGATGCCATGGGACTGAATGCCATGGACTGCATGACCCACTCCAGGGAGGAAAAACTACTTTATTCAATCCACCAATTCAAATGTTAATCACTTCTGAAAACATCTTCATAGTCACACCCAGAAATAATGTTTAATCTGGGCAACCCATGTTTCAATCAAGTTGGCACAAAAAATTAACCATCATATCATCTAGCTTTCAATCAGCTCCAAAACTTGGGGCTCTATTTCTCAGCACAGGAAAACTGAGAATGTCTGTGTGCAAAAAAAAAAAAAAAAAGAAAAAGAAAGAAAAGAATTATTTTTGGAAAGATGGAAAAGCTTAGGGGTGGAAAAATGGGAATATAGCACCCTATAGCTAATGTAATGGGAAAATCACTAAGGAAAGAAAATTTTTAACTGGCAGATTAAAACTTGGATTTTTATCTTTATAACTCTTTCTGTAAGCATTTTAGTGGAAGAATTACTCAAAATTGGAAATATATTGAGCTCCATGCAAATAGGTTAGAGTTGTTTTCATCTTTTTTTAGCAAAAAGAAAACATAGACATTGTAAGCAACATAAGATGTCAATACAACTGCCCTATATACTTTTTTTCTAAACAACAAAGCTCATCTGGCTACCATTACTTTCCTATCTTGATGGGATATCCTCCATTTATTCTTCCATTCATTTTTGTTTAGAAAGGACATTGGATGTGTTGCTAGAATCACTTGAGCCCAGTAACAACTGTACATTATACGCCTTCACTCTACAGTCTTGGCAGAGAGAAAGGTCTGACAATCTGAATACTGCTATTCAGACAGTCTCCCTAGAAGGAAAAAATGCCAAGGGCTTATCTAACCACAAAGAGAGCAAAACCTTCCAGGAACCACAGAAGAGACAAGGTTCCCTCTCTCAATTCAATTTAAGACAGCTTTAGTTAAGATGCAGTTTCAAAAGATTTTGCAGTGATATAGTGGGTGCTTTTTCAGCAAACCCAAATCAGAAGGTCCTGACCCATTAAAGTGATATAAAGCATAGCATTAATTAATGTTTTGGTCAATGGTTTCCTAATAATATCTAGTAATCTTAACTCAGATATCACCAAATGAATATAAAAAACTGCCTTTTTTATGTGTGTAAACTTTTTTTTGAATTTGTCTAAATAGAGACTCTTTCCTATTGATTTGTTCCCTGGCTCAGGACGTGCTATAGTATACCAGAGTTTGAAGTCAGAAAACTGATTCAAACCCTGCCTCTGTCCTTATTATTATCTGAACATGGACAAATTATTTCACAATTCTCACACTCACATTCCCATATATAAAGTGAGGATAATAGAACCTACTTGATGAGGCTGTTGTATTAAATAATGCACATGCCAAGATATAGCCTAGGGCTTAGCACCTAGGTATGACTCACTCAAGTAAGAGCCCTTCATTTTTCTTAATTGATTTGTATTTCCTGATGTATTTTTCCCTCTATAAGACATTAAAAAGTTGATGAGGAAAAGTCTGACATTATTTTCTATATTCAAAATTTTGATCCATTTTATAAGGTTAACATATACCTGTGATATCATCTAAAAGTAAAAATGCCTCTTTTTAGAAAAATAAGTATCATATATTAATGTATATCTATGGAATCTAGAAAGATGGTACTGATGAACCTACTTGCAGGGCAGCAAAGAAGATGCAGACATAGAGAACATACTTACGGACGAGGGCAAGGGGAGGAAGGTAAGGGTGAGATGAATGGAGAGAGTAGCATGGAAGCATATACATTGGCATGTGTAAAATATATGGCCAGTGGAAAAGCTTTGTGACTCAGGGAACTCACACTGGGGCTCTGTAATAACCTAGAAAGGTGGGATGGGTAGGAGGTAGGAGGGAGGTTCAAGAGGGAGGGGCATATATATATACCTATGGTTAATTCACGTTAATGTATGACAGAAATCAAGCCAATATTGTAAAGCAATTATCCTTCAATTCAAATCAAAATAAGTTTAAAAAACTAAACAAATGAACCTCAAAAAATGTCTCTTTTTTATAGCAACAACAAAATAAGAAGAGCTAGAGAATCTACCCGGGCAGTAAGCATTTACTCAGTGATAGGTCTGTGTTGTATTTGGGTGCTAGAAAGATGATTAGGAAATGGCTAATCTACCCATAATCTGGTGAAAAATATTTGGATTAAGGATTTTATGGCACTTGATGGCATCAGTGATCCTTTATTATCAGGCCTCTGCCTCTCTCTCCAATCCCGGCAATCCCTCAGGACTCTTGTGTCACCCTTCATTCCAGTGCACCCAAAGCTTCTATGGTTTCTCTTGCCCACGCTGATTTCTAGGTCTGGTTCTCATCTAGGTATCCTTGGAGACTCAACTCAAATATCATCAACTTCTCAATTCACCTTCCCTTATTCTCCTTGCCTCTACTACAACCCTCCATTAAATGGGTTAGGTACCACTCCTTGGGGTTCACCTAACACTTTTGCTTATTCCTATCACTGTAATTAGACATTATTTGACTGTAAACTCTTTAGACTGTGCCTTACTCACCTCTGAATTTCTTCTAAGCACAGAACATGGCATTTTGTAGAAACTCAAAGAGGTCAGTGGGATAAACAAATAGATCAATGACATCATGTTAAAAAAATAGTTTAATATTAATTGCTATAGACTGAATGTGTCCCTCCAAAATTCACATACTGAAAATCATTACTGTGAGGGTATTTGGAGATGGGAGTCTTTAGAAGATGATTAGGTCATGAGGAACATCCTCTTGTGAATGGGATTAGTGTACTCATTAAAGAGGCCCCAGAGACATCACTTACCCTTCTTCCATGTGAGGACACAGTGAAAAGACAATCATCTATAAACTAGAAAACGGGTCTTTACTAGAAACAAAATCTACCAGCCCTTTGATTTTGGACGTTGCAGCCTCTAGAACTATGAGAAATAGATTTCTGTTATTTATAAACTACTCAGTTTGTGACAATTTGTTATAGGAAGCTGAATAAACAAAGGGAGTAGCATTAGGGACAAAAACAATGCTCCTGAGTGAAAATCTACACTCATCAGATCATCCAGCATTGCAATTCCTTGGGAAGTTCTGGACACTGTTAATGTATTGTCCTGTTTTTCAAATAGAAAGATTAAGGAATAAAAAGCATGATTCCTCATGAGTCAAGGATCTGGCTTGAAATAAAGTCCATACCTCTGATTTCCCAACTTGGGTTTCTGTAACTCTACTGTGCACCCTCTTCTAAAATAAAAATTCTAATAAAAATTCCTTGATATCATTATTCAGTAGCAGGAAATTGTGACAGGATATCCTAAAATAAACAAATCTGAGCACACCAGGTTTGAGTCTCGATGATTTTAACAGAAAACCAAAATTCCTCAGACATTTTTTCCGTGACCTTGCAGGCTACCTTAAGTCTGAGGCCAAATATGTCCAGAGATTTGACAGAACTGTTTAAAAATTCATATGATTTTATTGATTATGCAATGGAAAAAAATTGGAATTGGTCTTACATTGTCATTGGCATTAGTGAGGTTGAGAGTTTTTGTTTGATCTCCATTCAACCTTTCTAGAAGCTTGGAAACTACAGACTGAAGCAATTCAAATTTATGCAGAGTTTGACAGTAAGTTAATTACCAGAATTATGCACAATTGAATTTTCAGAAAACAATTCTGGCATTTTTGAATAGTGGTATGTTACAAATACACTTCTCCATAAGCATATGCAAGCTGTCTGTCAACTAGCTGGCTCATTCTGAAGACATGTCCACTTAAGAGAAAATATTATATTTCAAAGAGTCTTAAGAGGCATAGAGAAAAGACTACAAGTACTTTGCCCTTTACCCTTGAAATGTATGCAGAATCCCAAACTTGAGTTGAACTCATAATAACTGAACTCCCAGGCACCATACTTGTTAAAATAGATACAGACACTAATCCAAACAGGCAGGGTGGTCTCTTCTCAAATATTCACATTCCACACCCTGTCACAGACATACTCAAATCAGAGCAAGCCTTAACAGGGAAACAGAGGAGACAGCCAGGCATCTCTGCAGTGTGATTTCAAACATGTTCAGGTTGCCCCCAAGTTATGTTTCTTCACCAGCTGAAATTTCCCAATTCAAGATTATTTGATGACTTAACATTCTGAATACTGTCAAAAGGGGAATTCTCTGACATATATGCATGAATAATGAAAGAGGCAAAGTAGCTTTAAAATTATTTTTCCTTCCTGTAAATAAATGTATAAGGCAATTTTTTGAAATCAATTATAATAAGGAGAAAGATGAAAGCATGAGTCCTTACACACCAAAAAAATAAAATTGTACCTTTATAAGTTAGAGAATAGATAAAAGGAAAGACTGAGAGCATCAAAAGCAAACAGATTGTGATATTTGCCTGGTAGGGGGCCTGGGCCCTACAATTTCTAAGGAAAAGGATAACAAAGCAGGAATGGGGGTGGAGGAGGCAATGTTTTTCTTGCTTGTAATCCTGTCTCTTCAATGAGTCACATTTTCCATCTGAAAGTTTACATATTTGTTTTCAGATTCTCAATATGGTACAAAGAATGAGCCAGGAATCATTTGGTTGCAAGAAACATACACCCACTTATACTTCACAATTACTGAATTTTATTGAAAAGATCTTAGCGAATCTCAAGGAAATAAAGCATTTGCAGGATACCTGGACTCCAGATGATCCAAAAGTCATCAGGCAGCCATTCTTGAATCTTTCCCTCCATAACCACATCCTGTCTGTGCTTCTCCCTGCATATCTGCCTTGTTCTTGACATGTTTTCTGGAAAAGACTCTTTTGTTTTAATTCTGCTATTAGCATAGCTTTTATAACCCTTATCAACTTAAAGTCCAGCTCGAGGTAACTGTCTAATACAGTAGTCACAACAAACTGACTCAATATATTAACTCCCAATTCTCAGGAGAGACAGACACATACACAGACACACACACACACACAAAGAGAAAGGGAGAGACAGAGAAATCCCAACTTGAATGAAGTTGCTACCTTAGATCCTATAATGGCCAATAGAGAGTTCTCTGGTGTTTATCCACCCTCTAGGGTTAAGTTTTTCAGCAGACATTTAACAGGAGATAAATTATCTTGGAACAATGTATGTGAACAGATATTGATTAGGCATTTCTAGTAAATTAACGTTGCAGAGATAGATGGATAAATAAAAAGGGATTAGGAAAACTGTGTGAATCAGCTCCACCCAGTTTTCCTTATCCTTTAGGCAGACAATTTGAGTTCTGAGCCCTCTAAATACAGTGTGTACACATTAATATAATAATGTATTTAGATAATTTAGATAATATTGTTATCTATATTTAGATAATAATATTCTGTATTTAGATAATAATAATCTGTATTTAGATAATAATGTTACAACATTATTAATCAGAATAGAGTGAATGATCCCAAAGATAAGTCCCAAAATATGTGAGCCAGGTATTTTCCAAAGCAGAAGTTTTATACCCAGTTTAGGTATAAAAATTGGTATTTGACATACACCATTGGAATGATTAAGTGGTGTTTTACAATAAGTAAAGAAACAAAAAGCAGGAAAAGAAGTGAATTCTAAAAATCAGGACCTTCCAAATAATTTTAGTAAATAGAGAATTTTGAAATACCCAAGGAAGAGATTGAATAGGAGATAAGAGAAATGGACAGAAGCATCTGGGCTAACAAAACCTTGTTATATGTTGTGGAAATTTTCCTAGAGTCTTTTCAGTATCCCGAAAAAATAAAATACTTTTATTAGATTTATTCTCCTTTTTTCTTTATTATACAGTTCCCAGTTCTCTGAACCTAAAACTCAGGCTACAATAATGTGGTATTAGTTCAACTTCCATATTAGTGAGGACTTTTTGCAGAATTTTGTGAGCCTTATCCATTTCTTATCTAGCATGATAGAATGTGTTTTAGGATCCAACTTGACAAACTTACAAATGAACTTCAACAACTATTTTTAAATTGTGATCTATCTCTAGATCTCATAGAAACCCTAAGAGACTTCCACTTAACCAGCTCACAGATGAACAAGCAATGCCCATGTCTGTACTCACAGCAAGTTATTTCTGCTTTCATTGGTTCAGCTATGTGTCAAGCAAGAGTCAAGGTTTTGACCTTAAGCCTCTTTATGCTAATTGCATTTGTATTTGTAATCACATAGTTAAGGTAAATATTATATAAACCAGTGATATACGAGTGGAAAAAAAAATGTGTTCTTTCTCTGATAACTAAGTTGAATACTTTGGAAAGGCTAAATAAATATGAGTTGTTAAAATTTTCAGTGTAATTAGAAGCCATTCACACTTGTCATTCATTCAACATTCAATGAATATTTATTGAGTCCTTTCTGTGTGTCAGCCTTTATTCCAGACATTGAAAATACAAGTATGAATAAAGCAATATTTCCCCTTCTCAATTTGCTTATAGTCCTCTGTGTGAGGCAGATTATCAAATATTGTGTTATTCTCTTTCCATAGATATTGGTCCCCAGTAGGAGGGACACACTATATAATCTTGGGAGTTAAGGAGAGCTTTGGAGAAGGAAATGGCAACCCACTCCAGTGTTCTTGCCTGGAGAGTCCCAGGGACAGGGGAGCCTGGTGGGCTGCTGTCTATGGGGTCGCACAGAGTCGGACACGACTGAAGCGACTTAGCAGCAGCAGCAGCAAGGAGAGCTTCCTGGTTACATCTGAGAAGAAGCCTTTTAATCACTTTTCTGTACACCAGAAGCTAACACAACATTGTAATCTGTTATGAAAATTTTGATACTTCAATAAAAAACGTTTTTAAAGGAGAGCAAGGCAATTGATGTGATTAGAAACAAGAGACACATGTCTTGTATAAAGAGTTTGTATTTCATTTTGAGAGAAATGGAAAATTGTTCAGGTGTTTTCAGAGAAGTAAATTAATTAGATAACATCTTTGAGAGATCACACTGACAATACTAAAAAAATAATAAATCGGAATTGAACAGGACCAGTTAGAAATCATTTGTAAACAGCCCACTGGAAAACTAATGATCACTTAAACTAGTATAATATGAATTATCAAAACTGACACAAAATAAGACATAAAACTAGAATATAACCAGAAATAATGATAATATTGCCAAAGAAATGTGTGCTTCCCAACTCACAAAGCTCAAATGGTTTCACAGGAATGTTACTTGAAATTTTTGTTGGTGAAGTTGTTTTCAAACAATAAAAAGAAAAAAGAATTCCACTTGGTTTTATGAAATTAGCGTAATTTTGGTAATAACATATCTAACAATTACTTACATCATTGTACTCAAATAAATAATAACCAAAATATTTTAAAAATCAATTTATTAATATATTTACAAAATCTCAAATAAACTAAAGGTCAGCTGAATGAAAAGATATATTGGGAAAAAAAATCATAATCTCATGAGATTTATTTTTGAAATAAATCACATAATTTATCACATTCCAGGGTAAAGAAAGAAAGCCATATTATTGCCTCAAATTACAACTTTAGGTCCTCTTAATAGTATTTGAAATTTGTGCCTATTTTTAAAAACTCTCCTTAGTAAACTAAGCATAGAAGTTTACTTTCTTAATATAAGAAAAGTTTAAAATTATCATCTTAAATTATGTGTAGAGTCAAGGTTTAATAAGAATTTAGTCTATACACTGTATGCTTTTCATTGTACAAAGATATCTCAATCTGTCATCTCATTTAACTTTCTTATATTTCGTAATTCCCTACTCCTCTTACTCATACCTACCTATACACCTTTACTTTACACCTTGATTTTTCTGTAATACAGACTCCATTTTACTTTTTAACTTAAACGTCACTTTTTCAGAGAGGAATTACTTCACCTTCCAACCTAAATTAAAGTGAGAGTCATTCAGTCGTGTCTGACTCTTTGTGACCCCATGGACTATATAGTCCATGGAATTCTCCATGCCAGAATACCGGAGTGGGTAGCCTTTCCCTTCTCCAGGGGATCTTTCAAACCAGGGATTGAACCCAGGTATCCTGCATTGCAGGCAGATTCTTTACCAGCTGAGCCACAAGGGAAGCTCAACATTACTGGAGTGAGTAGCCTATACCTTCTCCAGCAGATCTTCCCAACCCAGGATTCAAACTGGGGTCTCCTACATTGCAGGCAGACCTAAATTAAGACACCCTTTTTTTCTCTCATAGCACCCCCCTATTTTCACTCCTAACACTTTTCACAAGCTATTCTTTTATTTATTATCTATTATCACAAGCTAGATCTGTTAGACAGAGTGCCTGAAGAACTATGGATGGAGATTCATGACGTTGTACAGGAGGCAATAATCAAGACCATCCCCAAGAAAAAGAAATGCAAAAAGGCAAAATGATTGTCTAAGGAGGCCTTACAAATACCTGAGAAAAGAAGAGATGCTAAAGGCAAAGGAGAAAAGGAAAGATATATCTATCTGAATGCAGAGTTCCAAAGAATAGCAAGGAGAAATAAAGAAAGCCTTCCTCAGCGACCAATGCAAAGAAATAGAGAAAAACAGTAGAATGGGAAAGACTAGAGATCTCTTCAAGAAAATTAGAGATACCAAGGGAACATTTCATGCAAATATGGGCACAATAATGGACAAAAATGGTATTTTCCTAACAGAATCAGATGATATTAAGAAGAGGTGGCAAGAATACACAGAAGAACTATACAGAAAAGATTTTCCTGACCCAGATAACCACGATGATGTGATCATCACTTAGAGCCAGACATCCTGGAATGTGAAGTCAAGTCGGCCTTAGGAAGCAGCACTATGAACAAAGCTAGTGGAGGTGATGGAATTCCAGTTGAGCTATTTCAAATCCTAAAAGGTGATGCTGTGAAAGTGCCGCACTCAGTATGCCAGAAAATCTGGAAAACTCAGCAGTGGACACAGATCTGGAAAATGTCAGTTTTCATTTCAATTCCAAAGAAGGGCAACACCAAAGAATGTTCAAACTACCACATGATTGCACTCATCTCACACACCAGAAAAATAATGTTAAAATTCTCCAAGCCAGGCTTCATGAACCATGAACTTTCAGATGTTCAAGGTGAATTTAGAAAAGGCAAGGGAACCAGAGATCAAATTACCAACATCCATTGGATCATCAAAAAAAACGAGAGTTCCAGAGAAATACCTACTTCTGTTTTATTGATTACACCAAAGCCTTTGATTGTATAGATCATAACAAACTGTGGAAAATTCTTTAAGAGATGGGAACACTAGACCACTTGACCTTCCTCCTGAGAAATCTATATGCAGGTCAAGAAGCAATAGTTAGAACTGGACATGGAATAGACTGGTTCCAAATTGGGAAAGGATTACATCAAGGCTGTATATTGTCACCCTGCTTATTTAATTCATATGCAGAGTACAGCATGCAAAATGCTGGGCTGGATGAAACACAAGCTGGAATCAAGATTGCTGGGAGAAACACCAATAACCTCAGATATGCAGATGATACCACCCTTATGGCAGAAAGTGAAGAGGAACAAAAGAGCCTCTTGATGAAAGTGAAAGAGGAGAGTGAGAAACCTGGCTTAAAACTCAACTTTCAAAAAACTAAATCATGGCATTCAGTCCCATGACTCCATGGCAAATAGATGGAGAAACAATGGAAACAGTGACAGACTTTATTTTCTTGGGCTCCAAAATCACTGCAGATGGTGATTGCAGTCATGAAATTAAAAGATGCTTGTTACTTGGAAGAAAGACTATGACAAACCTAGACAGCATATTAAAAAGCAGAGACATTACTCTGCCAACAAAGATCCATCTAGTCGAGGCTATGGTTTTTCCAGTAGTTATGTATGGATGTGAGAGTTGGACTATAAAGAAAGCTGAGCACTGAAAAATTGATGCTTTTGAACTGTGGTGTTGGAGAAGACTCTTGAGAGTCCCTTGGACTGCAAGGAGATCCAACCAGTCCATCCTAAAGGAAATCAGTCCTGAATATTCATTGGAAGGACTGATGCTAAAGCTGAAACTCCAATACTTTGGCCACCTGATGTGAAGAGACATCTCATTTGAAAAGACCCAATGCTGGGAAAGATTGAATGCATGTGGAGAAGGGGATGACAGAGGATGAGATGGTTGGATGGCATCACTGACTCAATGGTCATGAGTTTGAGTAAGCTCCAGAAGATAGTGATGAACAGGGAAGCCTGGTGTGCTGCAGTCCATGGGGTTGCAAAGAGTCAGAAACAACTGAGCAATGGAACTGAACACTTATCACAAGCTATTATTGTGAGATGGTATCTTCATAACCTTTTAAAACCTTTATCTCTCCACTAGACTTAAATTATATGACATTCAAAATGGTGCCAAATTATTTTACCACCATACTTACTTCAATGACTACAATGATAGTGCTTAATAAATATTTATGGAATAAATGAATGCTAATAAATGGTGAAATACCAAAGACATTCCCATTAAACTCAGGAACAAGAAAATGATTATTTCTGTAAACTTTGTTATTCATTATTATTCAGAAGTTGCATTCACTGAATAGAGGAGGGACATGAATGATAAATGTATTTAAGAAAAGAATGATGAGATGATAGTTATTTTTAGAGGCATTTTAAAAAAAATATGAACAATGCCAGATTACAAATTTCAGCATGGAGCCCAGAAATCAATACAGAAAATTTAAATAGGCTTAACTTATGTTGGCAATAGCTAGTTGGAAAATATTATGGAAAAAATCTCCTATAAATGAAGGAAACACCTAAGAAAAAGCTAATAAGAAATATGGAAATATGTATATGTTAAGAAGCAGAAGGAAGAAGAGTAGAAGAAGACCACAGTACTTTTGAAGCCTTTGACCTTTATCATGCCCTTGTTTGTTACCTGAATCCTTCTGTTTGATTGGTCAATATTCTCATACACTTTCCAGAGTCATTTCAAACTATTCCACAATTATTAACCCTCCCTCCATTCTCTCGGCAGATGAGCTTGACTGCTATTTCATAGGGAAAGTAAAGTCATCAGCTTAAAACCCTTTGAAGTTTCCATTATCTACAAATAAACAGATACGGTTCTAATGCTCCCTTCCTTCCTCTTGCAATGCATTAGATGTCTTTCCTCCCATCTAAAAATAAGCTAACTGTGCAATCGCCATGGAGAACCTCACCGTATTGATTTTCTTCTTCCTTGATTCCATATCTTCCTCCAACCACTGTCCTCTTTTTCTCCATTTCACAACAAACTTTTAGAAAAAGTGGTCTACTCATATTGTATCCATTACCTCGGCCTTTTGTGTACTTCTTATCTCACTACTTTTTTGTTTCTTCACTGAGTCCACAAATCTTCACTCTTCGAGGCTATCAGAATCTTCATTGAAATAAACTTTTAAAGATATCTTTTTAGTTATTATTTTACCTTACTCTGTAGCATTTAATACCATTTCACTTTTCCTTATGCTTGAAACTCTCAGTTTAGCTTGAATGATCCCCGGCTCTCCTGGCTTTTCTCTTACCTCTCTGTATCTTTATTCACTCTTTCTCGTCCCACCATTAAATGTAGCAGCAGAGTCCTGGTCTTAGCAGCAGAGTCTTGGTCTTTCTTTTCTTATTTTTCACATTCTTCTCAGGTGAACTTGCCAATTTCAATTGTTTCAGTTACTAACTATAATTCTAGTTGCTCCATCCATCTATGTATTTCTAGCCCAGATAAATTTACTGAACCCTGGTACTGAATATATACCTCCCTCCTCACATTTCCTGTTGATTCTTCTACATACACCTGTATTTTTAACAAATGTAAATGTTACTGGATCATCTTCTCCATGGAAATAGTTTCCCATTTTATGCTCTTTACCTGAGAATGGTACCTCTATCCACAGTGTTACTTCGATTTAGTCGTTGACTTTGACTCCTCTCCTCTTTACCCCCTACATCCAGTCAATCACCAAGTCCTATTGACACTGCTTTAAGTATTGGGTTGGCCAAAGAGTTCCTTCAATTCTTTAAGTAAAAATAAAAGACACACTTTTCATTCTCACCAAGAAGTTTATTGAACAATGTATTCACTGTTTTATTCCACTTTGTTGTTGTTTAGTCATTAAATTGTGTCCAAACTTTTTGCAACCCCCATGGATTCTAGCCCACCAGGATCCTCTGCCCATGGGATTTCCCAGGCATGAATACTGGAGTGGGTTGCCTTTTCCTTCTCTAGAGACTCTTCCCAACCTAGGGATCAACCCCTGATCTCCTTCATTGGCGGGTGGATTCTTTACCACTGAGCCACCAGGGAAGCTCTTTTGTTCCACTGCCTTCTGCCATTTTCCAGGCAACTTCATAATTTCACCTTCCCAAAACTTTTCATCTTTTTTTTATCAAATGACTGTTCTGGGTACCTTTTAACTGTCTTCCAAGGAACTGAAATATTTCCCATTAACAGAATTTTATAAAAACTGAAATAAATGGGCATCCAAAGATCCAATGTCTGGTGATTATGGCAGATGAATCAGAACTTCCCAACCAAGCTTTTCCTGGTCATCGAAGAAACATGCAGTCTTGCCTTATCCTGATGGAATATTATGCACTTTCTCTTGACTAATTCTGGATACTTTTCACCAAGTGTTGCTTTCAGTTGGTCTAATTGGGAGCAGTACTTAACCGTTTGGTTTTCTAGAAGGAGCTCATAACAGAGGACTCCCTCCCAATCCCACCATCTACAAAATATCACCTTCATTGAATGAAGACCAGCCTTTGGTGTGGTTGGTGGTGGTTCATTTTGCTGCCCCACAATCTCTTCCATTCCGCGTTATTGTACAGTATCCACTTTTCATTGCCCATCAGTTTGTTTTTAAAATGGAATCTTCTCATTTCATTTAAGTAGAGAGTCACATGTGGAAATGCAGTCAAGATTTTTTTTTTAATTTAATTTATGTGGAACCCAAACATCAAAGTGATTAACGTAACCAAAGTAGTACAAATGATTTTCAGTGCTTGATTAGGATATTTTGAGAATGCCAATTCTCTCTTGCATGGTATAATGTTGATTGTTCTCAGTTAATGTCTTGATTTGATCACTATCAACTTCAACTGGTCTACCTGACAGTGGGACATTGTCCTGCGAGAAATCTCCAGCGTGAAACTTTACAAACCACTTTTGACACGTTTGATCAGTCACAGCACCTTTTCCATATGCTGCACAAATCTTTTTTTTTGCTTTTCAGTTGCATTTTTACCTTTTTTGAGATAATAAAGCATAATATGCCAAAAATGTTGGTTTCTTCTTTTATCTTCAATATTAAAATGGTTACACAAAAATTAATCAGTTTTGATAAGCTTCACCAAGGTTATGTTTAAAAAATGACTGCTGATATGATAACTGTCACATTATAATCTAACAAAATTATTTTGAATGAAGCTAAGGGCAACTAAACACTACTAGAGCCATCTTAGAGAAAAAAAGCAAACGAACCTTTTGGCCAACCCAATACCTTCTAAATACAACTTCTCCATGTCATTGGTATTATTTTCCTATAGAATTCTATAGCTAACTCTTGTATCATTTAAAATGCTATTTTGCTGCATATACTGAAAAGCCAAAATATTTATGACTCCCCCAAAACAGAAATTTATTTCTCTCATATAAAAGAGTTTAGGAAATAAGGTTTCCAGGCTGAGGTACCTTAATCATCCAAGTTCTTCCTGTATTCCCACTCTATCATCCTAGTTCATGTTTCTGTCCTTGTGATCAGCTCACAGTCCAAGGTGGTTGCCTTCTATACAGAAAGATAGAGGAAGGGTCAAGGACTAAAAGCCTTCCTCTCATATGTCAGGTATCTTTAAACAGCTTTCACTGAAAATGCATCAAGCACTTCCATTCAACACATTCACTCTGGTCAGAATATGTGGGCATTAGACCAAAGAAGGCTGGGACATTACCTTTTAGCTGTGTTCTTTACAGTTCAAAATAAAATCATCAATCTTTTAAAAATAAATAAAGGAAAAATGGATATTGAGTGACAAGAGGGTATCTTGTTAACATGTTAGATTACACTGCATACATTTAGATGTATAGTTACTTATTTATATGTCCAGGCATTAACTGTCAATTGCATACCCTCTGATGGAAATACAAGAGAAGACTATTACCATAATCAATAGTATTTGATGCTAGCAAACAAAAAGCACTTGTAGGTCTAGCCTTAAATGTAACTTGTTTGACTCAACTGAGTTCCTCCTTAGAACTATAATTTTATAGTGGAAAGTGATCCTTGCTATTGTCTAAACTCCTCTACTTGGAGAAACAAGAGAAGTCCCCAGGGTGAATTATTGCCACGATAGTATAGTTACTAAACACCGACTCCACAGTCAGACCACTAGAACTAGAATCCTAGTTCCCCTTCTTGCTAACTGTGATTTAACCCTATTGTGCTTGCTTTCATAGGACACACATAAACATAGGTCTATTTATAAGAATTGAATAAGTTATCCCATGACAGGTATTTAAAATAGTGCTTAGCCTAGATGAGCACACCACAAGTCCTGACCAGATCTATGACTTCAACCTCTTATTTCCAGCCCAATGCTCTTTCTGCTCCTACCATGCTACCCTCTGACCACAGCTAGGAGTAGAAAGCTGGGAGAATAAGAACCAAGATGGTTAAGATTCAATGGATACTAAGGAAGAAGGATAATGTTCAAGGCTAGAGAGGTAAGTCCAGATTTAATGCCTCTGACAAGAGTTCAAGACAACCAGGGAGCAAAACAGGAGATCTCAGCTCCTAGAAGGTGGCGCCAAAAGAGAACTGGGAGGAAATGGCTGACAAGTTCCACCAATCGCAAAAATTGCCAAAGAATTGTCATACTTGATCAAAAAGTAATAACTTTGTTTTAAAAATTAAAAATCAGAAAAGAATGGAATATTACCCAATACCCTTAATTCTAAATTCAAATGGATATGAAATTTTCCTCTTATCCTTCTTAAAATGGTTTGCAGAATAACATCAAGAAACCAAAATATCAAATGCCAAGAAAGGACAGAAAAGGCTAACACTGTGAGAAGCAAAATATATACAGGATTTAGGCATGAAAATTGCTTGTGATATCTAGATTCATAATTTTCATCTTGTCTATAAACATCCCACGAGAAGTATATAAATAGGACTTTTGTATCATTAAGGGTTTGTTTAAAGATTTAGAGCTATACCTAATCCATTTCTACATAATAGCTTTGAGGTGTATTTCTCCAGTTTCTGTTAGGAGTTTGAAACACTGAGTGAGATTTGTATGAGCCAGGATCAGACAAAGGATGACAATGCTGTGTTATTGTAGAATGTTAATGCTTAGGGGATTCTATTATACTTCTGTCACTCAAAATAAGCTGAAGCACCAAGTGCTTTCACATGTGGATTATCTTTCCATCATCACAGATAAAAGAATGTTGGTGCTGTTACTTTCACTAAACCTTTCACATGGAGGATTTTCTATCATTTTCTGTGGATAAGGAATGCACACATGAGAAAGAGCAGAATGCTGACATAGGAAAATAAATAGTTCTTTTCTAAACTGAGTTTACAATATGAATAGGTGAACAAGTAATGATTAAGAAGATAAAGTTAAAGAACATATTGGTTTCTTTCTTAACCCAGAGGAAATAACATTTCATTTAGTTTAGATGCCATGAACTTGTTCAAAGAAAGCCTATGAAATCTTAAGTAGAAAAGTGTTGATTATTTTTCTACCTAGAGACCCAACTTTTAGTCTAAGTATGAAACTACTTCCTTATTCAATAAACAGTAGTTTTGATCAGGGAGTGTTCTCATAGCTACTTTTCTTCTTACAAAGGAAGAATTTTCTGGAAAATAATTTTCATTGGAGATAGATTGCTAGAATTTTCATGCAATTTTATGACTCCATTTGTTATTTAATTATTGACTTAGGAAAAACATGATGATAAAGGCCAGATGGCAATGACAGACTTAGAATTTTCCAGAAATCCTTATTAATAAGAATAGCAACAACAACATAATAATTACTCCCATCAATTGTGCTAGATTCCTTACAACTGTTATCACATTTAATTCAACAATCATATGAGGGGTAATATGATGGGGAGTAATCATATGGGGAGTAAAAGATGAAGTAATTGAGTCTCAAAGAGACCCTACACAGTCACTCAAAAAATAATCAGGTAGGTTAGGATTTGAATGCAAATCTGTCCAAAGCTCCCTGGGACAATCCTGCTGTGTTCTTCTCATTCCTCATGCTACATTTCTTTTATTTATTATGAAGATATAGTTGACCATGACTCCAAAGTTTGACATCAACCACTTTCTCTTTCTGTTTTGACCTAGAACATTTTCATGTACTGTGGCAGACTGTGTTACACTATCATATTCAGTCTTTCCTCAACCCTGTTGTAAAGGAATTATTTCCCTTTTTTTGCAGATTCAAAAGCTGAAGCTCTCTATTAAGTAACTTTCTACACACATAATAAGGATATGTTATCCTCTAATACAGAGTCTAACACATAATAAGTGAAAGTGAAGTTGCTCAGTCGTGTCCGACTCTGCGACCCCGTGAAGCCTACCAGGGTTCTCTGTCCATGGGATTTTCCAAGCAAGAGTACTGGAGTGGGTTGCCGTTTCCTTCTCCAGGGGCTCTTCCTGAACCAGGGATCGAACCCCGGTTTCCCGCATTGCAGGCAGACACTTTACCCTCTGGGCCACCAGGGAAGCCCAACACATAAGTGCTTAGTAAATATTTTCTAATGGATGAAGGAATATAAGTAATACCATATCTGGACTATTTAACCCAGATCTTTTTTATTTTACTTTTTATTGAAATATAATTGATTTACCATGTTGAATTAGTTTCTAATGTTCAGCAGCCATTCATTTATACATATATATATATATATTTCTTTTTATATACTTTTCCATTATATTTTATCACAGGATATTGAACATAGTTTCCTGTACTATACAGTAGAACCTTGTTGTTTATCCATTCTATATACAACAGTTTGCATCTGTTAACCCCAAATTCCCAATCCATCATTCCCTCTCCCCACCTCCCTCTTTGCAACTACAAGTCTGTTCTCTATGTCTGTGAGTTTCTGTTTTGTAGATAGGTTCATTTATGTTATATTTTAGATTCCCCATATAAGTGATAATCATATTAACCCAGATTATTTTACTTAAAAATCCCTGATTTTTTCCTTATATCTCACTGATTCAGGCCTGGGGTAAACTAAATAGGTTATTGAGTATTAGTGAAATTTAACTGTTGAGTTCTCTGATTACCCTTTTTTAGATTCCTGATTATAAATATTTGCTAGGTACAGAAGATCCCTCTAGAAAAGAATTTATATATATCATAAATATTATATATATATGATGTATGTATATCACAGACATATATATAAGAA
This sequence comes from Bos javanicus, assembly GCF_032452875.1. Lineage (NCBI taxonomy): Eukaryota > Metazoa > Chordata > Mammalia > Artiodactyla > Bovidae > Bos > Bos javanicus. The sequence continues at coordinate 37,882,297 of NC_083872.1, forward strand.
AAGGTTTGGACTTACTCTATTATTCCCATAAAAATATTGGACAATTCTCAGGAATCTTTCTAGATTTATGAAACAGATGTGGGCTAATCCATAGAAACATCATGCGCTAAATCATTTGATTACTAAAATGCTTGGACAAAAAGTAAGAAATTATAAATATAAAATTTAAGTGACTACTTGGCATCTGTGTTCCCCACTAAGAATATATTTAAAGTTAATAGATAAATAATTTTGCAAAGATTTTTTTTAAAAAAAGATTAAAGATCTGCAATGAGGAGTATATGTAATTGCTCCAAAAAAGATGAAATCGAGTCATTTAAAACCTTAAAAAGTCTGTCACTTTATTAGGAATACCTAAATTTGTCATAAAAATCTGATTTCTTTGTTTGTAATCAGGAGTCTAGTAAAAGAGAAATGATAGAATCTTATCTGTGGTAGACAAAACTTTCTGCTTTTCAGTTTTGTGGGTTTCATTATATATTTATTTCTGAAAGTATCATACAAAAAGAATCCTTCCACTAAAAGCTATCCAAATTGAATTACTTTAAAGCAAAATGGTAGAAAGCATAAACTAAAAGACAGCTATGAGAAGCTGGAAGCCTCAGCATGCCTGCATTCCAAACACCTAGCATTGGTCTACGAACAATTCTACCTGTCCATGTATACCACTGTGGTCTGATTCAGAAGTGGTCAATGATCCTTTGTCTCATGAATTAGTTTTTTGATAACTGATCCAAGGGGTGTGAAACTATGACCTTTGAAATCCCTTCTTTGTGCAAAGTCATTCTCTTCCCTAAGTTGGTGCATTGGCATCCAAACACACATTCATAATAATTCACTTATAGTTTTAGCTAGTTCTTACCTAGTTAAGAAGCAGAGTCATTACTTTGCCAACAAAGATCTGTATAGTCAAAGCTATGGTTTTTCCAGTAGTCATGTATGGAAGTGACAGTTGAACCATAAAGAAGACTGAGCACCAAAACATTGATGTTTCTGAAGTGTGGTGTTGGAAATGACTCTTGAGAGTTGCTTGGACTGCAAGGAGACCAAACCAGTCCATCCTAAAGGAAATCAGTGCTGAATATTCATTGGAAGGACTGATGCTGAACCTGAAGCTCCGATACTTTGGCCACCTTATGTGAAGAGACGTCTCATTTGAAAAGATCCTGATGCTAGGAAAGATTGAAGACGGGAGGAGAAGGAGACAACAGAGGATGAGATGGTTGGATGGCATCACCAACTCAATGGACATGAGTTTGAGCAAACTCCAGGGGATGGTGATGGATAGGGAAGCCTAGCATGCTGCAGTCCATGGGGTCGCAAAGAATTGGACACGACTGAGCAACTGAACAGCAACAAGCTCTTACTGCTGAGAATGAGACTGTGTGTGCTATGCTTAGTCTGTCAGTCGTGTCTGACCCCATGGACTGTAGCCCACAGGCTCCTCCATCCATAGGGATTCTCCAGGCAAGAATATTGGAGTGAGTTGCCATGCCTTCCTCCGGGGGATCTTCCCGAACCAGGGGTTGTACCCAGGTCTCCTGCATTGCAGGCAGATTCTTTACCATCTAAGCCACCAGAGAATGAAGCTAGGAGAAATGAATCACTAGGTTGCTAAAAGATGAAAATCCAGAGAAGTATATTTTAATATGGAAAATGATTTCCAAACAAGTTTCAGTCAAGGAGCTCACGACACATGGTTTTAATTATGTGAAGAATTATTCTTAAAGTGATGGGATGTTTTCCCATGAGAAAAAGCTTGCTATGTCAGATACTGTGGGTGTTTAGTGAATGGGAACAATAGGACATTAGAAAGACAGTTTACTATAAAAAATGATTCCTTATTGCCTGATTAGATTAGATCTTTAACTTACTTTTTTAATGATAATTTTTAGACACAACTTAGTACTGGGCTCCAGTACTCTTGCCTGGAAAATCCCATGGACGAGGAGCCTGGTAGGCTGCAGTCCATGGGGTCGGGAAGAGTCAGACACGACTAAGTGACTTCCCTTTCACTTTTCACTTTCATGCATTGGAGAAGGAAATGGCAACCCACTCCAGTGTTCTTGCCTGGAGAATCCCAGGGGTGGGAGAGCCTGGTGGGCTGCCGTCTATGGGGTCACACAGAGTCAGACACATACTGAAGTGACTTAGCAGCAGCAGCAGCAGAACGGGGCTTCCCTTGTGGATCAGCTGGTAAAGAATCTGCCTGTAACATGGGAGACCTGGGTTCAATCCCTGGGTTGGGAAGATCCCCTGGAGAAGGGAAAGGCTACCCACTCCAGTATTCTGGCCTGGTGAATTCTGGACTGTGAATACAGTCCATGGGGTCCCAAGGAGTCAGACATGACTGAGCGACTTTCACTTTCACTTTAGAACTTTATCTTTTAATTGCAACAACGTTTTGTCCCTTTGCTCTTTATCCAGATGCAAAAAAAGAAAAAAAAATGTAGGACAAGAATAAGATCTCATTTTATACAAGATTCGAATCACAGTTGAAATAAAAAAAAAAATCCAGAAAGTCTTAGAAAGCAGATTTTTTAAATTAGAGAAATTCAAGGAAATTTACAGGTTTTTAAAATTAATACTCTAAATTTTCTGTAACAATAAGGTAGAAATGATGTCATTTGAAAGTATCTTATGCATGATTATGGCTGATTGATGGATGCCAAGAGCTTCTGTCTTTCAATGGCTCTGTGTTTCTTTTCTTTCTTTTCTTCACATGACTGCTTAACAAAAGGATTTGAGGTTGAGGAGGGCAATGTTGACAGAGCAATCCAACACTCCCCAGTCAGACATGATAACTTTACTGTAACTTGGAAGACAGAGAAGGTGGGCTTGGGATAGATCTGGATTTGAGAAGCAATAGAATTGATGGAGTGATAGTATGCTGCAAATGGTTGCAAATGGATCTTTAATCAATGATTTTTGTTCGAGTGACATCTCAAGACATAATCATTTCTTCCCATTTTAGTTCCCTGCTTATGTAATAGAACCCAGTATTCTTACATATTCCTGTCATTTGTGCTTAAGAAAGGAAAAGTGTACTCAATATAGTCCTGATTTTGGGGCGGATTTCTTTAGGCAAGTGGATCTGGAGACAGAGGTGTGTCTTTAGTAAAGGGGCTAGTCTCTTGGAAACACTTAAATTTTAAATGAATTAATGATGGATGGACAAAAAAATATTATTAAATTATACCAAAGAGACTATTCTAAAGTAATTTATATTTTGACAGAAAAACATTTTTTGTAAGTATGATATAGATTAGGAATGGCAATTAGATAGGAACCAAAAAGGATCCCAAGTTCAACAAGAGACTGTATCTGTTCTCAAACTTCAATTGCTATCCGTAGGTTGACAGTTCCCAAGTTTATTTCTGCTCCAAACCTTTCTTCCAAGCCACAGATCCTCATTTTCAAGTCTGTAGAGCAAGTCTTACACTACTTGACTAAAACCAAACTCATGATTCACTGTTATTCACATCTTATCCAGCTGCCACTGTTAATTCAGACCTTACTCCTCTCATCCATGGATCACGTCAACAGATTTCATATCATACTGGTATCTCTGTTTCAGTCTCTTTTCTTTCCATTGCATGCTTGATACTTTTGCCAGTTATGTGAACTGAAGTGAAGTGAAAGTCTCTCAGTCATGTCTGACTCTTTGGGACCTCATGGGCTATACAGGTCATGGAATTCTCCAGGCCAGAATACAGGAATGGATAGCTTTTCCCTTTTGCAGGGGATTTTCCCATCCCAGGGATTGAACCCAGGTCTCCTGCATTGCAGGTGGATTCTTTACCCGCTGAGCCACCGGGGAAGCCCAAGAATACTGGAGTGGGTAGACTATCCCTTCTACAGCAGATCTTCCTGATCCAGGACTCAAACCTGGGTCTCCTACATCACAGGCAGATTCTTTACAACTGAGCTATGAGGGAAGCCCCATGCCAGTTATACTCCTACTTATTTTTTCCAAATTCTCTTTGAACCTGATTCTTCTGCTTGAAATCTCACTTTCTCTCTATTGCCTGAAGAATAGATTCTAATATCTTACTCTTTTCGTGACTTTCATCTTTACCCAAACCTAATTCTCCAGCCCCATCATTTGCAAAAGCCCTTCATCTAACCCTCCCATTCAGAATGCACCTGGATTTTCACATTCCTTAACCTGCCATATTTACTTGTATTTCAACCCCTTTACACATGTTCTTTCTTTTGTATGGAATGCCCTTCCCCACATTTTCACCTAGTAAACATCTACTTGACTTTAATTACACCATTTAAATATTATTTCCTGGAGTCTCCACAAGTAGGCTTATTAAGAGTTTGCTCCTCTGTTCTCCCATGAGATTTTGTTCATAATTTTGTTATAATGCTTATTTTATTGTCCAGTAATAATTAGTTTTCAAATATGTTTCACTCATTTATTTATACTTTTAATTCAGTCGGTAAATAAAATTGTCTGCTATATGAAAGGCTCTGGAACATAATAACAAAAAGCTGCTATCATACTAGTCATATGTATTTCTTATTCAAACTTTGTCACCCCTTTTGAGACAGAAATTATATTTATTTTAAAGATGGGAAAATTAAGGTTTAAGGAAAGTAAGTATGTGCTGATGGTTTGCAGCTAGTAAATGGTGGACCACAATTTCCATACAGACCTGAATTATTCCAAAGGCCAAACTGCTTATCCTGTCTCTCTTCGAGGTACAGAGCCAAGTTGGATGAGGTATGGTATTCATTTTTCTATCCCCAGTGGCTATCAGAATATATGGGATATTTGACAAATGTTCTTGAATAAATGAAAGAATGAATCAGTGGGGACTTCCCTGGTGGTCCAGTGGTTAAGACTCCTTGCTCCCAATGCAGGGGGCATGGGTTTGATCCCTGGTCAGGGATCTAAGACCCATGTTGCATCTAAGACCCAGCACAAACCACCCCCCTCAAAAAAGAAAAAGAATGAGTGAATAAATAAATGGATATTGTGTACTTCGTTTCACATCATGTTCTCAGTAATTACAATTGTAGAAACATAGATTTTGAAAACAAACACTATTTGAAATATATTATTTTTCTAGAAGTTCTCCTATGGTGAATCTTATTGCAAACTTTCTTTTAAAAGTCTGTCTCGATTGTCACATAGTGGGATTGCATAAAGCTAGAGGTAGCCACATGGATAGAATGACATCAAGCTCATGCTATGAGCCTCCAAGGAAGTAACTTCCTACTTAGCGCTGTTTAGGAGTCTACACTGCAACACTCTGACCATGGGGGCCTACCCAAGGAAGGAGAATTTGGAGCAGATCCAAAGAAGAGCAATGAAAATGATTAAATGGTTGGAAAATTGTCTCTCTGACTTAAGGTCACGGGAACTGGGTCTATTTAGTGCAGAAATATGAAGGGGCAAAGCTACCAACATATTTCAAGGATGTGAAAAAGAATAAGCAGAGGTAAGCAGCTGTTTTTGATTTTTATTTATGATGGCAATAAGTGCAGGACAGTGATTTCCAATGCAGCATAAAGTTAGGTTAGTCCCTATAAAGTCTTTATGAAACAATAGAGTTAATTAACCCTCAAAGTTATGGCATTTCTTTCTTTGGAAACTTTTGGGAAAAGAGCTTCCATAAAAAAGAAATGTGCTATGCTTGGATCAGACTAAACAGAAGAAAGAGATGTTTAGGAGTGTGGTTACAAAGAAAGGGCCCAGTGAAGATTCATGCATCTGTGTTAGGCACTTGGAAAATAAAAATCGTATCCAGCAAACTTGGCTATTATGCAAAGCCTTAATTTTTTTCTTTATGTTTTTTCCTATGATTTCGAAAATTTGAAATCCAAGTATCTTATGAGTAAACTATTTTGGAAAATCTATCTAATATTCAGTGAAAGGCTTTTTGGCAAGAAACACTGGAGTCATGAGCAATTTAAGCAACGATTTATGAACAATTATCCAGAGAATGACAAACTAATAATGCTAAAGAGGAGAATATTTAGGGTTATTAAAAAAAAGGCAGAGCTCACAGAGTAACTAGTCTGAGTGTCTGCTTTCCTTATCTCTGGACAGCAGTGTTGGTGTTGAGAACAAGACAGTTTATACAACTCAGAGGCACCCAGAACACTGTCTATTTTGCCTTTACACAGACATAAGGTCTGTGAGCTGGAGTTGACAGTAATGGTTTTGGTCCTGCGGAGCCATGTGAAACTCTTAGGGGGTGAGCAATGTTTCTGTTGGATCATGTTACTGCTGCTTTGCTCTAATGTAGTATTAATATGATACAGATGTATTAATTTATTATGGCCTCATAGATATTGAAATATGTTGGCAAAAGAAATGTGTGGGAAGAGTTATTCAGGTCTGCTGAGACTTCTTCAATGATCCAAAAGAAATCAATTCCCAGAAAGAAGCCCACTTACCAGAGAGCAACCACACTGTCTAGACCGCCAAAATTGGTGGTATGGGAAAAATGTTGAAAGCAGATAATTGAATCAAAATGGTATATACCTACAATTTGGGTCGCCAGGAAAAATAAAAATCCTAATTGTAAATGCCAGTGATCTAAAGTATGATTTGACTCTGTTTTCTTCCCCCAGAGACCATTGTTTCAATTCAGTTCTTCAGTGAAAAATTCAAAAAGCAAGGCGTCTTCACCATAAAAGGAATTCCTTTGTTCAGACTGTCTACTGACATTCCAAACAAACTTACACTCAAGATAAGGTTATCCTCTCTGAGAACTCAGACACTTTTTTCTTCCCCATCATCAGCTTGCCAACATTAAAGGCAGTCTCCACTTTTAGACACAGTGCTTGCTGCAAATGCAACTTACAGAGGATGGCTGCAGGGCCAAGGATGGCTGGTCTTGTGTTACATCCGGATTATGCATGAGCTGTCGGATGTGAGGGGAAGCCACCAGATGAATGACCCTGGATGGTAAAAAAGTGAAATATGAGTCTTTATGATTCAATGTCCAGTAAGAGGTATGGTGACAAGCAGGCCCCCCAAAATGAACTGATCAAAAGTGAAAGCTATCAGTATCTTTCCACAAAATAAGCAGAGACCTTTCTTCTGAACATAGTAAGTAGTTGCTATTTATAATTGCTACTTAAATGGAGAAACAGAGGGCATCTTTAGACCATCTTCGATTACAAAGCAGGCTCACTTCTCCATTCTCTTTCCAAGTTTCCCATTCTCATTAACAGTATACATGGTAGTTTGGTTCATGCCTTGAGGAACCATTTATGAAGCTACTGAATTATTAAAAGCATGTAGTTGTTCATCAGGCTTCAATTTAAGAAGAATTTGGAGCAGTTTTTTTTTTTCCCCTGAATTGGCAGGAGGAAAAAGGAAAGTAATAGAACTTTCATGGAAACTACTTCCCAGAAAGTTGTTTTTTAACAGTATTTTTAGTCACAGCAAAAATAGGAAACACCAGAAAGAAAGATTCTCTTGAGTTTTCTCCCAAATTTTGTGGAGTAAGCTGCTTATCTGTTTCATAAAACCCTAGATAACTTCCAAACATCTTCTGCTCCACACAATGTGGGCAAGAAGGTGAGTGTGAATGACATGGCAATTATTTAGATGAACATTTTATAATAAATTTTACAATAAATGTTCCATGATTCTTTATTAGAAGGAAGAAAATGACATTCCATCCTTATGTTATGCTAGTACTTTATGCCATCAAAAAACTTACAGGGAAATAAGTGTTACCCCATGTCCATAAATTTGGCAGACTGATTATAACCATGTATTTATCTACCTCTAACTATCTATCTGGGCTTCCCAGATGGCTCAGTGGTAAAGAATCTGCCTGCAGTGCAGGAGACATGGGTTCAATCCCTGGGTCAGGAAAATCCTCTGGAGAAGGAAACAAAAACCTGCTCTAGTATCCTTGCCTGGGAAATTCCAAGGACAGAGGAGCCTTAGTGGGCTATAGGCCATGAGGTTGCAAAAGAGTTGGACGTGACTTAGAAACCAGACAACAGTAACAAGAATCTATCTATCTATCTACCTACCTATGTGATTTCTCATCAGTTCAGTTCAGTTCAGTCGCTCAGTCGTGTGTGACTCTTTGCAACCCCATGAACCACAGCATGCCAGGCCTCCCTGTCCATCACCAACTCCCGGAGTTCACCCAAACTCATGTCCATTGAATCGGTGATGCCATCCAACCATCTCATCCTCTGTCATCCCCTTCTCCTCCTGCCCTCAATCTTTCCCAGCATCAGGGTCTTTTCAAATGAGTCAGCTCTTCACATCAGGTGGCCAAAGTATTGGAGTTTCAATTGAGCATCAGTCCTGCCAGTGAACACCCAGGACTAATCTCTTTTAGGATGGACTGGTTGGATCTCCTTGCAGTCCAAGGGACTCTCAAGAGTCTTCTCCAACACCACAGTTCAAAAACATCAATTCTTAGGCGCTCAGCTTCCTTTATAGTTCAATTCTCACATCCATACATGACTACTAGAAAAACCATAGCCTTGACTAGATGAACCTTCGTTGACAAAGTAATGTCTCTGCTTTTTAATATGCTGTCTAGGTTGGTCATAACTTTCCTTGTTTTTCTCATAATTATGTATTAATCAAATTCTTACTTTGAATCCAGTGGTGATACATCTCTCAATAGATAGATATAAAGATACTTGTAATATGTCTTTTCCTCCATAAATGTTCAATAGTTTTAGAAATATTTTCAGGAAAACCCAAAGTCACAACACAGAATGTGGCCATCAAATACTGAGAAAGCTAAACCTGGTAGTATCAAGATGCTTTCATAGTTCAGAAAAGAAACATTAAAAGAAGAATAGAATGGAAGGTCCAGATCTGAGAGATACTTTCTGGCATAAAAAGTAATCAAATTTGGTGAGCAACTGAGTTATTGGTGAGAAAAGTAAAGAAAAGTAAAGGAGTATTTGTTGATCTAGAAGATTGGAGAAAATGATCATGGATTTAAGAGGAGGTACATGTTTGGGAAATGAGAAGTGGATAAAAGCAAAGCTTGAGGTAAGTTTTAGGCAAATAGTTTAAAGTAGGGTACAAAAGGAGATGATGCGAAAAGCCCAGACAGGAGCCAGTTCATGAAAATCTTTAAGCTGTATTAAGAAGCTTAGGTTGATTCAGTAAACAGTGGTGAACCATGGCAATGCTAGAAGTAGGAGAGTGACCTGGCCAGATAAGGATTTCAAATACAGCATCCAGATTGTTTAAAGGGCAATGTAATGTGGATAAGCCAGTTAGCAACTAGGAAGAGCAGAGGTTTGGTTAGGGAAATATTCCAGGTACACAATTATGATGTACTGAACTGGGAAAGTCTAAAATATTGAGAAATAATCATAAGATAAAATTGGTAGGATTGGCTGGTGGATTGTATGTGGGAGATAAGGGAGAGGAAGTGACTTTGGATGATTCAGTTTCTGGCTGGAGTAATAAATGAATAATGTTGCAATTAATTAATACAGGAAACATCAGAAGAAAGAGTGGGTTTGGAGAGAGAGAGAAAATTCAAATCCACTTTGAACATGTTTTTATACATGATGAGTAAGACATCTCAATGAACTAAACTGGAAGGTAGTTAAATATGTGAGTCCAAAGATCAAGTGAGAACTACAAATCTGATTACAAGGAAACAGGATACAGCAGTAGTTGAAATCAACAAAATGAACAAATTTAATCCAAGGAGTGTAAAGATAGAATGTCAGAAGACCAAAGACAGAAACCCAAGGAGACAACCAGTATTTGGGAATACTAAAAGAGGAGCAGTACACAAGGAAGACCAAGAAATACTTAGGAAAATACAGAAGAGTTCTGAAAGAGCCCTCTCATTGATGTTAACACAGTAGAGACTAAAGATTTAATGTGTGGTTGATAGTGTCAATACTTCAGAGATGATCAGTAAAACAGGAATTGCAATAACACAGGAAGTTTATCAACAACTTGGCTTTTCCCATATATGTATCAGAAGCTAACCTGGTATCCCATGGTGTCATTCAGCTAAAAGACACCTTTCTCCTGACCCTCTCTCTTTCTTCCCAGCACTATGGAGTCTGATTGTCACCATCCATATACCTAGGTTTTTGCCTTGACCATCAGTCTATATGTTGTCTGTTCTGTGACTTTGCTTTTTATTCTAGGACCCTCTCAGGAATTCTACCTAATAGCTGCATCCATAATGCTTCCCATGTTTCTTGCTTGTTCATATGTCTATATTTGTCTTATATTTTCCATATATCCAACTATGAATTGAGGGCTCATTGAGGATAAACACCTTCTGCACATCTACTCTTTCCCCAAACTCCTGCTAATAATGTTTTAGACCCACTGATTTGGCCTTACCTGAGAATGACCATATCTACTGAATTCATGCCTTTGGAACATTTCCCACTGATGTTGCTGGGTCTGACTCTATATAAAAGTTAGCTTTCTGTGTGCCCTCATCCCAGTTAGGATTCCTGTCCTCCCATAATTCAATGTCTCAGATCTATATCACATCTATGATCGTGTTGAATTTGAGGTATGGCAGGGGATTCGAACAGAAACACTGGATATGCCATTTCAATTATAGGCTGCAGAGGAGGTACAAGATATAACTTTAGGAGTTGAGATATAATTTTAGGAGCAGGACAAAGGAATGACAGTGAGAAATCTTAACACCTATCAATATAAAGATTTCACACTGTCAACCCTTGATAGAGTGAATAAAGAGAAAATATTATAGGATTCATGACACTTTAAAGGACAACCAGACAAAGTGAGAGAGGAGATAAGAAGTCTGAGACAAGAAAGGAGAAGCAGAAAAATGGAAAACAGAATAAAAGACAAAGTGAAGTTAACAAAGAGAATGAGAACAGAGAAAAGATCTTCTAAAGAAACAAAAAAAGTCCTCATTTTATCTTAATACTTAAGAGAATGATATCAATGAAAGCAAAGCCAGACATAAGTGACTTCTATGGGAATGGTTAGAATAAAAGGAGAGGGAGTGAATTTAGGACATTTGAAAAGTTTTTGAAGAAAGTAAAGAATTTTAACTGGTACTTTAAAAAGAAAATGCACACAAAATTTTCTGTACATTGAATCTTATTTCCTTGCATCCCAAACACCTACAAAAGTGCCTAAGTAGAGCAGCAGTTCAATAAATATTTGCTAAATGAATGAGCCTTGGTTTTGCTTTTGTTTTTATTTCAAACATACGTATTTGGTATAAAGTGAAGATGTTAGACAAATAGCAGATCCTTGTGATAGTAATATCCTGAAAACACTGGTCATGTTTAGAGTCCAGAATTTCAAGAGATGAAGTTTAAACTGGAGGAAAGTGGAGGAGAAAGAGACATAGGAGAATAAACATTAAGAGTTGAAAAAGTAGGCAGATCTGATGTATATTTCGTCCTAAAGTAGTGGGGTCTCATGACAGTATTGGGAGGTGAAAGGAAACAATGCTTCTAAATTGGTTGCTAAAGCTTAATTAAGATGCAAATTTTCAATGTTAAGGAACATTGAAAATATTCTGCAGACTCAAAAATAAAATAAAATTTAATTTAATTTAAAAGGCAGGGAAAACAACTGGTAGTGGTTATCCAAGGTTGAGAGTTGATGAGTTGGGCAGAAAGAAGAATCAGAGAGGCCAACTGAGAAAGTTGGCTGTGGATACAAGTCTGGCTCAGAAAAGAGAGACAGGAGTCACAATTTGAGTACGTACTGGTGCCAAAGAGAACTAAGAATAAAAGTTGGATTAAACGGGGGAAAGAGGCAGGTAAAAAACTGGTTGAAACAGTTAAGTGCTGAATGAAAGAACTTGGAAAGAAAAATATTGACTTGGACTGACAAAGTTCAGGCTAAGTGACTCAGCAAAAAGGGATCTACAGGTCCATAGAATCAGGAATGAAAAGAAATCAAATCAAGGAATCTTCAAGGTCAAAAGTGTAAGTTTTGAAGTTATTGAAGAAGATTGAAGAGCACATGGAAAGGGAACTTTTGTGCCAAATCATTTATATAACTTGAAATAAATTATAGGGTGTGGTAGACAAGAGCAGTGATGTTTTAAGGAAGGTCACATAGAGGAAAATAATGACTTAAAAGTGATAAAAATGGGAGGTGCTTCAAAGGGCAAGGTCCTTCAATTCCAACTGTTATGTTATCATGTGGAAGCAGAAACACGTAAAAATAAAATAAAATAAAGTGTTCTTCTGGTTAGTTTACACCATAGTCGCTCACACACCTGGTTCATTGATCAAGAAATGGAGTACACAGGGAACCCAGTTCTCATACAAGCCCACCTATTCAAGGTCAGTTTACGCAAGATCTGCAAGGAAAATGAAAACGGGAATAAAGATTCTTAGTGAGAGAACAATATTTACATTAGATGAAAAATAAGCATGAAAAAAAGATAATTTTGTCTTACAGAGACAAGTGGTAGGCATAATCCACAGGTACAAGGGAGCAGAACACTTAGAGAAAGAACAACTTCAGAACACAAAGAAGTATGCACAGATACAAACATAAAAGCACACTGCACAATGCCAAGCCCAAACTCTACCACCTGAGTGGAACATCTCTGAGGTAGAGTTTACATAAACTGTTTCCTTTAGGCAACTATTTGGAATATACTGGTGTTAATGGTCTTCCAGCTACATTTTGCCTGGGAATCACTGAGAAACAGGACCGGATGGAGGAAGAAAGGGCTCTCTAAACAGTTCTTTTTGTGTTTTTTCAGCTTTGGAGACATCCGTACTACTCAGCAATCAAGAGTTATGGCTATACCAGTGCTTGGAAGAATTCTGCTATCAAGCATTTAGAAGAAGTTTATTTTTAACCAAAGAGCAGCTATAATTGAATCTGGATGGGTATGTTTTAGCATATCTTATCAAATACATTGTGGTACTTATGTCCCTGCTGCTGCTGCTAAGTCACTTCAGTCCTGTCCAACTCTGTGCGACCCCATAGACAGCAGCCCACCAGGCTCCCCTGTCCCTGGGATTCTCCAGGCAAGAACACTGGAGTGGGTTGCCATTTCCTTCTCCAATGAAGAAAGTGAAAGTGAAGTCGCTGAGTCTTGTCCGACTCTTAGCGACCCCAGGGACTGTGGCCCACCAGGCTCCTCTGTCCATGGAATTCTCCAGGCAAGAATACTGGAGTGGGGTGCCATCACCTTCTCCGAGTTATGTCCTTAACACAGATCAAAAATTAAAAAATATGTCACTCCTTATTATGTAATTAATTTTAAGCTGATTTGACAAACTATGAGGGCAGTTAGAAAAAAAAATGTTTTAATCTAAAGGAAAAAGAAACATTCTGCTGCATGTTTAATCATATATAACTGTATTGTCTTCTTGTTTGCCTGAATTACTCAAGAGTTAAAATGGCTGTCACACTGCTCGAATATGACAGAGTAAGTTATTTGTATGCGTCTTCCACTCTAGGGCTTTGTCGCAGAGTGGTTTTCTGCATAACTTTTGAAGGAGGGGATGGGAGATAATTCAGCAGATGGGGACTGTAAGATTTTTCTTTCATGTCTCAAATACAATATGAAGTGAACTATGAAGTTAACCATCCACAATTCTTTGCAAAGGTCATCTGGTCTCAACTGATTTCATGTTCTTGCCACAAAGTACTCTTGATCTAAAATAGATTATGTGGAAAAAACTCAGATGTAGCTCTATTCATTATTAATTCATTTCAAATATTTGCTTCAATTCCAGGATAATAAACACAACCTTGACTAAGTCATTCTTTCCCAGTTGCAATCCATACTCAATTATCTGTGTTGATCTTATAAATGTACTATTTTTATTCATTTCATGAATGTTTGAATTTTTGGTGTTTTTTAAATTATGTTTTGTGATTTTTGTTGTTGCTTGTATTTTTTTCCTCTTCTGGATACTTTCCTTTGTTCATTTGTTTCTATTTGTTTTGGACAGAACAGTAAATAAAGGATAGGTTTCAACCTGGCAGGGCACAAATATGACTTTGCCAAGTAAATTATGAATATGAACAAATCCACTTCTCCTTTAACATCACAGTACAGAAATGTATCTGTTTTTCTAATCATGCAGAGGGAAAACAGCCAATCAAACTCTATTGATTAAATACCTGGAATTTATTTGAAAAACAGTTTTCCAAGGATTCTATATGCTCAACATTGTTATAATTATCCTAATGAATACAGAGAAACAAATAGGGATATGGCTTCAGCATTTAAAGTATCTCTCATCTTGCTCAACTACCAAGATTAAATAATACTAAATAATGCTTGAAATAACAAGGAACAATTTAAGACAGTGGGCAACGAAGTATTAATCCCAAAACAGGAGGTCAGTGTGGGTTAGGGTTAGAGAAAGTTCAGTGAAGGAGATGGAACTTAAATACTAGAGAAATGACCTTAACGTTTGGCTAAGACCTGTACAGTGGCAGTGAGGAATAAAGGCAGGAGGAAGTAATGAGAATAAGTAACAAAAACAGCAGTGAAAACAATAAGAAGGGGAAGGAGGAAGAAATGAGAGGAAGAAAAGGAGGACTTGCAATGAGTGATTATTATGCTCTAGAAACAAGGATGGGTATATTATACAATCTATAATATCTGTGATATTGTGTCCTAAACACTTTTAAGTTTCTTGACCTAAGTCCAGCTTCTTTCAGTATTTCTCTTCTGTGCTGACGGTGATAGTCTTTGAGCTACCCATCTTCCTTCCTCAATTCTCTTTCCAGCCAGCATGACCCAGTGACACAGTAGATAAAAGGAAAGGAAAACAGAGCTGGGCATCTTTCCCCTTGACATTCTTCTGTGCTCTATCTTGTAATATTTGTATCTTCCTGTAATCAGAAGAAGCAAGGCCCCACTGCTTCTCCTGGCCCCATAAGGTAACCTCTGCTTCCCTCTGTAGGGACTGTACTATATTCGTTCCTGCCTCCTACATCTTCACCCCAGCTTAGTTCCCCAGAGTTGCATTCCCTCACATTTCTTTAGGAAAAAATCCTTTGGAAAAATTTGAGGGTTGATGGTGGTCTAATAATTTGATGGCTTCAAAATTATGTTTACATTTTAAGAGGAATTCTATTACTTAAACCCAAAAGAAAGAGTAAGATTAAGCTGTCAAAAACAAGAATAAAGACAAAGAGTTGCCTAAATTCATTGGAATGGAATTAAAAGAGAACATTCCTATATTCTCAAGTCAACAAGACAGAATCATACAATTACCTCATCACAAAGCCAGTTAGGCCATGGAAAAAGTTATCTCCATATTGTTAAAGATAACTGGACATAAGTGGGGATTGAACCGATGACCCAGACCCCTTGCACACAATTTTAATAACAAAGAAAAACTATATCCATGGATCAACTAAATCCTGTATCTATAAACTGACTGCACTACTCTCTAAAAAGCAGCAGACATGATCATTTGGATTACATTTCTTCCTCTTTTTGAGCAGGATGTGAAGGTAGGAATTGGGGGTAAAACAACGAGTTAATATGTGAGATGGTATTGTGAACTCTGTTTCACTTACAGACCAAGTTCTAATTGATTCATGACTTGGGTCGTACAGCTATGTGGATCCAGATGAGGATTTTTACACAAGTATCAGTATATGGTAGACAAACCTAACATGGGTTCCATCCCTGGGTTCTTCCCTTCCCATCCCTGGGAGGAAAGATCCCCTGGAGAAGGGAAAGGCTACCCACTCCAGTATTCTGGCCTGGACAATTCCATGGACTGTATATATAGTCCCTGGGGTCACAAAGAGTCAGTGACTGAGCAACTTTCACTTTCACTTTCAAGATAGCACTGCGAAGAGGGTCAAAATTACGGGTTGTTTTTTTTTTTTTAAACTGCAGGAAAACTAAGGAATATCTTTAGGGAATCAGCAATATATACCAATGGTTTCATACTAAAGACCCAGTCTGAGAGCCAGACTTAGAATCCCTGATTTCAACTACTGCGGATATTTAATGATTGGTTAGAGATATTTTACTGGTGTTTTGTCATATCTCTGGTTCTTTTCATCCTGTCTCTGTATCTCCTTGCCTTGCCAAATTTAGCTGTTCTAATTCCAGAACAGGTGTGGGATGGCTTGGTCTTTCATGGCAGTACTCCTTGAGGATCCACACTGCCGTTGCCTCTGCAGTAATATCATTAAAAAGACAGACTGAGAGGAAATAAAAGGAAGGAGATTTTTCTCCTCTCTACCTATTGTTGTTCTTGGCAGGGTGCTACCAAGGGGCCTAGATATGTAACACTTAAAGCTTAAATACTACAGCTCACTTGACCAGAGAGCAGTTAAAACACAAAAGCTCCAGTAGATTATGCTCCTTTAAGAGTGACTCATTCCCAGTGATAAATAGAGTGTGCCTCCCACACACAAAAACAGATGCGGCAGATACATAGCTTATAGATGCAGTGCTTAGCAAAAGCTTAGAAGCTACAGAGATTTTGTTCTTAAAATAATGCTTCACATTTCCATAGCATTTTCTTCCCAAGAGTTCACAGCATTTGGGATGGCAGTGAGAGGAGAACATATCATTCCAAGTAAATGATGTGAGGCCCAGCTGAAAGAAAAACATTCACCAAATGTGCAGCCAAAAACAACTGCAGGGGGTTGTTGACAGGATCTGGAAAGCCCTCCCCTGGAGAGTCTGAAGACTTGTCCACCCAGGGAGGCTTCTCTCAGGCCTTCCAACAGGCAGGAAGTGTTAGGTGATTCTTGAGGCTATTTTCATTCATCATATGAAAGGAGACATTTGTAATGCATACCCAGCAACAAAATTGTTTGCCCAGTTAGTCTTACCAAAACGTGCAAAAGCTGCAGAATCTGATGAAAAGGAAAAAATTATATCCATCATGTTTCTTTTTCCATTACTTACTTTTATTTTTGTATTTAGACTTTTCAGAAGAAAGGAAATGTTTATCTGTCTAAGTGGACTTAGGTCTTTATGGCTGCTCTGGAGAACTGACATTTCCCTGGGAAGCTCCACCTGCTACTATGTAGCAACTGCTCCTACTAGTTGATTTGCTGTCATCCTTAAAACATGGTTGGTTATTCCCAGGCTTCCATGCTCAGTCTCTGAACCCCACAGTGCAATGTGAAACCTACATCCTTCGCAGGAATATTCTATTCTTGGGAATCAGCCTTTACCTGAGAACAGGACAGCTTCTACTGAGCAATGGAGATTTCAAAACAATGGCTTCTATTACAAAACTATCAGAATTCTGTTTCAGGCACCTCCCCTTCCCTGTGTGCACTGTGAACTCCCTGCCATGCTTTTCAAATAGCCAGGTCTTAACAATGGTAACAGAGAAGGAAATAGCAACCCACTCCAGTATTCTTGCCTGGAAAATTCCATGACACAGGAGCCTGGCAGGCTACAGTCCATGGGGCGGCAAAGAGTCGGACATGACTTCGTGACTAAACAACAACAACAATGATAAAAAAAAATTTCAAAAGTTCCTAGAGGTTGCATGATAAGGTTCTACCTAGTTTTGAAATCAATATTTTAAAAATTTTCTAGAAGAGGGCTCCAAACTATTTTGATAATGATCCCAGGGAATGTATATTAATTTATTTATAAATTATACATGTAATATGCACATGTACAATGTTAAAGAATGGGAAATGAAACAATGCTTTGCTAATCATGGTGACTGTATAGTTTAGTATATCAAGACTACTATATTAGAATGTCTTACTGAAGTAAACACAAAGTTTTATTTTAAATAACTTTTCTGATAATTTTAGTTTTTACTAACTTCTTGGATATTATCAAGTTGCTGTTTCTTTATCTACCTGAGAAATGGCTCACATTTGGAGAAGAATTGCCAGATCGAACATTTTCTTGTAGTGCCCAAATGCTCACTCAGTTCAGTCCAGGTCAGTCGCTCAGTCATGTCTGACTCTTTGCGACCCCATGAATTGCAGCACGCCAGGCCTCCCTGTCCATCACCATCTCCCGGAGTTCACTCAAATTCACGTGCATCAAGTCAGTGATGCCATCCAGCCATCTCTTCCTCTGTCGTCCCCTTCTCCTCCTGCCCCCAATCCCTCCCAGCATCAGAGTCTTTTCCAATGAGTTGACTCTTCGCATGAGGTAGCCAAAGTACTGGAGTTTCAGCTTTAGCATCATTCCTTCCAAAGAATACCCAAGGCTGATCTCCTTTAGAATGGACTGGTTGGATCTCCTTGCAGTCCAAGGGACTCTCAGGAGTCTTCTCCAACACCACAGTTCAAAAGCATCAATTCTTCAGTGCTCAGCCTTCTTCACAGTCCAACTCTCACATCCATACATGACCAGTGGAAAAACCATAGCCTTGACTAGACGGACCTTTGTTGGCAAAGTAATGTCTCTGCTTTTGAATATGCTGCTAGGTTGGTCATAACTTTTCTTCCAAGGATAAACATAATTTTCAATTTAAACTTGTTTTGCAAGAATATTTTAGACATTTATCCATTTTGTGAAGATTAGCAAAAACTCGATAATAAATCATTGTTTATTTAATCACGCATATATTAAACTGTGATGTGTAACAATACACTGAAAGGAAAGGTTCAAGTGTATGCACTGCAGTTAAGCACACCATCCTGCTCCTCCTCTCAATCCTTTCTCTACACAGGCATGTTCTGTATGTGATGACTACCTGACATGCATGTGCATGCAGTGAGGATGCCAATGATGTTTTATAAGACAGATTAGTAGTGCTTCATTATTAAGAGAGTGAAAAGACAAGCCACAGGGGTAGAGAAGATATTTGTAACACATATCAGTAAAAGACCAGTGTAAAGAATTATTACAAATTATTAAGGAGAGGAGCCAACAGCCTAACCAAAAATCACAAATGAACAAAAACGAACCAACAACAACAATGAAAAAACTTTAGTAAGAAAACGGGATCTAAGTGGTCCTTAAGCATTTAGAAAGGCTAAAAGTCATTAATCATAAGGGGAATAGAAATTAAAATCACAGTGCAATGTCATTATATGCAAAAGAAGTGCTGTAAAACTAGATCATATGTTAGTGAAGGTATGGAGCAATTGGAACTCTCATAAAATGGCTGTTGGGAGTATAAACTTATACAACCCCTTTGGAAAATTATTCAGTGCCATATGCTAAAGCCTAATGACCAATCTAGATAGCATATTGAAAAGCAGAGACATTACTTTGCCAACAAAGGGCCATCTAGTCAAGGCTATAGTTTTTCCAGTGGTTGTGTATGGATGTGAGAGTTGGACTGTGAAGAAAGCTGAGCACTGATGAATTGATGCTTTTGAACTGTGGTGTTGGAGAAGACTCTTGAGAGTCCCTTGGACTGCAAGGAGATCCAACCAGTCCATTCTAACGGAGATCAGCCCTGGGATTTCTTTGGAGGAAATGATGCTAAAGCTGAAACTCCAGTACTTTTGGCCACCTCATGTGAAGAGTTGACTCATTGGAAAAGACTCTGATGCTGGGAGGGATTGGGGGCAGGAGGAGAAGGGGACGACAGAGGATGAGATGGCTGGATGGCATCACTGACTTGATGGACATGAGTTTGAATGAACTCCGGGAGTTGGTGATGGATAGGGAGGCCTGGCATGCTGTGATTCACGGGGTCGCAGAGTCGGACACGACTGAGTGACTGAACTGAACTGAACTGAACTGAATACTTCATACCCTAAAAAAGAGGAATTCTATAGCTAGCTATCTGTTCAACCAAAATATTGGTTCAGTTCAGTTCAGTTAATTTGCTCAGTTATGTCTGATTCTTTGTGACCCCATGGGCTGCAGCACTCCAAGTTTCTCTGTCCATCAAGAACTCATGGAGTTTACTCAAACTCATGTCCATCAAGTCGATGATGCCATCCAACCATCTCATCTTCTGTCACCCCTTCTCCTGCTGCCTTCAATCTTTCCCAGCATCAGCGTCTTTTCCAAATGAGTCAGTTCTTCACATCATGTGACCAAAGTTTCGGAGTTTCAGCATCAGTCCTTCTAATGAATATTCAGGACTGATTTCCTTTAGCATGGTCTTGTTGGTTCTCCTTGCAGTCCAAGGGACTCTGAAGAGTCTCCTCTAGCACCACAGTTCAAAAGCATCAATTCTCTGGTACTCAGCTTTCTTTATAGTCCAACTCTCACATCCATACATGACTACTGGAAAAACCACAGCTTTGACTAGATGGACCTTTGTTGGCAAAGTAATGTCTCTTCAGTTTAATATGCTGTCTAGGTTTGTCATAGCTTGTCTTCTAAGGACCAAGCATCTTTTAATTTCATAGTGCAGTCACCATCTACAGTGATTTTGGAGCCCCCCAAAAGAAAATCTCTCACTGTTTCCACTGTTTCCCCCATATATTTGCTATGAACTGATGGTACCAGATGCCATGATCTTAGTTTTCTGAATGTTGAGTTTTAAGCCAACTTTTCACTCTCTTCTTTCACTTTCATCAATAGGCTCTGTCTTTCTTCTTTGCTTTCTGCCATAAGGGTGATGTCATTTGCCTATCTGAGGTTATTTTTATTTCTCCCAGCAATCTTGATTCTAGCTTGTGCTTCATCCACCCCAGCATTTCTCATGATGCACTCTTCATATAAGTTAAATAAGCAGGGTGGCAGTATACAGCCTTGACATACTCCTTTCCCAATTTGGAATCAGTCTGTTGTTCCATGTCCAGTTCTAACTGTTGCTTCTTGACCTGCATACAGATTTCTCAGGAGGCAGGTCAGGTGGTCTGGCATTCTCATCTTTTATAGAATTTTCCACAGTTTGTTGTGATCCACACAATCAAAGGCTTTGGCTCAGTCAATAAAGCAGAAGTAGATGTTTTTCTGGAACTCTCTTGTTTTTTTTTGATGATCCAATGGATGTTGGCAATTTGATCTCTTGTTCCTCTGCCTTTCCTAAATCCTTCTTGAACATCTGGAAGTTCACGGTTCACATACTGTTGAAGCCTGGCTTGGAGAATTTTGAACATTACTTAAGTAATGCTCAAAATATTGGTGAAAGTGAAGTCGCTCAGTCGTGTTCAACTCTTTGCCACCCTGTGGACTGTAGTCTACCAGGCTCCTCTGTCCATGGGATTCTCCAGGCAAGAATACTGGAGTGGGTTGCCATTTCCTTCTCCAGCGGATCTTCCCAACCCAGGGATCGAACCCAGGTCTCCCGAATTGCAGGCAGACGCTTTAACCTCTGAGCCACCAGGGAAGCCCCAAAATGTTGGTAGATAATACTATTTATTATAGCATTATTTGTGACCACTAAAACTTGACAGCAACAAAACCCAAATGTTCACCATAGTAGAATGGAGATTGTGATATATTCATAATAGGCAACACTGAAAATGAATGTACTATACCTGTAGGTAACAATAGAGATGAATTTCATAAACATGCTGATGAGTAGGAAAGTGCCAGTTACAAAATAATACACAAAAAGTTGCCCTTTAGGCAAAATTTTTAAAAGGCAAAACTAGTAAATGGCACTAGAATTCAGGATAGTTTTTTGTCAAGGAGTAGTCACGAATGGGCGTGGCAGAAGCGTGCCTGCTGCGACGGACCTCGCAGAAGCGTGGCGGAGAGGAGCTACCCCATATCCGAGGTCAAGGGCAGTGGCTGAGACTGTCGGGCTGTGATGGCGCAGCAACAACCAAGAGGAGCTACCACATGTCTGAAGTCAGGGGCGGCGGCCGGGTCCCCACACCCCAGGTCAGGGGCGGCGGCCGAGAGGAGCAACCACACGTCCAAAAAGTGGTGGCTGCACGGGTGCAGGAGGGCCTAAAGGAGCTACTCCACGTTCAAGGTCAGAAGGGGCAGCAGTAAGGAGATAACCCTCGTCCAAGGTAAGGAGCAGTGGCTGCGCTTTGCTGGAGCAGCCTTGAAGAGATACCCCACATCCAAGGTAAGCGAAACCCAAGTAAGACGGTAGGTGTTGTGAGAAGGCATCAGAGGGCAGACACACTGAAACCATAATCACAGAAAACTAGTCAATCTAATCACAGGGACCACAGCCTTGTCTAACTCAATGAAACTAAGCTATGCCCTGTGGGGCCATCCAAGATGGGCAGGTTATGGTGGAGAGGTCTGACAGAATGTGGTCCAGTGGAGAAGGGAATGGCAAACCACTTCAGTGTTCTTGCCTTGAGAACCCCATGAACAGTATGAAAAGGCAAAATCATACGATACAGAAAGAGGAACTCCCCATATCAGTAGGTGCCCAATATGCTACTGGAGATCAGTGGAGAAATAACTCCAGAAAGAATGAAGGGATGGAGCCAAAGCAAAAACAATACCCAGCTGTGGATGTGACTGGTGATAGAAGCAAGGTCCAATGCTTTAAGAGCAATATTGTATAGGAACCTGGAAAGTTAGGTCCATGAATCAAGGCAAATTGGAAGTGGTCAAACAGGAGATGGCAAGAGTGCACGTAGACATTCTAGGAATCAGCAAACTAAAATGGACTGGAATGGGTGAATTTAACTCAGATGACCATTATATCTACTACTGCGGGTAGGAATCCCTTAGAATGGAGTAGCCATCATGGTCAACAAAAAAGTCCGTAATGCAGTACTTGGATGCAATCTCAAAAACGACAGAATGATCTCTGTTCGTTTCCAAGGCAAACCATTCAATATCACAGTAATCCAAGTCTATGCCCCAACCAGTAACGCTGAAGAAGCTGAAGTTGAACGGTTCTATGAAGACCTACAAGACCTTTTAGAACTAACAACCAAAGAAGAGGTCCTTTTCATTATAGGGGACTGGAATGCAAAAGTAGGAAGTCAAGAAACACCTGGAGTAACAGGCAAATTTGGCCTTGGAATACAGAATGAAGCAGGGCAAAGGCTAATAGAGTTTTGCCAAGAAAATGCACTGGTCATAGCAAACACCCTCTTCCAACAACACAAGAGAAGACTCTATACATGGACATCACCAGATGGTCAACACCAAAATCAGATTGATTATGTTCTTTGCAGTCAAAGATGGAGAAGCTCT